>NC_134995.1:11392500-12017500 GCF_050947335.1 Megachile rotundata
TCGCAGAAAAAAAATCGATTTTAGTTACTGTTGCAGGTACTTGAATAACTTTCATGCAACGCGAATGCATATTTCGCTTGTGGACGGATACTTATGGACGGTAGTGTATGTCCGATGTGTTCTATGCAGTGCCGCCATATATCGATATTAACGGCCCTCGTTCCGTTTATTGCAGAGCAATAATTAATTACGCATCGTCTGAAAAAGTGAAAAAGTAGGGAAGCGCTTGCATATAAATAAGCACGGTAAGAAGAACGATCGAGGGTTGAGGTAGACGTAGAAAGCGATGAAAAGATGGGGTGGAAGCTGTCTGCGATTTATGACACCCTTCCAGAACACCAAGCACCGTAGGTCCTTTGTAATCACTTCTTCTGTTCGGAAGAGGAGAGGCACGTCTCGGAATAAGAAGGCCAGATAAAAAGTAAGACTCGAACACAGAGGGTGATACAAAGATAAGCAATTGGCGTGAGCCGTAGAACAGTCCGGGAATAATGCGACATGGAGGGAAGCGATTAGAAAGCGGGACAAAATTGTCTGCGACTTAAGGGGAGCACGGAACAAAGAAAAACAGTCTGCGGTATATACCGCTAATGAAAAGGGGAGGAAAAAAAAATACGTGGACAAAGGTGAACCATCCTCCCAAATTGCACCGTGTTAATTAACCTTTTATTAGCCTCTGTTATTTGCAGATAACGAAACAAATTTCTGGATTATTGCCTTTATGGGGCATCGTTGTGCCACGAATGAAAGGACTCGCCTTAATTTCGCTGCTTTCCGCTTTCAATTCCCCGAACAAATTTACCGTTTCTTCGAACACTTGGTCAGGGTTGGTTTTGTCTAAATCTAATTTGTACGAGGAAAAATTGGAAGAAAGCCTACGTAGACATTTAACTGGCGACGCCTTCGGAGGAACGTTTAGAACGAAGCCCTAAACTTCATTAAGGGGATTTCTTTAATTATAGCGTTTATGCTTGTATTATAACTTCACGCTTGTTAGATCAAATCCAATAATCGCCGGTTGTCGTTAATTCGTTCGACCACCGTTCAGGCTGTTCGCAAATTCTTCTTACAGGTTTAAAGAATTCGTAAGCAAAATTATAAACGCGGTAAAATCCCGGAAAGGAAATTTCAAATCTCTCGCGGTGATATCTCGAAATGGAAGCGAAATAATATATAAAGAATAAGATGCACCGTTATCGGGACAGGCAAGATAACTTACGAACAAAGTTCGATCGCGCGTGTAATTTACTGGGAGGGCCGTAACACGAGTGGAAAACGTCGCGATTAGAATTTCCCGGCACGAAATAGCCGCAGCCGCGTTTAAACCGGCTACCAAGGCGTTTTACGATCGTCTCGAAGCGGCTCGCTCTTATCTCCGTTGTAAACTCCTATCAGGACGAATGGAAAGCACAGGCAGAAGCAACTTTTCCAGCAGCGCGTGTATCGAACGACATTCGGTATCGTGGCTGCTTTTTATCTGCCATCGCTCGATTCTGAAACTCACCCTTCAATTTTCTACCGCAGATATTGTTACCGACAAAATTTCCCGGGCGAAAATACACCGAATCATTCTAAATAAGATAACGCGAGCAAACAAGATTTCCAACTTCCGGTTTCATTAAAAATATACTCGAAGATCTCGGAATTTGTCGATCTAATTTCATTCGGGATTTAGGGACTTTAGATACGGGAATCCGGGATTAAAATCATGCGATCGCGTGTAACTGAAATTTAATCGTCTCGTTATCTCGTGTTACTTAATTCCTGAAGCTGCAATTAATCGGACGTCTAATCACGAATGATATTCGAATCGATTAATGAGTCCTTTCACGACCGTTCTAATTATCTAACTTTTGACACAGGTAGGAAAAAAGAGTCGGTAACTGCTTTTTTCTCGGCAATTAAACACAATTGTCGCTAAGCGGCACTCGTTTCGTTTCCGGACATTAAATGTCCCCCGCGAGAAGGGTGGTTCGCTGCACGAATCCTTCGGGACACAGGTCGAAAGAATTTAGTCCCCTCGAATAAAAATTGCCTCCCCTAATTAGATACTGCTCCCATAATTCTTCTATCCAATCGAGCAAAATTAATATGGTTACAATGCTTTACGAGCCTTTCCCTTTATTCGATGCAATTTTTCATTTTTTCAAATCTGGTGATATTTGAAATTAAACTTCGATCGTTTTAGAATTACAGTTGTTTATATATTAGGTATAGAAGAAGAACGTTTCGAATGGGAAGAACAAATCGAATTTTCCTTGCAGAACCACTACTTACAAAATATCAAACATCGTAGAGCGCAGCTCACACGTAAGTAACACGTTCTCATCTTCTTTTATGTCAAGAGTATTTTTCTCCTGTTTGTCTTCGGCCACTTCTCACCCTTTCGCCGGTTCTTCTTTATTATTTTCCTCGCGAGGAAGAGATGTTAAACCTCGCCCTATCATTTCCACCGTATCTTCACCTTTCAACCTTCCACCCTCTTTCATCTTCCATTATTTATCTTTCCACTCTTATCTTCCTTCCCGTCTTACTTCCGTTTCTTTTATTTTCAGCAATATTCCCGACGCGCCGGGACATTCTTTCTCTCCGCCCTTTTGTTTAACTTCTATACGTATAAAAAATATGGGGGAAAGTATTTTATTCCGGAGAGCATTTGCAAATTGCGCTATTGGAATCTGGAATTCGGGGACATTGGAATTTCAATGGAAACTGATAAATATTCGGTGGAAGAAAGATCCTTGTTCGTAGCGAGATCTTTTCTTTCGAAAATTGGTCCCTTTCGAGTCGTTGGCGTTGAAAACGCCGGGTCGTTCGCATTAATGTATCGACGCGTTAGAGTAGATGCCCAGAGGGATCGATCGTCCGCGGGTCACGGAAGAAGGAAAAGCAGGGAAATACCGCGATCGCGTTAAGGAGGACGACAACGACCGACTTCCGTTTTAGAAACGACGTGGCACCGGTTCTTCCGTGATCGAGCCGCCGCGTTAACGTACCTCGTATTCTTAAAACGGTGTTCCGCGTTTCGAGACCAGTACCAGCCATAACAATAGCAATAGCAATAAGACGGAAGTGGACGTTGAAGAAAGAACGCTTCTTCCTTTTACATTTCTTTCCGAAAGCTCCGCGTTTCAAATCAATTGCTCTCGGATTCCTTTTATATCCTTTCGATTTATATTATATTCCTAATAGCGTCATTTTATTATTCTTACAGTCCGACATTTTATTTTCTAATTTCAGAATATTGCACATACTCTTTATAGTTCGAAGCACCTCGTATTGCTATGTACCTCATATTTCTAACAAATGCATCATTTCCAAGAAACTGCGAGCCTTAAAATGATAGATACATATCTTGCAAATACATGTCTTTCAAATCGAATTATATCAAATCATTGTATACTTCAAAATCACTAACCGTTCACTGTAATTGAACGTTATCGTAACATGAGCAACATTGTGTCCTAACAGCATTTCCAACAAACTGCAAGCCTTAAAATGATATAATACATATCTTGCAAATACATATTCTTCAAATCGAATTATATCAAATTATTGTATTCTTCAAAATCACCAACCGTTCGCTGTAACTGAGCGCTGTCGAAATATGAGCAACATTGTGTCCTAACAGCATTTCCAACAAACTGCAAGCCTTAAAATGATATAATACATATCTTGCAAATACATATTCTTCAAATCGAATTATATCAAATTATTGTATTCTTCAAAATCACCAACCGTTCGCTGTAACTGAGCGCTTCCGAAATATGAACAACATTGTGTCCTAATAATTTCTAACAAACTGCAAGCCTTAAAACAATATACCGTAACCTGTACCAAACAAGTAACCATACCGAATTATGTAAAATCATTCTATACTTTAAAATCAGTTCGCTGTAACTAAGCGCTGTAACTTACATGAACCTTAAACTTCTGGAACTGCGAAGGAAGGTGAAGATCAGAGAATTGAATAAAGAGAATCGAAACAGGAGGAACAGCAAAGATGGAGGCATCGTTGTAGGTCGACGGAAAGTCAGGCTAAGGTGTCGTCGCAAACAGAGAGTGGCGACGGACAATGGATGCGTAGTTAGTAAATTACAGGCTGGGCTGGCTGGTTAGCTGGCACAATGGCGTGCATGCGTGCATATGTGGGCGCGTGTATTGCGGGAACTCGTGTGCGTTTCGCTCGGTTGTGTTTGTTGTGTGCGGCAACGGTTTGCAGAGAGCGGAGTGCAGCAGCGCGTATCCACCGTTCGTCCATGCATACAGAGGCCGCGTGGGAGATTCCCGGTATACATCAATCTGACCTCTGCTTCAGCTACCTGTACATTATACGAGGCTGCGTTAGATACCCGCGCCAAGATTTCACTCTGTCCTCCATTGCAAGACATCGATGCGTTTCGACCGCCATATTCTCTGGAGATCGTGAAATACTGACGTTCAACGGGATTCGTTCGCTCATTCGACGTTTTTGCGAATTCCTACTGAAATAGATGTTCTCGATGTACTCCGTATGGATGTGTCAAATTTAATGCGTCGATGATTGAGAAGGTGCGAGTTTTGAAACAGAAAGAACATGAGAAATGATTCAAGTTTCTCCGAGTCCTCGCAGATCTCAGGATCCCAAGATTCCAAGACTCAAGAAGTTTCGAAAGTTCCGTACCCAAAAATTTGGGAAATATCCGCAGGAACACCGAAGAAATTTTTCACGGAGGATCTGGCCAGACGAAACTGAGCAACCAGGACCAGCGTCTGGGCGTCGAGTTCGACTAATTAGAGAACCGTCTAAGAGTGGCTCGCTCATTAACGAGCGCATGGCGATTTATCGTCAGCCAGCCTCTGGCCAAACGAAGAGGGTAAAAAAAAGAAGAGCGAAAAACGGCCACGAAAACGACGGAATTCGAGTTGATAGACGACACAGAGGGGTGGATGGCGGACGAAGGGCTGCGGTGAGGGTAGCAACGAAGAAGAGAGTTGGAAGAGGAAATGAAGCGAATCGAGGCTGCAAAGAAGCCGAGGCAAAGGAAAAATTAAAGGGGCTCGAAAGCTGGGAATGAAGTCCGTAGTTTGCGCGGGAAAGGGCTGCCCACCGCCGACGGGTCAAAAAGAACTCGTTCGTATTTCGAGACTTCTGCAACAATGTATCGTTTGCTTCTTTCGATCTCTATTTAAATAACTATCCACTACACATGCGTAGACTTAAGAAGTTTCTTTATACAATAAATATTGTTTACCAGAGAAAGAAAATGACGGGACATTTTATTCGTTCCTCGAGTCTCTTCGCCTTCGAGTTTCCACCACCCCTGACCGCTCTCGACCGCGATATTCTTCTCACACTCGGCCATCTTTTCCGCCATCTTTCTCGCTAATTACCCGACCCGTTTTCCGAGCCAGAAATCTCCGTTCTTTTCTCCGTACCCTCGCCGTGTCACGCACCCTCTCTTCAACCCCTTCTCGACGACGTAAGCGAACGCGTTTCTCGCGAATCGCGACTCCGCGAAATCCCCATGAAATATTCAAACCCACCCCGTCCTCGCTTAACTTTTATGGAACAGTTTTCTGCTCGCATCCGTCGAGTTCGAATTACAAGGCAATAAACGTGGTCGCGAAATTTTGATAACGGAGATTATTCTCCGAGTAAAAATGGACGATCGACCATTTAAAAATTGCAGCGACGGAATAATTTATTTATTCTGTACGACGTACCTTGATAAAACGCTTGGCCTTGGTCAGAAGACCTAACGTGGTGTGTCTTGAAGTTTCGGGACCCAACGGAACCAACACCTTCAACTTTTCGAGGCAATTTCTGAGGTGAGCTCTCCTGCAACAAAAAACAAAATACCGTTAATTCTATTATCACCTCCCGAGATAATTAAATTAATAGGGGATTTAGAGTACAATTAAAATCGATGCGAGCGTTTCATCCCCCGGCTTAGCCGCTACAATGTCTGTGGCATCCGCTTTTCGCGTCACGTAGCCCCGACGATGAATGGAGCGGAATTCGGCCCGCGGCGGGGTTGCAAACGTAGCAAAGAGATAAAATTGAAGAAAATCCGAGATGGGAGGCGTTAGTCCCTATGGTACCCCGTAAGAATTCGACCGCAACGAAAGGTCGGGTTCTCGATCGGGGAAAGCGATAAGATTCCGATTATCGTGACGATCACGGACCATTAGCCGAACGAATCGCGCGATAAACATACAACCGGAATACGAAAGCAGGAAACGCGCGGGAATTATTTCCCTACCGTAATGTCCTGCGGCGAACGGGGGGTTAAAGAGGGTTGCAAGCGGAGGGTGACGCGACGGGAATTCGCCGTCGTGCGATTTTCGATGCGGTCCTTCGACCGTGAAGCGATTAATTGTTTAAACGAACGTTGGCCCGTCGATTCTTTCGGAAATCCTGAAAATCCCCGATCGCGTGAAAAGCAGATTTGCCGGTGACTGTACCGCAGCTGAATCCAGCACGTCGAAACGAATTTGAAGAGGCTCTCCCTCGAGTGGATCTCGAAGAAAAACAATATCCGAGCCGATGCGATGCAGCAGCCTTCCCAAAACAATTTATCCCCGTCGAATCCGTTGAATCTGACGAGAAGCCAGGGTTTCGAGGGACAAGGAGTCCCAAGAGGCGTCTCCTCTCGAGCTGTCCCAACGATCCGATCGATCCGCGAGCCTTTTCGAGAGATTGTCGTCACGCGAGTGCGTGTCGAAGCGTTATCGAGAGCAGCACCCCGGTGTTCCCGATATTTTCCTGCCGCCTTTCGCGATTTATAATATTCCGCTTTAACACGTCCGAGCCTAGCCGAGAAGATAAAGCATCACGCGAGCAACAGTCGACTATTCTTGCCCGCCGCGCCGGCTGTTACCTATCGAACAAAGAGAAAATTATTCGGTGCGATTACGCGTCGCTGGATGGTTGGCTGGGAAATGCTTTAATAATTCATGAGCGACCACGGTGATTTTTCACGGAATGTTCAAACCCTCCTCCTTATTCTCCGGATCGCCTTTCTGCTTCGTTGATCCAACCTGCGTGCTCCGAACTTCTCCTGATCAAAGAATCCTGCGAGTTTACGGTTTTTGATTAGAAGACTCTTTGTGCCCTCTCCGAGTGATTTATCGTCGAGCTCTTTGCCTGGAATTTCTCGAAAATTTTCGAATCAATTTCTCCTCGTTTCGACGTTCGACAGCTTCTCCATTGTACTCGAAGAGTTTCTTTCCTGACGGAATACTTTGCTCGGAACGCGAGACGTAACGAGTTATCGATGGAATTTTGAGACGAACTGTACCGAGGCGCAGCTTTAGCTCGCGAGTGCATTGGCCGACTATGAGTTAGATCGCTTTAACAGCCGTCTGTAAACAGCCTCGTAACTCCGTTGCCTCTCCTCCTCCCTCGGCGACCCACTCCCTGTTCAATAGCATCCCTTCTGTCTCGTAGATTCCTCTGTAGCGTATTCGTTTCTCCATCTGGTCGCCTATTTTCTCTTTCTCCGGTAGTGCACCGCGTTCCTCCGAACCAAATCTTTGCATACGGTCGCAATTTTATCAGCGTTAACTTTACAATGTCCAATCTTTGGCGTTAACCGAGAACGTCGTTCGAAAAACGTCCTAATCCCGAGGCGCAACAGATGAGCACGTCACAGAGAACGTCCTGTAAGCGTAGCTGATCATCGAAGGAAGACTTACAGTCACGTCGAAGTTAACGAACAAAGCCGTTCCCACGGAAGTAGCGCGGCCTGGAATGCCGGCGAACGACTTGTACCGTCGACTACGAGGAAACGTAGATGCCGATAATTAGTACGTAAAAGCTGAAGCGTTACGGTAACAGCGGATAATGTCACTTACAGGGTGAACGAACCGGAGCCGTTTGGTTACGAGAAGACGGAAGCTCCTTTCTTCAACTTCTGAGCTTCTCTTCGGAATTATCGACAACGTCGAACACGCAGAAGATTCGCGAACTCGAAAATTTTCAGTCACCCATAAATCACGAAATGAAAAACTAGGGAATACGTAGGACACAGTCGCGGTTAACAATGTTTAGTAATTAATTATAGTAACGCCGTGTACGCGGTTTTGCAACAGACACTAGGAAGACCGTCAAACGATCCACCGACGACGCGTCGTAATTACAGTAATTGCAATTAGTTTTATCGTTCGGCTAACAGCAACGTTGGTTCCACTAGGGGCCACTAAATCACACGGCAACCAGTGAAATTAATTGCAAGCATCGCGTATCGTGTGAACGTGAAAGTCACGCGGACAAGAGGAGCTAGATTACCTGAACACGAGACTTTGTATTGTCCATGGCTCCGACGAGGAACCGCACAATTTCTGTTAACGATACCGATAAAACTTTGCATCGACGTTTTTAAGCTTTGAATCAAGGTCTCATCCTTTAATGTCGTCAAATCACTCCTATGCTCTCGTATGCTTTTAAATTATTCGCTGTAATGGACTGCTCTGAAGAATACAAACCAATGGTCACTTCTTGCATGTGAAAAATAAAGTTCGTGTTAAATAGTCGAGTAAGAGTAAGTCTCAAAGTAATTAATACTTGTAGTAAAGCTCTCGATCGATTAAATTTGAAAGGACCAGTGGCTCGCGTGGCAAAACGTCGATATCCAGGGTAGACATAATAGCTGTATCCATTGTCGAATCTTTGAAGGCAAATGTTATCGCAGACGTTATTCGACAGATTCGACGTCGAATTAATAATCGACGGTCGAAACGTTACCGACACGTGTCTCGTATGATCCGCGTATCAGCTCTTTGAACTCGAAGGGAGCCGACGAGTATTCGCGAAGCACGCTAAGCTGACTTCGACACGCTGAATTCCGCGCGAAGTATTTATTCATCAGGCTGCCGGTACGCCGACACAGCCGGGACAGGAATTTCATAATGCTGATGTCACACGGTGGTATCGATTGAAGGACCAACACCCCCGCGCCCTTAGCTCCCCATCGGACTTGGTTGGCCTCCGGCAAAAATGTTGCAGCGCCGCGAAAGGATGTCAAAGAACGATGAGATTGATGGCGGGGAACGATGGATCTAACTGCTTGTTCCATCGTTACGCGTTTCTTTAATACTTTCGCGAACTTTTAAGCTGGAATTAACTAGTAGTTCTCCAGTTCTTTCCAAATTCACCAATTTTTCCTAATTGCCAAGTTTTCCAATTTCTAAGTGTTAGAAAATAGAAATTAACGAACGGTCGACGCAGGTCATCCGTTTTTTGTCATTGCACTTCCCCTTCCTCAGGGAACTTCGCTGAGCTCAAGTGCCCTAAACAGTCATACTAACGGGGTGTCCTCAAGACAGCATCGTGTCAATGAAGACATTCTTGTATTGGCTTTTGCCGTAGAACTGCAGTTTACTTTTTTTAAAATCGCCCACTAGTTATTTACTCATCAATAACATTCCTGATTTTCATAAGTTGCCCGAATTTCCCTGCGTCCGAGCTATTTCATCAAATTCGTAGAATCTCATGAAACGCGAGCCAACGTATTAAACGTACGTCGGAACGAGATACGTATTTTTTCGTGCTCATCGTCAACACCTTAACCGCAGCTTCGCGCAGAAATGGGTGTGCATAACGCGTTCCAGAGCCAGAATGCATCCATCCGTGGCGGAAACCGTCCACTTTGTGGCCCGCAAGACATAATACCGTTTGATGATGTCATTATGCCGCGACGGGCTTATTGTTTCTCGTAAAACGTACGTGCAAACGTTCGGTTACGTGTGTTCGCGCGTGTGCGGGTCTTGGTCGGTACTTTCGAGATCCAAGAGCGCCGCGGTGGTCTTCAACGACCCCTTGTCGGCGTCGCCGTTGCTCGTCCGCTTAGTCGACGCCCGTCGTCTCCATTTTCCGCGACGGAACAATAAACCGGGCATAAACTTATAATTAAATGCCTGTAACGACGCGACGCGTGTTTGGCACACGTGACGTCCATGAATTTATTGCTGGAATCCTTCTTCTATTCGAGATTCGTTCTAAATCTCGCAAATAAAGATTCCATCGCCTACGATTATCATAAACTTTGAAAAGCGCAGCCTTAGAAGTACTTCGATATAACGAATGAAAAAGATGTTCGAACGGTAACGCGCGAAGGGGTTGGAACCGCGCGAAACTCGATTAATAACTCCGGAAGTCGGCTTATCGCGATAATTATTCACGATCAAAGGGCGACATTTAATCGGGCTCGCTTAAAATCCCCGGCTGGAAATCGTCTCGCCCGGCGAAATTAACATCCCCTGATTAATTGGACGTTTCGGAGAGTGGCTGGCCGTGGAACGGCTTAGCAATTTATTACGACGACGGATACTCGAGAGTCCCGGGGAGGCAGGCAACTTGTACGAACTTACGCTTCGCTTAAACTTGCCCATTCGTAAAGCGAGCCGGACTCGTAAGAGAAAGAGAGGACGGCGGTGGCGCGAAGGGGTAGTTTGCCCCTTTTCGCGCGGAACCACGGTTCCGGTCACGAATAGATCCGGACTTCCGTACACACGACGATCTTTATGCACGAATTACCTTGTACTCGGCTTCCTAAACAACCGGGCTTCGAAAAATATTCACATTTGGACAACTTGCGTTTATTTTCGGAGAACAAATATCTGGTTACGTCGCTTTTGTCGGCAGATTCGATTCTTTTTGAACAAGCGAAGACTTGGTATAACTTGGTAACTTGGTAACTTTTGGTATTTTATAAAAATAAGAATGTTTAAATTCGAAAGAGGTGTGTGTGGTACACAGTGCGATTGCGCCAGATGATCACAAGTACGAATCGCAGAACTTGACATCGGATATTAACCTACGACTACGAGAGTCGGCAATGATTAAACGAAGAAAAAACAATGAATACGTTAGGTTGACGTGAACGCGAGGGTAAAAAAAATGTCGACTTCCATCGCCGTAACGTGCGCCCCCAAAATTAATACTCGACTTTCGTCGAAAAAAGCAGCGAGGGATTAAATAAAAGAATGCAAACCGTGAATACAATACAAGGATAACACAAAAGGATAAAAGCGAGCACGGGCAGCCGGCCGGCGTGTAACGAGGCAATAGCTGGCACGAGCCATCTTGTTCATCCAAAAATCAAGCCCCGATCCCGGAATCGCGAGGATGCCCTGGCCACAATAGTCGTTCCCTTACCCTTACGCTATTCTCCGGGTTCCGTGTGTTTAAACTGGCGATGGTGGCACGGTTGAACGAGCCGCCACACGGTCAAGCAACGTGTGTGCAGCTGCCACCAGCCTGGACGTGTACAGGGGTCGCGTGGGTGTTCACCAACACGTGTACGTACACACCGGCGGCGTAGCGCTCTGGTTTCGCTTAATTAAACTGTGTCTAGCTGGTCCAAAGCCCCGGCGTGTCGCGGACGACAAAGGAGGTTGGTCCAGAAAGAGAGAGAGAGACGGACAGCCAACAGTAGCAGCACGTGCCTTCATTAGGATCCCAGATCCCACAGCAACACCCGTATCCTGCGTAATCCAAAATAACGGGCCAACGTGAACCAGGAGAACTCCTGGGAGCCACGAATCCGACGGGGGGTCCCAGGATCGCAATCACCTCGAGAGGGTCGACCAGAGAATTTTCTGGGTTTAGGTGCCGAGACGGTTTTCGAAGGATTGATCTCCTCCCGGGTGAGAAGGGTTTCGAATATGGAAATACGGTTCGGCGAGTTTCGTCGTGATATAGATTGGATATGGCTCGCTTCGGGCTGGGTTGCCTCCGCGTATACCGATCCTTTTTAACCGACTTCGAAAAAGGAGAAGGTTATGCAAGATACAATTTTTTCGAGTCGTACGAATAAAGCTGACCGGCTGCTGTCGTAATTTCGAGGCTACAAACGACGCTTTTAACGTTTAACGAGAATTTCCATTCATTTTTCCAGGAAGCTCACCCTTCGCAGACCTTCGTAATATCCTTCTCCCATGGGCTGTTACACGACGGGGAAAACGCGTTCGAGGCGGCAACAGCCGAACGCAATTAAATTCGACCGATCGAGCAGCCAAGTCACCGCGAATCCTCCAATTAGGGTAAATATATTTATCAAAGGGACGGCGTCACGAGTGCGTATTAATCTTCTAATCCGGACAATGACGTGCGCGCACAAATATCGCTACAAAGAGGACGCGAGTACTTCTCGCTTAATCGTAATTAAGCTCGCCGTCGCCTCGATTGATTTACTCTGCGCTGCTGCAGATGTTCTCGTCACGGGGACTAATTCGATCGAATACTTTGCTCGTTACTTTTCTCGACAAACACTTTGCGAAATTAAACTTCGGTATATAATTCTGGGACAACAATGCGATCGACCAAATAGCGTTAAATGCAAGCTAACCGTTTAATTGAACTTTTCACGGATACGCAACCGTGCTGAATCGCGTTGTTGCAACATTTTTTTATTCGATAAAAATTGATCACCGTAACCGGCCCCCTCGCATTTCGACGTTAACCTTTGGACCGATGGTTTAACAAAGAAGCGAGTCAACCAACCAACGAACGTACGAGAAACGTTTTGCTTCACTTTCACCTACACGGGTTCGATGCACTCCGGAGTGCAATTGCAACGGCACGGTGTACATATCGATGCAGCTCGACAGTAGCGTAGCAACCGAACGCTGAATTATTTTTGCTTCGTCTTAACGACTGCCATTTACGATCTATTCGTTTCGTGAAATAATTTGGTGAGAAGCGTTTCTTTGTAGGAAATAATAAATCCGTATTTATATGTCTGAATTAGAGGCTTTATAAATGCAGAGACATGTGGTTATTCTTTTAAAAAACGAATCAGTTTTTACGAGAATAACGAGATGCAGAAAAGTAAAGATTGAACAAAAGCGAACCGCGGTAACAAGGGAACGATACATTAAATTTCATGCGACACAGCGGAATTAAAATGGTCGTGAATATTTTAAAATAATTTCGCAGCCGACACAGGCTCGATTCGGTCGCGCTTCGACGAATCGATTCGCCAATAATGTAAGGTCGGCCAGTTATGTAATTCGCTTCGTTAACCCTTTTCCTGAAACATCCGTTGTGTAACGATCGATCGGTAAAATTGGAGAAACAGTTTCTTCTAAGCCGTTATACTCGAATCCGATAAGCCTATTTTTCATTGATAATCGATTTCTCGACCGCGTACGCGCGATGACGCGGAAGATTCAAGTTAATTCCGGGGGTAGCAGAATGCACCGATGAAAAACATGCTCTAAAATTGTCCTGTGGTCGAGGCGTTGTCGTGACCGCGTGAAAACGCTTCGCTTACCCGCTCGACAATATCACGCGTGCCTCCAGTACGCTCGGCTGACTTCTCTAACGCCTTACAGGCTTATGCAATTGATTCTCGTTCGAGCTTTTAAGTCTCGTCCTCGTAAGCCGATCGCCGATCACGAGGAACTGTTTTGCCCCGCCTTTTTATACCGAATATTTTCTTTTAACGTCGCTTGTGATCTTTATGTTATTTGTACGTTCTTTGTACATTTGGAAACATTCTGTTGAATAATCGAGATCAGAGAAAATCAAGGAGCTAATAACACACTTTTAAATACAAATTATTTAATATTGAACTTAAACACATTTAAGTATTTATGTATTGACACATTTTAACATGCATATAGTTGTATAAATGCAACATACCAGTTTTAATCTTATAAATTATATACAAAATGTAGGAAACCTGCAATGAGTAGTGTTGCAGATATCAATCAAATACACAATACATCTGTTCGTTTTAATTTGAATCAACCGCTTTCAAGGTATTTTGTTAGTTGATAACTTTTGGTAAAATTAGAAAATCATGCATTTAAGGATTAACTTTAATAATTCAGAGATTACTTCATCGTATACCAATTACATCGCGAACATCTACATTTTATGAACAAGGAAGTGCATTTTTCAATTATTTTTGATTCTAACATTTCTACCACTGTAAGATGTACAAGCTAAATTTATTAATAATTTAACACATTTTATATATCTAACAGATTTTGACTCACACTAAAAATTTTTTAAAATTAATAAGTAGACATCTCTGGGAAATTAGAATTGTTTATAGTTTCGGTTGTATTAGTTGCAACAAAACGGTGTCTAGAGGGGGTTGGTCTCGAACGAGCGTTCCGTGAAACGGACCGATTGAAAAACACACCGTCACCCGTCGAATAAAAAGACAATCGATATCGATCGATTCCGATGCTCCACGACACCCGGGTTATTCGATTGAAACGCGTCGCGACGCTCTGGCTCTCGACTCGATCGCGAACAAGAAGGGAATACGATTGTTTTTGCCATTACGGTGTCGACACGCGCATCGAACGACACTTCGCGGTTTCGAGTTTCGAGATATCGAGCCAATTATACGAAATAGTCGCCGGAAAAAAAGCGTTCCGTTGCCTCGTTAGCGCTTTCGATTGACTACAAAATTAATTTAACCAAATATCTTGTACAAGTTTCAAACTTAACCGAGAGGTGACTCTTAGTCGCCATTTTATTTAATGGCGATTAAGAGTCAACATTATCAAATTAATAATTTGAGATAAGCATTTTTTAACTGATTCTATAATATGACACGTGTGATGTTTACACAAAATGAAACGATACTGGAAATTATTAGTAGAGAAATAACCTCAAAAGAATTTATTTCTAAGATAACAAAAATAAACATCTGCAACTGAGTTTTGAGTTCAACACCAATTTGCACAATTAAAGATCACTAAATTCAACGTATGTCTAACATTTCATGTTGCTTTATTCGTTTTAACTTTGCGCTCGAGAGACGACTCTCAGTCACCATTTTATTTAATACCAAACTATAACATGAAACATGAGATGAATAAGCATAGTGAAACAAACAATAGTTCGTAACTTTTTAACTAAATATTGAAGTTGCTGTTTGCAAACAGTGAAATTACCTAATTAATATAATTTCATCGATCGATGTAGACTGATGAATTGAAAAGCATTAAGACACGGAAGGAACTGAGACTTTCGGATAAAATCCGTTTATCATCAGATTCATAAAGTTGTAGGAAATAGTTGAAGCACGGTTTAGGAAAAAGCTGGTAAATCCTGAAGGCGGGTGATTAATTAATCGCGTAACAAAGGGAAGAAGCAAAGACGGCGACGAGCTAAAAGATTCAGAGAAGCATAGGATCGGCGAAACGGCGCGTGACTATTGAAGTGAGCTCATCCGGAAGAAGGCAAACATTATTCCGTCGACTGGGTGTATCAAGAGGAAGGCGATTTCCATTCGTCGAGAGGAAAAGTCGCGGAGTCTCGCAGTTGTCTAATTCATAAAGGGCAAATTTCTTTGGCGAAGCGTTATTCATTCGTCAAAGTTGTACGGCTGGCGAGCGACACTTGGCCGACCGGCCTTTTATTCGGAGCCGGTGCGTCTAGACGAAATTGAATTTAAATATGAATGCGCTGCGCGGGACCACCTAACGCTCCGAAAATCCGCGTTACACGGATTCTATGCTTATCGGGGACGGTTTATCGGGTTTATTCTCCGACTTCCTCCGATCCCGAACAACGAGGATAACTTCGTTCCGATGGAACTTTTATGGAAAATTCGGGATCTCTGCCTTCCACCTCAATTTCTCATCGTCGGTTTTCTGCTCAAACAACCTTTACTCTTTCGTTACCGATTCTTTGCAAAGATTCCTTACGACGAATATGTTAACCCTAAGGCATGTTTACTGTTTGCAAACTTACCAGCTAAAAAGCTTGCACTATGATTTATTTCTTAACGCGTTGACTGCCACTTGACGCTTGACTATCTATCTAACATGTATATTGTTAAAAATTTATTCACTTTGCTAACCGCAAATTCTCGCATTAATTACATGCATCTATGGAAAATAAATGTAACAAGATATTTTACAAATATTTTAAAAAATTGATTAAGAATTAAAACAACACTGGATGCAATTGAATATTACTTTAGTGTGGCAGTCAACGTGTTAAGTGCTTCAGGCAAAACTGATCAGAATTAACACAATGACCAAAGCTCTTGCAACATACTATATTATTTTGAATTTTAAAAACTGATTTAGCTGTCATAAGTCTGAACACGAATTTCGTGGTTGCTCAACAACGTTCAAGCACGAAGTCAACAATGTAACTTCAAATTTTCGTACTGCATTTTCAGTTGAAGTACGATAAGTTCATCGAGTCCCAAAATTTCTGAAGTAACATACTTCACTCCGGTGTTTGATAGCGTATCGAGCACGTTAATAAACAATGTTTCAAGCGCTGTTCATAGCATGAAATTCTCGTTTCACGCGACGACAAGCAGCTCGAAAAACGAACGACGCAAACACAGAAGATGGCTGGATCGAACGGTTTCCTTAATTGCCGCCGCGGAGCTTGATTGCAATTAGCGATCGGTCGCAAGTTCACGGTCGCTCGTTCGATGTGTATTTTCGAGAAAAAAAAACAGACACATTTCCCGAGTGTTTTTTTCCGTGTTAACGCTCCCGTAATTAACACTTTTTTTCGCGACCAATCGGCTACGCGTTCCGCTTGTTTGCTCGCGCTATTCAATTTCTGAACGCGCAACAACGGAACGAACAAGTGGAATTAATCTGACCGTTCTTATCGAATTTCGAGTCTTCCATTAATCCCGGTTTTTAAATTTTCTTCGACAATTAATCTGACTGTTATAAAATTTCGAGAGAATCTTAATCCCGGTTTTTAAATTTTCTTCGACAATTAATTTGACCGTTCTTATGGAATTTTGAAAGAGTCTTCCATTAATCCCGGTTTTTAAATTTTCTTCGACAATTAATCTGATCTTTATCAAATTTCGAGAGAATCTTAATCCCGGTTTTTAAATTTTCTTCGACAATTAATCTGACCGTTCTTATGGAATTTTGAAAGAATCTTCCATTAATCCTGGTTTTTAAATTTTCTTCGACAATTAATCTGATCTTTATCAAATTTCGAGAGAATTTTAATCCCGGTTTTTAAATTTTCTTTGACAATTAATTTGACCGTTCTTATGGAATTTTGAAAGAGTCTTCCATTAATCCCGGTTTTTAAATTTTCTTCGACAATTAATCTGATCTTTATCAAATTTCGAGAGAATCTTAATCCTGGTTTTTAAATTTTCTTCGACAATTAATTTGACCGTTCTTATGGAATTTTGAAAGAGTCTTCCATTAATCCAGTTTCTTAAATTTTCTCCAACAATTAATCTGACAGTTATCAAATTTCTAGAGAATCTTAATCGCGTTTTTTAAATTTTCTCCAATAATTAATTTGACCATTCTTATAAAATTTGGAAAGACTCTTCCATTAATCCCGTTTTTTAAATTTTCTCCAAAAATTAATCTGATCGTTCTTATCGAATTTCGAGTGTCAATTCCGTTTTTTAAAAAGAGTACGATATGTAGAACTGCGAAGTAAAATAAAAGTCGGGCAATATTTTCAACTATTTTACGGAAGAGATTTATAGGAAAATGTTCGTTGTTCGGAATTAATGTTATTCGTAAGCACGAGCGTAATTTATAAGGAGATTCCGAATGGAGTTCGTTTAATAAAGTCGAAGCGGGGTCAACGGTGCCAGAAAAATATCGTTGTAGAGAAAAAGTATGCTCGGTGAGTTACTGCTTTAATGCAGGAGCTGATTCCTAGGTCCCCATGGTGGACCATCAGAATTCCGTAATGTCGCGATATCGTAAATTGCGAAGCTTCTATAATTCATGTGAGGGTAGGAAGCGCGGCTGTGCCAATTGGATTGGGTCTTATCTGCGCGATGAAAAATGGAACGAAGAAATCCGGCAAATCTCGGCCAAACAAGAACCGAATACCTATGTAGAGGAATATAGGTATCCTTATACTAGACAATTTTCGTCTCGACTCTGTCCAATGACCTCTCTATAATAAATCTTGTCAAAGGAAGAGTTATCTTATTCGAATGTTTGACAAATTAGTTTCGATTCGAAATAAATAATTTTTGTGTATACCTAACACTTAAATTTCTTACCCTGACCTTCAGTATATCAAACTAACCTCCTCTAAGGGTTATCTTATTCGAATGTTTGACAAATTAGTTTCGATTCGAAATAAAAAATAATAAATAATTTTTGTGTATACCTAAAACTTAAATTTCTTACCCTGACCTTCACTATATCAAACTAACCTCCTCTAAGAGTTATCTTATTCGAATGTTTGACAAATTAGTTTCGATTCGAAAAAAAAAATAATAAATTATTTTTGTGTATACCTAAAACTTAATTTTCTTACCCTGACCTTCAGTATATCAAACTAACCTCCTCTAAGAGTTATCTTATTCGAATGTTTGACAAATTAGTTTCGATTCGAAATAAATAATTTTTGTGTATACCTAAAACTTAAATTTCTCATCCTGACCTCCACTATATCAAACTAACCTCCTCTAAACTAACCTCCTCCTCTAATTTCGCCTAATTTGCAGATCATATTTTATTGTAGAAGATCGACTGACAATTAAAGTTTTCGCCCCGGAGGTATTTTTCAAAGAACAGTCACCTGTCTGTCGAGGGGAATTTTTCTCCAGAACGTTCCGATTCCAAGAAGCATTAAAACGAGTCCACTATCTCTCTCGTTCCACGGTGGAAAGTTCGGCTTTTACGACACTGAAAAAGACAGAAACGAAAATTCTAAACTTCCAACGATAAACCTCGCTCACTTTCCCTCCATTCTGGATGCCTCTGTCAAGAACACGTGCTGACTGTAAAACCGAAATCCTTAAAACAAACCGAGCCAACCGTGAACTCTAACGAGCATTATGGCTGTAGGATCGCTTTCCTCGCTCTACGAAAGGAATTTTTCTCTGACCCTTGGAAGGCGGAGGCTCTTTGCTGATTCGAGTATAATCGCTCGGAAGAACGTACAAAAGCATAATTATTTTTATAAAGCTGTATGATAAAGTCTGGTAAAATGGCAACTGTGTGACAATTTACCTTTTGAGTACAGTTTACTAATATTTTTTATTATATTTTTTAGACAATGATTGATTGACAAATTAATAGATTTAATTGGATCTACTGAATTTTTTTTTTTAATAATTTTTTGTAACTTCGATCGCAATCTTCTCTTTTGATCAAGTCTTTTAATATATTTTTTAGACAAGATTTTCAATATTTTCTGATTCACAAATTAATAGATTAAATTAGATTTCCTGAATTTTTTTTTTTAATAATTTTTTGTAACTTCGATCGCAATCTCCGCTTTTGATCAAGTTTTTTAATATATTTTTTAGACAAGATTCTCTGATATTTTCTGATTCACAAATTAATAGATTAAATTGGATCTACTGAATTTTTTTTTTGATAATTTTTTATAACTTCGATTGCAATCTTCTCTTTTGATCAAGTCTTTTAATATATTTTTTAGACAAGATTCTCAATATTTTCTGATTCACAAATTAATAGATTAAATTAGATCTACTGAATTCTTTTTTTAATAATTTTTAATAACTTCGATCGCAATCTTCTCTTTTGATCAAGTCTTTTAATATATTTTTTGGACAAGATTCTCAATATTTTCTGATTCACAAATTAATAGATTAAATTAGATTTCCTGAATTCTTTTTTTAATAATTTTTAATAACTTCGATAGCAATCTTCTCTTTTGATCAAGTTTTTTTATATATTTTTTAGACAAGATTCTCGATATTTTCTGATTGACAAATTAGTAGATTGAATTAGATCTACTAAATTTTTTTTTTTAATAATTTTTTATAACTTCGATCGCAATCTCCTCTTTTGATCAAGTTTTTTAATATATTTTTTAGACAAGATTTTCAATATTTTCTGATTGACAAATTAATAGATTAAATTGGATCTACTGAACTTTTTTTTTTAATAATTTTTTGTAACTTCGATCGCAATCTTCTCTTTTGATCAAGTCTTTTAATACAACAGGAATTGATAGGAATATGTTTGAGATTTATGTAAAAATTTTATGGCAGAACAAACGGTGGAATTTCGAAAGAGAACGTTCGCATTAGCAAGAATTATCGAACGATCGGCGCGAATTTACGATGAAACCTGTCTACGACGAATTATCGGATAATCGTAATTTGCATCGAATCTAAATGGCATCGATCATTAAATTATCGATTCCGTTGCTAATGCATTTGACTGACAATGCAGAACACGATTCCTATCGACAACCG
The DNA here is from genome assembly GCF_050947335.1 of Megachile rotundata. Lineage (NCBI taxonomy): Eukaryota > Metazoa > Arthropoda > Insecta > Hymenoptera > Megachilidae > Megachile > Megachile rotundata. The sequence goes on from NC_134995.1 coordinate 11,412,654, forward strand.
TCGATTTGCCTTTTCTTCTGTGTTCGAACAATAAACCACCCTTTCGTGGCATTCCAAATAATCCTATTCTAAGTATCGGTGTAAATGAGTTTGTTTTTTGTCCCAAAAAAAACATTTATACAAAAATATTCCTACAAGAAATACATCAATCCTTCAACGACCCTTAGCGAAATTATCTACCGAAATCGTGAAATTTAAACACAAAATTTTCAATATGGAAAAAATGTGAAATTTACAGTTAATTAAGGATAAAATTTCTGGCAAATTACATCGATGATACTCGTACGGGACGAGTAAAAATTTCAATTTGAAAAGCTATCTTCTATACGCTATCTTTAATTAAATTTCCTCTCCCTGGCAGCCTCTCTCGGCCCGTGTAATTTAATTAATCGTTAAACTCTCCGGGTGTCTGGTTTAATCGATCACGTTTGTTTTCCTCGACGCACCATTAAACATTCATAAGAAGTCGAAGCGAAAGAACAGTGGATCGTCTCGATTCAGAAGCACGCGGACGTCTAAAAGAGTAATCGAATAGAGAAGTTGGCGGATAGTTGGCGAAAAAGCAATCCCGAGTGTCGGCCAATCAAACTTATAGGAGAAGAAACCTACGTCCCTGCACCCACGCAGACCCTGCCTCCAGATAACATCTAGATCTCTGGCAGTCGCTTTTCTTCGGCTACTAACTCTTCCGGTGCCGATAACGAGACCTTCGATCAACAGGAAAACACTTTCGATCAATTTCGCTTTTTACCCGAAGGATTCGAAGCTGGGGATTTCGAGAATTTACGAAATTGGAAAATCCGAAAACTGCTGAACCGAAGATTTAGGAGATTGAACGGGAAAGTTTGGGAATCGGAGAAGATCGGCGAGTGCGAAATTATGAAATCAGGTGGGTGGAAAATTGGCGAATCCGAAATTGGACAAGAATTTGTAAATTTCGCCGGTAGCAAACAACGATCTAATACTTTTCGAATAATAGTTTACACTCGGTAAAAACGCGTCTCGAGGTTGGAATAACCGGTGCCAGAAGTCGGCGGAAGTAGCATCGAGCAAGCTTCAATTGTCAAACTTCCAAGCGACTTTTTCCTCCCCTTTCATCGCGACGAATTCAAAGAAACTGGAGTACGAATTTTCTTCGCGATCGCTCTTGATCCTTCTGAATCTTGTCCTCTAACGTGGAATATTCTTGAAAAAAGAGAGAGAGAGGAAAAACGGAGAAGTGGGCGTGGGACACGGTGATCCATCACGGCTCTCATCAGCCACTGTTAACTGATCCACTTCAAAAGGTACACCAATACCGACGCTCGATTGTGCAACTATGTGAGCCGCTGAAGAGAAGCAAACGAGCAGTCACGACAAGATTGATGTGCATTTTCGGTGCACCGACGAATAATTGATTTTCGAGTCGACCAGCGATCTCGATCATCCTGCCATTCGAGAGATGAACGGACCTCGCGATCTGCATCGTATATTATCGCGCTGCCGAACAGAGAAAAAGGCCGGCCACGAAAAAATTGCAGGATGTTTGGCTATCGCTTCCTTCCTTTCCGATTTTTCTTTCGTACACCTTCGAACAACTTGGAAGCTCCGAAACTCAGATCCGTGTCAACATCTGAGATGTAAATGTGGCTTTACGTTTCTATCGGATCTTATAAATAATTCAAATTGAATATATTTTCATTTGCCACTTATAATAAAAGAAAAACTTGTCACATTAAGAAAAACCAAAAAAATTGTGAAATTGTAAAATTTTCTCAGGTTTGAAGAAAATTTTCCTTTTTTTGAAAAAAAAAATTGTTTCAACTTGCTAAAAAAGTTGTTTAAAAATATTTTTTGTGAGTTTGTTTAGTTCAAATAGAAGGAAAGACTATGAAAATTAGAATTCTCTTTGGTTTTTTAATTTCAGACGAAAATTACGAACTGCATCTTTCCCGCCGATTGCAGACTGCAATTGAAAGGCGTTGCACAGATGTGCATAAAAATCGGCTGCGTTTGAATATTTTTCTGTACAAAAATTCTTTTTTTCTTCTTCAAACATGTAGTCAAATAATCTAAAAAGTTCATTAGGGTCACCTTTTTTTTTCTGTCCTAAAAAAATTCCCTAAAAAACGCTCTTTTTAGGGCTCCTAAAGCAGGATCCCCCTTTAAGGAGCTAGTAAAAGTTCATCAATTTTCAAATATTCAGTCCCGAAATTCTCGGTCCAAATTTTTCAATTCGGCAAAGTGTTTTCGGTTGCCACCTAGGGAAGCTGATAATCGAACCAAGGAAGGTTCAGCGTTCCCATCGCTCGAAACGAACGGAGGAAGAAAAGGTCATAAACCTGGCAGGATTAACAACGCCGGGGTCGAACGTGTCCATTCGAATACAGCCAGCTCTATGGATCGACCTGTACGCGTTCATACGCGATTATCGGACTCTAGCTAACGGTTGAACGTGCTCTAGCGAATAACTGTATCGAAAGGGAGAGACTACCGCTAGCGATGGGTTCGACTAGTTCCTCGTTCTACCTCGTTCGAATGCAACCAAGTAGTCACCGTACAAGAGGATGAACTTTTGTCAAATTTCTTTTTACTCCTCGAGCCATTTCTGTATAAATAACAGCTGTTAAAATCATCCTAATAATCAGAATCATTAGAATCATTTTGTATATACACGCGACTAATTAAATAATTGCAATACTGCTCGTATACTGCAGATAAAGAATAAAAGTTTGAGTCACATGAATATTATGAATTATCGATGACTCTATTTAAATGAGAAGCAATTGATAAAGAGAAAACTGTGTTAACCCCTTGCCATACTTTGACGAGCCTCGCTCGTGACACACTCACAATTCAAATGTGACATAACCTTGTCCAAAATTTTGAATACTCTTCAACTTGAAATTTAGATCCAACTACAATTTGTGTAGTCAAGGATCGCTGAATAGGAAATGCACAAACAGTTTAATTTTCTTTGTTTTAATATTATAACTATAAATAGTTAGTTTTGACTGACGCATCTGGCAAGGGGTTAAAAAACAATGTTTCTCCGTGGATCAAAAAAAGTTTGACGAGTAGTGTTTCAACCAATAAACGGATCGAATTAGGATCATTGTGATCCGCGGTTCGTTCCCATCGCTAACGACTACGTGCTCGCCAAGAGGTTACGTGCGTTCAGCCGGGAACACGTACACGTACGTGCGGAACGCGCGGCTAGCCCGCAAGAAGACACACGGCCGCAGGAATTACTATACGCCGGCGCGGCGTTACGAATGCCAGCGTCTTTTACCCCCCTCCGCGAACATGGAAGCCAGAAATTGCGCCAACTGCTCACGGTTACGACGAATTAACCCCTGGACGACGCTACGTTTTTCGGATTCCTCGCGAGCGTCGATCCTTTTTATTCCCCTAGATGAAATCTCGCGAACTACTCTCTGCGCTTGCCGTGTTAAATATCTTCTAGATCGCTCGAGATACTTTGAATATCACAGTTGAATGTGGGATAGGCAAATCATTGTAGGTAACAGAGGTATCGGATACTTGCAGATATTTTCAATTTTGAACAGATTCATATCCTACAGATCTATGTTCTAAACAGAACTGCAGATCTTAGAGACAAACTTTAGATCTTAGGGACTTTAGGGTAATATTAGCCATATCGTAGAGGGATGCTAAGATCCTAAATTTTAGGAAGGGTTCTCGATTCTAGCGATGTCAATAAAAATTTATATAAAATACCAGAAAGTTAGGACGTTAAGGAATTGCTATAGAATACCAGGTGGATGCTTAAGAATAGCCAACGATATCGAGAAAAATGAGTGAAATTTTCGAAGGAAAAATCGGAACGAGAAAGGTTGTTAGGTACGTAAACGGCATGGGCGGGGAACACGTTATCCGATCGGGTTTTGTGTTGGCCGGTGAACGCGTTTCTTCTAGCGCGAAGCGAGAGGGTACTAAAAGTCGTGTTCAGTCGTGAAAAGTTGAAAAATCGAGCTCGCCGGGCACAAAGCCCTTAAAAAGACCGTCAGTCGTCTGAAAGGTAGAAACGCGACAGCGATTTCCGTCGCGCAGGGTTGCTCGGGGAGCGTGTCTGGCCCTCTGCCAGCAACGATGGTGGTATCGTGCCTGTTTATTTTAATTTGCGAAGCGAACGCTGGTCATAGCGGCTTCTATCCTCTGCAATTGGCTTAAGCGGTTCTTCCGCGAACCGAGACAACCGAATCCATCAATTTTCTCCATTCTGACTCTAACTTTCGTAGTCGAATCTTTTAGAAATATAGTTTTTTCGGGTTCTTAGACTTTAGCTTTAATTTGATGTATCGTAAGCGCCATTTTGTGATACTTTTCTGTCATGAAATTAGACTTCTGTGTTCCTAAAGTAGTGATTATTTAAATGTAAAGAACAAGTAGCTGCCATAGCCATTTTGTGATACTTTTCTGTCATGAAATTAGACTTCTATGTTCCTAAAGCGGTGATTGTTTAACTGTAAAGAACAAGTAGCTGCCATAGCCATTTTGTGATGCTTTTCTGTTACGAAATTGGACTTCTAGTTCCTAAAGTAGTGATTTAACTGTAAAGAACAAGTAGCTACCATAGCCATTTTGTGATACTTTTCTGTCATGAAATTGGACTTGTAGTTCCTAAAGTAGTGATTATTTAACTGTAAAGAACAAGTAGCTACCGTAGCCATTTTGTGATACTTTTCTGTCATGAAATTGGACTTCTATGTTCCTAAAGTAGTGATTATTTAACTGTAAAGAACAAGTAGCTGCCATAGCCATTTTGTGATGCTTTTCTGTCACGAAATTAGACTTCTGTGTTTCTCAAGTAGTGATTATTTAACTGTAAAGAACAAGCAGCTACCATAGCCATTTTGTGATGCTTTTCTGTCATGAAATTTGACTTCTATGTTCCTAAAGTAGTGATTATTTAACTGTAAAGAACAAGTAGCTGCCATAGCCATTAGATAATACTTTTCTGTCACGGAATTGGACTTCTATGATCCTAAAGTGGTGATTATTTAACAGTAAAGTAGGTACAATATATTGAGAGAATGAAGAGAACTTAGCTTGAAAGAATAAACTTATATAAAATTGTACGGTACTTCCTGTCACGAAATTATTTCAGAGCACGTGCGTTTCGAGATTGACCGTTACGAGCGACAAAGTTTATGGTAAATCGCTGAAAAGTTTATAATTTAGCTCTGAATTAATACATGTTTGGAATTTTAGTGAAAATTTAGGAGAGTAAGAACCGAAGTCGAGCACGGGCTAATATTTAATCTTTTTGTATGGTGGCGTTGAAATAAATCCAAGGGTATGCTCTATTAACTTGTCGATTCCACGTCGAATCGATCGTCGGAGGTTTCAGAAGCAGAATCGAGTAGGAAGAAGCTCGATGTTGGCATGGTCGTGTGCACGATCTCTAAACGTGACAAATGGACAGGAGATCATGGCTGTACGTCATCTGGAAAGATAGGAAAATCGATGAACCAGGCCGGTAAGGTTCAGATTGCGAAAAGAAATATTCCAGGCTCCTTCCTTCCGCTCTTTTTCTCCCGGTTAGAGACACACCACCCCCGTCCCGTATACAGGGTGTCCTTTCATCGGGCGACACGCGATGCCAGAACGTTTCGTGGCTATAAAATTAATCTTGCGTGCAAAACGGAGATGGAACGGAGGAAAAGGAGCAGAAACAGCTGGAGAGAGAGACGCCGCTCGAAAACGCCGGGGAGCGAAAGAGAGACAGCCGGCACCGAGTCGTTCGAAACGACTCTTCTTGCACCCTTGCCAATACTCTTTTCTTTTCTACACCTTCCGACGCTTCTTTCCCTCTTTCCTTTATCCGTTCCAGGAGTCTACTTCTTTTCTTTCCTTTTCGAAACCGCGAATTTGATGGTTTGCCACCTGCTGCCAAAAGATACCGTCATTTATTACGCGAGTCCTTAATGCGTCTCCGATTCCAGATATTTAAATCGCGTTAATGATTCTCCGTCGTTCTTAAATTCCGTTTCTAACGCCTTTACCGTACTCCTACGTTCTTACATCCTCGAATACCGATAGCTCATTTCCGATAACTCCAGATTCCGCTCTGTCCGTAGGTTCAATTACCTCTAGATTCCACTATCCCTAGATTCCGATATTCCCAGATTTCTACATGCCTGTATTACAGCATCTCCGTATTCCACAGACTGAAATACCGCTACGTCGCGATACCCTACATTCCTAGACCCTTGATATCCCGTCATTTTAAAAAGGATACACCGAGAATTACACGCGTTATAAATATCTCAAGGGTGATTATTTATAAGCAAGATAAAACGGATAGAGAAATAGTTTGTAGCCAAGAAAAGGTTTCGAGCGAACCTCGAAATCTGGCGCGCTTTGAATTCTCTCCAAAAGTAGATTCTGTTGAAATCCGGCGGAGCAAACATCTTCCTCGGACAGGATTTATCACTTGCACGTTTTCGAAATGTACATCTAGGAACATTTCTCGGTCTCTCCTCCTCTGTAGCTATTCTTTATCGCCATTTTTAAATTAACTCTACAATATCGTTTTAAGTGTAATGCGATACAGACTCGTATTTTCACAGCAATTTTTCGGTTCAATTCTAAAATAATCTGTTTAAATTCTAAACCTAAACTATCTATTTTAATTCTAAAATCTGTTGTAGATTTAATTTAATTAAATTTAATTAGATTTAATTTAATTAAATCTACAACATCGTTTTAATTGAAATGCGATACAGATTCGTATTTTCACAGTAATTTTTCGGTTCAGTTCTAAAATAATCTGCATAATCAAGGATCGAAGACAGAATCTGTTTTAATTTTTTTTGATCAACTGCCTAGAAAATTGTTGAGAATTAACCCTTTGCACTCGAAGATAATTTTACTGTTTGCAAACAGCAACTTTAAAATATTAATTAAAATGTTAAATGACTTCTTTTGTCATTTCACTGTGTTTATACATCACATAAGCACTATTATAAAATTAATTAAATAATGCTTCTTTTAAATTATTGTATTAAATCAAATGGCGCCTCTCGAGCGCAAAGGGTTAAGACGACAGTGAATCCTCTTCCAAGATGAAATTACAAAAAGAAGACGATTTGGTGAACGAGTGAAAAATTAGTATCCGATCGAGTACTGGTTCCTGGCAGTTGTTTCATATTTCCCGAGAAATCGAGTATCGAAAGAAGCGGAATGGAGGAATTCGGGGATCGATGAAAATTTGTAATGCAAAAATAGGGTTGAAGGAGAATGTACGAAGCAGAAATCGAGGCAACGATCGGAAAGTCCGAGAATACGAGTCGAGCGGTTCCGTCCAGAAGTATCCTCTCCATTGTACATCTCCGTAACCCTCCGGTAAAATTCGTGACCGTCTAACCAGCCCGGCGTGCAACTCGCTTGATCGTGACTCGTGAACGTCGTGCACTTTAGCCCCTCTTTCCGCTTTGGTGGCCGCGAGCTGGCCAACAAAATCATCCGTCCAGCAAGAAAGAAGCGACTGGAATCAACGAGAAGCTTGGCTATCGTTGCCGAGGCCGTTCCTTCACGACTGGATAAGCACCGGAAATAAAATGCGCTTCAACGAGCCAGCTACATCTCGTTCGAACTTCTTCTACTGTGTCTGTCGTGGTTTCTTCTCTTCTTTTCTCTCCTCCTTTTTTTATCTCGTCGTACAAAACAACGAGGTAACGAGTGGACGAAACAACAGTATTTCCCGTTATTGTTTTACGTCCGACAGTAAAATGAACTCTGCTCGCCGAGTAATACCTTCGACCTATTTCCGATGCCGTTACTCCTCGATTTTTATATTTCCAAATTCTTCGAAATTCGCGGCTTTCGGAAACGAAGAGATCCAGATGCGTGGGACGATACGCGGGTCTGGAATACCGGGACACCGTGAAATTTTATCCAGCCGTTGAGACGAGGCACGTGGAGCGTCAAGCAGGCTTCACGACTTTTGTCTTGGCCAGGAATCGTGGGACTTTCTTTGTTCGACCAACTTCCGCGAACCGATGGTTCGTTGGACCTTGAGGCTACCAAGAACCGTGAAGAAGAACGACAGTTCGCCTGGCGGAGCATTACGCGAAAGGATCACGATCTGGAGCAGCGGAGAAAACTACGATCGTTCTTGCAATTTGGAGACACTGTTACGAAATTTCTTCTTGTGAAATTTTCAGATTTTTCGTCAATTTACGGATGTATTAAGTCGCGGTGTGGCAACAGAGAGTTGAACTACTCGTACAAGTTTAAATTCTTTTGGAACAAGTTTAATTTCTTTCAATGGATATGTCTTCTTATTTTCTTCCAATGGACATATGACAGTATTGATACTTAACTTCTACATTTATCATCGAACTAGTATACTCGAGCGATCTCGGACAAGATCCGTAGAATTTCGATAATAAAGAGGAAGGGAGAAATCGAAGGAGGATCCGAAAGGTCGCGGAGGAACGTGAAGAGGCAAGCTCGACTTTAATTGGATCGAAAAAATCGACAGACGCGTACCAAGGACGACTACGTGAAGAGGTTCGTCGCGGCGAAGCAATTCGGCTGAAAAGATAAGTACGCGAGGACGGTGTGCCAGGGGAAACGGAAATAATAAGAGACGTTCTCGAATTGAAAGACCAATTTGTAGCGGTGGCTCGACGTTCGAAGACACTATTAGCGTCAGTTTACGAGCCCGAGGGGCGAACGGGGCATCCGCGAGTTGACGCTGAAAAGTTGAAAACTCGACACACAATGCGCGAGAATCCGTTGCATACCGCGTTTCACGATTATGTACCCTGAATGCGAGTTTCCATCCGCGGGATGACAGCCAGGATAATTGAGAAACGTTCTTTGAATCGTCTGCGTACTCGGAAACGCTTCCTTCGGATAAGTACGCGTAGGCTCCACAATTTTTCAATTCCCACGTATCGGAGTTCTTCGATTCTCAAATCTTTCGCTACCGTCTTGTTCAAATCTCAACTTCTTTATACTCAAATGTTGTTACAGATTGTATCTCCACATTTCTAGGTTCATGTAAACCTCCAAATTTAGAGACGTAGATCTCCAAATTTAGAGACGTAGATCTCCAAACTTCTCAAACTCTGTCACATGATCAAACATCTAAAAATTCTTCCTTCACAAAATTATTAACTTTCCTCTTGAGAGGTGCCTCTCAGGCGCCATTCGATTAAATACAATAATTTGAAATAAGAATTATTTAATTAATTCTATAATAATGCCCATGATGAGACGTAGATCTCCAAACTTCTCAAACTCTGTCACATGATCAAACATCTAAAAATCCTTCCTTCACAAAATTATTAACCCTTTGCTCTCGAGGAGTGCCTCTCAGGCGCCATTCGATTAAATACAATAATTTGAAACAAGAATTATTTAATTAATTCTATAATAATGTCCATGATGAGACGTAGATCTCCAAACTTCTCAAACTCTGTCACATGATCAAACATCTAAAAATCCTTCCTTCACAAAATTATTAACCCTCTGCTCTCGAGAGGTGCCTCTCAGGCGCCATTCGATTTAATACAATAATTTGAAATAAGCTTTATTTAATTAATTCAACAATAGTGCCCATGTGATGTATAAAGAGTATCGAAAAGTATTAAAAATTTCTTCGATGGCTTCAAAGTTTTTCTACGAAAAATCGAAGGACTTTTTTTAAGAAGGAAACCGAACAACTACCTTTACGCTGACAGAAAGAAATTATTTTGTTGATTAGTATTTAAGATTTCTTTAATAAATAAATATTTTTTGCTAGCAAACAAAATTTTACCCCTAATATAAACATAGTGAAATACACAATAGTGGAAATTACTAGCAGACAAATATTAACCTCAAAAGAACTAATCTAACATTTGAATTAATATTTTAAACTTGCTGTTTGTAAACAATAAAATTACCTTCGAGTGCAAAGGGTTTTTTCATTACTCTTCGTGTATCTGAAAATACTTCGTAAGACTCCTTAGATAATCGATCGGGAGAATAAATGATGAAATCGACGGAGGATGTTGGATTAAAACGTTAAATCGGTCGACAGGATTTCGCTCGCGAATTGATCCTGGCTTCGCGGTTGTGTTACACAGCCGGTTTAGAGGATCGGGGATAAAGCGGCGAGCCGGATCGCATAATAGTCGTGTACATCAGCTGATACAAGAGTTTTATGGGCGAGAATGGAGACGACACGGCCGTGTGGTCTGTGTTTTTTGTCAAACGGGATTCCCGACTGTTAATCGGACAAAGAGCAGCCGGTATCCTGCTCGATTTATGACCGCCCGGCATTTGCATGCTTAAAAACCACCGCAAGAGGAGGGAATTTTCTCGACGTTATTCACTGATTTCTTCGCATTTTTTGCGGTTTAATCGGTGTTTATCAGCTAGCGAGGCGTGACTTATCGCGCAAAACTTGTCGCTCTTTTATGAATAATAACCTACTTTACGTGTTCGAAGGAGTATCTGATAGGTTGATAGATGCAATTATATATCGTTATTCACGAAGAATGAACTGTTTCGAAGATTTACGCGTCTTTCCCACGAATAATAATTTATGTTGACGTTGTGACGGAGGTGGGATTATTTCAAATGAAACAAACAGTTTAAAAATACTGAACCTTAATATTAAAAATGTGTGAAACATACTTTGACCAGGTATGTCCTGCCTATACTCGTTTGTCGAACTGACTGAAAACAGTCAAGCTGTCTAAAAAGGTCAGCAGTAAAACGCAACTGCACATTTGACCCTGGGTTTTTCCCGGCATAATTTTGGACATGAATTTTCACTTACTTCAATTTTGATTATTCGAAAGAATCGGATGTAAAAACATTTGCAACATCGTACCATTACTAAGTTACATTTTAACTCGGCGAAAGTCGAGACTCGCGTCTATCCGCGATTTCTGAAGAGTTTCGAGATCCATCGAGCCGATTCGTCGCGTTAATTTATCCTCGGAGCAATCGTACGATGCTCGGAGCAAGAAAATAAAAAGTATATCCTTCCCTGTTTTCTTCGGCCAATAAACTAACCGTAAAAGCGGGTTAAGTGATTACAACCGCATCGAGGGAACCGCTTTTCATTCCCTCCGCCTCCAGTCAACCTCGGTCGCGTTTTTATTTTTTCTCCTCTTTTTCTCTCCTTTCTTTTTTTGCTCTTGCCCCTTTACGTTTTCCACGTAGGATATCGTGATGGGTTGATTTATCGATTCGCGGTAAAACCGCGAAAGGTGTTGTCGTTGGCGCGTTTCACGCGCCAATACCATCAGCCCACCGGCTCTCCGATCGTAGATCTATTTAACGTGGATCACGGACCGTGACGGAAGGTAATTGATGAACAGAATTTCGAGAAGCTGCTCGGATACTAGGAGAGCCAGAAATCTTTTTGCTCGATCGTCCAGCGAAATAATATCCTCGTCTCACGCGAGCTACGTTCTTTTGTGCCTTTGAACGATTGAGTGATCGGTGCTGCGAGAGAGAGGAAATACGATGTATCAAAATTAAATGGAACTTTCTTTTGTGCGAAGTAGAAAATGATCGAGCTTCTTTCTCCGATGAAATCTAGGTGAAATTCCACCGGTCGAAAGTTTCGAAATTGTCAAAATGTCCGATCAGCTTTCGAAACAACGGTGTTTTTTCGACGGTTCTGTCGTAACCGGAAAAACGAGCTGCGTGTCGAGCATTAAATTTCCATGAAACGATCGCAACGAGGCGATCGACACAATGAGCGTTACGCTTGCCGACGCATTGTCCACGCTCGTTCGCAGAACGGACAGGATGCGTGCAACACGCTCCACTTGCGCCGACGGCAAAATCTCGTCCGAAAAATCGCTCTTTCTATTAGGTTGGGCAATAAGTTCGTAGCGTTCACTTCGTGAGGCACCCAGGCTCCCAATTTTTCGACAAATCCCATTGAATGAAGACGATTGAGAATAGTTTTGTGATCACAGTTCATTTTTTCGACCAATTCACGACTAGTTTGAGGACCATCCTGCTTCACAAGTGCTCGGAGACGCTCTTCGTCGAACTCAGAAGGTCTTCCGCTGCGGGGCGGGTTTTCGACGATAAAATCGCCATTTTTGAATTTTGCGAACCATTTCCGTGCTGCCGACTCACCTATGACACCTTCTCCGTATACATTGCAAATATCCCGGGCTGCTTCAGCAGCTTTTTGGCCGCGATGGAAAGCGAAGAAGAGCAGGTGTCGAAAGTGCTAATTTTTATCTCCTGGATATTCCATTTCTGAGCCTCAATAAATTGAAACTACTGAAAAAAACGATTAACACAGTTTTGTAGAGCAGAAAGAGCTCTATCGAATGAATATTATAACCCCTTGCAAATTGCAAAATGTCGCTGTAAAAAAAGAAAATGTCAAAACGCTACGAACTTATTCCCCAACCTAATATTTTTTATTCCGTTCGAGTCCTTCTATTCGTACGCGAAATTAGCCGATTACGGGTACAGTTAATCCGCGGATGAAATTTGCTTAGTTCGATCGAGCGGTTCGATTTTTCTTCCATCTCGCAACACACCTCTAACGTTTTCCCACGAACGTTGATTACATCGAACGCTCACCTTTCCCCACACCGTGTGTTCCGCTTCTGCAGAAGCGCGTGTAAACCATCGCGTTGCTGCAACCTCTACGAGCTGCTTCGTTCGTTCACTTCAGCTTGCATCACAGCTGCGAAATGCTTGCCTTGTTCTCGAGACTGTGACTCGTTTTCCACGTTGTTCTATGCAACTGCACGGCGACTGCAACGCTTCTTCCTCTGCCTGTTTGTTCTCCACTTGTAGCGAGACTGCACTGTCATTCGTGTTTCGATGACACAGGTGTTCGTCGTTCATGTTTATTCAATCGGAAACGGTCTTAATCGTTTTCTTCTCTTTTCCTGAATATCGAGTCTTTTTTTTGCGAAGATACATGCATTTTATTTTGTTAGGTGATGAGTTAGATTACATCGATCGAGCCACGCGTCGATCCAGCGACCGAGTTAACAGAACCAAGTTTATAAATAAAACCGTTGTTATTTCATCGCGATTCCGTCACGGAAAAAACTCTTGTACAAAAATATCGCTGGATCCTGACATCTTCAACAGTTTAATCTTGTTATTCTCCGCTTTTCTTATAACTTTATGCCTCGCGTTTGACGAATTTTTTAACACTAAACCTGTCAAACCTCAAGTTTCTTATTATAAGGCACACATTTTGTTAAAGTACATTCCTCGAAATCATCATTGATTTTCGTCAAGATAAAGAACAAATGTGTGTACTAATTTATGTTTCGTTCGTTTATTTATTTTTTAATTTCAAAGTACACATTATATGTTGGTAGGTTTAGTATTAATCGAAACGATTTAAGCACAAAGGCACGAAAAATTGGATTGAGAGATGTACTCAAAGCTGCAAATTTCCAAGATCGAAATTTACACCATGAAGAACAAATGTGTGTACTAATTTATGTTTCGTTTGTTTATTCTTTAACTTCATTTTTAATTTCAAAGTACACATTGTATGTCGGTAGGTTTAGTGTTAACCGAAACGATTTAAGCACAATCAAAGGCATGAACAATTGGATTGAAAGATGTACTCGAAGCTGTAAATTTCCAAGACCGAATCGATGAAAATTAAACGTTGAACCGAATTTCTTTCCGAATGGAAGCGTATACAGTCGGCGTTAATCGGTTCAAGTTCATTTGGACGGAAATGGCCAGCTTGTCCAGCCGCCGTACAAACGAGAACGAGCCTAAATATTCGAAGGATAGGCGATCCCAGGCTCCGTATACGCGTACGAATGTACAAGGACCACCGAGTACGTACGAGGGCGTAAATTAAAGCGGAGTGGAGTTTCATGAATAATTGAAAGGTCCGGTCGTCGTGCGTGTACGGACGTACACCAGACGAACCTAAGCGTCCGTGCATGCCAAACCGAAATTTCATCTTTGCATTTCCTAATCGAAAAACCTCGTTTGCAGCTTCGCTAGATGTCCGATGATGCGAATGTTTAAGAATCCATGCAAATGTTCCCTCCTCTGTCTTGAACTACATATCAATCGATGTTTTAATACTGATTATAATAAATCTAAAACCGTATGATTCACTGTCCTTGGAGGGTAAATGTATTGGGTTGTCCGGAAGATTTTGAGAGGAATTGAAACGCAGCTTGGTACACATTTATTAAATTATATAGCTGCCTAATTCTATAACCTTTCTCCATCTTTTATGCAACTTGAGAAGTCCTGAGAACGTCTCAGGCTTTTTGGTAAAAAATTATTCTAAATAAAATTTCATGTCGCCTAACGAAAATCGGCACGAACTTTCCGGACAACCCAATAGTAATCCAGCGCGTGGATATTCAACGCGTAGTAATCCAGCGTGTGGATATTCAACGCGTAGAAACCCAGCGTGTGGATATCCAACGCGCAGTAACCCAGCGTGTGGATATTCAACGCGTAGTAACCCAGCGCGTGGATATTCAACGCGTAGTAACCCAGCGCGTGGATATTCAACGCGTAGTAATCCAGCGCGTGGATATCCAACGCGCAGTAACCCAGCATGTGGATATTCAACGCGTAGTAACCCAGCGCGTGGATATTCAACGCGTAGTAATCCAGCGCGTGGATATTCAACGCATAGTAACCCAGCGTGTGGATATTCAACGCGTAGTAATCCAGCGCGTGGATATTCAACGCGTAGTAATCCAGCGCGTGGATATCCAACGCGCAGTAACCCAGCGCGTGGATATTCAACGCGTAGTAATCCAGCGTGTGGATATTCAACGCATAGTAACCCAGCGCGTGGATATTCAACGCGTAGTAATCCAGCGTGTGGATATTCAACGCGTAGTAATCCAACGCGTAGTAATCCAGCGCGTGGATATCCAACGCGCAGTAACCCAGCGCGTGGATATCCAACGCGTAGTAACCCAGCGTGTGGATATCCAACGCGCAGTAATCCAGTGTGTAGATATTCAGCACGCATTATAATAATTATACGTATTGAAGGAATCATCATCTTTGTATATCTAAGCAACACCTGTAATATAAATAAGTACACTAGTTATTATGCATTGTTTTGTTTCTTTCTTTTGTTCTGTTCTCTCCAGTCCTTGCAATAAAGGCATGTAGTGCATAACAAGTTATTTATTATCAAAGTAAAACCTTTAAGAAATGAATTAACAGTCCGTACAATTTCCTAGATCTTTCAATAAAATAATGGAAATAAAAAATACGTAGAAAGAGTTTATCGGAGGAAGGATTTTTCAGGGTAATTTCTTCGGAGTCCCCCCGTCGCGTTTCTTCGATCCCGAACAAGATGAAGAGACCAAAGGAAGGCCGATACGAAATATACATAATGAAATTCACGGACGAGGAGATTGTGCGGGTGCATCGAAAATACGCGGAGAAATACAGCCAAGGATCCCGGCGAATCGCTAAGAGACGTCTGCGTTTCTGAATTTTGCATACGAGATGCGAAAAATGTTATAATGGCTAACAAAATTTCGAAGTCTCAGGATTTAAAATGGAGAAAATCGATTAAAATTCGTGGGAAAAATGATATGAAAGTAGA
This sequence comes from Megachile rotundata, assembly GCF_050947335.1. Lineage (NCBI taxonomy): Eukaryota > Metazoa > Arthropoda > Insecta > Hymenoptera > Megachilidae > Megachile > Megachile rotundata. Next base: position 11,428,210 of record NC_134995.1, read on the forward strand.
ACGTTTCGCACGTTCGAGAGTGGAAGAGTAAAGAAAATGTAGCTCGCAAATAACGTAGAAGAGTCTGGTGAAGATTTGAGAAGTGAAAAAAGCGTAAAAAAGAGCTGATGAAGTAGCGAAAGAAAAGAATAAACAGACGATACGGTGCACGTGTTTTCCTTTTCCCTTCAGATCTCGTGCCGCTTGACGAGCTTAAGCGCTCTTTGATTTTCAATGGAAGTTACTCCCTTTGAGGATGCTACGCCAAGACAAAATATTGTTTCGCGGGCTTCACTAAATCTTGCTCCCAATATCCTCTTCAAAGGACACTTTTGTACGCCGTCCTTCTGAAACACCGCGTTCCGAACGGAACTGCAATGTAAACTCCGCGCGAGACGCTAAGAAAACGTCGAAACTTGTCTCGATATCGACTCTGATGCGTTCGTTCGAGTCTGCTTAAATTATTTTCTTCTCATTTTCGATTCAAGGATTCAATTTCCATCATCGGTATAAGATAATGTCACAATGTTATTATATGCAGAGACACTTTATCGCGCTAATTGTCCACGTGCTGGACTTCCCACATGTGCGTTACATTTTCTACGTTCGATTTTCCGCGCGTTACGCTTCTCACGTGGTGGATTTCCCACGCGTTACATTCCCTACGCAAGAGATTTTCCACGTGTCATTTTCTACGCATTACATTTTCCACGCGTTACGTTCTACATTTATAAAATTCTCGATTTTTCATTCATTGGATTATGCAATTTTCCGCGCGGCAAATTCCCTGCATCAATTTTTCCACGCATTGGATTCTGCAATTTTCCGCGCGGCAAATTCCGTGCATCAACGGTTCCACGCGTAAAATTCTAAGTGAAATGTAATCCACAAGTAAAATTCTACGCATTATCGCCTCCTCGCATAGAACGTAATTTCCAAGAATTCTTCCCGCATTTGGGGCAACGTAACGAGAGTCCGCTCTATCTAGCAAGAAAAAGAGAAGACGAGAGTATAGGGTATCGTTGATTCGAGGAAGGGAGCTCCTGTTGTCAGGAAGAATACGCGACACTAAGCTTTCCACTACGCTTCAAAGGTGTCAGTTCATAGAAGGAACAAAGCGTGTTAATGCTTCGATGTAAGGCTTCTATCACGTATCGGCGGACCCTGTACGGTTTCGGTGAATTATGTTTACTTAATTCAGATTCGCTGAACACGCGAACGTTATCACCGCCTCTTCTCTCGCCACCTCCTCAAACTTGCGTTTAACGCTACCGCTTGTGTTCCGCTTCGATCGGGTGCGACACACGCTTTACTGAAATCCTCGACAACTTTTAGACAACCCTTTCATCGTAATTTAATGTGCGACGTCGACAACGATTTAAGAATTCATGTTTAATAGCGTAGAGTGCCTGTTTACGGCCATCTTGTTTGCTGACGGCCATCTTGTTTTTATTAGCATGTCTCAAACACCTTTGAAAATTCGATTCTATTTTTGATGTGCACCGTTGATAATGATTAGAAGAATTTATATTTAATAGCCGTAGAGTCATGCTTGTTTGTTTACGGTCCTCTTGTTTGTTGACAGACTTCTTGTTCGTTGGCGGCCATCTTGTTTATTGACGACCATCTTGTTTTTATTAGCATGTCTCAAACACCTTTGAAAATTCGACTCTATTTTTGATGTGCAACTTTGATAATGATTAGAAGAATTCATATTTAATAGCCGTAGAGTCATGCTTGTTTGTTTACGGTCCTCTTGTTTGTTGACAGACTTCTTGTTCGTTGGCGGCCATCTTGTTTATTGACGACCATCTTGTTTTTATTAGCATGTCTCAAACACCTTTGAAAATTCGACTCTATTTTTAATGTGCAACGTTGATAATAATTAGAAGAATTCATATTTAATAGCCGTAGAGTCATGCTTGTTTGTTCACGGCCATCTTGTTTGTTGACAGACTTCTTGTTCGTTGGCGGCCATCTTGTTCGCTGACGACCATCTTGTTTTTATTAGCATGTCTCAAACACCTTTGAAAATTCGACTCTATTTTTGATATGCAACTTTGATAATGATTAGAAGAGTTCATATTTAATAGCCGTAGAGTCATGCTTGTTTGTTTACGGCCATCTTGTTTGTTGACAGCCATCTTGTTCGTTGGCGGCCATCTTGTGCCTTGACGGCCATCTTGTTTTCATCAGCATGTCGCAACTACCTTTCAATACGCAACTTTATTAAACATGCAGTACTTATACTGCTCAAGAATATCTGACATTTAATATACGCGATGTTTGCGAAAGATAAGTTGATTTCGCAAATTCGACCATGAACTTTATTGCAAAAATAATTTCAGTACAGCACTCAAGAAGACTACAAGACAGGTAGATATTTTTGAACAGCAAGATATGTTAGAAACAGCAAGATATTTTTAACAAAGTCAAATTTTGAAAAATGAGGCAGCGCCGATCAAGATGGCCGTCAACAAACAAGATGGCGGTAAAAACTCAACGCGTTAAATCGAAATGATACATCAAAATGATGTATTGCACAGGATGCACTGATTTTTCAACCTTGTAACAGATGTTCAACGCAACTTTCTCTTCGTATTTCGCACCGAATCTTGAATTTCGCCTCTGTAATTACGCGCGCAATTATCGGTTAAAGGACGTTGAAAAGTTGTTTCAGCTATTTTGTTGCTTTGTCAGCGTAGATTGGATTTCCTCTGCATCGATATCTTCGGGGAATTCGCTCATACGTCGATTCATTTACTCCATTTAATCTGCTATTGAATTCATATACACACGCGTTTACTTGTTTGCGTAAGAAACTCGTGTTTCTGATCGATCGGACGCTTCTCAGATTCCATGCTTCCCCGAAACGATAGTGACAATAGCCGACGTGATTAATTTACGTTCCTGTTGGACGAGCTACAATTCGTGTCAAAATCAATGCTCGATACATTCTTCTGAATTCAATCGACTCTTTCAATGCGTTCGACTAAATCTCAATTAAAATAAATCGTAACTTTTCTACGAAAGACTTATTTTTAGCAAATTACCTTGTAAATGTCCAATTTACCTGTCAGGCTAACAAGTGTCGTTAACGAACGTTAATTACAGAATTTATGAAACGATAAATTGCGACAAGCTACTTACAGCAGATCATTAGCACTAGATTTACGGATGTTCGATTAAATTGAAGTAGAAAAAGAAATAAATTAGTATTTATGTACAGTGCTTCTTCGTCATAAAGAAAGTCAAAATTTTTATAAAAATTTCTCGATAACTTTTGCGATTTAAAATAAGACCCGTCAGAGTTCTGTGAGTCAATAAATAAACGTACCATCTCGATTTTCATTTAATTCGCAAAGAAAGAAGTGAAAAAACATCCGAGCGATACTTTCCCAGCAATATTCTTGCGGAGCAGCCGAATCTAGACAGGTACTTGGAACGAAAACTCACCGGTACTCAAGAAACAACCCTTACCGACGATTTCAACCCCCTGGATCTCGAACACGAGGACAGATTCATCCACCGTAGCGAGCCATTTCCCTTAACTACCCCTCGAGAGGTCTGGCCACGCTTTTATTTTCATTCACCAGCGTCGCAGACTCAAGGGTGGCACGGAATTGCGTTATTTAGCCCGAAGGGTTGTTTTCTTCTTACCAGAACACCATCTCTACCCCCTTTTTCCTGTCCTATGGAGTCCGTAATTACTCAGAAATGCACGAAATTTCCGACCAATCTTCGGCGTTCTGATCTAACGTTAAAAATAAATGTGGGGAAGAAATCGTTTATCAATCTGTACACTACCGTCCACAAGCGAAATATGCATTCGCGTTGCATGAAAGTTATTCAAGTATCTGCAACAGTAACTAAAATCGATTTTTTTTCTGCGAAGGTCAGAATACTGGAACGTTTTCCGATTCATAATTCTCGTTTGGAACTCGTATCTCGATGGAAAAGAAGCTACAGACGAACTAAACCGAAACTGTCGAGTGCGTAGCGTCACCTCCATTCTTATCTCCACTGAGGGAACCTAAACATCTACCAACAGTTTACAAACACTTGAAACATATCGAAGAACCCTCTGAATACGTTCTGCACCATAGAAATGAAACACAGTAGAAATGAAAATTTTGTTTAGAATCGAAAGCGTTTCATTAGATTCACAAATTTGGACTTTGTACTTCTGGACATGAATTTTACTTTCACACTTTCATTGTATAATTTTTACTTAAAAATTAATTCTATTACGTTATGACACCTCGAAAAAGATAATAATAATTATTGCAAATGATATGATAACCCTAAATACCTTTCGTGCAAAGTTCAACTATGTTTTATGTAACGAAACCAAGTGTTCGGATATTTATGGACGGTACGAGCCGTTCAAGAAATATCGTATTGTGAAAATTATGGGGATAGAGAAATAAATCGAAGTATTGGGAAAATATTAATTATTATGAAAGTCTGCAAGAACGATCCGAAGCGTCGACGCAGGTCGAAATAAAAAAAAGAAATAAAATGGAAGGTAAGGAATACATTGGTTAGAGATTCTTTAGAGGAACACGAAGACGAGAAAAGCTCGTCCTTTCGGCGTCCAGGGAAATCGGACAGAGAGGGTCCAGAGGAAGAAAAGTTCCGGATGTCATGTTTGGATGGGTCTTGGGGGATGAAACTGATAAGAGCGACGGATACGTGATAGATAAGAGAATTATGTTGTAGGAAGGGTTGATGGGGTGCGACGTGTTCTAGATGTACCTTGGAAATAAAATACAGTATTTAATTTCTGGTACAAAAGAAACTTCTAAAGTCTTCGAATGAAATTTTCAGCAAACTACAGAGTAATACGACGTTTTAAGCACCGACGGGAATATGGATATAGTTGTTACGAGCGGAAGAGTTATCTATTGGATAATATTGCAGGTCATTGCATACTGTAGGGACCATAAAGGGACGTTATAAAAGGGAGACATTCACGAAGACTTTATAAGGGCTATTAATATCAAATATGCGAAGAAAACCTTTATCGCGATATTAAAGGCTGTAAATGTCTATGCAAATATATGATTTTATGAAATATATTCTCGCAGGTGGTTTAAAACGTTCGCGCGATTCTAAAAATTTTTATGTTCGAATAAAAAAGGACTGCTACTTACGTCGATATTTTCAAACGTTTCTCAAATGTTTATCAGAAATTGCACACTTTAAATAGCAACTGATCAAAATGATCAAAATTTTTATTCTGAATAAATGGCCACTGTTTATGATAAACTATGTGCACACACTTTAAATACCGACTGTCTGAAAATGATCAAAATTTTTATTCTGAATAAATGGCCACTGTTTATGATAAACCATGTGCACACACTTTAGATACCATTTGTTTAAAACTGATTAAAATTTTTATTTTGAATAAATGTCCACTGTTTATGATAAACTATGTACAGACACTTTAAATACCATTTGTCTAAAAGTGATCAAAATTTTTGTTTCGAATAAATATCCACTGTTTATGATAAAGTATACCCCACAATTTAAATAGACTGTTGAAAAATGTAGAAGAAAATGTTTTTTGTTCGAAATAAATGGGCAGTGTTTATAAAGTACACATTCAAAACAGCAACTGTCCCGAAACGTATAAAAATAGAGTTTTCCTAAATAAAAAGGTAATATCATAATCCTTCCTGTCCACGAAATTTATAAACCGTCACCCCGCGCCAAGTATAAAGTTTAAATCCGACGCTATTTATTTTGCCGACGTTCCCTCTCGCGGAAATATGATCGAAAGAGGAATTACCTCGGACAATCCAGGAACAGAAACTCGAGCAGAGACGTAGATGAATTCCGTCGTTCGACGACCTAAATTTCGTCTAGCCGAGTCCCTCGATTTCATTTTCGAACGGTAGAATTAAATTTTAAAAGCACCTCGCGGCTCCCGCCTAATCGAATCCACCGCGATTCCCGCAGTTGCAACGTGACTGAGAAATCAAATACACCCCTGGTCCACGATCTATTTATCGATCCTCCTGGCTACGTTTCTCAATCGTCCTGGTTCCTGAAATCGACGGCCAAACCTAATTCTACCTCTGACGCTAAAACCGTGAAAACTTTTCTCATTTGCCCGTATTTCTCCCGGCTTTAAATTCTGTTAACCACCTTCCTTCTGACAAGAATGTATTACACAAAGTCTATGAAATTCTCCGGATCTTACGGATTTTCTTTTCTGCTGATTCGAATTTCTCTTTCGTGTTGAAAGGGTTAGAATACTATTGAAATTCATCGATACTATTGTTCAATATTATTGAAACTCGGTACGTACAGGAGGGGTGATCAATTAGGACTAAACTGTTACAACAATTTGTGATGCATCGAGTACTCAGAGGACACAAAACCGTTATTAAATAATATTCATAAAGGATGTGGAGTTTTGCGAAAAAGTAAAAGCACTGTCCTTTAACATGCAACTCTACAGTCTCTTAATTTCTCAATACTCAAATTTCTAAATTTTTAATGAGAGAATGATAGTTTAGCACGTGACGTTCCATCGCGAACAGCCCCAAGCGCGCGAAATTACGAAGCGTCCCCAAACATATCCTCATAAGAAAATCCTCAATAATCCCAAGAGAAAATTGCAGGAAAATTCTGCTGTAATTAAATAATATTCATAAAGGATGTGGAGTTCTTCAAAAAAGTGAAAGCACTGTCCTTTAACATGCAACTCTACAGTCTCTTAATTTCTCAATATCCAAATTTCTAAATTTTTAATGAAAGAATGACTGTTCAGCACGTGACGTTCCATCGCGAACAGCCCCAAGCGCGCGAAATTACGAAGCGACCCCAAACATATCCTCATAAGAAAATCCTCAATAATCCCAAGAGAAAATTGCAGGAAAATTCTGCTTTCTTGTCTGAAACGGTAGCTTAAGCGAAAATACGAGTCTGTTCGCGAAACATCTGCGAGCCGAGTCGAAAGAATTTAAAGGAATAAGGAATACACGGGTCTTTCGAAGGATTTCCTTGGTCCGACGAATGCATAGACCACGAGGTAGCAGCATCGAGGGATTTTCAAAATTCCAATATCCTCGTGAACGATCGTCGTCATCCCCGAAGAAATCCGACCAGGATTTGCGAAGAACGCGACCTTCCGTTTCGTTAAGGCAATCGTCGCCGAGGAAGACAGTTACAAGGGGAAAGAGGAAGACTTTAGAAGGTTGACGAATTCCAGCTACGATTTTTACGAGGAAGTCGCGGCAGAATCCATTTTAAGACGAATCGTGATTTTTGCGGATATGTCGCAATTACAGGAACTTTTGGAAGAACCTTGTTTTCGATGGAAACCGATCGATACTGTTTTCGAAGTTAATTTTTATTTTTTCGTTTTCTCGTGATACGTGAGACGCGTTATTGACAGTTCGGAGAAATGAATACTTTCTAACACGAGACCGTAATGAAGGTAAGAACAACTTTCATTTCTCCCAGATACTCTCATTAGGTGTCAAATAAAATTGTATCTACCTTAAACTTGCGGGTCGACTTAGCTGCGGAAGCTTCAACTCACCTGAAACAGAAAATGGGCTTTGAAGCAATATGGTAACATCGATCTACTAAATAAATTACTGTAAATCTTTGATGCGACACTGAGAGTAAAATATCTCCAAAACGTCGATATGACATGGAATTTATCGGCGCGCAAAATAACCAACGATCTTGACCCCGAATCAAAACGGAACATTCCGAGTGTCTAAAATCTGATAAGCCCCAGTAATTTACCCGGGTGTTTTTGGGAGAAATCCGCGCGCGGCGGATGCTCTTCGATTGATAGTTGACCTTCGACGAACGCGTTTTCGCGAACAAAACCAGACGCGATAAATTATGATGTCGAGTCGAAGGAAGACCGCAACAGGCTCACCCTTTGACCGCCCTCTCAAAGGACTATTGAATCCGATTTCCGTGAGATCCGGACCTTCAAAGCGACCGATTGTTCACCCACAGACCGTGCCACTTCGATGGAAGATTTAATGAGTCAGATTCCAACTTTATTCCGCGTACACTTTGATGGCGCTATCTGCACGGATCCGATATTTCACTCGAAATTCTTTCAATTTTTACACTGTCGACTTTCAAATTTTGAAATCATTTCTAGATTTTCAAATGTACAGCTTTGTAATTCTGGAATTTTTTAACGTGACACGTGTGGTGTATAAACATAGTGAAACAAACAATAGTGGAAATTAGTAAAGAAATAATAACCTCAAGAAAAGTCATTTAATTTTTGAACCAAGTTTTAAAGTTGTTTGTAAGCAGTAATTACCTTCGAGTGCAAAGGGTTAACAGTGAGTGCCAATTTAGAAGGAAATCAAGAAAATAAAATTCGTTGATGAAAAGAAATACTTAACTTCTTTTCTATAGTATTGAAATCAGTGAAGAAAGTGAAAATGTGACTACTTTGTATTCAGCGATCTTTGACAATAAAAATTGCAACTGAACTTAAACTTCAATGAGACTGATCACCTCGTCAATGCACAGAGAGTTATTAGGTTGGGGAATAAATTCGTAGCGTTTTGACATTTTCTTTTTTTTACAGCGACATTTTGCAATTTGCAAGGGGTTATAATATTCATTCGATAGAGCTCTTTCTGCTCTACAAAACTGTGTTAATCGTTTTTTTCAGTAGTTTCAATTTATTGAGGCTCAGAAATGGAATATCCAGGAGATAAAAATTAGCACTTTCGACACCTGCTCTTCTTCGCTTTCCATCGCGGTCAAAAAGCTGCTGAAGCAGCCCGGGATATTTGCAATGTATACGGAGAAGGTGTCATAGGTAAGTCGGCAGCACGGAAATGGTTCGCAAAATTCAAAAATGGCGATTTTATCGTCGAAAACCCGCCCCGCAGCGGAAGACCTTCTGAGTTCGACGAAGAGCGTCTCCGAGTACTTGTGAAGCAGGATGTTCCTCAAACTAGTCGTGAATTGGTCGAAAAAGTGAACTGTGATCACAAAACTATTCTCAATCATCTTCATTCAATGGGATTTGTCGAAAAATTGGGAGCCTGGGTGCCTCACGAAGTGAACGCTACGAACTTATTGCCCAACCTAATAAACCTAATGGTACAATCCAGTAACAAACAAAAATTCAGTGAATATAAAATAAATTTTGTAGCTTAATATGCTTGAACAGTGAACTTTGAGGCCGCCGATGACACTCAACATGTCAATTATTGCTATCGCCGACAAATAAGTTTATTATCTTATCAGCCCGTGTAAAATTGTAATCAATTTGGAACCGCAGAAATACAAGTACGAGAGGACATAAAAGCTTGGTATACCTCTGAGAGGTTAACGATACGTATTGATCGCGGAAGATCGGAGCGACAGTAACGATATTTTTCATAGTTTCCGTATCTCGGTGAAAACAAGCCGTGTTCGACAAATCGGCAATCCGATCGTTCGTATTTTTCCCTCGCCTAATGACGTGGAAGCGTATCCTCGAATCGAGAAATTACCGCATCCGTTACGTAAACAAGCGTTTCTTCTTCTTCTTCTTCTTCTGTACGGCGGTATAGATGCATGCATTTTTCATGTTGATTTTATCGTTTGTTTATGACGCTATCGCGTGCTGATTGGCCAAGAAAACGGGATTGCCCGGTGCTCATAGGTCCTTCGTGATCGCCCTGTGCAATATTAGCGTCATTTACGGAGACTGATTTGAAAGAATCTACAATCTCATGACTAACAATTGCGCATTTACGGCCGTGCTTATTTTCGTTTCAACGATGTTACTTTGTTTAACACGTTCTGATGACTGCACACTGCGTTCCCCATTTTAGAATCGCTTCTAAAGATACCTTACTCTGTTTTCCAACGATTTAATCGCCCGGGTAAACTTACGGACTCGTAAAATATTTCTAGATACTCGAAATGACTACACGGTTTTACGATATTATGCTACAAACAGTTAAGCTTCTTGGAAGGGATGCAAACGGAGTCGCTTTCAAAGGAATATCGATACTCGCTTCGAATACTAAATATTCTCTAAGGTAGATTTAATGCATAGTTGAATTATACTCCTGGCGTAGCAGATGTAATGTATGACACTGGCTCAAGTCGTTCATCTTTTTCAAACTCTCAAAGAGTCACTGTAAAATTATAATTTCTAAATTTCAAAGCTGATCCGAATGTCCCAAAATTAGAGGAAGACAATTTGATGGATTGGCGATGTATCGGTCGGATCGGTGCGTTGGATGTTGAGTCGTGTACGCAAGAGCATCGAGCCAGTAAAAAGGGATACAAAGACGTTTCTCCGCTCGAAGTCCTCGAAGGAACAGTAAAAGGAGAATGGTTTCGGGTCGGATAAAGAAGAAAAGCGGCCGGGCGCAATCACATGCGGGTTCGAAAGGTCAAGTTCAAGCTGGCGAGAGATGCCATCTACAGCCACGAATAGAAACGGCGGAGGGAGAAAAGGGTGGGCAGGAGGGATGTAGGGGGGATGCAACGATAGGGGAGATAGAGAGAGTGGGGGAGATGGCATTCCTCTTCTACTCTCTCTTTCTCCCTCGGCTAGAATCACTGCGAAAATAAAATGGCATCGTGCCAATGCACGTGTGTGCACCACGGAGATTCACGATTTTCGCGAACGTCGCCTCGGGACACGACGATCCTTGATCCCCATCTCGATTCTTCTTTTCTTAGCCCCGATACCGGTCGATCGATGAAAACAAAAATCACCGATAGGTGCTTGCAGATGGATGCGACAGATAATCGTGGGTTTGTTCTCTGGGCTACTTGTTGACGATCTCGTTGACCTAACTGCGGTATTAACTCCTCTCCTTATTGCGTTCGTGAAACAACTGTTGGTACAGCATTTTAATCTTTGCACCCCTATGATGTGGTTCGACATCACATTCCTTTTGAATTTTATAAATAATTCAGATAGGTTGGTTTCGTGTATTTTCTACTTATCATGAATTTAATCAATGTACTGTTTATAATGAATTTAATCAATGTACCATTTATAATGAATTCAATGAATGTAACATTTATAATGAATTCAATGAATGTACTATTTATAATGAATTCAATGAATGTAACATTTATAATGAATTCAATGAATGTAACATTTGTAATGAATTCAATGAATGTACTACTTATAATGAATTCAATGAATGTACTATTTATAATGAATTCAATGAATGTAACATTTATAATGAATTCAATGAATGCAACATTTATAATGAATTCAACGAATGTACTATTTATAATGAATTCAATGAATGTAACATTTATAATGAATTCAATGAATGTACTACTTACAATGAATGCAATGAATGTAACATTTATAATGAATTCAATGAATGTACTATTTATAATGAATTCAATGAATGTAACATTTATAATGAATTCAATGAATGTACTATTTATAATGAATTCAATGAATGTAACATTTATAATGAATTCAATGAATGTAACATTTATAATGAATTCAACGAATGTAACATTTGTAATGAATTCAATGAATGTACTATTTATAATGAATTCAATGAATGTAACATTTATAATGAATTCAATGAATGCAACATTTATAATGAATTCAATGAATGTAACATTTGTAATGAATTCAATGAATGTACTACTTATAACGAATTCAATGAATGTACTATTTATAATGAATTCAATGAATGTACTATTTATAATGAATTCAATGAATGTAACATTTATAATGAATTCAATGAATGCAACATTTATAATGAATTCAATGAATGTAACATTTATAATGAATTCAATGAATGTACTACTTACAATGAATGCAATGAATGTAACATTTATAATGAATTCAATGAATGTAACATTTGTAATGAATTCAATGAATGTACTACTTATAACGAATTCAATGAATGTACTATTTATAATGAATTCAATGAATGTACTATTTATAATGAATTCAATGAATGTAACATTTATAATGAATTCAATGAATGCAACATTTATAATGAATTCAATGAATGTAACATTTATAATGAATTCAATGAATGTACTACTTACAATGAATGCAATGAATGTAACATTTATAATGAATTCAATGAATGTAACATTTGTAATGAATTCAATGAATGTACTACTTATAACGAATTCAATGAATGTACTATTTATAATGAATTCAATGAATGTACTACTTATAACGAATTCAATGAATGTACTATTTATAATGAATTCAATGAATGTACTATTTATAACGAATTCAATGAATGTAACATTTATAATGAATTCAATGAATGCAACATTTATAATGAATTCAATGAATGTACTACTTATAATGAATTCGATGAATGTGCTACTTACAATGAATGAAAAATACACATACTGTTGCATATTTTATTGAGAACCTTCCTGATCTATTTTATAAATTAAGGAACTAATAAAAGAAATTAAGAAGTGTAATACATATAATGAATACAAAAATGCACATAGCGTTGCATATTTTATTAAGAACCTATCTAATCTATTTTATAAATTAAGGAATTAGCAAAAGAAATTAAGGAGTGTACTTATAATGAATGAAAAATACTGTTGCATATTTTATTGAGAACCTTCCTAATCTATTTTATAAATTAAAGAATCAGTCAAAGAAATTAAGGAATGTACTTATAATGAATGAAAAATACTGTTGCATATTTTATTGAGAACCTTCCTGATCCATTTTACAAATGGAGTCGGTAAAAAAAATTAAAAAGGGTTGGCATAAATCATACGGTTATTAATTGCAACAATGTAAGCCTTATCTCAGCAATGTACATTAATCACCTTATATAAGTGTATCTCGCATAATCGCGTGAGGCTATCAGTCATTGTGTCTTATGCTTTTTAATTTCAGAAATGTATATGTATGTACAGTCTTGTTTAAGTGCGCTCGAATCAATTTTTCTGTGTAAATAACCGAAGAAAGTCTGCACCGACTGTACTCGCTAGATCTACAGTTTCACGAGCAACTTTCGTTCCGCTCGCGATTTCAGCACGCTTTTTGCAACGACTAACACGGAAGTAAAAGTGGCGAATGTTGCCACCCAGTTAGTTAACAAACATTTTCCCCTTTTCTTGCCGGCACGATGTTGCACCATTATGAACGTGCAAATCCGTCGATGATGAATGGACAGCTTTTTTAGAAAAATCGATTTGGACTTATTTTGCTGATGAAATATAAACGATTAGGTAAAAAATGCCATAGGTAAAATTTAGTATGAAATATATGGTTAGGTTAGGTTATATGGTTGATATGTAAAAGAAATTTTTGGGTTCTAGTTCTTTGATGGTATAAGAGTAGGAAGAGAATTAAAAGTGTTAAGCTTCCGAGAATTAAAATTGGAAATATAGAACGGGTCACAAGACTTTCTCGCATTGAAAATTGAGATTAACGAAATTCCTGTTACAAGCAGGAAATAGTTCCTCTCTGATAGTGCGGTTAAAATTAGGATCATTTGCGGTCATAAAGCTCTACTTCTCACTTTGATCAAGCTGGCAGACGCTAATAAACAGTATCAAGCTTGATAGACACGCTGTTTTCCATTCCTCCTAAAAACCACGTATCTTTTTCCATTGCACGAATTTCAGAACCTCGTAAATTTCAAAATCTTGCAAATTTCAAAGTCTTGTAAATTTCAGACTCTTGTAAAATTTAAAAATCTTACAAATTTTAAAATCTTGCAAACTTTAAAATCTTGCAAACTTTAAAATCTTGCAAATTTCAAAGTCTTGTAAATTTCAAACTCTTGTAAAATTTAAAAATCTTGTAAATTTCAAAATCTTACAAATTTTAAAATCTTGCAAACTTTAAAATCTTGTAAATTTCAAAATCTTGCAAATTTTAAAATCTTGCAAACCTTAAGATCTTGCAAACTTTAAAATCTTGTAAATTTCAAAATCTTGCAAATTTTAAAGTCTTGTAAATTTCAGACTCTTGTAAAATTTAAAAATCTTGTAAATTCCAAAATCTTACAAATTTTAAAATCTTGCAAACTTTAAAATCTTGCAAATTTCTAAGTCTTGTAAATTTCAAACTCTTGTAAAATTTAAAAATCTTGTAAATTCCAAAATCTTACAAATTTTAAAATCTTGCAAACTTTAAAATCTTGGAAATTTCAAAATCTTGCAAATTTTAAAATCTTGCAAACCTTAAGATCTTGCAAACTTTAAAATCTTGTAAATTTCAAAATCTTGCAAATTTTAAAATCTTGCAAATTTCAAAATCTTGCAAATTTCAAAGTCTTGTAAATTTCAAACTCTTGTAAAATTTCAAAATCTTGTAAATTTCAAAATCTTACAAATTTAAAAATCTTGCAAACTTTAAAATCTTGTAAATTTCAAAATCTTGCAAATTTTAAAATCTTGCAAACCTTAAAATCTTGCAAATTTTAAAATCTTGCAGACCTTAAAATCTTGTAAACCTTAAAATCTTGCAAATTTCAGGATCTCGTAAATTTCAAAATCTTGCAAATCTCAAAAGTTGCATTACACTCCGATATTAATAAAAGTATGGTTTTAAATTGTAGAACTGCGTTTCATCTTTATTAGTCATCGTCGATTTAGAGAAACGAGCGTTTATCTTTCTAATAATAACAATAAAACTCGCGGGGACGATAATGAGAAAGTGGCGAGTTTTATCGGACCAACAGCAACGCATTTCGCGTTATCGCCGCGATAACGTAGCAAATGCGCTCGAATGCAGCTCGTTTATGATGTTCGAAGAAAAAAAGTAATAATTCTTCCATTAGCAGCGTGTTCCTCCGCCAATATTAACTCCACCTTTATCTCTTCACGGTGATTAATTGTTCCACCTTTTAAATTCTGTAATTCGTTTTTAAACTGCGATAGAAAAGGTATTTCGTAGCGTGTTAACAGAATCTTAAATTATATCTTGAAACATCTTGGGAATCCTCGGAAATTGCTTGAGAAAATCATTAAGACATTCTTTTCTTTTTTTAATACCGACATTCTTTGAAGAGAAGGAAATCTTTTGAAGGTTTGGATTTTTCGAATATAGGAATTTAGACACTTTGTGATATAAAATTTGGAAGACATAGGAATTTAAGTTTTTTAGAACTTGTCTTTAGATTTTAAGGAAATGCAAGTATTTTCAGACGGGAGATTCGACAATTTCTATATTTAAAGATTTAAAAAATTGAAGATCTCGAACATTCTTTTTTTTTAATACCGACATTCTTTGGAGAGAAGGAAATCTTAGAAATCTTTTGAAGGTTTGGATTTTTGGAATATAGGAATTTAGACGCTTTATGATGTAAAAATTGGAGGACATAGGAATTTAAGTTCCTTAGGACTTGACTTTAGAATTTAAGGGAATGCAAGGATTTGCAGATGAGGAGATTCAGTAATTTCTTTATTTAAAGATTTAAAAAATTGAAGATCTCGAACTTACAGAATCAGTTAAAAAATGCTTATTTAAAATTATTGTCTTAAATATAATGGTGACTGTGAGTCACCTCTCGAGCACAAAATGTTAAATTTAAGAGTTGCATCGTCTCAATTCGTTATCGAAATTTCAACGAGTGCTACAACGAGGCAAGGAGACAGTTAAGAAAATCTGCAAAGCAAGAAAACACCACAGAGAGATTTATCCCCGAATCTCGAAGAGTGTTCCTCTGTTATTCCGGAAGTTGGAGCATCGAACTCGACGCTTCGGATGCGACAAGAACGCGTAGACGCGTTCAGAGTTGTCGAAACTCCGGTCGTTAAATCATGTTCGACCGGCTGTTTTTAATCTCGCGAATAGGTTTTTTTGCCAAGCGATCGGAGCGAGGATAACCGTGGATTTTTCCAGCTCGTCGCCGCTTCAATGGGCCGTGCCGCGTGTCCGTAAACGAGACTTTAAAGCACGATGAAAGTTTGATCGTGGAGCTGCCACAACTTCCTTCTCGGCAGTTGCAATTTTACGAGCCATACCCCGGCGAAAAAACGAAACGCTTGCCTTTTTGCTTCTATGAAAGTCCTGATGTTGGATACCGCCGAGCAAATTCCGAGCAGACGCGCTCGAAAATCCGGAAAATCGCGACGATATATTACGTTCGATCGAACTTTCAAATTGCCTTTCGTTTTTCTGCTCGAGTTTCACGAGAGTGGATTTAATAATCATATAGTTCGTGTATTTCATTCAGTAACTGAGAAACCTAGAAATAAAGTCATCGAATTTCCAAGTTCTCGTGTTTATGCAAAATTTAATTTGTCTAAAACGCCCGATAACAATTTTTCCTCTCTCTCTGTCAAACAGCGAAGTATAATTACTAAGAACAACCCATAATTATAAAGTGCATACAAAAGTAATTACCACACCAGTAATTAAAAAATGAACCCGTCACAAAAAATGAATGACAAAGTTCAAGAAAGAAAACGTTAAAAATAATATGTGCTTAAAGACCCATAAGAGGAAGATCCAGAGTCCGAAAAGAAAGATCAGCGAGTTCCTGAAAGCACCGAAGCAAACCACCCTAAAAGTGGATTCGAAAGGGAAGGAAGAAATCCCTGCGAGAGAAGAACGGTTCGCGAAACCGATCGCAAGGGTCGAAAGATTATGAGCGATGATTCGGTCCAGCCCTTCGATATTACCCCCGTTGCAGCCCCAACGACGGTCTTTGCCGGTAATAAAACTCCCTGTGATAGAAGATCGAGGAGGGTGGGGGGTATTAACGTATCTGGCCGCAAGATCGAATCTCTTTCACAGGTCAGCAGGCAATTTGAAGCTAAGTGGATATGCTCAGCCTGAGAATATCCGGCCGGTACGATCGAATCACACGGCGGGTGGGTCGTTTTTTACCGGGTGCCGCGCGCCACCACACATGCACCTACAGGGTGTCCTTCGATTCACTTTTCCATATATTCTCGCACTTTTTCTATAGAAAATTATGTTCTTTATTGTCCATTTTTCTTTTTAGGATTTCTAAAGACTCTTGTTTTGGGGAGCCTGACTTTGTGATCATTTTTATTCAAGTATGTGGGATTCAACTTGAAGTTCAAGTCTATTTGAGCAATAATTTGCATGGTCGATTGATAAGAAACTGGCATAACATTTCAACATTCTTTATCTGTTTTAATATCGTAGCGATCAAGTCTGACGCACCTGACAAATCATTAGGCAGAGGTTCAAATATAGTTATACAATATCAGATGTGTTATGAACGAGGTAACTAATCAACAAGCTCTTGCAAAAAGCTCCTCAGTACATGGCCCAGCTAGACACGCTAATAAAAGGCCTACCTCTCAGGCCCTATAATAGCCAGCATAACCCTCTACATCTGACTACAGACACTACCGTCCACAAGTATCCGTCCACAAGCGAAATATGCATTCGCGTTGCATGAAAGTTATTCAAGTATCTGCAACAGTAACTAAAATCGATTTTTCTTCTGCGAAGGTCAGAATACTGGAACGTTTTTCGATTGATAATTCTCGTTTGGAACTCGTATCTCGATGGAAAAGAAGCTACAGACGAACTAAACCGAAACTGTCGAGTGCGTAGCGTTACCTCCATTCTTATGTCCATTGAGGGAACCTAAACATCTACCAACAGTTTACAAACACTTGAAACATATCGAAGAACCCTCTGAATACGTTCTGCACCATAGAAATGAAACACAGTAGAAATGAAAATTTTTTTTAGAATCGAAAGCGTTTCATTAGATTCACAAATTTGGACTTTGTACTTCTGGACATGAATTTTACTTTCACACTTTCATTGTATAATTTGTACTTAAAAATTAATTCTATTACGTTATGACACCTCGAAAAAGATAATAATAATTATTACAAATGATATGATAACCCTAAATAGCTTTCGTACAAAGTTCAACTATGTTTTATGTAACGAAGTGTCCGGATACTTATGGACGGTAGTGTATGTGAATTAAATAGTGAAGTAGTGAAACTGGAGGTATACAGCAGGGGATAAAAGTACTGTTACATGTACCGATGCTTAATCGTGATGGGATAACGAGAATATCGTTATAGACACCGTGTGTAGCCGGCAATTCTACATGGAGGATCGGGCCGAGTCAGCGAAAGCTTGCGCAATACCTGACCTATTGTGCTCGTTAGGGACATTCGGGTCCGAGCTATTGGATAAGGCTTCCTCCTCCTTCCTACCACCTCCTGATCCTCCACCTTGCTCTTATCATCCTTCGTTCGTTCCTCGGCTGGACCGGGGCTACCTTTCTGAACGACAACGAGACGATCTCCGTCCCCGGGGGTATTCTTCGATCGGTGAAAGGAATTGGACCTCTTTCCAGCAGCTTCCCTATACGCTAACCCCGTGCTTCTCGTTCCAACATCCGTCTGAGCCAGCTTCTCCTAATTCCATCGGTAAAAAAAGTCCGTGATAAAAAGGGCCGATGTAAAGCTGGGACCGGTGCACTTTACGGATCTCTATCACCTTGATCGCCTCTTTCTTTACATCTTTTAATAGCTGGGAAAAGAGTATCGGGATTTATGAATTTTCCGAGTGAACGAGAATCTGTTCACCGAAGGAAAGTCGTTCGTAAGGAATTTTAAAATGAAGCTACAATTTGCTGGAACAAAGGACACGTTTGAAAGACACTACGGATATCATTCGCTCTTTTAACCCGTTTCTATTCTGGGGTCACAAAGACCGCTGTATCAGCACGAAAATACCAATATACATCGGGCATCGATTATTCGAAACGGGAAAGCGTGAAAATGCGCCTCCTCATTAGAGGAGTCACTAAAAAGCGACAGAAATGTGAAAGTGGATAAGTTTAATCTTCGTACGATAATTGCGATACAATTCATTCGGTTCAGATATTTCTGTATCACGTTTTTATTCTCAAAAAAAATGGGTCTTCGGAAAAATTCCGTCTGAAAACAAGAATCAAAGAACGAAAAATAGGAAACAAAAGCAGCAGGTTAGAAAATACGAAGCAAATAGCTAGAGGGTAAACTCAAAAAGCTCTTTTTCATCAAAAAACTCGTCGACGAGATTAACCCTCGTTTCTGAAAATATCCCGAGTAAAATTTCAACCACTGTAAAATCGACTAACACATCGCTTGAATGTTCCACGATGAACATGCATATTTAATTGGTAATATCAATGTTACACAATTGACCTGTAATATTAAACTCCGGTATTAAACGATTACATAATTAATCAAGAACATCGATACCGCATAATATTTTCGATGAACTTTAAGCTTGAAATCCGTAATGATAAAAATACCGGATTAGAGGACTTCCATGTCATCTATAGTTTCTAAATCGAGCGCCTCAATGGAGACTCGTATTAGGCGTATCAATAGAACGTTTACGTAGTCGTTTCATTAAACTTTAAGCTTTAAATTGGCGCGGTAAGTGGCGTTTTATAGCACGTTCGTCGTGACAGATTTTAAACGTTCGTGAATCGTTGCTTCAATGAAGAATCAGTATGTTTATGTAGCTATTTTGACTAAACCTTCGGCTTTAAATTGACGCTGAGCTGTTGGCTGTGAGCGTTTATGTAAGTGCACGAGATTGTACTTACAAGTTACTTGCCGCAACTGGCAATCATTTTACATCGAGAATCTTGAAACGTTTACACGATTGCTTTTATTAGTCTTTGATATGCAAGTATGTTCACATCAACGATTCTGTCATCGAATCGTTTTTACTCACTTTCCTAGTTCCGATTCGTACTTTTTACATGTACTGTTATGATATTACCATCGATGTCTCATCCCCCATCGTATACTTTCAAAGGGCGCCGATAACCGAAACCAACACCGTCATCCACGCGTCACAACCGCCCTATCAACCTAAGCGTCACAGTTTGTATTTCCAAGAACATAAAAGCCCCGGACATTTCCCCAAAACAGTTCAGTTATCCCGAGTCCGTCCATCTTTACCTCAGTGCTCTACGTGATTCCGGACCTTTTGAATAAACCTTGAAAGTAGTAATTTTGATTACGTCTCCTTGCTGCAGCACGTTAATAAGATGTTTGACAATGTTCAAAATTTAATGAGGTACGAAACCAGGTCGGAGTTAAGTAGCGGAGCAATTTCAACCCCGATGAAAATCATGGATGACGAGTGATAAGAACAGTTGAGGAATTAGCGACAGACCGATAACGATAACGCTCGCCTCAGCGCAACGTAATATAAACGTCAGAGCGGACCAATTACCTCGGGCCAGCTGCATTTAATATTCAGTTACACACACGCCCGACAAGCCGGAGGAGGCGGGAAATGTTCAATTTTCAATTAATCCTGAGATTAATTACGGATGATCAATCAACGCGCCCCCTGAACAGACAGCTTTCACCCTTCTTTTTTTCTTACCTTTTAGGTTCGAGTCTAAGGATATATCTTTATTGTTTGCGCCTCCACGTTTGTGTCAAACCTTTGCTTATTAGAAATGTTCGCAGTGAAAATTTAAACCGTGACGTGTGGTGAGTCTTGAGATGTTTATTGTAATTGCAAGATAACTGTAAGATAATTGTAATCTTGTCTGGATGAACGCTTTACGATAAACAGGATCACTGTTGTGTGTCAAACATTAACGACATAAGACCTTATAAATAATTGTAAATAAATACCGAGAAACACATGTAGTAAATATATTAAATATATTAAATGTATTAAGAGTAAATTCATGAAACAGTTTCGTAAGAAGAAAGTGTAACGAAACAAAGGAATAAAAGAAGAGAAGAATAGGTAGAGTTAGCAGTTACGAGTTAACACGTTATCCCTAGCGAGGAAATTTTTCATGGAATTTCGCCGGAGAAAAATTCAATCGTCGCAAGCAATCTCCGTCTCGCATCGTTTTCTAGTTACTTTTTTAACTTGCTGGCTACGGTTTCCTCTCTCGGCCCGGAATTTTTCGCGAATCGAGAAATTGAAATTCTCGAGCGTGGTGCACGTAGAGGCGAGCCAAACGGGATAACGAAGATAACTGTACGCCTAGAACGTTCGATTTCCCTTCATCGCGGCCTCACTTCCGGATGGAAATGGAAGCGAGCTCGATCGAACCGGCTGGCTCTCGAAGAGGGTCTGGAACCAGTCCGGAACCGTGATGGGGACGCTCGACCGACCTCCACCTTGAAAACGTGCCCACATTCGCGCACGCGTCCGCCCACCACGAATGCCCGAATATACCTTCTCTAGGGACTATCGAGCATCGTACTCTTCGCTTGTTTTTACTCAATTTTGGGTTTTATGAATTTTGGAGGTTGAAAGATTTGAGGATTTGGGGATTTGAGGATTTTTTGGGAGTTGAGGAATTTAGGAAAATTGGGATTTGGGGATTTGGGAGTTTGAGAATTCGGGGAAGTTCAGAATTCGGGAGTGTGAGAATTCGGGCGTGTGAGAATTTGGATGTGTGAGAATTCGGAAGTTTGAGAATTCGGGAGATTTAGAATTCGGGTGTGTCAGAATTCGGGAATTTGAGAATTCGGAAGCGTGAAAATTCGGGAGTGTGAGAATTCGGAAGTTTGAGAATTCGGGAGCGTGAGAATTCGGGTGCGTGAGAATTCGGGAGATTCAGAATTCGGGAGCGTGAGAATTCGGGTGCGTGAGAATTCGGGAGTTTGAGAATTCGGGAGATTCAGAATTCGGGAGCGTGAGAATTCGGGTGCGTGAGAATTCGGGTGCGTGAGAATTCGGATGCGTGAGAATTCGGGAGTTTGAGAATTCGGGAGATTCAGAATTCGGGAGCGTGAGAATTCGGGTGCGTAAGAATTCGGGTGTGTGAGAATTCGGGAGATTCAGAATTCGGGAGCGTGAGAATTCGGAAGTTTGAGAATTCGGGAGCGTGAGAATTCGGGAGATTCAGAATTCGGGAGCGTGAGAATTCGGGTGCGTAAGAATTCGGGTGTGTGAGAATTCAAAAGGGTGAGAATTCGGCACTTTGAGCTATTAAAAGCTTGAAAATTCGATGATTTGAGAATTGTAGAGATATAAGTTTCAAGGATTCGAGAATTTATTACCTTCAAAATTCTGGAGTGTGAGAATTCGGCACTTTGAGGTCCCGCAAGCTTGAAAATTCAGTGTCTCCATTATTCTTGGAATTTGAGAATTCTTAAATTGTCGAATTCTCAAATTTCAAAATTCATCACCCTAAAATTTTACAAAATTGATAATTTATAAATTCACAAATCTAAACAATTTAAAGCACATGACCATTTAGCTATTCAAAAGAGACCACCACTAGAAAATTTGCAAATTTCTAAATACACTAAGCATATCCATCAAATTTTTTCCCAAAATTGCTGACATCATCAGTAATATCTACATGTTTGGAATTCTGGTTATTGCCTCGAACGTGTACGTATAACCACGTGCGTTACACAGTTCTTGTTAAATAAATTTAGCGAAAAGTGGCTGCAATAAAGCAGAATAACAATGGCGGAATAATACAGGAACATAATCGTGAAACAATAAAAATTATTCACAGCCGTACATGGCTGCACAGACAGAATTTAAATGATCTTTTAACGCTAATGGGAAAGCGTGATCGCGGCAGGTAGAATACAAACAACATTTGGCTAGTGATAGATGTTATTGACGTCATGGCGGTGATAATGACGTTCATATAGTTGCGAAAACCACTGTTTCAAATTATAACAAGTTACAAATTTTGTATTCTATAGAAGATAAAAGTCTTGATCCTATCGTAAGACGAATCCGCATTGACTTAATTTTATTAAAGCTAACTTTTTAACGTTCGTTCATTTTTTTCATTAAAAAGGAAGCAACGGTGGCAAACTTATCCTCGCTGAAGTTTTAACCAGGTGAGCAATTCACAGAAAACTTGGCCATTTATCAAGAAGTTTCGAATGAAATCCTGTGTTTAATACATATTCCATTTTTTATTTCGAGCGAGAGCAAAATTACTTTTCTGATCTTATTAAATTCGAGCAAACCGTAACACGATACCTTTTTCAAAGTTGCGCCTTCACTGCAACGTTGTTCGCGAGTTCAATCCTAAATACCTTTCTCGTTCGTTCGCAAACAGAATTCGCTAGAGCGTTGTCCTGCATCATTATTTCTGCCCGAGAAATGAAACACGACTTCGGACGAAATTTTAAAGCACGAGAGCTGTGACGTATTACGTTGCAGTGTCGTTCGTGGCTTTCGTAGTCTCGTTAGAGGGATATTTTCTGACGTTACTTTTTTCAATTGTATACACTTTTAATATCTCAACACAACGTGGATAGTTCATAAATTAGTCTTAAAGCTTAACCTTACACTTCTTAAATGGAAATGTAAGGTTAAAGGACGTGAACTTTCGAGGTACCTAAAATTTCTAAGCACAAGATCCGAAAATCCGAAGCTTCAAGTTCCAGAAATTCCTCGAGTTTCAAGGTCTCGAAAATCCGAAAGTTCGGAACTTGCGAACATTCCATAAACACCGCTGAATTATGTGCTTCAATCTAATCGAAGAACAAGAGGAAAAAAGCGATAAATAAAGTAACGTCGGTTCATAACACCGTTTTCAATTCCCTGACGAAGGGCAGCCTCGACCGAAAAACGATTTCACACTATTAATCATCGGACAATGGACGAGCGTTTTCAGCAACATCAGCAGCGAACGTCTTCCCGATTCATCCTAGCTGGATTTATATCCCACGCCGGCTCGTCTATGATTAATGCACCCTCTTTCCAGAACGTTTCTTTCTAGATCCAGGATCTAGGAAGTTCGCCGGGTTTTTTGCCTTCGAATATTAGCTACACCCGGGGACGATTGGTCCACCGAGTCCCGATTAATTTTAATTGTCGACAAATCCAGACTGCCCGAACGACGCTTGATAAATGAACGCTGGATCAACGGAGTACTGGAAGAGACCGGAGCTTAAGCAAGGATCAGCATTGATGGATCGATCAAAGGACTCTTAGTTTAATATTTCAACGCTTTTCACTCTCTGCCTTTTAACTGATTCTTCACGGTGTTTGATCCTCGATTGTACCTTAATTAACCCTTCAGATTTGAACGCTAATTTTATGATTGAACTTGGGGATATCTGGATTGTGGACTTGAGGATATTTGTACCTAATTTTATTATTAGTTTGTTTCAGCTTAATTATTAGTACTCGAAAATATTGTAGAGTACTCATACTAAGGATAGTGCAATTTAACCCCTAGCACTATGACTTATTTGTCAGGTCAGTCAGAACTGCCCAATTAAGCTATAACATTAAAATAGACAAAAAAATTGAAATGTTATTTCAATATGTTATTCTTCAATTGCTGACTATGCAAATTATAACTGGACTTGAACTCCAAATTGAAGCGTATTCAAAATTTGAGTAAAATTTATTACAGCCGAGGTACGAGTGCGTCACGAGTCAGACTCGTCAAAATAGTGCAAGCGGTTAAGAAAGACTATAACCACATTGAAAGAGGAGCATGTGAAGAGGACTTGACCCACAGCAGAGCTGTGGAATATACAAAGAGATGTGGAGACGGATCTAGCAATGTCTATAGGAATTTTTAGAATAAAGAAAATTGTAAATTTAGGAGAAAGGTTTTTGGGATCGACATGGGTTAAATAGTTGGTGTAATTTTCGTAGGAGGGTGTTATATCGACAGTTTCGACGGTGATTGGAGATCGGTTTGTGGGCAACCAAGGGCGACAGAGATGGGCGAAGGGTACGGCCCTGCGGGGAAGTGGGCAAGCGAAATAGGAGGATAACAACGCCACGTTAATTATGCGTTAACAGCCTCCAATTAGAGACCGCATCGAGCATACCTCCTTCTCTCCCTCTGCTCTCCTCTCGCTCTCCCCCTCTCTCCTTCTTCTCTCATCCCCTGATCGTTTGCTTCATTCTATTTCATGCTTGCTGGTACTAACCTTTGTAGCGGATCCGTGCAAGCTCGAATCGCATGCGTTCGCGTGTAGGCGGCTGTCGAGAGCCGCGATCGATACACGCGGCACACGAGCTTTTTCAAAAGACCTCACCCTCGCTCTTTTTGTTGGAAGACCTCGAAAAATGTACTAGAATGTTGAGCGACGTCTATTAAGACGGTTGTGACTATGGATATTTCCGAGGAAAAACTGACCTTTAATACGAATGCAAGAGTGTGGGAGGTAATCGCTGAATTCCAGAATAAAATTCGTTGCGTAACTTCTCGTGTTAATATAAAGTAATCGAATTAAATAAAAAGGTGCATTTCCTTATCTTGTGACTAACGTCGCAATAAGCGAGCAGCTCCAATATGTCTTACTACACGTGTCCATTTTCACTGCACCGACTGCTAATACGTCTACTGTCACAGTGAAAATGGACACGCGTAGCAAGACATATTGAAACTGCCCGTTTACTGTCACGGTAACGGCCATACCTACTAACACACTCTACAAAGTACGTGATTAGAGACATCAAAAATTCATTTCGCAGTTCGATACTTTTGTTTGTTATTCGAAATATGTTGCTCGACGATGATTGATTGCGCGAATGTGCACGGTGAAACCGTGACACAGTAACACTAAAATTTTCGTTCAAGAACGTCTTGATTGCCGTATGATTAATTTGTCAGGTGCGTCAGAAGTAACTATTAACCGTAACAATATTAAAATCAATAAAGAAAATTAAAATATTGTGACGGTCATATTCAGCGGTGTTTGACTATACAAATTATAATTGGACTTCAAATTGAAACGTATTTAATAATCAAGCAGGTACCAAATTTGAACTGTTAGTACTTCACGAGTCAAAGTATTGCAAGGGGTTAAAAAAATGTGTGGTTACTGTTTAACGCATGCGCAGACGCGAGAACTTCGAACCTAGTGGTTGAGCGCGCAATCCTCGCGTTCTGATTGGACCGTGTTTTTCCTTAATAACTCAACAACGAAGCTTCGAATCCCATTTTTGCAAAGGAAGATCTTGTTCAGAATTATATCCCCCGAGACCTACAGCGACCTGTATACAAATAATTACAAGACAGTGTGAAATGCAAGAAAGATTCGGAGAGCGACATGTGCAGAGCGTTAAGCCCGATTTTCATAGACACACCCAGTATAGCTGCGGCCGTTTCCTCCGCGGATAACTGCAAAAACCGCGAAGAGAAGAAGGGAAGGAAGGGAAGAAGGCGACGGCGTAGCGAATTTAAAAGTCCGGCACGTGTTCCTGGCTGCTCGAGCAGAAGGATGCGAGAACACGAGGGACAAGAGGAACAGAAGCACAGGGAAAAAGGAGGAGGCGGTGGACGTCGTCGTCGTCGTGGCCAGGTATCATTTTCAGACCGGCCGAAAGCCGATACTCGAACCGAGGCCTGCACTCCGCTCTCGTTTTAATTACCATTTTTCTTCCTCTCCGATTTCTTCGCCACCTACCACGACCAACCAACCACTCTTCCACCGTTTTTATTCACTGTGGGAATTAAGGATATCGGTTTCGCCATCTGGCCGAAGAGACGCGAAAATCTGCCCCGATTGCAGCAAACGTACCGACGCAGCGCGTCCCGATAACGCCGCCGAGTTCGACTATTTTCAGACCGATGCGCGGAACACCGGCAGAAAGACGAGAGCCTTTCGCTGCATTTTTGCACACGATACTCCGCAACGTGACCTACGACACTCCGCCTTACGTTGCATTATATTATACAGCCGGGTTAAGCGTTTTTAGACGCTCGGAAGCCTTGCGAGACTGTTTTAGAGGTTAGGGTCGACGATCTTTGGATCGCCAAGTATTGGTAGGTCTTAGATAGTAGGAAAGGAAACATATCAAGTATATTCAACAATCTCTAACTTCCTATATACCCAAAATCAAAATCTATGTACAGATCTCCATTAGATCCCATGATTCCAAAATTACATACCCAGATTTCCACACAAGGTCTATGTCTTCGGTACTTCCTACACATGTCCTAAGTGTAGACGTTCCTAGATTGTAACATCGATCTCATATATCTTTCGCGGCAAGAATATGCATCGCTAAATCGTTACTGAGAACCACTGATGTTGAAGCTCAAGGTGAACGAGATTCAAAGTGGCAATGGTGAGCAGTGCGAAGGGAGAGACTCGAAGGGTCCAACGTCCCTAATGCCTGCGCTTTCGTTGCACACGCTAGATATGCCAGCCTGCCCTTCTCCTCTTTCACCAGCCTTCTTCGTTGCCACGTACTCGGTGTCTCGAATCGACGGCACCAAATATTTAGCTAGTGATTTGAAATCGATCATCGTACAGGGAAAATGTGTTCTTGTTCGAACCGTTTCTTGCTGGATAAATAAATACGGCATGTCGAGCTTTCTTTAACTTTCTGACAATACTCCGTTTACGTAACAGACGCATTCCTGAAGACATTACATAAGTCTTTTTCCATCGGTCGGAAGAAATATTCATCCCGGGTCGAAAAATACGAAACGCGTCTCTAGACCGGAATTATTTTTTCTACTCGCGTCTTACGTAAAGTCTAGTTTACGCAGGTCGGGATTCATGCGAGCCAAGAACACGTTCGTCACGTTCGCGAACACAAGAATTCGATACACTTTGATGGAAAACAAAGTGCTCGAAATAAAACATTTTGCATTTTTCTTCGTATGTCTGCTTCGTTTATGGATTTCAACCTTTTCCAAATATCTGTACGTTCTGATAGTCCTATCGAGTCTCCAGATGGAAGAGATGGAGATTTTAAAAGCTTAGAAGTAGCCTTAGGTCTCCAATGATTTCTAAATAGAATAGAATTCTAAATATTCCACGATGGAATAGAATATGTTAGTTTAGAGCGAGATGTACTGGAATACAGGAATTATACTTCGACAATATTCGTACATTGTACAAATACTGTTGGCCTACTACACGTGTAGTGCTCGTGTAACGTGCGTGTAGTAGGCGTATAACGCTTACGTAACGCTCGTGTGGCGGCCATCAAAATAAACACAAGGATGTTAGTAAACACGTATCCAAACTCGAATGTTTCCAAATCGTGAGACCTCGTTATCACAACCTCCACATTAGCAATTAGTTTCCTATTTTCGTATCGGTTAATCTTATCTGGCGATGCTATCGCCGTACGAAGGTCGGTACACCGCGAAAGAGAAAACCTCGTGTCCGATACGAGCCACGTCTAATTAACGAATAATCTGCATACAGGGAATTAACCAGCGAGATAAGGGAAACAATGTATCATCGCCGAGATAAATCGACAATTAAATAGAATTTAAACTCTTACGTGGTGCTTGATACTTTGAAAAAGGTTTTTCTCGCTATTCGAAAAGATTTTGTGTATTATTTTTAACGACCGTTCGAAACGAATACTGAACGAGTTCGAAATCCACGTTCATCGCCAGTTCCCGAGGAACCTTGGAGTCGATTTAAAAAGGAATCGCTCCTTTCAAAAGTTGCTCGAAGGCCGCATTGTCCGGCCGCGTTAAATTCCGGACGTCGAGATAGGTATTTTGAAAAATATTTGACACGCGAAGAGAGCACAGCCTCGAGACACTCTTCTCGCCAAACATAATATGGGAGCGTAAACTTCGAGCAGAAATATCTTGGACAATCCGGGACACGCGGCAAACTTGAATGGAGGAACGCGTTATTTTTCGGCGATGAATGAAGAGCAACGAGATTCGCAAGTTTCCGAGGAAGGCACCGGTTGCACGGTTTCCCCCAAGTATCTACAGGTTGCAGATTGGCCGCGTAAAACTGGAACGGTTCCAGCTACGAAAAAACCGGTCGACCGATAGAAAGAAATTAGAATTCGACGATGTGTAGCCGCGTGTCGAGACACGGCGACCCTTTCTGCGCTCGCAAACGGCCAATTTGTGCCCCAGGGCCGTGTGCCGCAGGAAATTGTAATTTATAGCGCAACCGTCCGACCTTACGCAAGCGTTGCCTGACACACTCGCGAAAAATCATTCTTCGCCTTTCTTCGATAGGACATTTTGCCGCGAATCGGTGTATGAACCATAAAGGCGATACGAAGAGGTGTATAACGCAAATGTTGTACAGGGTGATGCAGATGAAGATACGTGAGACAGGTTAACCCTTTGCGCTCGAGAGGTGACTCACAGTCACCATTATATTTAACACTAGATTTACGGACGTTTAATGGTCACTTTTATTTAAATTTATCTAAAGTAGAAAAATAAATAAATTGCAGATGATATGTGAACTGCCTAAAACATTGATTCTTTTGACGAAAGTTGACATTTTTACAAAAATTTCTTAATAAATTCTGTCATCTAAAATAGACCTATTATCCATCATTTTGACGGGTTCCGTAAATCTAGTGTTAATACAATAATTTTAAATAAGCATTTTTTAACTAATGACACGTGTGATGTATAAACATAGTGAAACAAACAATAGTGGCAATTATTAGTAAAGAAATAATAACCTCAAGAAAATTCATTTAATTTTTTAACTAAGTTTTAAACTTGCTGTTTGTAAACTACCTTCGAGTGCAAAGGAAAAATGTGAGCATCGAACGTGCAATTAAAACTAACGTATTATAGTCTGTCTGTGCTACAAAATTCTGAATAACACCCCCTAATAAGAGACAAACGTAAAGTGTAAAAAGCTAATCTTCATAAACAGAAGAATCTTCATAAAAATTTCGACATAAATCAATAAAGAGCCGATCTCGAATTTCGACTTTTCATCGGTGTTTCGGGGTCAGAGTGCATGACTCGAAGGATCTGGACTTGAAGGGAAGAAGGAGGCGGGGTAATACACGTTCCGTCGAATCGTCCTTGACCCTGAAGCCGAGCTGCATCCTGTCCCGTGCAGTTCGCGTAGGATCTGCGCCTGCGCGCCAACCATTTTCTTCCGTCCCTTTCTTCCCTTTCGCCCGGTGTCTTCTCCTTCTTCCCCTTTCACCCGGTTCCTTCTACCCTTCTCTCTCTGTTCCGCTCTCACCCTCCACCACTCGATCTTTACCGAGCATTTCGGGTAAACCGTGCTTCGCGATCGATTCCATTTTATTTCGTATTTTTTGTGGGTTACAGTGTTGGTGCCCCCTGAAGGTACTTCTGTTTGAAGCTTAGATAGTAAGTTAATTTGTGCGCAATGGAAATTTATTAAAAATTTTGACTATCCGTGATTCGATGATATTGTTCCTTCATAACATTTGTGCGCAATGGAAATTATCTTTATTATTTTGACTATCCGTGATTCGATATTGTTCCTTCATAACATTGACCTAAACATCTGTACCCGTATGTAATTAATCGAAGAACAACGTATAACATCGAATAAAAATGGAATAATTGTGTGAAGAAGTTCTAAGTGCAAAAATGGCGACAAAAGTAACGGGCGAATAAAACGGAGCCTTTTAACGTTGGAATACCGCGAGGCGGAAAGTCGACCGATCTCCGTAATTGAACGAGGCAACGAGCGCAGGGAACGCATTAAAATGCGAACGGCAGAAAGTACTTGGCCGGGGATCAAACTTGAAATAAATGAGAATGTCAATCACGATTAAATTCAGCAACTCACCGGAGCAGCAGAGTCGCTCGATAATCGAGGATGGAACTCGCGAACTCGCGACCACTCGGACGAAAACTGCCAGCTGCTCGACCAAACGCGATTCGAATCAAAGAATGAACGAGCAATCTGTTAACGCATTTTGCAGCCGGCAATTTTTTCTCGCTCCTCCAAAGCTCGAGGTCAATGCCATTAACATCTATCGATATCACGAGATTACGGATCGACGCTCTATCGTGTCGATAAAAAGATTCGATACGGGTAAACAGCTTCTCTGGTGATTTATGGCCGGGGATTTGAAAATGTACCATGTCAGAAATTTTTAACGGGGGATCCTGCTTTAGGAGCCCTAAAAAGAGCGTTTTTTTTTAGGGAATTTTTTTAGGATAGAAAAAAAAAGGTGACCCTAGTGAACTTTTTAGATTATTTTACTACATGTTTGAACTAAGAAAAACCAAAAAAATTGTGAAATTGTAAAATTTTCTCAGGTTTGAAGAAAATTTTCCTTTTTTTGAAAAAAAAAATTGTTTCAACTTGCTAAAAAAGTTGTTTAAAAATATTTTTCGTGATTTTTTTTGGTTCAAATAGAAGGGAAGACTATGAAAATTAGAATTCTCTTTGGTTTTTTAATTTCAGACGAAAATTACGAACTGCATCTTTCCCGCCGATTGGAGACTGCAATTGAAAGGCGTTGCACAGACGTGCATAAAAATCGGCTGCGTTTGAATATTTTTCTGTACAAAAATTCTTTTTTTCTTCTTCAAACATGTAGTAAAATAATCTAAAAAGTTCATTAGGGTCACCTTATTTTTTCTGTCCTAAAAAAATTCCCTAAAAAACGCTCTTTTTAGGGCTCCTAAAGCAGGATCCCCCCTTAAGATCAAATTTGAACATGCGTTGATATTTTATATTCGAAATATCGGTATCTAGAAATTTGAATGGCATTCGGTTTTGGAGAGTGCACGTGCCTATTCGCATTATGTTAAAAGGCTATCAGAAGTCCATAATCGTGGGCAGTTGGCGGTAAACAACGGACGTATGTCAATTTCGATCGAGTTTTCTCTGACGTTTCCCCGCCCTCTTTGTTTCTCGTTCTCCGCGATACTCGCGTATGCACTTCTCTTTATCTAACTTTCACATATTTTACGGGCTATCTTATCTTTCTATTGTTAACCACGTGATGATCACGTTACCGTAAATTCTCGACGTTCAATAACGCTTTCGAAAACAAGTGACGCGTTTTCAACGTTCGACTCTCGTGGCACAGAGTTCGAAACCGTTTCTTTACGAGCAGATAAACACGATCGATAAAACGTTTCCTTACGCGTTCCCTTTCGAAAATTACTGTGAAACGTTCGAAATTAATATCCAATAAGATATTTATGAATCTAGTGATATTGCGTATTACAATATTTACGAAGCTAATATTTCCAGCGAGATTATAACGTTCAATTCTACAGCAACTAATCCTGGATTACGGTAGTTGCGAATTCCAGAGAAATTAATACGAAAATGTGGATATAGAAGGGTGTAGAAACTTTTTACTGAATGGACATTGATTCACAGAACAATATTTAAACATTTAATTAATTTTTCAAAGGAAATTATACACTGTTGAAGCCTTGACCATGCTTTAACTGTTTTTAGAAAACCCTACATCCTTGGAAGTCATTGTCTAATTAGGGTTTGGAGCGAGTACTCCAGGTATAGACACATGTACTATCATTGCAGTTCTTTTCAGTTCTAACCGTGCACCCGTTTTGTTCTACTATAGGTTCCTTCATCGTTTATTTTTCCATTTATAAATATAATTATTGAACTGTATTTTATTTCACATAACCCCTGAACATACACGTTCAAGGGTAACATAAAACTGACTGAGAATTAACACTAAACCTACCGACATATAATGTGTACTTAATTTGAAATTAAAAATGAAATAAACAAACGATGAAACATAAATTAGTACATACATTTATTTTTTATCTTAATGAAAATCAATTCTGATTTCACGAAATATACTTCAATAAAAAGTGCCTTATAACAAGGAACTTGTGTAGCGGTCATTTGACCGGTTTGGTAGTTTTAGTGTTAAACGAACATTCACAGCAATGATGCATTCAACTTGCAACCCCCATTCGCTCACACTTCAAGGAATCATTAACGGGTTACAAACAATACGAAAGCAATAACTACAAGAGACAAATTCCAGTAAGAGTATAAGCTTGTAACCTAAAAATCGAAGATTCACAAAAAGAAAGTTCTGAATTGTAATAATAATCGATTAAAGGGTTTAAAACGTCTAAAACGTGCAATTCGCCCGGTATTTCCGTAGTGAATATTCATTCAACGATTTTCATCGAACGTAATACATCGCGTCGAGTATCGTGGCGTGTGGCAAATAATTAATTTAACATCGGGCCAACCGCGCAAATAACATCGATCGTTTATTCTTGGCCATATACGTTGTATACGTATGTAGGTACTTCATGTACACGTTTCAGAGCGGTGCATTTACACTGCTTCATCACCATGCTCCGCCTAAGTACATGCATTTATCAGATTTAAAAGATGCATACACTTATGTATGCGCTCACTTAATGCATGCAACCGTATCTGCCCAACGCGCCAAAATTACGAGACACGTAATAAATTTTACTCGTCTTCGGAATCATTACCTGATATAATAAAAATTTCTTGACTCATCGATCACCGATAAGATTCCGCGATCGTGATCAACTCTTCGGATGACCGTGAGAAATTTGTTTTCGAAGTTCGACAGAATCGAGGCCCGTTAAAAGAAACGGAATCTTAAATAATATCCGATTGTAACGTAGAGAGCATAACGAAGCGAATTCTGTCGTAAGATTATATAGGACACGGTACTTTCTCTCCATTCTTTTCCCAGCGCTTCTTTATCTTGAACGTTTTAGCAGAAGGAAGAGTTAAACACGATGTTTAATACTTTGAGTGTCACCCACGTTTTACTGACCCATTTTATAAAGTTATGTAATTACGATTCGACGAGAATCGTAAGATTTATAAAGCGGAAAATTTCGTTCATTATCTTGTTGTCAAAAATCGCACGGTTAAAAATTTCATTCATAAAGTTATGCAATTATTTCTATAACATTAAAGCCGATTAAAAAAGCGGAGATTAAAAAAGAGAAAGTAATTGTGAAAGAGCGAAATCGATCGAAGAGTGCACGGTCGTAAATAAGCAGAATATTGAATATCTTAGAGGGCAAAGGTTTCTCCCGATAAATCTTCGATTTATTCATCTCGATATATCGGGCCTGCAATTGTCCGAGGGAAAAAGAAATTCGGAGCGATTTCCGAACACTTATTTCTTTTGATCGGGGAAAAATGAGGCTGCAACCGGAAGTCGGGTGTAAAGCGCAGGAGCGGCACAAAGGGGAGGCCGCTTAAAAATTCAATGCATTTGAAATTGGTCAGGAATTGTCTGGTTGTCGTGTTTCCCCGTAGGTCCACTCGTCGCTTAATTTTCGCCCGTACGAATGATTTTTTTTTTCTTCCTCTTTTGCTCCGTTCACGCTATGCCGCGTTTTCTTGCCACCTTTCCGAGCCCATTAAAAACTGACGCGTTCTACTTCGCCAAGTTAAAGGAGACTAATAACCGTTATTTAAAGTTGCGTTTATTCGCCTGATACGTTGCTGTAATAAAAAAACACGTTTCGAAATTGGACTTGAATTTTGCACCGCGTGTTTGCAAGACCCGAGATAGGAGCAAAACGATAGCGGTCTGTTTGCTCTTTTTAAAAATCGCTACGTGTTTTTGACGATGGAAGTGGGCTCGATACGAGCTGTTATTTTAACCCTTTCAACCCAGAAAATTGCCGAGTCTCTTTTATCGCGCCTGTATTTATATCACCGTCGCGTTTTCATCTCGAAAATATCGTGCTTTTAAAAACTCCCGAAATTCTGATTTTCCCGAATTTTCAAATTTGATAGTAAACGAATAAACAAAGCTTAATTGGATAAACATTAAAAATGGTTAATAATCGACCGCGTCGGAAAATGTACCATTAAGAGGTAATTACAGCGGCAAGATAAATAAACGAAGATTCGAGACGAGAATCACGAACAATCGGGTAGGTAATAAAAGGGAGCGTAAATCGAGGATCGAAACGGGCCAGGGAACAGGCATTGTTCGTCAATCGTTGTAACGAGGATCCTTTCTGTGTCTGCAGGCTAATAAGCCCGCATTAGGCGTCGGTTAACTACAATTACGAACATTAGTGACTGTTTATCGTTATGCAACCACCGTGTCGATGCAGCAGGTAGGCATTAAGTTTATTAACAGCCGTTGTTCCTCTCTGAACGTGGTCACTGCGTGACCAGACAATCATCTTTGGGAATGTCTGGCTAATCGAGCAATTCTTTCGAGCGTATCATTTTTACATTCTGTTTTGCTGTACCTAAATAATCAGCCTCGACATGACATAACAAACACGATGTTTTAAAGAAAACGATCGCGGAAAGGAGGTACTCGTACCGTTGTTCCTAACCCACACCATCTCGCAAAGTAAACAGAACTCCGAAAACTAATATTACACGTCGAAAGGAATAATCGAATCGGAATCAAGGTCCCTGTTTAAGTATTCGTTTGAAAACAGCGAGCGAGCAGCGAGAACAATGAAGAACGTGGCGTGACGGTGCACGGGAAACGTCGATTAACAAATCACCGCGTTCCCGTGGAAAATTTGACCGCGGATTTATTTTAGACGCGGCGCAACGCGCCAAATTTAGGACAACGTGTCATTGGCCCTGTCGTTTGCGCGATCGCTGCGCGAGTTGCATACATATGCACCTGTGACGGCCCACTTTCCCAATGTCCTCGTCATACGGGCGAAATCAATCGCTAGTCCGAGAAGAAAACATTACGCGTTGTGTCCTTAACGCATCGAATACCATCCTGAAAATGAGCATGCACGGCACGTTGCAGCCATTCGCCGAGCAAACGTTTCTCTTACGTTCTTATATCGCCGCGCGTTATAGTGCTATGCATTGTGTATTGCAGTATGGGTTACATTACTGTGCGTTGCTCACCTATGCTGTATTACCACGCGTTATATTGTCACGCGTTATATTGCCACGCGCTGTATAACTATGGTTTAGACTCCCACACGTTGCTCACCTATATGCTGTATTACCACGCGTTGTATGGTCTCGCACTATATCGCCTCGTGTTATATTACAACGCGCTGTATGGTCTCGCACTATATCGCCTCGTGTTATATTACAACGCGCTGTATTACTATACTTTAGACTACCACACGTTGCTCATCTATATACTGAATTACCACGCGTTATATCGTCTCGCGTTATATTGCCTCGCGTTATATTACCACGCGTTATATTGCCACGCGTTATATCGCCACGCGTTATATTACAACGCGCTGTATTACTATACTTTAGACTACCACGCGTTATGTCGTCTCGCGTTATATTGCCTCGCGTTATATTACCACGCGTTATATTGCCACGCGTTATATTGCCACGCGTTATATTGCCACGCGTTATATTGCCACGCGTTATATTGCCACGCGTTATATTACAACGCGCTGTATTACTATACTTTAGACTACCACGCGTTATATCGTCTCGCGTTATATTGCCTCGCGTTATATTACCACGCGTTATATTGCCACGCGTTATATTGCCACGCGTTATATTGCCACGCGTTATATTGCCACGCGTTATATTGCCACGCGTTATATTACAACGCGCTGTATTACTATACTTTAGACTACCACGCGTTGTATCGTCTCGCGTTATATTGCCACGCGTTATATTACAACGCGTTGTATTACTATACTTTAGACTACCACACGTTGCTCATCTATATGCTGAATTACCACGCGTTATATCGTCTCGCATTATATTGCCACGTGTTATATTGCCACGCGTTATATTACCATGCGCAATATAGTTACAGATTAAACTACCACACGTTGCTCATCTATATGCTGAATTACCACGCGATATATCGTCTCGCGTTATATTGCCACGTGTTATATTGTCTCGCGTTATATTGCCACGTGTTATATTGTCTCGCGTTATATTGCCACACGCTGTATAGCTGCAGGTTAGACTACCATACGTTACTCACCTACACACTGAATCGCCACACGTTATATCGCCACGTACTGTATAACTATGTGTTAGACTTTCACGTGTTTTACAACGATCGCTTCACGCAATATATCATCGAGGTACTGCAGCGCGTAATATCATCGTGCGTTATATATAACGGCGTTATATCGCAACGCGCTATATATCACTGCGTGTTATACCGCTAGGATGTTGCCGATAAATAAACGATACGTTAATGAGCCATATATTTCGAGCAGAAATTACGGTGTTAATGGAAGTCTGTACGCGGTGACAATCGTTCCGAATCGAAGAAATTTCGTGATAACTTCAATGAAACGGAACGAATGGAATTGGACGGAGGCAGGAAACGAGAAAATGAAGATCCATGACAAAGAGTTCCGTTCGTATCGTTTCGTTAACACGCGGCAGACATCATGTAGTTATTCCGTATCAACGGAGCACGAATCTTTTCCAACGGAAGTTGACGTAACGAGATATCCGCACGAAGTCTCGCTTGTTCTCGGTTATTTCAACTTCATCTTCGGTCTTGATCGTTTCGAACGTATCGACAGAACGACGATATATAACTGGCAAGATTTATGATCCCTTTGACGAGTAACGTTTTTATACGCACCGACGGTTCTATAAAGCTCGGGAACAGCGATTCTTTATCGAAATTATGGAGCTAGTCCGTGCATCGCGCGTTATCGTAACTTTCATAATTATCAAATGTTTATAAACGTTAACAGAGACTATTTGTTGTTCGAGAGCGTGAATACCGTGCAATTTACTGAAATTAACATCGCGACCTCGAGTAATTTTCATGGAATACAAGCTGGCAATAAAAGTGTTAGAACGATGTTTGTTAAGGTCAAGAACCTCGAGTTCATCGAGCCGAGTATCATTATCTTTATCTTCTTTTTTAACAACCATCCACGATAAATACGCACTCACGATTCTTCGAGGTCCATAGACTCTGCTCGAACGATACGACGCATAAATTCGTAATTCGGTTATTCGTCTCCGACCGCTTTAACGATAAACGTTTCTGGAGCATCGACAAGATTACAGCGACGATCAGAGCCCGGTTCGACGGGGAAATATCGCGCGGGAGCATCTAGTATCGTTCGAGGATCAAAACGAAAATTTCCATTTGTATCCGAGCTTCCGGTCACTTCCGGAAACGGTGTTCTCTCGCACGGACAATCGTCGCGAGCCGCGTCCGTTATCGTTGTTGCCGGCGAAAACAAATGCAAATTCACCCTCCTGGTGAACACGACGCGCAGTTATTATAGCAATTAATTAAAATTCCTGCCATTATCCTGCGGGTCCTGGGCGCAGGCCTGAAACCGTGCGTGAACCGCGACGCGGTCACTTTGCATGCACCCTCGGCAAAGGCCTTCTGTCGTGTTCCTGATGACATACTATTGCGATTGGAAATTACCGTGCACGCATGTCACGCCGACAGCTCGAACGCTTTAAAACAACCACGCGTGCAAACCGAGTCCACCCTTCTCTCCTGGTAACAGGATAGACACCGCGTACACCGTTTTAACCTGTTAACCCCTTCGATCGTTCGACACAAATTTCTATACGTTACGACACAGATGTTAGGCTAATAACGAATACGCCAACGTAAAAATATCGCGCGAGATAAAACGTATTCTAGCAAATGGACCGTTACGCGCGTTCGCACACCGATCGCGTAGAAATTAGACGCGGCAAGAATTAATTAATTACGACGCAAGAACAGTTACGCTCGAATTCTAGTATACTACTCGTAAATGCCTAAACAATGTTTCGAAATATTTCGAATGGGTGTATAAAGAAGGCTTTGTATCACGAAACAGTTGTCCATTGCGGTGAACGTGAATCAGTCTCCGAGAGCGTGATTATTCGACCCATTTTGCTTGTAATTCTATCGAGTATAAAGACCGCTTCTATTTGAGGTTTAAAGAAACGTAAATCAAGAGCCGCAGTGAATGCGGATCGGTTTCCTAGAGTATGATTACCCGACCTGTTTCGCCCGGTAATTCCGCGGAGTCTCGAGAAAACGCGGGGAACCTGAGTCCTGACGTATTCTCGATCGATCGCGGAGAAATCTCGACCGATAATCGTACCTAAATGAACTTGAGTCCGCTTATTGGAAGACCCGATCTAGGTCTGGGTTACATGCAGACTTTCGATCGCTCTTGCTTAACAAATTATACCGACTTACAAACGATGCGATTCTGAGAACGGTTTAACAAATTGTCCACATTCGAGTAGTGATGTGTGCTCTTCAAGAATTAAATACATCCATACTTACATGGATGGGGCATAGGTTACGTAGGTTAGAACTGGACTCTGTGTCAGATTCACAAATACTATTCGAAGCATCTAGTGATATGCAACTTAGTAAAGAGACTCGCAAACTGTGGGTCGAGAAAGAATTTTGAGTACACGTGGGATATTTAACACTAAACCTACCGGCATTTAATGTGCACTTAACTTGAAATTAAAAATGAAGTTAAAGAATAAATAATCAAATGAAACATTAATTAGCGCACACATTTATTCTTTATCTTAATGAAAATCAATGTTGATTTGAAGGAATGTATTTTAACAAAATGTGCACCCTATAATAAGGTACTTGTGGATTTGGTAGTTTCAGTGTTAAAAAGATTGAAATTTTCAACCTCTTATTTTGCACAAGATCTTCGAGCAAGCAGCAGATTTCTATTTGGATCTAACATGTCTGAACTAGATCTGGGTCAGATTTCTATCCCCTCCTATTCTACTGCCAGTCTAAGTCCTCATCAATTTTTTCATGGACAAATTAACAAAGTTATTTCCACTTTCCACAGTTCAATTTCCATCAACTTATTTGCATTGCACATGATTGTTAACAACGATTTTAAGCATCCTACGATATTTTTGCGAACAAATTGTAGCCGAGCCGATTTCAATGCGCATTCGCTGGAATTCCATTTGGACCTAACGGAGCCGGTCTGGGCCAAATTCGATTACCAACGTCCCACCAGATAACTTATCCTAATCTACATTGCATATGATGCTATTCCAAGCAGCCCATATCGATATTTTCACGAACGAATCGTGAAATCCGACAAAGTTGCAACATTCGATTATACGCTGGGTAAATTTCTACTTGGACCTAATAGATCCGGACTGGGTTCTGGATTAAATTCAGTTTCCATCGTTCCTGTCTGATTACTTATCCTCTTCCACACCGAGTGATACCTCGTATCTACATTTTCCTTTATTAATAATCAGATGTAACAAAGTTTCAGGAACATGGTTAAATTTCCAGTTGAAGGATCGGTAAATCCGTTCCTGCTAAATCGAGCTTTTCTATCGGTATAGAGCTACCTCTGCTGCATACAGGTTCAACCTGTGGAGCATAGAGGACGGCCAAATCTTTATCCGACTTTTCGAGTTCGAACTTTTATACGCGTGTTAGGTTATAAAACGAAAACACCTCGAGTCTCAAAATAGGATACGATATTAAGAAAAATGTTCCGAAGGACTCTAAAATTGGGGTTACAAAATGTCCCAATCTTCGAAGTTCGAAATCCCGAAATCTCCAGATGCCAAGTTTTCGAAGTAGTAAAAATTCCCTGGTGGGGAGTCGATCCAGGCGAGAGAACCGGACAATACGATATCGATCGGAAGTGATCGATCGAAAACACTGGAAAAAGAAGACGGATCGAGTCCGTTGGTCGAAAAGCGAATTTCGCGATGCACGGTTCAAAAATAGCGAAATCGGCGCGGATGTTAAACGTTGCGAGGTCGACACGAAAGAGAGAGACGAAGAGAGAGAAGTCGGTGCTCGTGTGCCACGGATTCCATGAACGTCTCGTGGCCCGCGTTTCGTTATGTAACGTAACTACGTGGTGTAACGTGGGTCTTTGGTTGGCGATGTGGGCTTTTACATTGGCCGTTTCTGTGCCACGCACCACCTTCCCTACCTCCCGTCCATGGTTTCGTCGCTTGGGGACAAAAAAAATCGATAGACTCTCTCTCCCCACGGTTGGTACACTCTCACCCTCTCTCTGTTTCACCTCGTCTCTCTACCCTAACCCCTGCCCACTGCAAACCGTCTCTCTGTCCCTGTATGCTCTCTACCATGCAAACTTCTCGTTCTCTGGCTGTTCCTGGCAAAAAAGGTCTACCAGCCAACGACAAAGCCTCGATTTTTTACCTTTATACACGGTGTACCCACGCTACATCTGTAAAACACGGTTCAACAACTCGAATTACTCCAATATGAATCGTTCCTTCGAAATTCGTTAGAGATCGAGATTATCGTCATCGATTATTAACCCCTTCCCGTGCTTTGACGAGTCTCACTCGTGACGCACTCACAACTCAAATGTGATTAATGTTACTCAAATTTTGAATACTCTTCAACTTGAATTTTAGAATAATTTGCGTTGTCAAGGATCCCTGAATATAAAATACTTAGAACATTTTCATTTTCTTTGTTCGTTTTAATGTTATAGTCCTGAATGGTTAGTCTTGACCGACGCACCTCACAAATAAATGGCACGGCAAGGGGTTATAGAGTCCTTGTCCCAGATAGAAACCCATTTCACCTCTAGTAGAAATTTCAAAATTACATTTCTTGCAACTTGAAATCTGAAGGATTTTTAAACGAACTAGTCGAACAGAGATATGATGCAAGGCTTAAGGTATATGCAAAGTTAAATAGCCGTTTTTCATCCAATACCGTTTCATCGGAAAGGATGATCTCTACGCGATCAAGGGAATCAAAGATGAGATCAAATACTTGGAAGAGAAAAAGGGTGAGGGTAAATGCTAGCACAGTTTAATGGGTATCCTTTCGATCGAAATTGTTTCTGCTCTTTGCCCAGTAACCGCACCGTTTATCGAATGTTTGTTTCCCTTTGCCCCCAAGTTAGTTGGCTAAGCACGTTCGTGGCTTCTGTTTCTAATTCGAGGAGAACGAAGACGTGGACCGCGCTCGGGAATCTTGCTCATACCTGACCAGCTTCGGGGAACGAGTTTCAAACAAATTTTTCGGCGTATCTCTGTTTGTTTAACTCCTTATGACACTCGTGACGCGATTTACAATTCAAACGCTATCTAATTTCTCGACTTCTGCTATTCTGAATACTATTATCTCTTTGCGGCACAAGATTTCAGATCAAAAATAGAGCCATGTTGCACAGGGGTGAAATGAAACAAAATTGGTGTATTTTTATTAATAAAGGTATAACGTCATGTGATGTTATGTTATTATTTTGCTAACACATTTGTGACATTGCTTGAAGACATTACCAACTTAAATAAAAGTATGCACGTGCAGTTATTGAAAGATTTCGAGATGGGAAGTGTAGCACCATGCTGTACATCAAAAAGGTAGACACTTTTAATCCCACCGCACCCCAAAGAGTTATGCGAGCTCCGAATTTGTAACTTTCTCAAAATAATATTCCAAAATCTGAGGACAAAGTCCTAGAAAGGGCATCTCACAAATCAGCCTAGTTTCAGCCAGCCATTCTGAGGACAAAGTCCTAGAAAGGGGTTTCATCTCGCAAATCAGCCTAGTTTCAGCAGCCATTTATTTCCAAAAATTCCAGACTCTGAATTCCGAGTGGAAAATATTTAGCGAATCCCTCAATTACCCGAAACCCGAGAAAATTCTTCGCCGCAAACAATTCGGTCCCCGTCATGAAGGTCTCGACCGCGGCTCCTAAACGAGTAACAAATCAAAAGTTTCTCGTTTTCGTGGTGACTATCTGGTAAACCGTTTCTCCTTTATGTACATACAACATGAAAAGAGCAAGAACGGTATGGCTTGCGACTACTATAAATCACGTCGACAATCGGGGTTAGTACAGGCACCCTTGGAAACCTGTTCCACCAGAACGGACCATCTCCGTCGGCCATTGTACCGCCCGGCTCTCCATTTCGAACTTTCCTGACCCGTTGTACAAAAGGGTCGGACTCTAATCACACGTATCACGCATGTTAATTAACAACACCGAACCCTTTTGTACGCGGCGAGCAACGACGCGAGATAAGCGTGAATTGCTTTCAATTTAACACGCGAAGGACGATCGTTTGTCCACGGAGATCGCGACACCACCTTCTACTTCTCTTCGCCTCTGTTAAACGAGCTTTTGTTGTTGTAAACAACGCCTCGTTCGCAAACGGATCTCTTCGGGGGATTTCTACGAGTACAAACTGTTTACGCTTAGGAAAATTTTATTCGAACATCTCCTGGTCGAACGGAGTGCAATAAATAAGGTTGCAGGGGTTGTTAACCTCTTGCAGTACTTTCACGAGTCTGACGCACTCGCATAAATACGCTTTTGGAATTATTTGCGTAGTTAATTTATAACAAATTTACATAAGACTTTTGTTTTAATATTGTAGTTCTGAGACGCCTAATAAATCATAGTAAAATACGGTTAAGTATTTTGAATTTATTGTTTGAAAGCACTTAGTGTCGAATCTCGTAAATCGACACTTGAGTGAGAAAAATGTGAGTGCAAAATTAATCGTTGAGTGGACTCATCGTGCAAAGGTTAAATATGTTTATTCGCGTGGTCACGTTTAAAAAAATGAACGTTCGCGTAACTGTAAAATAAAATCTGAGTACGGAGGAGTTTAACGTGTTCCACGCACGCCACGTTCTCTAATTGTAGAAGAAAAAAACAAAACGAGAGGTCGTTGAATAGGATTAAGTTAATGAGATAAATGAAGTACTCACCTATTTTTCTCCAGCTCGTTATGAGTCGTCCTGCAATGGATAAAGAACGTTCTTGTTAGACTTCAAAGTGCTGAAATTGTTTGCTTTGCGACGTCGAAGAAAAAAAGGAGTAAAAATAAGGGGGAAACAGAACGTGGTTCGAAGCACGGATGAAAATTAAAACTGTCGGAGGGAAATAAAGCGTTCCATTACACGTGAAAGCTTTCTTTTAAACCAAGAACCAAATTAAAAAAGGGGGACTTTTTCTAATTAATTGTACACCGAAAATACGCTGCAGCTAAAAATTCCCATGTTTTCATCGTTGAAGGATTTTTTTTGAATCGGGTTTATAGTTACACAGATAGTTTGAACAGGAATTTCTGTAAAAGCGACTTGAAATCGAAACTGCAAAACGAGACTGTGCACCGATAAATTCGCTCGCAGCGAAGGACGCGTATAATAAACACGGATGAAAATTTATCAAACCGTATCAAAAGTTATCAAACTTTTGCAACGTTGCTTTATAAACGATACTGTATCGGTCGATTCGCGGGAACGTTTCAAGTTGGTCCTGACAGTTGTAGCTTTCAAAGCTTGAAAATAAAAAGAATGAAAAGAAAGCGCGTTACAAATGACTCTTGCATATTTTTGAATGCGAAATAGTTGTCGATATTATTTTTGCTACCGCATGAATATTAACGGTACGTTTGTCTAGGCTTTAATGATTACTCATGCTGTATATCTTTAACGGAGACAATTTCTAGTCTCGTGAGTCATCGTAATTAGCTTGAAACTAAATGGAAAAGAGCAAGGATTTCAAAGTTTGTTTGGTTCGCTTTGTATCCCTCGGAAAAGGTCAATGACCTATCTGCTTAGACAATATTTCAACCGTCTAATTAAAAATCTTAGATCTCATGGATGTACAAACTACACGTATTAATTTAAAGAACTGAGTAAGCTTAAATCGGAAACAAAAGATTCTTTTGCAACGTTCCTATGTGCGAATGATTGATAAGTAGCTTACAACGTAGGTTGAAAAATCGCGAATACTCCGTATATCTGAACAATGCATGCGAGATCAGAAGATCTTGAAAGCGCGTCTTGCGTTACTATTGTTCGAGGCAGGTGTTCCAGGTGCGTTGGTCTTTCAAACGACTGATAAGATATAAGAGTATTCTTGAGTTTCTTTGCAGTGGATGTTCGTGAGTCGTCGAACGACCTTGTTCGATAGATCGTTGAGCTCTCTCGCGATACGAAAGAGTTTACATTCTCCGCAAATTGCCGATCGCGCGTTTCGTTAAATCTATAGGCGCAAGGGACTCGAGGGAGTTCTGCAAGAATTATGGAGCCCTAAAGAAATTCAAGATCGAACTCCCGGAGGAGTGGCCACGGATTCCAGGAGATAACAGAGCCTACTCCTGGGGGATTTTACGGGCTTCTAGGAACTACCGACACCTTGGGGACTAAATCTTGGAGATAGGAAGGTTAGGTTAGATTCAGGACTGTAGGATATTAAAGGAATTCATCTCTAACCCTTTGCGCTCGGAGACTCACCATTCGATTTAATACAATAACTTAAAATAGCTATTTAACTCTATATTTAGGTATTTAAGTCTATAGTGATGTATCATCATACACATGTGTATAATCATAATGAAATGGTAGAAA
Organism: Megachile rotundata; assembly: GCF_050947335.1. Lineage (NCBI taxonomy): Eukaryota > Metazoa > Arthropoda > Insecta > Hymenoptera > Megachilidae > Megachile > Megachile rotundata. Next base: position 11,473,100 of record NC_134995.1, read on the forward strand.
TTAATAGATGAGTAACTTCAAAAGAATTCATCAAAATTTTCAACCACGAGTTTCAACCCTTAACACTAGATTTATGGACGTTTAATGATCACTCTTATTTAAATTTACCTAAAGTAGAAAAATAAATAAATTGCAGATGATATGCGAACTGCTTAAAACATTGTTTTGCTGAAAGTTGACATTTTTACAAAAATTTCTTAACAAATTCTGTCATCTAAAATAGACCTATTATCCGTCATTTTGACGGGTTCCGTAAATCTAGTGTTAAACACATAATGTATAACTACTTCAAAATATTGAACAGAGACATATGCATGAAGTACAGAAGTGTAACATATCTTCAGTACACGCCTGAAACTCTTGTAAATTGTATCATTAAAACTATACGTATCGAAGTCATTTTCCTTACCACTACAAGAATTTAAGGGTTAAAGTAGCAAACAGCAAGTCTTCCAGTGCAAAGGGTTGAATACAAATAAGTTCTGATATATCGATGAGTAAAAAGAGGTACTAACCTGCTGCCCTGGGATTTTTTCGTCTTTGGCCTTTTTGTGACCGTCCGCATATCATCGGGCATCGGCATCGTCGAAGCGTAGCCATGTTCAGCTTCTGCAATGACAAACCAATCCACGGTCAGTGGACGAGGTCGACGGCTGGCATCGCGCGAATTCCAAAAGGCGCAACGCCCGAAAAAACACGAACACTGTCGCGAGCAACGCGCGGAAAACACGACTCGGGCTCGTTAAACCGCGTACGGGATAAAGTCACGTCTCGGGGACGTAACTTATCGACGAATGTTTACGGTCGAACGAACCAAAAGCTTCTAATTTAAAATTCGGAGTCATTTGCATTATAGGGAGGTTAAAAGCATCACCTTATATCTGAAGATCAACAAAAATGGCAGCGACAATCTTAACCCTTTCCTGGACTTTAAGGAGTCTCAGTCGTGACGCACTTACAGCTCAAATGTAGACAAACCTTACTCAAATTTTGAACATTTTTCAGCTTGAAATTTAGGTCCAACTATAAATTGCATTATCAAGGATCCTTGAATATAAAATACTCACATTTTAATTTTCCTTGTTCGTTTTAATGTTATAGCCCTGAATAGTTAGCATCTATTAAATAAATGGCACGGGAAGGGGTTAAATGCCGCTTGCAATCAGTGGTCGGAGTCTAACGTTTCACCTATTGAACGGTAGAAATTTTCGAGCTCTCCCCGCAAATATTAGTAAGGAATGTTTGCTTAGAAAATCCGGACCAACTCCTCCCCGGCAAAACAACGTTACAAAAATAGCCGTTGCCGCAATTTATCACGAAAATTGCGCTCGAAATGGCAACGGACGTCGCAAACAACTCGTCCAACGTCACGTCGAGAAATTGATATTATGTAAGGTGAACGAAGAACACATAAAGTAACGATGGCCGCAAAGAGAAAGAAAAAAATAAACGAAAGAAAGAAAACTCGACGAGCTGAAACGACAGACAGAGACTAGTCCCGCCATAACGAGTGGTGTAAATTATAAATGCCTCCTTCGGCCTCGTCTTTCGTCCGATCCTCGTCATCGTACAACAGCCTTAATGGCAGCCGGTGAAAAAGAACGGGCGCACCCGCGACATCGACCATCTGTCCTCGTAAAAGAAGAAAAGCGTCTCGTCTGGTCTCGCATACCATGACCATAAAGCATAGTTCATGCAAAAGAGAAATTCGCTTTGCAAATCAAAACTCACTGAACGATCGAATAATTAGTTTCGCTACGAGAAAAAATTCGAGACATGGTATTGTATCGAATAATCCTGAACAACCAATCTTATGTACAAACACCAATGTTATTACCAAACTTGCACAAATTAGAGAATCTTGGAAGAAAGAAGAATCGTGTTACTCTTTTTATTTTCGAATTTTATTTGACGAGCAAGCAATTGCCACTGTTGCCGCTCCGTCTATGAAGAGGCACTCTCGAGTGTTTCGTTTTCCTCATTAGCGGAGTTTGATGATCGACACGAACGAGTCTGTGCGGCTATAAATAAATAGTTTGAAGAGTTTTCGAGGAAGGAAACACTGGTAATTAATAAGCGTTTGCCAACGCGGCCAATTTGAAAAGCGATGTGAAAAAGGATATGAAATTTTAAGTCGGTGAATTCACCTGTTCGATAGGGGTTCCTGATCAAACCTTAACCTAACCAACTCAAACCGAACCGGGTTTAAGGTAGACAGTAATCCATTGTTAGCAGAGCGCTGGAGTTTGCAGGGCTCGGGGCAAAAGCCGATATTATTCGGAAGATACAGATTATGGTGCATAACAGATTTTCGAATGTTAGATTAATTTCGTTAAATCTAACTCGAAGGGTGATAAAACGTAACAATCAAGGTGAATTAACGGAAGCTCTGTTTTCGAAAGTAAAACGGTGAAAACGAGTTGCAGCGAATATCCGTGATGAGGTTGTGTGCAATGCGCTCGTTAGCGGTCACGTGTATTTCACACGAACGACTATCCTTTCATTAAGCAGCAGAACACGTGTAAGGTTTTTCTGTGTGGCCGCTGAATCGTCGAAGAACCCTTCGTACAGAAGGTATATTACATCCATCGGAGGTGTGCGAATAAAAATTTCTCTGATTCATCCTTATTCTTCTGCCTCTTCGCTTTTTCCCACCCGTACTTCATCTTCTGAAATACTGTCCTTTCTTTTCTCTTTGTTTCGTCTTTTTACTCGAACGGAAAAAGAACTGAAAACGCGTCGTTGAAATCGTCAACGGAGCAATTCATCGTGAAACGAACCGAGAGAACTGGATTTCAGCGGAGAATTTAATTTGCAGATTCATCGCGACGCGTTGCACGAAACGTTATATCGCCGTCCGCTCTATTGCCGCGTATCGACACTCGTCAGATCGACGAGTGCGTTATTAAATAAAATAAATTGTTATTGTATATGGAATACGTTAATTGGAACATAAAATGGCTCCAGATTCTTAGATATTGAAAAAGTGAAAATTTCAATCTTCCTAAAGTTGAAGAATCTTTCTTTATTTGGTTAAGAAGTTAGAGTGTAAGTAATAGAAAAACGTTTGGGGATACCGGGTATGAAAGAAGCACGAGCGTTTGAATTATTAACAGAAGAATTAACGCGTATCGACGAGTGCATTATTAAATAAAATAAAACGACTTGTTATTGTATATAGGATACGTTAATTGGAACATAAAATGGCTCCAGATTCTTAGATATTGAAAAGCAACAGTGAAAATTTCAATCCTGAAGTCGAAGAATCTTTCTTTATTTGGTTAAGAAGTTAGAGTTTAAGTAATAGAAAAACGTTTGGGGATACCGGGTATAAAAGAAGCAGGAACGTTTGAATTATTAACAGAAGGATTAACGCGAACGCAGAGAGTGGTCCACGAGAAGCCCAGAAGCCGATTAACGACCGCTCGGAACGACCTCTGCAAACATTCGAAACCTCCTCGTACCGTGTGTTTCATAACGAACTCTAAAAAGATAATAATCGTTCCTCTGGGCAGTCGAGTCGTTCGGGAGCGTTTTTCAGGGAAACCGTGCCAAATAGACCGATTAAAATAACGTAACAGCCTTATCTCGCGCATCCTCGAGCAATAATAGTTAATGCTCGATCAACGTGATTCCCTCTTGTTCTTGTCGACCAGAAGAATGGCCAATAAACTGAAAGCTCTTTCGGAGCTTCTGCGAGTCAATTTGTACCCTCTTCGTGAACAGACGCGCATAAAAACGTGCTCGTCTTCTTTAACCTATACCAACTTAACTCCCTGACGCGTAAATAGCATGAAACTCGAAGCGTTTCGAAAATATTATCCCTCGACTTAAATAAAACAAGAAGCTAATCCTGTAACGCATTAAACTTTTTACGACACGGTAACGGAAATCGGAATGATAAAGTGCACGTTAATTTTATAATATTCCATGACACTGTGGCGCTAAATTCGAAATCGCAATGAAAGTTAAGAAAAGAATACAGAAATACGACGTTAATAATTTTAGAGGAAGAAACGTAAGAACCATCATTTTAACGGGCTTGGTAGTTGCAGCGGGAAAGATCGATGCACGGCTACGAAGGGAAAGGAGAAACAAAGAAACCATTCTTTGGAGGTGTTCGTTTGAACGTGAACACACGTGTGCGCGCGCGAGCAGTCTTTGTGTGTACGTGACACACGAGGCCGGGTACCACGGGGATCTCGAGAGAAACAGAAAAGAATTACGACAGCGTAAATCTCGAGCAACTATTCGAAAGCGAAACGTGGAAAAATGCAAGGCGACAAACGTTTATTGTGATCTGTGTGTATTTTGGTTATTTACGTCACGCGTTTCGCTCCAGCGAAAAACAGAGGTCTGCACGGTTGGCAGTAATGGCGTACCGGTAGCTCTGTTACGCTAGAAAGTCACGTGACGTAAAAGAGTCAAGGAAAACGCGTTAAAAACAGCAAACTATATAAATTCGATCGAAACGACGTGAAATAGCCGATGAATCTTGTTTACAAAAAATACCGCGTGCCGGTGAATCATCGTGAACAGAACAGTCGATGAGATATTTATGCAAACGCGACCAATAATATACCGTGCCGATAACGAGCTCCCAATTAAAACGCCATTAACATTCGAATTCTTCCAGGAAGCGCGCCACGCCGGGACAGTGGCGTAAAGATATGAATACACCTTTTTCTAATTTTAAAACTCTGCAATTTTCAGATTTTAGAAAATGACGTATTACACGCGAGTGGATTGAATTAATTTATTACTTGGTTAGGTTAGGTTCGATAGACGTCTATTGCGCTGAGTTCGTTGGACCGTTTCTAAATCATCGATGACATCGGAAAATAATCGATAATGAATTTTAATCTTATTAACCTGTTTCACGCTTAAATAAAATTCTTACAAATTTAAAAAAAACAGTTTTATTACTAGCTGCAAAATTATACGATTACTGTCGAATAGTGATTCGTAGCGACAAGTCGGAATTATTTGTGTTTTCAGAAAATACGCCACTGCGCGAAGTTTATACATGATATCGGATCGTAATCAAATGCCACAGACGTCTAGAAATAACAAATCGAGAGCGACGAAATGCAACGAGGGACTACGTAGAAAAAAGATAACACGCGAATTCAGCACGCACACGCGTAAGGCACGCAACTACGACGCAGCAGCATTATAAAGTGGAGTAATAAAATGAGATCATCGTTACCGCTTCTCGGGCGCACTCTGACGCACACGCGCGAGCGGATGCAACCTACGCGTCACATACACGCGAGCAAGCTATATACGCCGCGAGAAAAGAACGTACATATATTTGCCGAATTGTTAATCGCCGGTTACTCGAAAAACCAGTGAGGTAAAGCCACAACGTAACGTTACGTGCGTTGCGTCATGGGAACACAAGTCTGGCCAAGGTCACGACGCTCCAAAATGTACATATAAGGGTGAATCATCTAACAAGGATCCCAACTTTCGCTCGTACATTTTAACGAAACTTTAACGACGAAGTTTGTGATAAAGACGAAATAAATGTAAAATCGAAATATTAGGTTAGGTTAGGATTACGTCAACACAAGGTCAGATCGGACTTTTACTGTAAACGTTAGAGCAACGTGTTTTCTACTATAACGGAGTTAATCCCTAAGTAAAACTGTCGACAGAAAAGAACCCCTGCTAGAAATTATCAGAATCGTTAAATAAATATTTAAACTTCGATGTTATATGAAATTAGTGTCAACACTCGAATATTTTTGACAGTATCAGACGAGCCGGTCCACTCCGAAAAATTCATGTCACGTAAAAAGAACCCTAACGAAATTCGACTACCGGTCGCAAGGCAAAAAGAGAAACACGGACGAGTCATCGAAATCAAAACTGAGGAAGGCGTAATAACAAAGGTCGTGTTCCAAGATCCAACTACGGCACACGCGCGTTCGTTGCCATGTGCCAATGACATGGCGTACATGCACTCGCGAGCAACGTCGAAACTTGCACGTCGCGCTCGAAATAAGGAATAAAAATACGTGGGCAAAAAATAGCTCCGGGTACTCACCTCTTTCCCTTCGTTCAATATACTCGGCGGCCTGTAGTAGGGCAGCAATGCTCATATTTCCCCGGTTTGGCGTAATTCTGGCGGCTTCGGTTCACTACCTCTTTCCCTGCAATCCCGGCACTCACACCGACACACAACGCGAGAAACGTTCAGAAACGCACACCAAGAACAAACAGCCCCGTGCACCGCGGCTGGCTACGTGTTACGTCGTGTTGTTGTTGATGTTGACGTTGACGTTGTTGTTGGTTGGCGCTACTGCCGCTTCTCGAACTTTTCTCTTCACCCGCCTGTTCAACCGCCTCTTCTTCTCTTCCTCCTCTGCCACCGCCACCTCTTCCTCCTTTTCTCGACCGTCCGCGCGCCTCGCTGGCTGCGTTAGCTTACGTGCACACACGTAACACACACGAGACTAGCACGATTTCAAACGCGCACTAGATTCGCGGACGGCAAATCGATGGCCGGACTTCTCCAACCGTGATACGCATCAAGAATCGCGTGTATATGTTTTTTTTCAGTTTTCGATCTTTCTTCCCGTTCCCGTTTACACTCTCCGTCGTTCGTTCCACGTGCAAAGAATTTAGTTATATCGTTCGTGTCTGTCTCTTACTCTCGAACTTCTACTTGCCTGGTCCGCTTACGCGCCAGTTTATCCTTCTCTCTACTTTTTTTACCCAACGACGTGTTCCACTCGATCCTTCTTCTTTTCGCCTGACTTCGTCGGTTCTTCTTTCTTCACCTTCGTTTCACAACATTCACTAGGAGCACACAGCATACACGTGAAAGAAAAATCGACGAGTATCGCGAGACGAGAATACGGCGCACCGCTGCTCCTCCACACTTCCTTACACGGAGTCGCGTGCGAGCGAACTCGGACCGTGTTCCGTGATAATACAGAGAAAGAGAGCGACTCGCGAGCACGGTACAATTGGAAGGAGGCACACTATAGCGAAGTCACTAGGCGAATCGAAAGGGTCGAGAGATTACGCGTGTCGCTGGTAATTTATCGTGAACCCGAGCGAACGAACGAACCGTCGCGAAAAAACCCGACCTCGATCGGTGATAGGCCGGTTCTTGACTCGTGTCGCGCTCGCCGAACTATTATTTTCGTTCAGGACACGAGATTCTGATGTACACTCGCGAGCACCGTACACTTCCCTAGGGAAAATGGCGATGTAGGGGAATGGGCCTCATCATTTCTTCATTTACTATCGATAAGTTTTCGAAATTTATCAATTTCAGAATTTCCAGATTACAGAATTTGGCGGGGTAAACTTTTGAAATTTGGAGATCCGTGAAATCTAAAGAGACCAAGAAACCGAGAATTTAGAATTTAGATTTAGAACTGAAAAAGTTTTCACAAAATTGAAAAGAAACGCGTGGTATCCCTCCCACTACGCTCGTCTTTATCCAAAAAAAGCCTATATTGTCCTCAAGCATACACATAGTGCATATGCATGCGACCACTTTACCGGCTACTTGTTTTGTACCACGACCTTGAACGCGTACAGCTCACAGATCCGTACCCTAGAGAATATCTCTATTCTAGAGTCTAGACGTTAAATCATCTGGTGTGTCTACACAAAACGAAATATTTCTATACCCTCGATCTAGACTTTGAATACAGAACCTACCGTCAGCGCGTAACTAAACTCGTGAAACATTCGCCGCGTATACATATACCAATCGTCCTTTTTCGTGATTCACGCACGTAACTCGGTCAACTTCTCGCGAGGTCAACGATTTCCATCAAACTCACGCAATACGCGTTCCGCGAATGGCAACCGATAAAACCTTAATTTCTTCGGTAGAGAAAACGTGCATACGTTGTCACGCACAGAACACACGGCAAAATCTTCTAGAAACTCGCGTTACATTCGTACTGGTTTCCCGTTCACGATGAACACACGTAAAGGCGCTCCCTTGGATCGCTCGCGACTTTCAGTACACATGCACGTTATACACCGCACAAACACGCCTATGAGCACGGGTTATAACGCGTGTACGTGATCGGCAACGAGTGTGGTTCTCGAACGGTGGTGCATACGCGTGCATAGGACGTTGTACGAGAGCAGTGATACGCAATACGCGATGCAGCCTTAAAACGAGTGTGAGCCACGTTACTGACAACGCTCCGATACCTCTACGTTGTATACATGCACTGGTAAAACGCGTGCGTATGTACGACGTCGAGGATCGAGTGTATTTCGACCCTATCGTCCACCTAGTGACATTTGGCACGCCGGATACGTTCGCTCGCACACGAAAGTAGGCGCAGCTGAGCGACGACGTAAAGAAAGACGGTCACTGTGGGATCGGCACTGCCTAACACTACTATTGCACAGACTTTCCGCGAAGTGGGGGGCTAGGACAAAGAAAAGGAGACACCAACTGACCGACGACGACGAGCCCACGAGCCCCCGACGACGACGACGACGACTACGACAAGCCGACGAGCGAGCGACAGCCTGATACCTCCGCACTTCGCGAGCACTCTCACGCATTTATCGATGTCAAACGTCTCTGCACCGTACAAGCACCAGACGTCGCTTCTTACGCGAATACCGATTGGCCCAGCGGTGCGCGAGTGCACTGCCTCGACCAATCAAACGCTCTGATACGGCGCTGCCGTACGAGCCGCCACCAGCACCGGTGGTGTCACGTGAATCTCATGCCCGAAAACAAAACAAACAGCTGGCCGTGTTCCTCGCCTCGCTCCCTTGCACGCTATCGTGCGTGCACTTTTCGACCACGATATGCTTGGAATAAATAGCCCCTTTTCTTTCTACACTCGAGCCGAGTGTAGGCTTACTTTGGATGAGAATATACATAGGGAAACATACTCCCACTACTTGCTTTTCATTTTGGAGGGTCAAATGTAGGAACTTGCAAATTTTTAATATCTTGTATTTTCGAAAACACTGATGTACATCTTGACAACTTTTGAAAATGTTACATTCTTACATTTTCCAAACTCTCCGATTTCGATATTTTTAAATTGTAAATATTTAAATTCCCGAATTACCAAATTTCAAAATTTGAAAATTTAAATTGACTCAAAATCAATTCTTCTTCTGCTGCGTTAACATTTTTTTACGAAACTCTACAAGTGTTGACAAGTGTTCGATATGTTATAGGCAGGAATCTACGTGTACCGATTTTGTTTAAAATTTAATTATAAGCATTCTTACATATTTGTAATAATAAAATTTCTGAGCAGAACAAATCGACTTGTTTTAAGATTTTTTTTAACTTTTAAATTACAATTGTAAATTTATTTGCTGGAATTTATTTATATTTTCGTATGAACGTATATTGACATTTGCAAAGATAAAATCTCTTGTATAGGAATGTTCTTTTACGTTACATCTTACATTTAATCATTTTTCTACTTTATCTACAATTCATAGGTGCGTCGATCATATGATTTTCTATAAAATATTTTTTCCGTCTTTAATGAATATATGTTATTATATTTTTACGTGGGCGTTCGATTAAATATATGAATAAGGAACGACAATTAATTCTGATTTTAAATACCTTGAGTGAAGCGCGTTTGAAAGTTTACACGATCGCGCCATTTTCTATATCCGGTTCGCCGTCAACCATTACTTTTTCAAATCGGTACTTCCGAATCCATCGTGATCCACGTTGTGTATAGGATGTTGTTTAAATGTGACATATTCAAGTTGAGATTCGAAAGATAGTAATTTTACGAATAATGACAGTGAAAAATGTAATCGGAATACATGGAAAACATCAAATCTAGCAGATTTCTGCAATTTTCGCCAAAGGTTAAACGGATTTCTTCGAACACGCTGGTTGCGTACGATGTCACTGACCGAAAAGTAAGTTGCTTGAAGTTTATTGTTTTTGCACAAACTTTATTTAATTTCGATAAAAAGAAATGACATTTGAGGAATTGTAGTAATATATTTACAAGTATGTATAAATTAATGGTTTTTATCATTTTTGTGTACTAATGCTACGATCTTCAGTTGTTACGATCGTTATCGAAATATTTGTATGTGTTGTATTGCTATTTTATATTTTTTGAATCATTTACGCGTGGAATTTGGAATATTTTTATGTATCAGTGAAATAATAATAATCACAAAATTATTAATATTTTGTAGCAATTATGCACGTACAAAATGATATGTAAATCGCGAAATGTAAATTTTACGAAATTATTAATTTAAACGTTGAAAATTAATTGTAACCGCTTATTATCTGTCATTCATATTCATTCTGTAGCAAACGATTATTTTTTTTCGATGAATATCGACTGAGTAATTTATTACCACTTGAAAAGATAGATAATCTATACAAAAATTAACCTCTTGAAGTATTCGAGCGATAAATAATTTAAAAATAACAAATTTTTTTTATCTTAAAAATAGAAATATTTGTTCAACATATCATAACAGATTTATGTTTTTACACAATATAACAAAATAAAAGGGGTTTAATTGTAAAATACATTCTAAGGATGTGAATTTTACCTTCATTTATTTTGCTTTATTTTAATTGTCTTTCTTAAAAAATGTACATAGAATTTTTTGTATCGTTTATGTATTAACTTTTTAAAAACAACATTTTTTGTTAAATATTTGTACATTGATAAATTACATTCGAGATACTGGAACTATATCAAGCAATGCTAATGAATTTTGAAGTACAATTTGCAATACATGCAACATGTATAATCTTGCAACCATTGTTGGAATCAAGTGATCGTAACCTTCCTGTAATGCAATAGTAAACACATAATTAATAATAATTGCAATTTTTGCATCAAAGATATTCATGGATAGCTAAACTTACAGTTAAAATTTTAGTTGTACGATAATAGACACTAAATTTTTTACATAATCTTGATAAAAATATGCATATTATTTGAGGATTTGTTTGAAAGCCAGGTTCATATCTCAAACACTCTTTGATCATTTCTTGATATCCAATAATGAAGTTATGTATAAGTTCCCATTCATCCTGAAAATATAGATCATAACTTTTGGAAATATGAATCAAATAAATAGCCTTCAGATAAAATACCTGTTGATTTAATAAAGAAAAGTCTACGTCATAAACATGGGGTAAATTAGGGTATTCTCCTTTCAATCTTTTGTCATTGTATTTTTTAATAATTGCTGCTATTCTAGCAGTATTATATAATATAAAAGATGCACCTAAAAACTGATAGTAATAGAAATTGTTTATTTAGAAATTCTATATAATTCATGATAAATTGTAAGCGAGAACCTTTCATGTTTGTGGTATTCCTGTTAGGTGCAGGATTAATTGCAATAGAAACAGAACGACTAGGTTTTACAGAAAGTAATTCAAATGTAGCCATTGCTTTTGCAACATTTTCAATAAAATTATCTTCTATTATTATGTCATGTTCATTTTCTTCAAAATACTTGTGTTCATTCAGTGTTTTCAGTTCCTCAATTTTATAGTTAATATACTCTTCCCAAGTTAGGGTTGCTTCTTTACAATTCTTTTCTGCATTTTTCACAACACCACATACACACTTTTCATAATTTTCTTCCACCTCTCCTTGCGACTTGGTGGTGAATATAAATTTATAATCTGATCCTTCATCCAATATTCTGCCTCCATGTAATTTAACAATCTTTTCAGTAACACTCTGTATTAAATGTAATCTTCTTGTCGTGATTTCTGATTCACTGTCTTTATGTGATTTAAAACTAAACACTTTATTGAGCGACAAAGTCCTTCCAAAGTTGCACTGAGACGTGAGAGCAAGTTTTATCGAGTTGGCAATAAGCGGAGTACGATGTAAGAATAAGCAGACTCTTTCATTTTCCAAAACATACCTTTGTATTTTTATCAACCAGTTGCAGCTAGATGATATTAATAACTCTAAAGCCTGTAAAAAACAATATTTTCACTTCAGAATTAGGTTATGTATATATTCTTTAAGCTGATATTTTCTGTTCCACTTTTACCTCTTTTGCAATATCCTTGTCAGTTTTATCATTTGTGTCACGGCCTTGTATATGTAGAAAATGTTGCAAGATTGTTGTACATTTTCCATCACACTTATTTGTTCCTTGCAGCAAGTGTTTCCATGCTTTAAGGCTAGGTAAAAAATACAATTCACCATTTGTTGCTAAATTGTCATAATTTACCTTTATGACTGAAAAATTTTTACTAGTATTACCACACAGATACAATGTTATGTTATCAACAAGTGTCTGTATACAAATAGATAACGTATTTTCCATTTGAAACTCCATAATTAGAGATTCCTATACATGAACCACCTTGAATGTGGGGCAGTATTAACAGCTGACTGTGTTTACCTCAATTATTATAATGATTCAAAGTGCAATGTATCATAACATATGTACAAATATTAAATAATTATTGAAAAGGGTGCTAAACAAATTTTCAATAATTGAAACACAATTTTCGATGTTTTCTTTATTAGAGTCACAAATTGAATCGTGCAAATAAGTCGGTTGCAAATATTAACATTAATATATATAATATTCCCTATACTTATCAGTAAGTTCAGGTATGTTACAAATATCGATCACAAAAGAAGAAAAAACAATTCTCTATTTAAGCGTATCTAGAACGACGTTTAAGTAAATGACTCGGCCGTGATATTACAATTAGTTATCTTAGAATTTACATTATTCTCTTTGATATCGATTATCACATAGAATGATGGTACTTGACGTACGCTATCGCGGCTAACTCTTTGCAAAACTCTTCCGTCACGATCACGCTTTCGAACAGGATATTCTCCTTCTCCCTAAAATATAGTAAACACAATTAGTCATATTTTCAATATAAGGTCATAGGGGCAACTGTGAAAGCGATTTGACTCGTGTATTATTGGATCTAATATTAGGATCTTCTATTTTAGGACCTCTGTCTTCAGCTATCTTTTTCCTAAAATTTGTTCCGAGTCGGGTCACTTTCATACCATCGCAAAACGTAAACAGTTCGCTTTTTGCGTACCCATCGTGAGAACAGTCCTCGAGCAATCGTTCTCGCGTCTCCTTCAGTATCTGCTTGTGAGCCGGTGTCTTTGGTACCTCGTTTACCAGCTGCTTGACGACTCTTTGCAAGCAAGCGAACAAGTTTTTTGTGCCTGGTGCCAACGGTAGCAGTGGATTTAATAAGAATTCATGCAGGTACGGATGTGGTAAGAGTGCCAGCCTCGAGATCACCACGGTCAGTTGAAGATTGATCTCGTATTTTTGTCTGGGTATGTTGGCAACCTTATCGAACAGCATCGCCATAAACGGTCCCATGTAGAACCGTACGGAACAGTGATCAGCTTCCGGTCTGGAGTCAGAGCTCGCGGAGTCGTCGACGCTGACCGCTTCCAATGGCCACGCCATCAGCGAACAATCCGTTAACACGCTCGAATATTGCCTCTCCAGGTCGGCCATGTATCGCTCGTAATTATTCACGTCCGTGTCCGTTTGAAGATATCCCGGAATCAGAGACAGGAAGCTGAAACGTTGTTTTTGATATCGAACCGGCGTGAAACACCTTGTTGCATTTAAATGACTACTCTGGGTGAAAAAGGAATTTGTTGGGCCGCTCGATGATGATATCTGCTCATGTCGGCGAAACAAAAACATTCAGTCACCGTATATCCGCTATGCAAATTAGCAGATAAGCAGGTCTACGTTGACTAAACTCTCTTTTTGTAAACTCCTAAGCTAACCACTCTTAAACAATCTTAGTAACATTCTTTTTTCTATTATTTTGACTAGCTAAATAGAGACAGTATCCCATCGATATTTAATCAATCGTTAGAATATAATGTGATCGAGAATGTACAATTGAAATCGAATAATTTGATTTGCATAATAAAATCGGACACTAGATCAAGAAATGGGTTAGGTTAATTTAAATACTAGGTTACTAGGTTAGATTCTCCCTTTGAGTCAAAGAGAGGTGCTCACCAATTTACAATTCTGTGAATATTACTGGGTGCCAGTGTTCGGCTGTGACTTTGCTCGTAGGAGAGATCCAACGAGCCCTTTTTCTCTCTTTCTCTCTCGTCTTCCTCGTCGCTCCACGACGCGATCGCGCTATCCGCAGCCGTGTTGTCGTAATAGCCTCGCGTCGATAAGTACACCAACACCAGACAATGTAATATATGCTCGTTTCGTTTTTCTATCATTTCCTCGAACAGCTTCAACGTTTCCAAAGTTAGATCGTCGCTGTCCGTGAAACAGTTGTCTATCAATCTGTGCAGCACCTGTGACGTCCACACATTTGGTATTTCTGGGCCTCTGTCTTGACCCACTAGCCAGTAACTCATCTCTAAAAACATCGTATACAATTACCAAATAATCGTGTACATGGCTTTGTTATTATTAATTGCGCGATTAATTATCCAATTATCATTTCTCTGAAAAACACATGAACAAATAAACGAGGCAGGTGTACACACCTGTACACAGCGTGGTGGAGGTTAACTCCTTCAAGCACTTGGTAATCAGTGCTGTGATAAGGACGACATGGTGGTCGGCCAAAGCTGGTGTCACGATCTTCTCCAGGAAGTTGATCCTTATGCTTTTTGCCAACGCGTCCGCCACATCCGGATAAGCTTCCCTTATCAGCTGGTTGCAGTAGTCGAACCACATGAAGAACGCGGCGACTTGTCTGCATCCGGAGAACTTCTTCTCCTTCGTCCAAGCAGGAGAATCCAAACCCCACGTCACGTCCACTCCGTCGATCTCCGTTGGATCGACGTGCGCTGGAATCGCGTTGAAAAGATTCTCTAGTCTGTTCGTTATTAACGTCGTTAAGTCACTGTTCACGATCATCTGGGCGAACGGTGGATCGTCCAAGGATGCCAGGACCATTATACCCTCGCACGCTCTTATTCTTACGGTATTGTCCTGAAAGGGTTATTCTGCTCAATTCTTGTTTAATTTAAAAATTTTGGGAATTCAAGAACGCCAGGATTTTGAGGGTTTGTTCCCAACTTACCGCGGTGTTTATGTAACTCAGCAAGGCATCCAGCAGAAGGCATTTCGATTTCGACGACGTCCTCGACTTCCCCGAACTCCGATCACTTTCCACGCAAGCGGTATCTTCGTAAACTCCTGTGTATTCAACGTCCAACCTCAGATCCTGAAGATTCTGCAGATGCGCATCGATCTCGTTCATCATCGCCGTGTCTTCGCACTTGTGCGAGCCCTCGTCGCGAGGGTCAGCTTGCTCCGAAACGTTGCTACCGTTATCACAAATCAATTTGGGAGTCTCAGGACTAGAGGACTGCGAGGCGTTCTCGGTCTCCCTGGAAGATATCGAACCGTTCGACTGACTAGATGACCCTCGATTCGGGTCGGGCTTACTGGACGACTTGTTAGAGCACGGGGATCTCCTTCTGTCGTTCTCCGAGTTAAATAAATTAGGATTGATCAAAGTGATCGCTTGGGTGTCCAGCGGTTCGAACAGGGGATTGGAGTTCTTTTTCGCCGGCACATAGGTCACCTTCTCCACTTCTATCTTTTCGGTATTCTTCTTGACCGACGTGTTCTGCCTGGAGATTGACGGGGCGTCGTTTATGATGCTGGTCACGTGCGGATATTTGCAAACCAGAAAACAAATGGTGAGGAGGAACTGGACCTCCTCGGCCTCCATCGGTGACGGTGCACTTCCATTGCACAGAGCTATAAGTCGTTGCACCGGCCCGTAGATGGACGTGTGGTGCAGCAAAGGATATTTGGATCTTCCTAGCAGTTTTCTCAAGAAGGACAGACAGACTGTCCTCATTCCGGGCGGAGTTTCAGCGCTGGCTAGGGTGGCCAGCAGGTCCAGCAACTTGTGCTGGAACAGGTACTCCAAACAGGAGCCTGGCTCATTCTCGTCTTTCTCCTCTTCGAGGAGTATCTCCAGCAACCTGTCCAAGTGACGAGGTATGCTCGTCGATTGTATGGGGACCTTGCAATCCGTCAGGTGGTTCACGTAGAAGTTCATCAGCTGCTTCCAGTGGTAGGTGAAGTCTTGCAGCGGCGTGGCTGGCGGTGCTATCTGCAAGTAAACAGACATACGTGAGATCGGTTCGAGCGATTAAAACGAGAGGATTGAAACTCTAGTCAGCGATCGTATTACGTCCGATAGATGGTCGTTGAGAAAAAACAAATAAGATGCAAAACACGGGAGCCTATTGAACGTGCACATGTTAATTAGACGTCGTTCCACGATTTCGCAGGTGCGAGGCTAGTTTGAATAATTATATAAGCGGCTAAATATAACGACGTGATCCACTGATTAGATGTCTATGATTCGACAGAAACGGACTGCCCTTAGTTGGACGAATATAATTATGTTCGATGCAACTGGCCTTTGACTCTTGATTGATTGAAGCGATAATCGATACTTTTTAATTGGGAATTTAAATTTAATTATCGATCGATTGTATAAAATATCTAAGATACTCGAGGATTCCTCACTGCTTAATTATAAATTGAAATTTGATTATTAATTAGAAATTCAATAAATCGAGTTTAATAGCAGTCAGATACAGTGAAGACTATGCATAACACGTGGTATTTGATCTTCTCGAGATACAAGTGAAATAATTGATCATGAGACGAGGTCCGCCGGACACGTGACACCGGAAGAGTAATTAACAGAAGAGAAGTAATTGGTGAATGGTCAAAACCAACGTCGATAGATAAAACGTAAATAAATACAATGGCACGTGTGACGTTGCGAAGGAAAAAATCATAGTATATAACACGCGCAGCGCTACGATCGATTAGCACCAGCCTTAGTGTCGCGTTGTTTACCGTGCGTAATGAAAACGTACGAGGAAAAAGAAACGTATGAATAGAAATAAGCAACGAAGGTCGCGAGTCGAGGAAGCGATTACAGGGACTAGGACAGAAAGCGACGACGATTCTTATCAGGGTTATCGTGTACACTCACCACGTCAATGGCATTCTTCAGAGCGATTTGAATGCCGCTGATCATTTTATTGCGGCTTCCGGTATTCTCGGCACGATTATTTCTCGCTATGCACACCGCTCGCCTCCGTAACTCGCCCTGTTCTTCGCTGCTTTTGCATAATTTCGCATCGTTCGCACGCGATTATCAACCCTACGATCGCTCACTGCCCGCGACAGACAAGCTTCTGTGGCTTTTTGACGTCTTTTGTTTCCGCGTGTTCGACGGCAGATGGCATTCAGCTCGTTTGGCGGCACTTCTGAAGTTATGGAGACGAAAAACAAGACTTATCGAATGCTCAGATAGCACTCGATCATGTATTGTGTAGTTTGGAGCAAATGTAAACCCCCACTCGAATCTCAGGATTTTAGAATGGGTTACAAATTTAAATTTAGAAGATAGGGATTTTTGTATTCGGGGATCTAGGGATTTGAGAATCCGAAGAATCTAGAAATTTGTAAATCTGGGGACTTGGTCTGCGAGCCGAAGGAATTTATGGATCTCGAGTATAAAGATCGTTTAATAGCTTGCTGATAAGATTTTCATAAACAAGCCAATACCGCGACCGATTAGATCAAACATTAGATATCGGTTATGCAATTCGACTCGGACGCTTTAATGCTCAAAGTTTCTATTCCATCGGAACAATAGTATTTTCTTCGAAACGTTTATCGAATAATTTTGTATACTCTGCCTCGCATAAAGGAATTTCAAGATCGTTTGAACAATTATCTATTATGACAAACACGAAATCCTATTTTTCTTGAAATAAGCCCATTATCGCTGACGTGGGACGGTCGTGCAAAATAAGCAGTTAAGCGATATTTACGACGACTTTTATTCCGCACCTTTAACGTGTACACAGCACAGAATAACATTTAACCGGTTCGTGGGTGTAAAAAAGATGGATCTTCCTGGTGTTTCTCTTATTTCCATCGAACAATGTACAATTATTTCGGATCGAGTGTACAAAGGAATCGCGTCGTTGATTTTATCGCTTTCAAGTAACCTAGGACAAGGTAATTCGTCTAAAAAAGAACCTTCACGCTTTAGGAATCCGAGTGTACCTCGATTTTTCTCCTCACTTCCATCTTCCTTTTATCAGGTCATCGAGTACGAAACTTAAACATCGCCGATGAAATTTGAAAGTGAACCAAAATTGCTTTTAAAATTTTCTTAAGAACGTGTCGAGGTCGTCAAAATTTCTTAAGAAGGAGAATCGTTAAGTTTTGTACTCGATGACCCGATATATTAATATATTAAAATACATTACGACCGTTATAATACACGCAAGGGAATTCGCGCGTCAACGCGTCGCTCTAGTAATATATTTTTGATAGTTCTGACACGCTGCGAGGGTAAATGTGACCCGGACTCGGTACTCACCGCCTTCAGTCTCCACAGTCGTCGCAGCATGATGACGAACGAGACGGAGAAGGAACAGGGGATCAGGAGACGATGGAACCAAAAAAAAACTCGCGAGGAAAATAATGTTCGTTCGCCTTAACGACGATCAGGCGCTAGTGTATCCGATTTTTATCACTGGCCGTCGCGCGAGCTCTTATCGTCGCGACGACCGAAATAAGTACACCTCGCACACGGTAGCGAACGTGTCTCTTACGTCGAGGATCGCAACCGACGATCACCGGTTTCGTAATTATTCTCGAATGCGACTAGGAATTCCGAGCACGCGGCTCCGATTTCTACGAGTCGACCAGGAAAAACGGATTGATTACCACTATTCGCTTTGTCTATTAACACTTGGCTGAATTTCATACGTGACGCATGAATTTTCGTGTAGATCACTTATTTCGCAGGAATTTTATTTGTCGGAAAATTTGGAAGCTTGAAAATTAGGGTAAAGTTTGGATATTTTGGAAACGAGAATGAAATTTGGACTTTAAAAATTTTCTGTAATGCACAACACATCGAAACTAGAATTTAGAGAAATCGCCTCGAGACTAATTACGCAATGCATCGGAAATGTTACGGGTTGAACTTTAAGAAACTTTGAAGGTCTTGAAAGTGGTTCCACAACGTTAGTTTCGATCGAATGTCTAAATTTCGAAGGTCTTAAAAGTCCAGAGAAGAACCACAATACGATATATACCTCTCCATGTTTATTTTAAAATTCTCTATTTTTATTCGTTACGAATTCCTTGAAATATTCGATACAGTTAAATTACACGGAAATTTACATTGAAAATTTGAGTACAACTACATCCTTCATTCTCAAGAACCGATAACGTTTCAAGACTGACAAGTTTCCCAAAGTTCGCGAGTTTAACTTTGGATTTAAGTACCAAAATGATTGTTCTTGAAAATGTACAAGGGAGAATATTAAATGTTTGACGGATCCTCGACGTGAGAGCAACGAGAAACATCGTCAAGTGACACGAATTGTTCTAACGATCACTCTTTCTCTCTCGCACGCATTCTTCTTTTTCGTTTTTTGGTTTTTTACCGAGACGACGATCGTCCACGGGTCACCGACGTGACAACCAGAGGTATACGTTCAAAGAACGCGAACGTTTCGAGCGCGACCGTGGCCTATAAATCTAAAAATACTTCAAACCATCTAATCCCTTAGAACGCTACTAATCTGTCTAGTAAACTTCACGTTGTAAAACACGCTTTCGTTAACATCTACCCCTTCATTCTCCCTTTCGACTTAATTCGCTTCCTCCATTGGTGTGACTAGAACACTCGGGTGGCATCGGTGCGTAAACAGAACCTTCGATATTTAGAAATCTGGGAATTTAGGACGTGGATATATGGGGTAGTTTCGAGGACAGTCTGTTGGAAAATTTAGCAATTTACACGCTCAAAATTTCGTAACTTTAAGAGGTTTTGTATTTCTAATGCGAGGTGCATCGAACGTTCTTCCCGTTAATGGAAAGAGCCTGTCCATACTTTTAGGGTTTCCACCCTTATCTTAGTCTAGTTACGCCAACGGATCTTTCGCCCAGTTTCACGCATTCTCGTTCCGCGCACGCATCTACCGTTATAATATGACTATCGCAGGATAAAACGACGATACAAATAATTTATAAATCATTCTCAATACGTAACAACGATCCGTCCGTACCCTTTCTCCTTCCCGAGAGATTTGCTAATGCGACGATGAAGAAGAGTCTTCAGAGTCTTCCGATTCTGATCCTTCAAGCTCTTCTTTTCTATCAAGGAAAGAAATAATCAAATCAATCGTTGTACTATTAAAAAGAAACTAACACGTAGCCCCTGTAATTCTAATTATTTGCTACAGCTGTTTGATTTCATTAATTTTTGTCGGAAAAGGAAAGAGTGTTCGGGCTACGTCTTTTGCTACTATTTACAATTAGCGTATTTGCAATTCTCTCGTTTGCAAGCTTTCGCACACACATACACGCACGCACACTGTCTTGTTCACTCTGGCAGACATAAGTTTCATTCGTTTTCTTTTTTTTTTGTTTTCGTTTAATCGCTATAGCTCGTTTCATCTGCGTTCGCGACACGTACGCGTGACTTGTATCCTTTTAATGTACGTTAATAGTGTGTCAGATTGGTATCATTTACTGCGTATAACTTAATTTAAGCTAAGTCGAATAGACGCGGCACAGCCGTTGTCTTCACCGTTTTTGAGCAGCCACCGCGGCAACCAGCGCCGCTCCGCGACCGCTTCCGTCCTCCGACAGCATCAAGTCGAACTGCAAAAAGACATAAAGTTACATTAATTTCTTTCAATTAAGAATGTTCCGCAAATGCAACTCAGTCGGTAACTTCGTCGAATACATTTCATTGAAATTATGAAGCGACCAAAGTAATAAACAACAGAACGTTGAGATTCGCCTATAGCATTCAACGAGGTCAACATAGTAGAGCCACTTTAAAAAAAAGAAGTCATATTTCATATGATTCATCTCAAGAATATTTGTTCTCATAAACTGCACAACCTTGTCCCAGATAAGCTGTCCTCATTTAAATTCTCTAATCGTGTATCTTCAGTTATGACACAAAGATTTGCTATCTGAAAACCGAGCTAGTTGTTTTAAAGTTAGTTGTTTTCAGTAGATAGTAGTCATCAACAATGGGGTCCGTCGTCCTCACCTTGTGGTTCTGTAGCTGGCTGATCTTCTCGGTCATAAGATCATGAAAGTGTGGATGGAATCTGTAGACCGAACCGTCGATTCCGACAGTGACATTGTTCTCCCCCATTTTGTTTAACAGCGTAGAGATTCCAGCGCTGGCCAAGTGGGCAGCTCTCCTCGACACGACCGAGCAAACGTACCTGACGTTCTCGCAATCTTGATCGCTCACGTTTCGTGCACCTAACTCGGCCAGAACTTCACGGCAGTTTGTGTATTTCCCTTTGGGATCACTGGAAATTAAATTATGCTATTTTAGAAGTGATCGAATTTGGAAACCTAGTTGTTCACTCGTGAGTTACAAGAGGATAGAATATAGGATCTCAGGAATTTTGGGAGATAAAAAAGGTCCAAGAGGACCTAGATATCGACTCTCGAGCCGTAGAAAGTTTTCCCTAAGTACTGACATGAAACTGGAATGCAGTCCAATACTATAAACTCACTTTTCTATTTCTGAAACGTATTTCGTGAAGAATTTTCCCCGTTTCTTGAGATCACTGGGACATTTGCCTCCAAACAGGAGACCAGCGTTGACGATCTTCTCGAGGACCAACCTCGTCAGCTCTCCCATGTACATTCCAGAGATCATCTTCTCGAACAACTGTTTCGAAGGATTGATGGAGTGCGTGTCGATGTCTCGATCGAATTCGGTGATGATGAAATCGAGAACACCTCCCTCTCCGAAAGCACCCCACTCGATGTTGATCAGCATCTGTGGTTTGTCCGGCGAGTAGTTTCCTGGTATCGATGTCTCCACGTTTTTCGTCTTTTCCACGTAGCAGGCGTTCGTTCCCGTTCCTGAGGAAATCACACATCAGTTTTATACGATTATGTAAATTTGCAAATTAAATCGAACGTAAAATTAAATTACGATATTAATCGTAGACTATGTTACGTAACAGGCGAATAACTTGGGTAAAAACAAAGGAGTAACGTGTTTGAAATACGTTTTTCAACCATGACCGTGAAAACGCGTGGTTTTTCTCGATATACGTACCAACAATCAATCCGATACGGCAGTTTCTGTTTTTCCAAGCGCACGACATTAAAGTGCCCGTCGTGTCGTTAAGTATGGCGCACACTTCGATTTTCACGTCCTGAAAACAACGTTGGCTTCAACTGATTTGCACGCTTTGCTCGCGAAGTGTCATTGTTTCCGACTCTCGTTATTCATTAGCACGCTCGTTATGAAATCAGTGACGAATTTAGAACTTATCTATTCGAACGTGTTCTCGGTCATACGAAGCAAAATTGAATACAGAAATTTTTATATAATTTTAACTTTATTCTATGAAATAAAATTTAGGAGACGTTTCTTGCAAATTTTTTTAAAATATCGACTTTACCTTTCTTCTATCTATCGCGGCCTCGAGGAGGGCGACGACGTCCTGATCCACCACTCCGCTGCAATTAAAACCCTTCGTCCATCTAACGAGGTAGCCTTCCGTCAACCCGCGTTGCGACAGTGGAAAACTGAAGGTGAATCCGAGCGGCAGAACATGATCCTGAAGGTTCAGATCTTTAACGAACAGCGACAGACACTGGGCTATGTGATCGAACAGTTGTGTACCGGTCCCCAACATCAGACTCTGCGGTATCGCGTAGATTTTGCTCTTCATATCAAAATTTTGACCGTCCAGGGTGATCAGCAACACCCTAAAATTCGTTCCGCCCAGATCCAAGGCCAGGAAGTTGCCCTTCTCTGCGAATTAATTCCATCAAATATTCAGACTCTTTCTTCTAAGAGTTTTTAACATCGTCGAAGACAATCGAAAAGAATGTTACGTAATGAAAGAGTATGCATCATCTTTCATCGCGGTACCTCGAAGTTTAAACAGAATTGCATGACTGGAACTTGGTAATAATTAGCCAGCTGGCACGCTCGATGACTAAGCAGAACTTTAGGATTCTACGGTTTTAAATTTTGATCTTACAGTTTGTGGTACAATGTCGTCCACGCCATTTTATAGTCTAAGGAAATTTTGAGGAAACCTATGACAGAAAATCTTGAACCTATTTCCAACTATCGTTTCTTCAAATTTCATCGATACGCAGATCAGTATTTACACGCATTAAATTTCATAATAATACATGTGTATCCATGTGCGTACAAATATGGTGAACATATTAGCTATTTGCAAAAATAAAAGGATGGCGTCGACGAATAAGGAAACGTACAGTTACGCTATAGGACGCAGGTGCGTTCTTACCTGTGCCATTAGGAAGGTCTTGCACGTAAGTGGGAAAACATTTGACAATCGCTTGGTCGTGGGTCGCTTTGCTCAGACCTTTGTTCATCTCGTCATCCAGCTTTTGCATGACCGTGCGGAGAGTGTCGTCGGACAAGATGAGGTCTTTGCAGACATCTCTGATCTGTGAAGCAAACGAAAATTTCGTTATCGATCCACCGGTTCTGTTACCGTGCCACTAGCACGGGCTGCCCTTGAACGTCTCTCAGATATCGATGCTCTATTCCCGCAGTTACATGTGTGTTGCATAACTCCGCGCTATATGTATCAAAATGAGAGATACAGGCGTCGTTTTACGCGTTTTCTCGGTCGTTTTAATCGGCTAGGTTAGTAAACAATGTCTCGAATTAATCCTCGTTAGATACAGCCCCGGAATTACTGCGACGTTCGTGCTTTGTGTCTCGGTACTTTTTACAGATTTATGGATGGGTTACGTATTTGAGGAATTGCGGTCATTTGGTTACAGAAATTTGATAACAGAGGAAATTTGAATTTTTACGACGTTAGAATACTAGACATGACAGGACTGTTTGATAAAAATAATGACTTTTCTTTCGGTCGATAGACTGATCGCATATCTGCCGATATGATTCATTTCCCAAAGGTTCGCGATACTCGGCGCCTCGTATCTCGGATATTTGCTGATTTCGTAACGACTTCCACAAAGTGTAAACTGACCGCCATCTTTTTACGCAGACCAGTGTCGCGGAAAAGAAAAAGAGGAAGGTGAAGGTTGTCGCAGGTAGAATGATAACGAACCAAAGTTCAGTCGAAACGTTTACCTCGAACGTGACTTTCCGAAAACAATTGTGAAATCAATGTCCGAAGAGAAATTGAATCGACGGACCATGAAATCGGAGAATTGTACTTTCTCCTTAATTTCGAAGCCATCGAGCACGTCTAATTTGCTATTGTACCTTTGATTTGCGTGATAGATCGTGAGAAACGAAAACCAGAGTTACGAAACTTTATGAGAATTAGCAGACCAGTGTCGTAAAATATTTAACGAAATTTTGTGAACTTGTAAAAGATGAACAAATTTGAAAATTGTTAAGATTTCTAAATGTAATGAATTGCAGATATATGGAAGTGTATGCAATTTTCCTAATAATTTAGAAATTTATGCATCATTCTGTTGCAACATACGGTCGTTTGCTCTCACCGACTACATCTAGCTTGCGGTACTTCCGGTCTCTGACACACGCATACACAATGCATAAAATTGTACGTGCATTCTTTCCGCTCAGTCGAACGCGAATGCACCGCTATTTCTTGAAAATGCACGACACTGTCCCAGTTTTTTCTCCCTTGCTGATTTATTACTTGTTACTATATGTATACAATTTTGATAGACTCTGAAGGTTAAGATTATGGAACATAATTTTGTAATCTCACGTTTCTGAAACTTTAAGACATTTTAAAAAGTAATGTATTATATTCTGATTCAACTCAAACCCGAGTAGTGTAACTATTATTGAAATTTTGATAAAATACGAAACCTAAATGTCCTGGCAACTGGTCCTCTAGCCAGCATAAGCGTTATTCGTAGACTACGTTAATAATTGCAGTAAAAAAATGAACGAACAATTTGGGTCATGAGGCACCGGGTTCACGATCGATAATTGCTACTTAAGCAGTCTACTTGAATGAAATCGAAGGTTTTAAATACGGTTTTCCTGCGTAAAGAGTCGATTCGAATCGATCGACCTTCGGGCTCGATAATAATACGCACTCTTGAGAACGATATTCAATTCCAACGCGGTTTGCGTCAACGCGGATTAACACGGCAATTATTCGAATTGTTTTGTTTCTTTCCGCCTGGTTAATCCGCGGTTCAATATGGTTCAACAATCGATCGAGAAAATGTGCAATGAGAAATTGTATAATGTAGAAAAGAAATGAGAACCATATACTTCTATTTTAAATTGAATAATTTAAAAAAAAATTGTATTGTTACATCAATAATGTTAAGGTACAAATCTCCTGACGATAAGGAAAAAAAATTGTGGTTTAATGATTCATTTTGGAATGTAAACTGTTTCATTGAAAATAATTTGAAATTGGACGCGCGTACGCGCCTTTCCCGCTCATTGCATATGCATTTGAAATCCTGGAAGCGAATAATTATGCAAACGAAACTATCAAGTTCAAGAATAACGTAATAGTTCTGAGACCAATGAATTATCTTGCTGAAACATGGTCCGATAAATAATTTGCAAGTACCAGCAGCAATTCGCGATTAAAGAGAAAAATAATTTATAATTTTCTTACTGTTTTCTTTCATAAATATTCAAAAATTGTTCGTAAATAATCATATAAATTCTATCAATTCTTTAAGCTCTGTGACCTTGAATAACCTTGCCCGTCCTTATGTCACGTGTCATTAAACTTGCGTCGTATTACAAAAACCACCAGAACGAGAAAAAGTATACACACCTTTTTGTGAGATAACACAAAGGAACGCGGAAACTCTTGTATTACATGTAATATTTAAAATTCAGAGAAATGTAGTTAACATCGGTGCTCAAGGAAAGTGCAACTTTTGCAATATCTAAATTGTACATTCATTTACAGAATATTTTAAAACAGAACTGTTTTCTGTAACGTACGCGATAACAGTTCGATCAGCAATCAGTTTCGCGTGTAATCACACGTAGGTGAACGCGAATATTGCGTCAGCTATCATAACAAAGTTTCAAGGACGCCGATGATCGAGCTAAAAATACGAAATACCGCGAGGCGCTTGTTCGAACGTTCGAAATTCCCGCCAATTCCGCGCGCGGTTTCCCTCCTCCTTTTCCGGGGATACGGCATTGATCTGGCGGTGGCGTCACTGACACACCCGCCAGCCAGCCAATAGGACTGTTTTATGAATGAATGGTATAGTTACATGTACGACGCACACGGCACATCTCGAGCACGCTACAGGAAGAACGTTCAAAGGCCAATGCACAGTGATTCGTGCAAAATGCACGCGGTGTAATGCCCAGACGAGTCCAAACGATCGTTTACTCGTTCGTTGCGTTTATGCAACACTCGAATGCAAATGAGACATTGAAAAGCACGTTATGAGTATTCATAACCTCTCTCATAGATATGTACCTCTCTCCGATTTACAAAGGTCTACGATCGTTCCACTATACGTAAATAACCTCTATTGACGTAAAGAGGAGACGAGATTTTAAAACCGTACGAAACCCGTGACGGGTTCGTGTCTCATCTCACGTTGCGCATCGACCACGTTCCGGTGTTTATTTTTAGACGCATGTTACGCGTCGCATAGTCAAGGTGTCAAGGACACGGCGGAAACATTTCTCCAAAGCTCGACGACCTCGTTCGCGAGCACGAGAGGTATTTCGTCGATCAGCGATCGAAAAAAATCGAAACCGCGACACGTGCATCGATGCAACACGTTGCACCAGCCATAAGTTTGAATATCGAACGTCCTTCCGCGTCGGTGTTCACGTTGTTCGACGAATTTACCGAATCGAAACGATCACGTGAAATTCGGTTTGCTAACCGGTTGCTCGCGATTCGATATATCGTTGCGTACGAGCGGAATCGATCGATTATCGAGCGCGTTCTACAAATGTTATTCAGGTAATGCTGGAGCCTCGTTGTTCAGCCGTGAAATATTTAATGGGTTATCACGGTACACTTGCATCGAGAATCATGCATTTATCGATCCTGACCGGTGCACGTTGACACCAGCGTGCTACTTTTCCTCTGTTTCATCCACAATCGATAAAAAAACCCGTTTTGTCACTTTACAGATACATCGACCGACTTACGGTCGTTACCTGCCGTGAGACTCCATTAAATTCGGCAAATATTTTGCGAGGGTATTAACGCGCCATTTATCGCGAGATAATCGCGTGCACACGTCAAGTGTTATCACTCAGCGTTCGAGTACGTTTCAGATTATAGACCGCAGACACGTCATGGTATTTTTTATTCACAATTAAATCAGTTTTCGAGTAATTGTTGCGCAAACGTATCGCACGAGCCGGTATTATAATGACGCAGAAGTGAATCGAAGGAAAAGCTTAAGAAAACGTCTTCCGTGGATTCTAATTCGGGTCCACTTCCGTCACAGATACTCGTCAGAGGTAGAAGAGGCAAAGGTTAAAAAAATGTCCGTCTCGAACGCGGAAAACCGGCCACACGTTACTTCCACGTCAAGCGATCTCACCTCCTGTTTAATCATGTCACTAGAGGATAATGTCGACGTTTTCATTGCCCTGCCTTCGTTGTTACACCCCGAACCACGGCCTTCTGGAAGCTTCGTGTTTGACGCGTTTTCGGTACACCTTCCCGTCGAGAAATCGAGACGATTCGAGGAATCGTCACAAGGAATCCGGTTCTCTTCTCTGAGCCTCGAAAACGCACAAGTTTTTGCACGCGCGTGACAAGCGACTTTGTTACCGTTCGAACAGTCACGGTACTATTCGTTGTTCACGAGCGTGTCTCACGAGTTTTATATCGCGACTACTCGCTCCGTATCCGTACCACGGAGGCTCCTGTTCCACGCGCCTACCTCTACACTTCCATGGACGAACGTGCTGGACAAATGGTGGGGCGAAAAGAGGCCATGGAGGAGACGCGCGACTCACTGACGGATTCATGTGGATCCCCCTTGGGCCACTTTTTTTTATTTTTTCACTCTTATCTTTCATTATCTGTTTCTCTAATTCTGTTGTGTAACTATTTGCACTGGTTTAGAATTCTACTGTTAATACACCCTCCACTATTTCACTACTACTATTTTACTATTCCACTACGTTACTATTTCACAGTATATTTTTAGTATTAATCCTTGAAATAAGATTGATGAAGGTTTAGAGACTTAATGAATGATATTAAGAAACCCGTTATGTATAACTATGTAAAATTCAAGCAGGCAGATTTATACTTTTAACTTCTTTTTCCTCAGGTACAGAACTGCCCCAAGAACTCCAACACTCAATCTTTTTATTTGCACCGAAGTTATAGCATATCCCATTATACCGTGAATGACTATTCAAACCTGTTTGAACAGTTGTCGATAATTCGATTTCATTGTTCGCTCATTTTGACGTTTATTCGAATGTAAACAGCGTTATGCGTATCGCGCGATATCGCGCTTTTTCTTCCCTGGAAATGATAAATGGTATTTTGCTTTTCGTGTGAACCGAGATTTCTTTTGCCATTGTATCGATAAAAAAGTCAGGCGATATCGATTCATTTCGTAGGCTTATCGATCGATAAAATTTAAGTCGAAATATTTGTACGTATACTAAAGATTAGAATTTGAAGTAAAGTTTTAGAGTTTGAACGTTTGAAGGATTGAAACTTTTCAGAGTTAACTAAGTTCATTAAAAACTTTTCTGGGTAAAATGGAATGGATTTAGTGCGGGGAGTCGTGGTGCTTGCGACGGCCCTGGTTTTCGAGCGCGGAGTGGTGGGGATGAGCGAGCAGTGGCGGGAATAAGTAGGAAGTAGTGGGGATGAGGGGTAACTTCCCTACACACACACTCCGTTATGACCGAAAGATTATCGGTGAATGTGCCGTGCGCGGGATGGAGGCTCGTCTCCTCAAGGGTAAAAAGGTCACTCGTTTCCTCGTCCGCGAATTCGAGGAAATTGCATCACGAATCTGATGCATCCCTGTTACGCTCTTACGCTTCTATTCGCGTACATAATACTTGAGTTGCTATATAAAAGTCTTTTTTATATCACGCGCTAATTCAGAGTCTATAGTCTTTTCTATCGTTTTAATTTTTCAATCGATTTCACGCCGTTTCTATCTTTTTATCTAGATCAAATAACGCCGACGAATTTAATGGCGCCGTAAAACGATTATGGGATAAATTCTTCGTGACGAAGTTAAATATTTATTACACTCGTAGCGGCACTCGAATTTATCAGTTCATCGAATATATTGCACTTTAATCCGTATCGTTTACATGGACATATTGTCACGTAACACATATTTTTATATGATTTTTCTATAATAAAAGAATTTATCGTTCTCCTTAATAAGATCAAAAAGACGAAAGGTTAATAAACGGTGTATGACATAATATAATATGTGCTTTTGTTTAGTCTTCAGCGTTTGAACTGTATCATTCTAAGGTCAGTACGCTAGCAGTTTGATAAGACATTGACACTACATTTATAATGAATCGACGGGCAGAGAACCAGTCAAGTAATTGCAATAAACTAACGTTTCTATCAGTAGTTGCACCTTTATTCGTTTCTTGTACCATTTGGAGACTCGAGTATCAGACAGAGTCTATTCTCTATGAATTTTCTCCATTCTAATCGTTTTTCAAACTACATAGTTGATTTCTGCATAGTTGCTCCACATGTGTCATCCATGTGACGACGCAGTTCCTTGGTCATTCTATTTATTCCTTACCCCACTATATGATGTTAACGTCAGCTCGTTAATAAACAAAAAAACGGAAGACTACAGAAATTAGTTCTCTTGTACAAAGAGTTTATGAATAATTCCATAATTCAAATAAGAGTTTTTGTAAGAGGAAGCTTTGTCTTAATTCGAAGGTAACTTGATCATAAGTCTATTACAAACTTCTGAAACTACAGAATTTTGGGAAGATAATGCATTACAAATGTATCGTGCAAAATGTGGCACGATGGCAAATATGGTTAAAATAATCTTCGAAAGTCCCATGAAAGTTTTGGGATTCCTAGTTTAGGGAGAGTGTAGATAAAAGTTGTGGATTCGGGGAGAATCTCAACTTCATGGTCGACCTCAGTGTTATCTAGTCATGTTCAGAGTAATAAATTCCTAGGACATTTTCATTCTACACTTCCTGACAACATTGCGTTTTGCTTATCCTCCAGAGATTATTGTTTCTACGATGCACGCGATACAATTTCCGCCTATTGTGTCCTTCCTTGAATGGCTCACTGTTCTCTCGTTACTATCACGATACCGAACACGAAAGTACGCAATTTCTGATCGATCATCCGAGTAGGCCATCCTGTGATCGATAAGGCATTATAAAACTCGAGTTCCATAAGAAACGATAATTATTCAACAAACTTTTTAACATGGACTTCTTGAAGATTCGAATACGAGCAAAAAATTCTGAGGGTTCTAGTTTTAAAATTATCCATGATAGACTTGCAGTAGACTCTCGTTATATTGCCTCTTTTAGTTCTCTTTTAACATAATATGATTTTGAATTGCAAAGCAGTAACTTCGTTTACGTCGACGTATTTGACGTTACATTGTTAATTAAGCTATTCGCAATTATTAAAATACGAACTTATCGAGTGCAAATTCCTTTTTTGTTAATAATTTACATAAACACGGTGCTGGAGCCGCTTAGCACGGTGCAATAGGACTCGCTTCAGATTAGATTAAACGTTCATTCTTAAATTTCATTCTCTTGATTCATGACAAACCTTTGTACTTTGTTTATTTTTTATCCTGTACGCTACTGAATTCCAAAACGTTCTCTCAGCTAATATACACATTTGATAATTTATAAAACGTTTTGTTTATAAAACGAATTTGTGATTTATAGGAAGAGTGTAGAAATTCTGGAGACTTAAAGGTTTGAGTAGTCTAAGAATTGTGGATGTACAAACAACGGGAATTTAAAGATCTAAAAACGCAGATATTGATAGACCTGCAAAGATAAAAATATGCTCGCTGCATAAGTGACATAAATTGTGTTGACAATTTCCTAAACGACCCACTTCACTGCTTCTCGATTTTAAGTCTTCGGATTCACCAACAGATAACCGTGTACCATTATCTCTTCAGCGCCAAAAGTGTCATCTCTATTACAATACCATTTCGCAATATTGAAGACGCAAATCGATAAAATAAGTACACACTTTTTCTTCGAACCTTTGCTGTCTAAAATAGTTATAATTATTGTTCAGGATCGTTTCTCATTTTAATTACCATCACGAAGATAACAAATTAAGCAAACCATAATTAATTTGATAACCCAATTTCAACGTCGTAATCTCGAACATAGTCGATCAGTATAGTCGTGCGCTAATTATGAGCGGATAAAAAATGATGCAACGACGAATAACTTTCGAGGAAGAAACGAAAGTCGTCATGAACCGCGATTGGCCGATCGCGAGGGCTCGAGCGGTCGATCCCTCTCGCTGACGTCATCGGCTTCTTCTGTGAACGAAAGATCGATCTTTCACTGAGGATACGCACTTTCGCAATGAACGCAGACACGACTGATTTTAGGCCGGAGGGTTTATTGATTTTTAGCGGAGAAGGGACTGCTCAGGTGAGAATCCTGTTCTTGAAATTTCGAGGTCAAAGGTAAAACAAAATATGAGAGCTGCGAGAGATTAGATCTGCATTCTGAAGGTTTGAGGAAAATTCGGGATGGACCGATACAATTTTTATATAATTTTAAGTTATAGTTAAAAGAATATTTTTTGAAGAGTATTAAGACTATTTTATAAAACACTGGGATTTAGTAGATTAAGTTATCAATTTACGATCATCAGCAATGATTGTAAGGTTTGACCCTATTTCGTAATCTTTCGCAAAAATTCCTTTCATTCGATGAAGGAATTAAAACTAATACTTTCCTCTCGTACTTATTAACCGTTCATTCAATATAACGATAAAGATAATTCCGATAACGCGAATGATAAGGGCCCTTGTCTTTCGTCGAAATCTGCACGTTTCTCTTGATAAACATTCTTTACAAACGCGAAGTCGTTTAATAGTAAACTTTGCATCATTATAAAATTATTTGTGTCATTCTATGTGGAATATCGATATACTTTGTGATATTCAAGCTTTTTAAAAAATAACAGTACATAATCGTTTGCTCGTGCAATTACGAAAATTTAGCATTTCTCTTGTAATACGAATGAGCCTGCTAGGAATTCGTCCATTTCAACGTCTACCTACGGATTTCATCAGCACGGAACGATCGGAACGTGTATGGCGTCACGTTTTTACTAATACCAATTTACTGTAGCATTCACCCACCTCAATTTGAACATTGAAACCATTAAAACCGATCAAATTTTCTTTCTTTAATGCAGTTTTATTTTCCTCCACATTTTGTGCACGAATGAGTTTCGTGAATGATGAAATTTTCCATGCGGTTTGAAGGACAAAGAGGCTTTTTGATTGAAAGTGTACTATTTTTTTGTGGAATAGTTTTGAAGGGATCGATAGAGACAATAAGATGAATGAAGCGAGGTCGAGGATCTGGACGAATTTCAGCCACAGCCTTGGCTCGAATGAGCACATACGTGTTTCGGCTCACGTAACGAATTCCTTGAGATCGTACAGGTAGCTCTTGCTGTTTGAACACTGATCCTCGAAACGAAGGTTTCGGATGTGTTTTGGTCTTGGTGAAAGGCGAAATTAAAATATGAAATATTACTGTGTAGTCATGGTTTTTTATTTTTCATGTTTTAGGAAGTGAGAAGCTAATATAGAAATTTGAGGATGTGGAAATTGGGGATGTAAGAACTTTACAGAATAGAAATCTGCAGAAAAATCTAATACGGTACAAAAATATAGTAATTTGACAGTGTAGAATTTCGGAAGTTACAAATCTCGCAATATAAGAATTCAGAAATAAAAAATTAAAATATGAAATATTACTGTGTAGTCATATTTTTCTATTTTTCATCTTTTAGGAAGTTTGAGGTGTCAGAAGCTAATATAGAAATTTGAAGATGTGGAAAATGGGGATGTAAGAACTTTACAGAATAGAAATCTGCAGAAAAATCTAATACGGTACAAAAATATAGTAATTTGACAATGTAGAATTTCAAAAGTTACAAATCTCGCAATATAATTTAGAAATAAAAAATTTGAAGATACAGGATTTGAAAATGTGCGAATTCAGAGATATGTGCATAGATCTTGGAATCTAATATAGAAATAAGGCTAAAAATTGACTGCAAGTATATAAAATAAAAGTACTTCGATAACTTTAAATCCTGTTTCACAAATTTTATGAATGATATCTTAATGAAATCAAAAATATCGATACCATTTATCCTCTGACAAGAAGATAAAATCTTGTACCAATGTGAAAAATAAAATAGCGATATATTCATACGATAATTCGTCGTTCATCAATCAAATGTCAAAGCGATAAATAAAAATAGTTACATAATTAATTTTTTGGAAGCAACACTCCAAAATAATCCCTCAGCGATAATTTTCGAATATATAACAAAAGATCGCTAATAATTTGTCTTGACATTTGTAAGCGTCGAAAACAGATTGCATAATTTCGAGAGGACAAAAATTGTTCAGGAAATTGCATCTAAAACGAGAAGAATAATGATGAACAGCGTACTGTTCATAAATTATGTCGTAAATTAGAGATGCCATTCTATCCTATCTCTCATTTCCTTGTACATAACCAGTTCTATCGGTGACATCTGAAACAACCAGATATTTTCTCAAGTTTACAGATACTTCATGAAGAACACCGAGTACATTACAATATATTACAATGATACCAAATATTTCAATTTTTTAACCGATGAATTATAATCTAAAGCTGGATTTCTTCAGTTATCAGTTACATTATCGATAAGAGGTGAAACGATAAGATTCTTAAAAATCAGGAAATTAAACGCTTATTTTTATGAAAAGTAAATGGTAAAAACTTCCTTGAGATTACTATTGAAATCTAGAGATGTAGGGACTTAGAAATAGGGACTCCAGTCGAAGTCTGGAGATATCGAGATTTGTATATCGTAGTCTATATCGAGATACAGGGATACCTTCATCCAGAGATATTAGGTAATCAAATCTAGGTGTATTGGAATTTTGAAGTAATAGAATTTATCTGAGAATATTGTACTTAGGAGTACAGATATCTGGAGTTGTAAGAATCACTTGACAGAGGATAGGATCCCTCAAGTTTAGGCATATTGACATATAGTTCATCTGAGAATACTGAAGATAGGAGTATAGATATCTGGAGTTGTCAGCATCTATTAATAGAGGGTATTTATGGAATCTCCTTGCGGAAAGGAACAGAAAAGGAATCTAATGCTACACTCTAACAGTGTCACTTTAGAACAATTAATTCGTTAGCAATCTATTGCAACGAGGGGTGGACACTATCCTTTGTCAGTGGAGCAAAAGTCATCTGCTATTGTATTACACATTCCCTTTAACCCCTTGTCTTACAATATCGTCTTCCACACGTGACGCACGTAATTCTTGAAATGCGACGAATCTGGCTCATATTTTCACCACGATTCAATTTCGCATTGAATTTCAATTTCTACCCCTCCACCAATAATCGCCATATAGAAAATGTCCCTAACATTTGAACATTCTCTGTCTGTCTTAATGTTACAACAATAATTAAGTCGCCCTGTCTGACGCACTCGCTGAGAAAATCATAAGTTAAGGGGTTAATGTCTTCTATAGTATTTACTCAATTTGGAAGTCAGTTCTAACACGTTGCTACGTCAGTCCCAGAGGACAGTGGACTTTTCGTGCAATCCACATTGTTGCCTCCTATGTCTCTTTTTATATTTCATCAACCTAACCGTTATATTTCATATCCATTAACTGCATCATGGCTCCAATAATGAGTCCAAGATGAGAATGATGAGTTCTTTTGGTGAGACGAAAAGAAATATAATTAGAAACAAAGTACCCATCTTCCCCAACCGAATACTCGAAAGGGTAGCAAAATCGGTGTCGTGCTCAACGCGTCAAGAAGGTTAATATACTGCATTAAAGTCAATCACAGCCAACTGCCATCTATTCAGCTCGCAACTATACTCGCTGCATCACGTGCAATGTGAACGCAGTAATGTATGCAGCGATTCGTCGATCACGCGGTTCCATCGCACGGGTAACATGTTCAGCTTAATCGGTACGTTGCCATTCGATATACGATACGTGCAATTGCCCGATGTTTGACTTCTCGCAACGAGGGTCAAGTTAAGCTGTCAACCGCTCATTCGATGTCAGATAATTAGGGTAACTTTCTAGAAAGTTTTCTAGATGAGTTTCAAAAATAAATCGTTCAATCCAGTATTTCACTAGTGTGTGTATTGATAAATCAGGGAACTATCATATTAATATAATTTTTCTTGACAATTAGTCATTCAACAAAATTCAAAGTTGTAAAAAATAAAATTGGATAGGTAATAATGGAGTTACTGTTTCAAAAATGAATGTTCGTCGTACTATCGCATAATTTCTAAACTGATGTACATGACACAAACTGTTATCTTCGCGACGCGGATAATTAACATCGTACAAGGAAGTCTCGTTTTAACGATAATGAGAACTTTGTGCGAATATTTTCTATACTCTTTTTTCTTCCAAGTCTTTTATAACATCCTTTCAAACATTATGTAAGCTTTGGAAATATATAAAAATTGTTATACTCCAAGTCAGATACTGGTTATTTTAAGTCTCGCATGTTCTGTTATCATCGAAAACATAAACCATTCATATAACGAATTGCTTGTTTCTATTAACTACCAAGCTTTCAAAGGCATTACGCTTTCAAAAGCTATTAAGCTACAAATTTCCTTCTCTGAACGAAATATGCAAGAATCATCGATCATGTTTCCTTCAAAATTAATTTCCATAAATTGTGCATAGTTTTTGTGTCTCTAATGCGATAGCTTGTAAATGCTACATGTAAGAACTAGTTTCACTGCTGACAGTTTTACGAGTGGATTTACTTGCGGATCGTGCGTCAACTCTTCCTCGGATTCCTCCCCCGATAAACACGAAGAATTTTCGTCCGTGGAATCCATTTCAAGAAATGATAATTGTCACTGCTTGAAATTTGTACAGAAAAACAAATAAAGAAGACGTTCAGATATTCCCGTGAAGTTGATTGAATATTCCATTTACAATGTGGTAAATGAACGATGGAATATCCATTTTTTTATCAAATTTTTTGGACTAACACTAATTCATATAAACTTGAAGCGTTTTTTAATAGCGATGATCCACAGTAAAAGTGAAATTGTTAAATAAAAAAATACCTGACACTAATAATTACAAGAGCAGTAATGTGAGAAGAGTTAGCGAACGTTCGATACAAAGCAAGAAGCTGCCATATAAAATTCAAATTACTTAATTGCCTTTTTAGGGACGATTGGCACACACATCTCGTCCTCGTTATTTTTCTTGCAACATGGCCTGCGAACGACTAGCGTGAGCGGCTGAAAAGTTCACAGCAAAATTAACATTTTCTCGATCTCGGTCGTGTCGCTTCGCGATTTACCAGATTCTCCCCTGGAGCGTAGTTGTGCTCCATGTTTTCACCGGAGCGTTGTTTCCCGAGGTGTTTGACGTTTTCGAAAACTCTGAAGTACGATACGAAAATTATTTAGAGTCGATAATATCGAAATCGATAATATTGAAAAATCAAGCAGATTTGTGTCGATTCAATTTTCAAGTCCGATTCCCAATTTAGAAGTATAGTATTTAAATATTTTCAGACTTTTTAAATAACAGGTTACTCAACGATCTAATTAGTAATATCGATCCAGTTTTCGATATAGAATCGCGCAGCAACATTCTGCCAGATTGAATTTGTTTAAATAAAGTAGTCGACATGTGTATTAAAGTTTCAAGGTTCACCGCACTTCTTCGCGCGACGTGTTGGCACGATTCGTAACTTTCAGTGCATCGTTGAACAAATCCTAAACTACGATGTTACATTGTTGCACGCGCAACAATGGTTCATTAAGGTCGCCCAACGAAGTCTATATTCGTTGACGAGTACGCAACTTTCCCATTCAAAAGAAAACTGCATGTCGAACGCAAAAACAGAAAATAGTTTCGAACGACGATAAAAGATGTCCTCGATCGTTGCTAGAACGAAAAGATTACCTGAGCGGACACAGTGGCTGACGCAGAATCATCCTCGACCTGTAGCACTCTCGATCGAGAGGACTTCTTTCCGTAGCACTTGCACATCCTACTGAACAGCGACCTGTTTTTCGTTTTCATCTTTCTGGTCGTATCCCGTTGATCCTTGCGTCGCAACGTGCTCAAACTCGCGATTAACGGTGCAATCAATCTTTCTCGCACACATGTATCGCACGTCGAAACGTTTCAAAATTGTGTGCTATACGTAAAAACGTTGATACGTATTGCTATCGTGTGATAGCGAGTTTTCTCGGACGCGTCGACAATCGAATGCGCCTGAGCAACAATTCCACGGTCAAGGCGCATCGTCCCTCCACCAAATTCAACAGATCACCTTGAACATGCGATCGATATCGAGCCCGAACGAATTTCGATGGGTTTGGAATTACGACTCGAATTTGGTAGGAAGGAATTCTTGTACTGTAAACAATTTTTAGATTGCTTTGCAAGAACGTTTATACTTTCTTTTATAGGAATGATCTTCGAGGAACTTGTTCGTAATCTACAGTGAATGCATTCGAGTGACTCTCATTCAGTTTGAGATATTTTTTAACGAAATATATGATGGAACATAGACCAGACTGGCAACTGCGGAAGTAATAATCTTAAAAGAATTCAGCTGAATTTTTAAATGAAATATATCTTGCAAAAGTCCCTTCGAGTGCAAAGGATTAATAAGATGTTAGAATTTGTTCTAACGTTACATATACCGAGTGTGAGCTGTGCCGAGAAGAGTCCAACTCCTCAAAAGAGGAACAGAAGTCTAACTCTCTTTCTAAGTTGACGGAAGAAGAAACGAAAGAAATAGAATTGCGAACGAAAATGCGTCGAATAAAGTTGAAGCGTGAATTAAATCGGGACGAATCGATTCATCTTATAACGAGCTGTTGACCTTTCGAAGCGAAGGAAAGTGACGAAAAACGAGAGTGTTTGACGTGGTCGCACGCAAACGAGACGAGGCAGCTGATCGATTTCGAAGGCTCGGATGCAACCTCGCATGTGACACGCTAGTGCAATCATTAAGAATGCAATTTTCGGCCACCGTGGCGGAGAAGAGCAAGCGCGGCAGTCCGCCAATTTCATCTCGGCTTACTGACCCGCATCTTCCTCATGGTCTCTCAATGAACTCCGTTACGATCACCGTATCGTCGACCATTAAGGTCATGACAGCTTTATTTGCGCAGTGCCAATCGTTTCTACTTTTATTCTATAATTTATTTATTCTATTGCTATTTTGGCAATGAAAGGGTCAATTTTGAACATTCTGGTTCTACCGACTTAGAGAACCTCTTACGTTCTTTCATAATATTGTAAACTGTCTTCCAAATATAATCTAAAAGCGCATTAGTACTGCTTTTCTATGTATGTTACATATAAGCTAAAAGGAGAACATGTGCAAAATTTTGAACATTCTGGTTCTACCAACTTGGAGAGCCTCTTAAGTTCTTTCATAATATTATAAATTTTCTTCCAAATGCAATCTAAAAGCTCATTAGTATTGCTTTTCTATGTATGTTACATATAAGCTAAAAGGAGAACATGTGCAAAATTTTGAACATTCTGGTTCTACCAGCTTAGAGAACCTCTTAAGTTCTTTCATAATATTGTAAACTGTCCTCAAAATATAATCTAAAAGCTCATTAGTACTGCTTTTCTAAGTACATATAAGCTAAAAGAACATGTGCGTTAGAGGAGTTAGGTTAACCTCCGCATGAGGTTGGTATAAGGTTAGATCGGTGCACAGTTGAAGTTAGGATACTTCAGCGTCGGGTAATTTGTTCCAAATTAGGTCATAATCGTAGGAATTATTAATAACGCCAGTAACAGCAAAGCTTCCATGTTGATTTCCTCCGTGCTGGATTTAGATAATAAATATCGTGTTTCGTCCACTTCGAAAGCAATTAACACCGATAATTGAGCGAGTGCATAATTATCTTGTTTGTACAGTGGGACGATAATTCCTTAAGCAGAAATATTTCATCCCAGAGAATAAGATGTTAAGCGAATTTAATAAAACGAAGGAAAGATAATAAAGTTCTAACATTGTTACATCACTGTCAAAGTATTTTGAGACGCTCATTCAAATATACTCGCTTTCCCAAAATAGTCCGTGTAGTCCTTTTCCGAAATGCTCGGTTCGTGTTAAGCGCCGATAAGAAAATTTAAAAACGAAGCTCGGTATTTATAATATTCCGGCGTGCTGTGTGCGTGTTTAACATTTGCGTCACGCGAAAATCATGAATGAAAACATTCATCTTTCTCCTTTTCCCAACGTGAAACATTCACGAGTCCGCTTCGATGTCCCCGTTTGAACATCGCGGCCAGAAGGGAGGCGAAATATATTGTTTCGTAACAATTAGCCTCTCGCGTCCCGAATATCAGTCGAATGCAACGACCCATTTTATCAGACGTCTCAAAGGATGTCGTTTGTGGACATAGAACTTGCATGCTGTGTCTAACCGAGGTAGCTATAGAAATTCTTGTGTCGAACACCTACGCTTCTGCAGTTGAGGTTCTACGTACTCGAATGCTTGATCAAATAGCCTAACCGTAATTACCAACAACTTTGAAAAGCTACCTATTCCCAAATTCACATCTCTGACATCTTCAAATACGCGTAAAACGAACGACTCGTATCACGTAACGTTCTCGGAAGAGGAACAATTAACCCGCGAACCTGTAGGGTCAACTGTTAAGTCCTCCAGTTACCGGTTAACGAGACATTTTCCACGACTTACGCAACTAGAGAAAGTCAAGGGCAGAAAACAGCATGGGCGACTTACCGTTTGATCTATGTGTTCCCATTTCTCGTGAACGTAATCCCAAGTTTGTTCCGTCATGGTCCGGTCACTCGGTTCACGTCGAGCCCGGTAAGAACTCCTTCGAGGAAACGAGGTAAAGCACGGAGCGTCGATCAGCGAACAGATCTTGTCGTCTCTCGAGAGATCACTAAAGATCTTACATCACGCGATCCTCGAGCCCTACATCGAATCTACTTCGCGGCTAGAAATACGTACAAACGACTCGCGTACTAGCGACGGAGCCGGGTGTATTTTCGGCCAAGCGGGGACGTTACACGAGCAACGCGGATTCGTCGCTTTCTCGATCGGTCATTGCTTATTTCGGTACCTTCTTCTTTTTATCCTCTTTCTCTGCGCCGAAAAAATCTATCCCTTTTTACCACTGCCCATATATGCCTATATCTAACCCATGCGACGCGCGAGCTTTCTTTTTATAGTTACCAAGTCCAAAAATCTCAGTATTCAAAATTACAAATTCAAACATTGAAAAATCTAAAAATTCCAAAATTCGGGAATACCGAAATTACCTATTCGGTATTCCGAAAGCGTGAAATGGAAAGATTCCAACATCCAAAGATTCAAAACTTCAAATATCTAAAAATTGCTACCCTCGCATATTGATCGATACTAATTTCTATCTGATACTTCATCCTGCGTATTAATATTGAATCTTTCCCCCTTGCGTTGCTCATCAGACGTATATTCCGTCGTCACGCTTAAACGCGAGAAAACATGCAATTCACTTATTGACTTAAGAGCATTATCACGCAGATCGTGTAGGAATTGTCGATTGTAGGCTTTCTTAATAGAAAATTGATTAGCAAGCAATGTCAGGATGGCCGAGCGGTCTAAGGCGCTGCGTTCAGGTCGCAGTCCACTCTGTGGGCGTGGGTTCGAATCCCACTTCTGACAAATATCTTTTGGACATTCGATGATTTTAATATTTATTAAAAAAATGATACAAGGATAAGTGAGATTTTGTTTACTTCCTGTAAAATATTTCTGTGAGAAAAAAAACGAATTCGTATCAAAAGTTTTTAATGTAGGCCCGAACTTTTTATTTATCAATATTAATTAACTCTATATTATTAATAAATGTATGTTAATTTTTAATAAATGTATTATAAGTAGAGAAGTAAAGTTTAGAAGATTTTAATAGAAATTTAGTGAACCTTTTTCTTTTTGAAATGATTTCCCCGTTTCCTGGTAACAGTCTTTTCTGCTACTTCCGGTTTCGTACAAATACCATTCGCATGATGCAGTTATGTACGCGCGTTTTAATTTGTATTGCGTAATAATTAAAAACTTATAAATAATAAAAAGTTCGTCTTTCAATTATTTGATGGAAGAATTCGATGGTAACGAGGAAACAGGTGAAACACGCGTAATCTGAGTTTTTAAAAGTTTCGCAAATGTTTCATTGCGATCAGTTGGATTTTTTTCTTTCGATCGAAAGGTAACTTTCGATATCAGTTGCAGTATCGTATTTTTATGGATGGAACACACGGAGTAACATAACTCTAGCTGATAATTACGTCTGTAATAAAAAATTGATAATATTTATAAAAATGAAAGTATATATTGCAAAATCATTCATTTTTATCGACGTTTAAATAGTTACAATAATTGCATAGTATTGTAAACGTTGCATAATTAAACCATTGAAATAAACAGTGCGAAATGTTAATGTTAATGCACAGGTAAAACGTGAACGTTTGACAGGACATTCATAGAAAGTTGGAGCGAAGTTGCGAAGTGGATAACAGTAAATTGTCAACATGGCGAATGCTGATTTTATCGTTACAATTTCGGGCGCCGCGCTCTCTTTATTGTTTTATGAAAATGTTCGCAATTGTGGAGATCAGGTAAAGAGAGTTACCTCTTCCTTATTTATTCTTAAAATTACTGTTTATTTTGGCATTCTAATTTGTTTTTAGATTACAAGTTTAGCGTCTTAACCTCTATAAACTTAACCTAATGAACAAAGAACAGGAAAA
Source organism: Megachile rotundata (assembly GCF_050947335.1). Lineage (NCBI taxonomy): Eukaryota > Metazoa > Arthropoda > Insecta > Hymenoptera > Megachilidae > Megachile > Megachile rotundata. The sequence continues at coordinate 11,515,173 of NC_134995.1, forward strand.
CGGTGAATAATATTGATTCCAATGTTCCAGATGGGATTTTTATTGGGAGAAACCCTTGAGTTTGTAGTGAAAACGTACACGGATGCCGACAATCAGATTGAAACAGTAAAAACACAGAACAGTAAATATATCCAATTGTAATTTCTCCCAGTGATAAAGAAAGGTTTGGTTTTACAATAATATTTTCACGCTTTTAGATATCGAAACAGTTATAACTTGCCCATTGCCAGATCTTTTATATGATTCTATCGGTAGAATTAATAAAGAAAATGTGAAGGATTTTTTACGTGATAAAAGTAAACAAGTGATAGGTTGGTTTCGCTTCAGGAGAAATACTGGATTGGTACCGACTATGAGAGATAGATTATTGCATAATGAATTTGCAACACACTTTTCTAATGGTGATTGCACCAAAGAAAAATTCTTTGTTACATGCTTATTGAGTTCTTCAACAAGCGACGAAGGAGGTACACATAAGTTTAAACATGTATTTTTACGACGTGTAAAGCGGTAAGTATGTGTTAATAACTTATATTAATGTCAATAACCTATTTTATTAATGTGTTGCGCAATTTCAAATATTTTTGTCTTCACAGGATACTTGAACCAGTTCCTTTAAGGATAAATAATTTAGAAAATAATTCAATTCTTCTGGAAGGTTCAGATTATAAACCTCCTCCTACCAAAAGGTCATCTGATTTACCAGATGTGTTTACAAGGCTTATAGAATCTTTAAAGTAAGTTTTGATTCTTACGTCAAATTTATAGTTATGTTGTATTAAATTATTGATTTGTAGTAGTATTATTTGATATTTGCAGTTTAGATTTGACAAGAACGTCTGACTTGGAATCTGCTATTACTATAGAGAAAGCAGCTGAACAGTATTTAAATCAACTAATACCAGAATTGTGTAAATCTGATTTGGAAGTGGCAGAGCTTGAAAAACAAGTTAAAGAATTCAAATTTAATAAAAAATCAAAATTGAATGGAAATTCAAATAATATAGATCATGAGACTGAAACGGAGCGCACCGTCGACGAACAGAAGAGACCACAGCAAACGTTTCCGTTAAGAAAAGAATTTTCAGAAGACGACTGCGGTGATAATTGGGCATTTAAAAACCATTCTACCACAACTGTAAATATAATTTATCATTTAAACTTATATGTTCCTTGAAAAATATTTAAATGTTATTTATGTCTTTCCTCAGAGTCAAGCAAATACTACCCACAAACCAAAAAATACAGTAACGTATGCTGAGAAAAGTATTAATTACGGCAAATTAAGATGGCCAAATGCAGTAGAAAGTCCAAGTCAAGAACCATCACCACATGTAAACTCCGTTTCCGAATTGAAAGTGAACGTTACAGATAATGTATCTAACAAAATTAGACGCACCAATATGGAATCAGAAGGAGTAGAAGAATCTATCTGGCAAAGTAACATAAACATGAGCGGAGTTGGACGAGGTAGAGGCAAGTTGTCGTACGACGTTTGCGGATCAAAGAAAGCCAGAAGGACTTCGGATCCAGTTGCTACGCGAAGTAACAGTGAAAGGACTTCACATGTTCGAGTATCCCAGCAAGAATCGTCTGAAGCAAATTGTGTACAAAATGTTCAAATACCTTACAGTCAGGTGACAAAGAAAAAAGCAAATAGTAAAACAGATTTGACGGATAATCATTGAACAAAAGAGATTCCTTTATTTTTATTTTACTTTAAAAGCTTTATAACAGTATACTTAAAATTGTAGCGCAACTTTGTGCTAAAGAAAAGAAAGCGATAAGAGGTTTAAGAGCGCTTACACTAGCTTGTACGCATTGTAAATATTTATACATAAAGACACGTATATTTTAAAATATAAGTAAACCGATCATGTCTGAAACATGTAAAGACGGGTCTGTTTTTTAATGTTACGGAGATGTGAAGAAAAAAAATGCTATCGTGCCGTGTTCATATTAATGAATATGTGCATTATAAAGTGGAGAGGCATTACAGACTGAACTACTAAATAGTTTTTAATGCGTATGTAACATGCTCTTAAATATTTACAGTGCTCTATATTCCTAATTTAACTAAGTTCCCATTTAACTCGGAGAGAAATATACAGTATATGTTATTCTTTGATGTAAATTTTGTTAAATTGTGCCATTACATCTTTAAGTATTTAACACATAAAATAAATACAAATGTTTTGCATTATAATCTTTTATAAATATCAAGTTAATACATACATTAAGTACTTATAAATAATTACAAATTTCACAATTTTTTTCAACTGTATTGTTAAATAATTTGAATTTCGAATTAGCACAGAACTTCGATTTATATCTGTACACAAATACTTTTAAGGGAATGTTATTAAAGAATGTCAGCAGGATTATTCGGAACACCTGTGACTTCCCAAATCGTGGCTGCGAGTCTCCGCGAATGTTCCAAAACGCACGATGATGTTGCCAACCCGAGATGAACGCAGTAAAGCTCGTATATCCTGATTTTGTTCGCAGATAGTTTAGGGAAACAGATTTCAGCTAATTTTCTACAAAGATAACCAAAGCACATGGAAACTTGCAACAAAGAAAACCAAATATTAAATGTTAACGATACAAACCTATAATAATCTCCACAAAATATACCTGGTACTGGAAAGTTTTTCATTATGTGATTTAAATAAACCTTGCATTTTAACGGAGATCCCTACAAAACATCCACAATAATAATAATAATATCTAGATACATTATCGTTGTTTTTAAACTATTCACTTACAGAACCATCCTCGAACCATAAAAAGTAAGCGTAATTGAACGTCGTATCTTTCCACATGACCGATAAGTGTCCTTCTTCCAAATGCATTCTACTTTGTTTAACCATATTCCAAATCTATGTAATAATTGCTAGTTAGGTCATGGTGCTACACGTCCAAGTTCACTCAGTTTTATTTAAATTACCTTCTTCGTTGTGAGAGCCAGAGTTTCAGGATTTGTGAAGTCTAATGTCGGAGCAGTTAGTCTGTGGGTAGTTCTGTCAATGTAGATGAAATGCACAAGCCCGGGAAACTCTTCTAGATATTTGTTGATAGTTAGGGAACTTCTCGTAGATTATATGGCATTAAGGAGTTATATTTTCATATGTAACTCACTGTACAAAGTAAACGAAAGTATAAAAAAAATATAACGTTAAGTAATTACGAAAGGATATGATCCAAGAGTAAAGTTCTTCAATGCTTTCACTTTGAGGAAGTCGCTGAAATCGTTTAATTTCTGACGAACGAGTTTTCCCACTGTCGTGAGCACGTCAACGCCTTGTTTCAAAAAGCTCTTATCGAAACATGTTAATCGATATAGTTCCTTTAAATTATCTGTAAATCCAGACGTATTGGATTCAATTTGAAGAATAGACTCTGGGTCTCTAGATTTTAAAAGATCTAAATATTTTTTGCGAACGAATTCCCATTTCGATTGGAGTCTTCTCTGACACATGTCGACATCGTTACTGATATTAGCTCTATTTTTCTTAATCCCGTCTAAAGCTTTTTTCATCGCTAAATCAAAATTCTCGAATGCCGGTCTCAGTTCATCGATGTCCCTTTGAAGTTGCAAACCGTTTATAATGTTTAAATAGTGAAAACTATCGTACAATCCAGATGATGTGGCAAGATTAGCCATTTCTATTATCATAACGAGATTAATTCCATCTGCTAATTCAAAAATGTGAACCGCATTAGCAGTACAATCATGCTCGGATCCGAGAAGAATCAAATGGCTGTATAAATCGTCATCCATTAGAGAATATAGACCTTCATTGATGGAAGATTCTCTTGATCCTCCTGTAATAAATTAACATATAAGTGCATAATATCAATTAAGAAAGTAAAAATTTGATGTTATTAAAATCATACTAAATAAGTCTGTGATATCTTCTGAAGTAGGGTTTGCAAGCTTTGCTCCAAAAGGTACTTGTTCATCCTTGGTTGAACTGTTGTCAGGTAAAAGTATATCAGTGCGGTCATCATTATCATTTGTATCAACTTCATAATTTCCTTTTCTTTTCTGATTCACTACCCAACACATAAGCATCATTAGTAATATATCAGCAGCGTACAAATCACGAGCGTTTTTGCTAGAATACAAAGAAAGGAACTTCTGTTCCACCAAAATCAGAATGTGTACGTTGCAAAACTCAGATTGTGCCTTCAATTTATCAGAAGCATCATGTAACACTTTTAATATCGATACACCCAAGTCTGTATTTATCGATAATTGTTCTATGGCTTCTGTAAGCATACTTTGCTCACAATTTCTTAAATGTACCCATGCATCTAATAAAGAAGAGACCAAACAGACTTTCTGCCTATTTACCTTCAACCTGTAATCAAGTAGCTTTAGTTATAATACTGTATGATTATATAAAAACAATTTCCATAATTTAATATTGTATTAAACTTACATTCCAACATCTGGTCCACAAACGTGCCTTACAATTGCTACACATACACCCAATGTTCTTTTCATTAGTTCAATTTCTTCCAAGGAAATGTAAATAAAAGTATATCCCATAAATTCATCAAATACCATGTTTGTACCATCGTGGCACTTCATCGAAGTGTAAGAATTTCCAAATTGGGATGCCATAATATGCTGGGATGTCACAATAGGTGAAAATAATTGCATTATAATATTTGGATTGAGTTTTGAGTTTTCATCACTTGCATCCTGAAGAGAAAGAGATAAATATATAAAGGTAAGTATATAATATTGTTAAACAAAATCTATTAGACAAAACTTTAGACACTTAATAAGAGATTTAAATAACAATTTTTGTATAATAACTATAGTTGTCAAAATTTAAGAAAAATATACCTTGTTTTCCGAAATCAGTCCTTGACTTTTAGCCAGTTTTTGTATATGATTTGCAAATTTTTTATTGCACTTCGTGAAAAGAACATCGTTTAAATGATCGAAGATTAAAATACCCTTCATTTTATAATTTATTTAAAAATACTTCGCTACTGTACGATATTGTTGCTTGATATGTATTAATACAATGATGCTTTTAAGATGTTCATCTTTGAACATACGGCGCTTAATTAATGTACACAATACACTTGCTTTGCCATTTCATTGCCTGTTCCTGAACAGGTACCTGTAACGAAACTTGTTTAACCAGATTTGCAATATAAAAATTCAAGCAACAAAGTCAATTACCTGGATTAGGTGTCTTTCAAACCCACAGACAGATGTCCCTTAGTTCAAAGCCTTTCTAGCGCATAATTTGAACAGTCGCGTAAATCGACAGATATGAATCTTTGTTCATTTACATTTTTATGAAAATAAAAGTTTGATTCTTTATATATCAGCTAAATATTTATTATTTAATGAATCGAATCTCCCATCCTTTCCTTTCCACGACAAGTTAATTCGTCGTAAGACTAATTAACTTACAGTACATCTTGCTATATTTACTCAAATCTCTTTGCCGCTAAATATATTTACATATTTTTATTCGAAAAAATATATCGTATCTGTATTATGAAGTAATTGCATGTGGAGGTTGAATTTACCGGCAAAATGAAAATTTATGGACTCAAAAATTGGCGTCCATCTAGCGGTGAAAGTTGGAACTACAAAAATAGAAAATTTCGATTTTCTCGAAAACTAGGGACTTTTCCGAAATTCTGAGATATACAAATTGCTCCTTGTGGCCTAAGGAATCGAACGAATATAATTATAGCCTGCTAGGACCATTAATAAAGAAAATAGAAAAATAGCCCATTTCATGGACTAAAAAATTGGCGTCCATCTAGCGGTGAAAGTTGGAACTACAAAAATATAAAAATTCGATTTTCTCGAAAACTAGCGAATTTTAAGTACTTCTGAGGCTCAGAAAGTCTTATGTGATCGCATTAGAACGAAAATAAAGCAATAAAAATTTCCTCAAAGCTTTAATAAAGAAAATAAAAAAAATGTCATTTTATGGAGAAAATTTGTGGCGCCATCTAGCGGCGAAACTGCGAACTAAACTGAAAAAACGTATGTCCGAACACGCGTTAAGGAAAAATATAACAAGTAATATTTCGCAACTTTGACGACATGGTATGCTACTTTAGACATTTTAAAGCAATTTGTTAAACGAGTTATTCGTTTTTTTGCCTATTAAGCCCAGAAAATCAATTTTTATTTGACCCCTTTACTGTGTGTTCGGACATACGTTTATTCAGTTTAGTTCGCAGTTTCGCCGCTAGACGGCGCCACAAATTTTCTCCATAAAATGACATTTTTTTAATTTTCTTTATTAATGGTCCTAGCAGGCCATAATTATATTCGTTCGATTACTTAGGCCACAAGGAGCAATTTGTATATCTCAGAATTTCGGAAAAGTCCCTAGTTTTCGAGAAAATCGAAATTTTCTATTTTTGTAGTTCCAACTTTCACCGCTAGATGGACGCCAATTTTTTAGTCCATGAAATGGGCTATTTTTCTATTTTCTTTAATAATGGTCCTAGCAGGCCATAATTATATTCGTTCGATTCCGTAGGCAACAAGGGACAATTTGTATATCTCAGAATTTCGGAAAAGTCCCTAGTTTTCGAGAAAATCGGGATTTTAGTTTTTCGTAGTTCCGCCGCTCGCCGCTAGATGGACGCCAATTTTTTAGTCCATAAATTTTCATTTTGCCGGTAAATTCAACCTCTACATGGAATCACTTCATAATACAGATGTGATATATTTTTTCGAATAAAAATATGTAAATATATTTAGCGGCAAAGAGATTTGAGTAAATATAGCAAGATGTACTGTTAATTAGTCTTACGACGAATTAACTTGTCGTGGAAAGGAAAGGATGGGAGATTCGATTCATTAAATAATAAATATTTAGCTGATATATAAAGAATCAAACTTTTATTTTCATAAAAATGTAAATGAACAAAGATTCATATCTGTCGATTTACGCAGCATAAAATTTAATAAATAGATTAACAAATCATAACAACGTCAAAAAATTACAATAAGTAATTTACAATACAGTTAATAGACATTAAAATCTATTAAAATAAAATTATTACATCATCGTCAACAGTTTATGTACTTTTCATTTTTTTAAACTCGGAATTCGTTTATAATTTCACATTAATCCTAAATGAAAATGTACTTGTGCAATTTTTTGAATTCATAAGCAATTTCCAAATTTCATTGGAATACAAAATATCTAAACTGAATCTATAAATACAGTAAACCCTTAACTTTAAGGATTAATACATTGACTGATCAAGGTTCTGAAAACAAATTCAGTCAGTATAATGATAGGAAAAACGTTATCTTTCAGTTTATTAAATTTAATTAAGATCCATAAAATCGAGAGTTTACTGTAACATTCAATATCGCTCTTTAATAAAAGTAACATCAGCTTCCTTATCAATAATATTCATATGATAACGTCATCGTTATCGATTATCCAACATTCGAATAATTACGCGAACACGTATTTAATATTCGCATAAAAGTGACAACGCAGTCCTCGGCATATACATTACATTCGACTAGATTATATTATTATAAGTCTCTCTACTAGTTTTTTTGCGTTTTTCATGTTTTTGTTCGTTTGGCTTTCGATCGAAGATTTTAACTCGTTTCGAACTTCTAACGTACGTGTACAGTGTGTCTAATAGTATTACATATGATAGAAATAATCTCAATTCTCAATGGCCAAGTCAATTGGGCACTCAGGGCCACCGCTAGAGTTCACGCTGCGTTAGATCAGTGATAGGCACCGACAACTCTCTATTTCTACGGATGGAAATGTATCAGGTGACAATACAGAAACAGGTGTTTCCCAAAATTTGGGATTTTGGAAAGAATTTAGTAAGTTAGAAATTTGAGAATTTAGAAAATTTCGGTGCCCCTCGACGCTAGCGGCAGTACTGTGGACACTATAATAGTAATAGTAATAATTAAGGGTGCGTAGAATCCGAAAGTTCGGATTAAACACCTTTATAGTAATAATTGTCATTTTCTAGATTCTCCTTCTTACATGCTATCGTTTTTAAAGTTTCGTATAAACCCTGCTAAAATTGCGTCAATCACGTCTGGCCAATTCTGTTCAAACAATTCGACAATGGAACAAGAAATTTATCTTTCATGCGTATACGTTATGTGCGCTCAAATAGTATTTGTGCTCGTTCGAAATAATGTTACAATCTTAAAAAACACAATGTTACGCTTTCAATTGACAAACGTATCTTTGCGTAAAAACCTATGATTTAAACTTACGATTACTTTTACTGTTATTCAGGCCTGTACATTTAGCGCATCGGCGCTTTTCTTCAAAAATATATGACATTAATAAAATAACTGTCGTAATCGAAAGTTTGCATAAGCAATTTGTGCAGAATACTTAGCAACATAAGCTTACTTTTTATACAACATCTTTTAAGTACTATATATTTACCAACTTATTAAACGCAGTTGTTGGAATTTACGAGGCATTACAAAGTAACACCTGTTGCTATTTTTAAAAGGTCTTACGATGCAAATTGAGATGTAAATGAAATTGATAGTGTTTACAGCTTCAAATCGAGTTACATAACTTATTGTTAGTCGTTATCTTTTAAGAACTAATTAGTCGCAATGTTCCTGGTACGATTAATAAAAGAGTGGACACCAAATCAATAACAACAATGAAATACTCGTGACTAGTATCGCGATTACAATAATTATAGGACGTAAAGAACTTTACGACTGTCCCTCGTACTTTCGTGAGCGAAACTCATTAGAAGTAAATACGCGTATTTGTATACGTGAATTGACTCGAAACACGCGCGCATATTTCCTTAATTATTCGGCGTTGTGGTTAAAATACAGTGCTGTAAGTTCTCCATTTGACTGACAATAAAGATAACTGTCCATAGTCGAACGTAGGCCTTGTCTGTTTATGTGTTGGGTAGTAATCAATAATTGTATGCTAGGCTCGGTTGATAATAACGTCATATTGTCATTTCGCAAATAAAGTCGTTTATGTGTCACGAGAAATTTGCAGGCTACACTTGCTCATTAACTTGCAAATTTCTTTGTAGATTAATGTCTACATCCTTTACCGAGACGTTCGCACACTTCGACACTACCGTGTAATCTGATTCCCGTTTCTACGCAGCGGATAAACGGGTTTCGAAGTTTTTAATTAAGGAATTTGGACATTGACAATATTTCAAATTCTCCGCAGATCTATTGTACAAAGTCAAGACGCAAATCAATGAGCGGGTGTAGCTTTTCGTGTCATATTTCGTTTCACTCATGCTTGATCCCTTAATCCAAATTTTCATTAACTTCGGTTCGAATAAATGTACTTCGACAACAGGAAGGGTAGATCTTCGGCAAAGATCTCCGTCAGAAAGGTTACGGGATCGTACGAATTACCTACAATGCATTGACTGTTTATCAGAAGCCCGTATACCGCAAATATTCATATATTCAGCGTGGATACTTATTCATTTAAGTCCGTGATTTAATTCTGAATTTCCCTTTCTACAATATCGATATTGGTGTTTGAAATATCGAAGCCTCCGATGCGAATAAAAGATGACCTAAAAAATGTGTACGGTGCACAACAACACAGCACGTTTCGCAACAATGATAAACCTCGATTTCGCTTTGCTTATCAACTTCGATCCTCGAAGAGGCGCAACAATGTTTTCTTCCCTACGTGTAGGGACTCGATTCGACGCACTTCGATTATACGTGAACCTGCCTCGAGACGTTGTCGAGTGCCTCCTTGGCAAACACTCCTCGACAAATCCGGGAACAGGCGTCGAAGCACGCTTCCTTCTGAAGATGAGAAACCATTTTGTCCGGGTCGCGGACACGCGTGCATCTTATTCGCTCGACATCAGCTGCACGCTATCGTCCGCCGATCTGTGAAGCCGACGAACGTCCGATAATGATCGAATCGGCGTCGGATGCAGCAAAGAGAACGTGTGCGAATGGCGATCTGAAAAATTACAAGGAGAATTAGATTCGATGGAATAAACGTATTTTAACATTTAGAGATACATTTCTTGGTCAAAAATTGGTAAACAGTTTTCCTCCACGGAAAATTAATACCGAAAGTTTGAACGAATAACAGACACGCCTACAGGGGTACAACGATTAATTTATGCGGGTTAAAAATAAGGTGAAATCGATCGTATATGTCTATAAGCAGGCATCAAGGTCGGGAACAAGTGTCTATTCGAATATGCATATGTAGGTGTACACGAATCCGGTTCGTGAGAATATTTTCAAACGTGTCTATGTCGATTTCCATATTTATCGCATGCTGCGCGAAATTCGTAGGAATCTTATTAGTATGTAAGTGGAATATTAGAGATTAAGTGGCACGAAAGCACCGGTAATTACGCTTCGAAGAATTGGTGTTTCAAGTATTAGCTTGTGATCAAACAGATTTCGAAACCTGATGCAATTCTGTGACACAAACACTCGTCATATATCAATTTTAAGCTTATAATCTACTGTAAATGACTGTCTTCATGATACAAACTGGTACTGCTCTGTAAAATTGCAAAATAAGAGCTATTTTATTTCACATTCTAACATCATCGATGATCTAACAGATCCATGAGATAAGAAAGAAATTTATTACCTAGATTTAAAAGAATCTCGAGATGACCTTACTGCCGCCTATCGATCCCTCGTTAAATTTTAATAAGACCCCCAATTTCTTCCAACTTCTCTAATGAGCTTCTTTCGTCCGCCAATTAGGTGTATAATTAAACTTCTCGAGTAATTGTAATCTTCCATTGACGTCATCAATGCGGCGAAACGATCAATTATATGGAACTAATATTTATTCAAGCATCGGAGAAATGGATAGCAAATTCGTGTTAGCGTAACTTATGCAGGCAAAACACGCGAACTGTGGGCTACATGTAGGTACACACGTACGTCCCGTAAATATAACGATGGCGGTGTTCAAATTTTACCATCGCACCTCTTATATCCGTGGATGGTTCGCTTCTGGACAGCTCCTGATCGTTGCTCGAGTACATCGGTATCTTCGACGGACTTTTGTAGTGTGCCAGGACGTCATTCTTGTCGGACATGTTCTGATTGTGATGGGGAAAGTGGAAGGCTGTCGTGTGGGGCCACGAAGCGGGCGGTGGACTGCGAACCAAGTGTTCGTGCACCTGTGCCAACGTCAAAGGATCTGTGTCACCCAACTCCTGAAAATGAATTATTTCATTAACGTAACTTTCTGGCAAATAATTATTACTTTGTTCGTTTGCAAAAATAATTAAATACCGAACTTAAATAAGAGTCGAATCTTTGTTTAAATGATAGATTTTCTTTGAGATCGAAGTTTCTTTCAGATTGAAGTTGCAATTGAAAATAATTAAATACTGAACTTGTCAAAATGAGAGACGAGTCGGTAAAATTTTCTTTGACTAAGATTTTATTACGAAATCAAGAAAGTTGTCAGTGTCAGAAAATCTTGGATAAACAACGCTCGCCCCATTGTTTTCGGTGATTGAACGTTTTGGAACTCGCCCAAAGTTCAACAATAAACTCCAGATAAAGTACATAAAGTTCTATGTACCCTAGAGGCTACAATAGCGAGGGTCATTGTGACCGCACCCTACCGGTCGAGGGTTAATGGAATGAATGTAGTGTCTTTTATAACGGATATCAGCTGAATGATCAATAGCTGGATCCGGCAAATCTGTCTCTTGCATTATCCTTCGAGAATAATACCAACTTTCAGACAGAAACGAGTTTTCAACGGTAATAAACCTAATCATTCATCTCCCACGGGGGTGATATAATATTGACTTTCTTGAAACACTTGCTTGCGAACTTTATATACTTGAATATTATCTTTGAAAAGAAAAGCAAGGTTAATATAACAATTAAACAGAAATATCATTTATAAATTGTTAAAATATTAAAAAGGTGTTAAAGAAAAATTTGTTATGCGCTTATGAGACAATGTTTAGAAAAGAAAATAAGCAACCCCTGTTACCGACAGCCTTAATGGACCAGAACACGGTAAGTCGCTTAAAGACATTTCATTTACCAAGAAATATTACTTGCGCTTATACCCTTTTAACCTTGGTAAAAACCGAAACGAAAGTGATTCATTCGATAAAGATCGACAAAGAAAAAAGAAATACGTCGTCCTTAGCGAGCGTGATCCTTTTTTGTTCACTATCAAGTTCACGCTAGCATTAATAATGCAACGGGGCTCGATCGATCTTAGTAATAAAAGTGAACACTATTCACCTGAGACATCAGAATGGCGTCGTCTGACTCGGATTCTCCCAAGGACTCCACGAGGCTTTCCCGACTTGCCAGAATCTGGAAAACACGATATCAATCAGAGAATGTTGTATAGATACACTGATGAAATGTAGGGACATTGTGATATACAGATCTCGAAATATATAGATACGAAAATACAGTTATATTAGGGGATGTGGAGATCTGGGGATGTGGAGGTCTGGGAATGTGGAGATCTGGGGATTCAGGGTAGAGTTCTGGAAATGTAGGATCTGGGGATACATGAATTTACTGCTCTAGGTATGTGGAGGCATACAGATCTGATTTAGGTATTTGGAGCTCTAGATATTTAAGGGTTTAGACATTTACAATCTGACTCAGACTCAGACATTAGAGGAGCTAATTATTTGTGAGTCTAGGAGAGAGTGAGTACTTGATATCTAGGTGTCTGAACATAGAGAGACTTGGAGGTCTATGTGGAGACATATGGACCTGCTTTAGGTATTTGAAGCTCTAGATATTTGAGGGTTTAGACATTTACAATCTAACTCAGACTCAGACATTAAAGAAGCTAATTATTTGTGAGTCTAGAAGAGAGTAAGCACTTGAGATCTAGGTGTCTGAACATACAGAGATCTGGAGGTCTATATGGAGGCATACAGACCTGATTTAGGTATTTGGAGCTCTAGATATTTAAGGGTTTAGACATTTACAATCTAACTCAGACTCAGACATTAGAGAAGCTAATTATTTGTGAGTCTAGAAGAGAGTAAGCACTTGACATTTAGGTGTCTGAACATACACAGATCTGGAGATCTATGTGAAAACATGGATCTGATTTACGTATATGAAGCTCTAGATATTTAAGAGCATAAATATTCAGAAATCTAACTCAGAGGAGCTAAATATTTAGGAGTCCAGGTGATTGTAACTACTTGGGATCTAGGTATTTGAAGAGATGTGGAAGTCTATCGATGGTCTCTGAAGTCTATGTGACGATCCAGGTATTTGGGAATCTGGAACATATGGAGAACCTACAGATAGAAGAGCAAGGATAAATTTCGCAAAAGAAACGTTGCCGCAAGTTTGGCAACAAAAGTGTTATCGATTGGTACCTCTAAGAAAGGGTTATCCTGTCGGCTGAGCCTAAGTGCCTCCATGTCCTGATCGATGTTCCGCGTTCTGCCAGGTGTCAAGGTTAAAATAGAGTGCGACGGTGATGGCTGACAAGCGACGACTACATCGACGGCTGCCACGCTCAAGGTCGACGGAATTCTCGACACCTGGGTGTCATTCTCGCTGCCGCTACGCCTGCAAGCGTTCGTGATGATCGCTGAAACAGATAGCATCGGTAGTTGAAAATACCAAGAAAATTGCATTGCAAACTAACCGGGTGAACTTCACCCTCCAAATTATATCTTGTTTAACAAGATTCTTGTCGTACCAAGAAAACTATATTGCATTTGAAGCTGACGTTAACCAGGTGGATTTTACCCTCCAAATTATATCTTGTTTAACAAGATTCTTGTCGTACCAAGAAAACCACACTGCATTCGAAACTAACATTGACTTCTAGCAGGTGAACTTCACCCTCCAAATCATATCTTATTTATTAAGATAGAAAAAATATTGTTATACTAAGAAAACCACATTGAATTTGAAACTGACGATAACCTCCACCAGATGAACTTCACCCTCCAAATTTTTGACCTTGTTTTCTTCTAAAGTTACATGAAATTTTGTTACCGTATCTTAAGGAGATTAATCTTTCGCGCATCCGCTATATCATACTTTCGTATATAGATACACGGAGCTTAAATTAATCACTGCTATTCTATTTTGCTCCACAATATAAATATCGTGCGCTTTTTTATTTACACCGGTACGGTTCACTTTGTTAAGAACTTCCACGATTACTTGCTAGACTTTTCTAAAAAAAAATTCCCTCTTTTTCCTTTCCTTTTTTCTGCGAGAAAGTTTTTCTCACGCGTGCTACCACTTTAAAAGAGTGCTTTTTAAAGCCGCTTCTGAGGGAAGTTTAACATCAAACTATGTACTGTTCAATTTTCTGTGAAATTAAGAATTAAACATTTTAAAGAAGAATGTATGAATCGATGTTCGATAAAATTCTTCGAAATTATAGAAATTGTAGATCTTGATTTTTGTAATAGCAAGTTGAAGCAAAGAGAAGATAAAACTTTATAAGTTTCCTGATAAAAAGAAAGGGTATTTGCAACTTACCAGGAGTCTCGACTTTTGGAGCACGTTCCATCTCTTCGTCCTCGTTGATCTTCATCCCTAATGTAAGTTTTTTCGTCTTAAAAAAGTTGGAAAGAAACGCTGCGCCCTTTCGCTTTACCCGGTCGTATCGTTGAGCGTTCTCCGACGACACGTGTATCATAATTCGTCTGAAACCCAAAGACAACCCTCATTTATTCAACGAACAATCTTTACTTACAAAAAGTTCCTGTCAAGTTTTTATTTTTTAGTTCGCCGGATTACATTGTAAAAGAATTAATTTAAAAATTACGCTTTCATCCCTTGTGTAATTTGCACTCACTTTGGTGAAATGTTACTTGGACAAAATAATGGTCCCAGGAAAGGGTCAAAAATGAGACTATGCCCACTGGTGTCCCATACGTTGATACACGTTTACTTAACTACACATTCGTTCTTAACACGAGCTTCACTTGATTAAAAAATCCTAATAAAACATTAAGAACTATCGCACGAAAATTCTATGATTTAAAATCAAGAGAAAGGCGTCGATATTCTGAAGTACCAGAGTTTTCAAAAACGAACGAATGTCCATTGTCAGATACGCGAAACTCTTTTCGGTAGACTCCTCGATAGACTCGAAAGAAAAGCGAGCACCGGGTCCAGGAAGAGGACCAACGTTCACGATCCTCGGCGCTCGCATTGCCAACTGCAGCTGCAGGAGGGTGTGCTTCGCTGTTTCTCGCACGATTTTGCGCAGCTGCAAGTGGTCGAAGAGCAACGGAGAAAGAGGAAGGAGTGTGCGTGACGAGGTAAGAAACGAGCGGCAAAAAACAGAGAGGACAGTGGTGAGGGCACCTCGGAACAGAAGTGTTTGAAAAGTACCGCGGGAACAAGTGCAACCCCTGAGAGGCTCGTTTCTTTCCCTTTCGATCGTGGCCCACATTCCGGACTACTCTTTCATCTCGAAATACCTAAATGAACATGCTATCAAACATTCAGGGATCTTAGGATTAAGCTACCTGATCGCTATTATATTTCACTAATTAAGATTACTTCGATTATTAACATCATTCAATTTTATATCATATTGACTTCAATATATCAGGTTAACTTCAATGAGATACAATTCCACGTGTACCAGTTGAACGCAACTAAATTTGATACATTTAAATTTAATACTAAATGAGTAGAATTTAAGGAAGACTTGAAAATTTGTACATTTGAACATTAGCGAATTAGGGAGGTTTAGAATCTATAGGCACTTGACTACATGGAGAACGGTCGTTCACAGAGATTTTACATGAAAAGCAACTGCGATGATAATTCTAATATTTCAATATCATCACGTGTCCCAGTTGGACGCAATTAAAGATACATTTCAATTTAATACTAAAGCCTTAGAATTTAAGGAAAACTTGAAAATTTGTGCATTTGAACATTAACGAACGCAAGTTTCAGAGTCTATGGACACTTGACTACATTGATTCACAGAAATTTTACATGAGAAGCAACTGTGATAATAATTCTAATCTTTCAATATCACCGCGTGTCCCATTTGGACGCAATTAAAGATACATTTCAATTTAACACTAAAGCCTTAGAATTTAAGGAAGACTTGAAAATTTGTACATTTGAACATTAGGGAACGCAAGTTTCAGAGTCTATAGACACTTGACTACAATGGTTCACAGAAATTTTACATGAGAAGCAACTGCGATAACAATTCGAATCTTTCAATATCACCGCGTGTCCCAGTTGGACACAAATAAAGATACATTTCAATTTAACAGTAAAACCTTAGAATTTAAGGAAGACTTGAAAATTTGTACACTTAAGCATTAGTGAACGCAAGTTTCAGAGTCTATAGACACTTGACTACATTGATTCACAGAAATTTCACATGAGAAGCAACTGCGATAACAATTCGAATCTTCCAATATCAACTGCTATCTACCCTAACATTAATGTCTACATCGTCCGAAACTATCTACCCTAACATTACCGTAACATCTACATCGAGGCATACATACATTGGCCAGGCATACATCGGTACTATACAATGTCTTCAATTTCCACAAGCCTACACAGAAGATAAGTTAGATCGGCGGGTTGATTAGAGCATCCCGTGTCAGAGAGCTTTGCCAGTCATCCTCCGACCCCTCCTTCTAGAACGACACGCGATCTAGGGGAAGCTGCTCCCAGAATTGGCGTTAGCCGGTGTTTTTCCAGCGGGTAACATCTCGTGGCTGAACCGGCGATCGATCGTCCTCCTCCACCCACAAGGCACGGACACGGCTCGTAAATCGGGACGACACCGCACGACACCGTTTCTGCGCGTCACTCTTCCCTTTCTGCTCGTTTTACTTACTTCTTCGAGGTGGACGCACCTGCTTCATTTTCCCGGGTGTCAGCTACGCTGGCAGAGGACCGATGGACGACGGTGTTCACGGCGCGGGCGCGGGCGCGACTAGCACCGACTCAGGGCTGCATCCGACCCCGGAACAGGGTTGAGACTTTGCGGCGGTTGCCTGCGACCATCGCCTTTGGACACGCGCACTGCGACGATTCCACCCTCTTCGGTTCTTGCTCTACAGGCTCCTCGGGTACTCCTTTTCACCCCGTGCAAATATACGGGGTGAATCGCTAATCCTCGCCGTCTCTAGGGAAACCAGACAAAATTTTACAAAAAGTTCTTCATCGATTTTTGCTTTCTGTCTCTAAATTTTGTGTAATTTTGATCTGCGTCGTCCACTTAAAATATTGTCCGTAAAAGACATAATTATGAAAACAAACTTATGTATTCGGGTCAAGTGTACGACAAGCTCGTGTCCAAAAATTTAGATAATTTTTAAAAGCGAATTACACTTACAAGCCTTATTGAAAATTGCCGTATCTGTTAATTCTTTCTTTATCAACGATCTGCACCTAGAAATTGTTATTGTCATGTTATGGTCTCTGTGGAAATTTATTCTCTCTAATTAATGTCTTTCAGAACTCACCCTGTAGATGTCCAGGCTGCCTACTTCGTTTGCTACCTCGTTAATCGCGCCAGCGAAGCGGGGTTAATTAGGCGAAGGATGGGTTGTCTTCAGGGTTGATAGGTTTGTCGGAGATTAGTTTGTCCGTGGACCTAAATGTCACTGTGTCCACGAATTTTAGAAGCTTCATAAAGATGTTTGTCCACGATGATTTCCCTAGGTGGTATCAATATCGAGTGTACACGTGCACTGGACGCAATAATTCTGATTCTTTCTGATTTCAATCTGTATGATTCATCGCGTGTAGATTGCTTCGTTGTGATTGCTACGGGATAGAATTTGTGAAGAGTATACTCAAAATTTAAGTGCTGTTAAAATTGCTTTTTTATACTAATGGGTGAATCATTTCATGAGCGCGGTTAAATTATGCAAAATTTAATCATGTTGAATTATTAAAAAGATTTTCAGGCAAAAGAGTTAGTTTTATTGGTCACATCTCTGTGCTAGGTCTATAAGTTCTATCGTTTGCAAAACCTCGTTGGAAAATACCCAATGATTGTGTTTACTCGGTAAACAGCTGTAGATAATTATGAAACGTTCATCTTTTAATACACACTTGTAAACGTACAAGATTCCTAATGCAAACACGCACCATAAATGAAAGCCTGAATGATTTACGAAATCGTTACAAGAATTCTTTATTAATATACAATATTCCTTATCGATTAGCCTCGATGCAATTTTATTTCAACATAAAGTCTGAGCAAGATAATTTCGTTACTTTGCGAAACAAGGTTTGAAGATTTCAACGATTGGAGAAAATTCAATTTTCTTCTTTGAATCTGTTGAATCATGAGGAAGATATATCGTAAAAATTAAGGGGAAGCATGCTAATTATGTTGTGAGTTTATAAATGTTGAAAAGAATTTTTCCGAAAGATCCGACGAAGAAAATTGATTTCTGAACGTACAAATCGGTGAATTCATAAACTTGACAAATTCGTTGTGATAGAAAAGATAGTTCGAAGATAAAGCAATTGAAACAATTGACGCTTCTTCGGAACACTCGTAATCGAACGCTGATAAATGACACTGATAACTCTAAAAATATCTTCGGCCGTCGATCAATCTTCCGGTTTAATCCGCGGTAACTCTTCAAAATTTCCACCAGAGTTTAACACGTTGAATGTCACGAGGGTCACCCTGTCACAAATCTTTTTTAATTTTGACTATGGTGTGCAAAGTATAAAAAGCTAACCTCGAGTATTTAAATTGTTAGTCACAGTGTTTCTTCACCCAATTTTTCAATTCCACAAAATTAAGCACTCCGAATAATTTTAGAATACGAAATCGTACATAATTTTCATCACTGCAGCATTCAACGTGTTAAAACGATGTTTCCTGTTCACTAAAACACATTTTTATAAAACGTTTTTCACGACTTAATCGTTCAGCATGTTATTGTACCGACCGCGATTCAATTATTCAATTGTCGGAATCGCTTTCAGCGAGTTCACGATGCTACTGATTGCGAAACGAGTAAACTTGGTGTTCCTCGACCGTGCAATGATAAGAATTAATCGTGGCAGAAGCTTTAAATTGTACACGTTCTAGCATTGATACGTTCTAACGACAATTTTGCGTTATTAAATGTTATCAAAATTAAAGTTACTAAAATTCAAAATAAATTTTTAAATTTGTCAATCAATTTATGAAATTTGAACATTTTTTATTAACTCGACGAATCCAAATGTTCCAATTATTATTACAATGTTGAATTATTATAATTCGAAATGTAATGCAGTATCCTAGAAAATTTCAGTGTGTATCTAGGATTTTATTTACGACCTCGCTATATCGAGACTACAGGCAGAAAATGAGATCATCTAGATAATGAAAAAAGCTGTTCCCCTTTTTTCTCCCCTTGTTCCATAATCGACGAGGGTTAGTGGTGAAGCATTAACGGAGATTCAGCGATAACGCGGATCGAGCGTTATTTTACTTAGCGTCTGATGATAGTAACGAGTTCGGATGCACATTTGTCGAGATTCTCCTTTAAAAACCAACATAAAATTATCTACACTTGATTCGTAAGAGAGGAATTCGAAAGAGGAAGTGCGAGGAAGAGATGAAAATTTAGCTTCATGGGAAAGTCTAGAGGACCAAGGAGTCTATACGTTTCGATTGTCCTTTGAATTCCTTCGTGAATTGATCCAGATACGTAAAAATTCAAGTTTATTGCAACACACCCTCACAACGACAGAACAGAGATACAAAAAAAGAGAGGATGCTACCGCAGCGATGTCGTTTTCGAACTGTTACAAAAAGCCGTATCATTCACTAAACTATTACACATTATTCGTGTTTACGTGTATGTGTGTGTGTGTGTATTGTTTGATAAAAAAAATATATATATCTATATATCTTTATTCGACTTGTTTCATTTTTTTTTACAAACCCTACCGAAAGGTTGTCCTATGGAATTTGCACTTGTACAGACTAAAATACTGTGTTTGCGAAAATATTCATGGCTCCCAATTAATTTGGGAAACGTCGATGCCTTCGAGAAGTTACAAAAACACTCGACATCAACCATTTTATCGTCAAGATAAAAAAGATACATACTCTATGTATCAGACTCCCCTCGTGTTACGATGCTACTTGTTCAAATCGGACTAACTAAAGTTGCAAACGAGCAAATAAACAGATCTTATCGAAAGTCATTCCAATATTCGAAACGTGGGAGTATTCGGTGCAATTCGAAACTCGAACATTTCGAATGTTGGAAATTATCGAATAGTTCAACTATTCGTTTTACAACCCTACTGGTGACCCTTATGGCAGTCAACTTGTTCAAAATATTACAGATATCGGATGCTTCAGTTCACTACGAATCGTTAGCGTCACTGTTTCTCTTCACAATTTATTTTATTGAAAATAGAGAGTACGTTCACACCCCAAAGATCGAACAATATTATCATTCTCTATTGTCGATTAAGTACTAAATTCGATTAACAGCGTCAAACCTCTCCTCCTAACTTTCATGAAAAGATTTACACGACTTTCTAAATTAAAGTACAATTTTTTATAAAGGTTGCTGCTAATTTTCATCAAATTACTTTCGTTAAAAAATATTTTAAACATTGACTATTCTATGAATTCATAAAAATTAGAAGGGTTGTATGACGTTTCTTTTACCAATGAAAGTGTACACCTCTGAGAAATTAGCTCAAATTTCACATAATTATGAAGGATTCGTCATTCGAAAAAGTCTAAATTGTCAAAGAATCCATAATTATAAAAATTTGTAAATACTTCATAATTATGCAAAGCTCAAAAATTGTGCACCTCGCAAATTTCGGCAATTCTAGCAATTCGTTAGCTCGACGAAAGGTGAACCGATGTTAAGCAGAACGAAAGTAATTGACAAATTGCGACACAGCGAACGGCGATCCTTTCGACGAAAAGTATATATATGAACACATAAGCTACGTGTAGAAGTGTATGTGTATGTTGCATACGTATTACGTGTACGTGTGATCGTGTGCACGTGTCGCCAATTACACAATGAAGGATACGCGACAACGATGACACGAGGCTCTTTTTTTACAATGCAAGCAATCGACAATGGAACTTCATTCGTAAAGATTTTTTTTTTTGTTTTTTTGTCTTTTTTTTTACTTTTTTTTAGGCAACGCATCACTCGCACATACCTAATCGCAATAATAATAATGATCCAGATTAATCACGGATCGAGTTACGATGAATCAATTGGTTCGGTACGCTTCTACTCGATATGTTAGTCGAACGAATCATTCTACGATGTTCGTATAAACACAGCGACATCGAAACAACAAATTTTTCTCGTTTATATTATGCGTTAGAAATTAATTCGTCATATTTATGTCACATGTATATATATGTATATAATATAAAACATTTGAAAAAATCACAGTTACTTAAAAAACATCTCAGTTTATCGCTTCTTCTTACTCTCGCATGTGCACTCATTCGCTAAATCGTTTTCGTAATTGTTTACTTTTTTACGTTTCGTTCGATCCTTGTCGCTCCATACTTATCTTCCTTTACGGTGGACTAACTCTTTCGTCAAAACGCTTATATAAACTTCACGTTCTGTGATTATTATATTATAACAAAGGGTTATTTTTGAAAATTGATCTCGTGATCGATGGAGCGATAGAGCTTGAACACAGTCGACTAAATGTAAAAAAATAAAGAAAGAAAGTCTGTAAAGGCAGTGACAGACCTTCGCGAAAAAGAAAGTCGAAGCAGGAGAACTCTTAAGTACTAATCGTCGCAGTAAATTATTTATTTCCCTCGCTAGACGGTCAATTAAAATCTCGATTTAATCGTACCGTAATCGACACAGAAAAAGAAATCTAAAACGGAAGAAAACCGTCAACAGACTGGAATACGCGTGATCGGAACCAGTATAACAATAATTTTTAATAAAATGTTTCCATAACGTTGATATGACAATAATTAAACATAGACGAGTGAATTTCGATTATCCTTTTTTCTTTTTTTTTAAGAGGATAGAAAGAAGCTTAAATGTATATTACAATTAGTTTTATTTTTGCAGGTTAATATTCGAAATTCACCCCGATTATCTTGACAAGGATCACCTTAGGGTTCTGAGAATGAACATTGTTCTTTGAGTGATCAAATTCATTCGGAGCAGCAATTGCATTCCTTGGCAGTGTTGGCACGAAGCGTAAACAAAGTTGTCAAGTTAAGCGCATGATCTTGAAATATGAGTCATGAAACTTGGAACTGAAAACTGTGTAACAGTCTGCTACGACGAATTTCAGTTAATAAACTAAAATTTGTCAGAGAATCAATAACGCTAAGTAACTGATACTTAAAATTTTAATTCGCTATAACTGTAATTTTTTTACCATTACAATAACGAATCGGATTTGTGAATGTTAACAATAAATATCTGTACAATAAAATAATATTATACTTCGCTGTCACACGCTTAACTTTGCTTTTCAGTTAACAAAGAATGCGGAGTACAAAACATTCGCGAAGTGTTCTATTCGTAATCTGTTCTGCTAAAGCACGAAAAACGAAATCTGAAGTAGATTTAATTTAATAATTATTTCGTTTTTAGGAAGTTGCATTGATTTCGACTACGTAAGATGGTTCTTGCAATTGGAACGAACTACCTTTTTACATGGAAGTATTGAATTAAAAATATTTTCTTTGTATTCTATGTAAAATCAGATAAAATCTCGTATTCAAGTATGCTCTAATGCTTTCGCGTACTCGGTAATTAAAAAATAGTAAAGAGGATCTACTCTTCTATTAAAAGAAAACCTTTCGTTCCAATGGCTAGAATCAATCATTTATACTAGGTTGCTTAAAAGTACTCGCTCTACGATTTAAAACTTACAGTTCCATTCTTTCGATAAAAACCTCACTGGTATTTAGCAATTCTTCGTGCAAAGAAGTAGTTAAAGTATCGTGGGTAACTTCACTTTGTCAAAGGTATTGTCCACGTTCTTGATTCCGTCATGATACCACGACAGATCGAGTAATTCATCGATCGTGTTCTATTCAGCAACGTCTACGGACTGTATCGAAGATTCACTGCCCACACTGGATCATAGTACGTACGATTTTTCCGATAATGATCACAATGAAATCGTTAATACAAATATACATATATATGTATACATACATATACGTATACAAGAAAGAATTTAAGTAACGAGTATCGCTAACTAATGAAACACGACGACACCCGTGTCTGTGTGTGTGTATGTATGTGTATGTGTGTACCTATCGTAGAAGTCGCATACTTTTTTTTTCATTTTAGTACGAAATTATTCTCGAGAGACGACGTTATTATCTCTACGTTACACCCTATCTAGATACTTCTTATCTGCTAAATGTTCGCTCGAAAAAAAGCTAAGAATAAAAAAAGAAAATGAAAGAAAGGACATTGCCAGTGATGGCAGTAAACTTCATTCGGAGTCTGTTCACCATGAATCGTCGCGAACGACGGCAGGCGTGACCGTTGATCGGAACATCGATCAAAAAGCTATTTCATTAATGCTAGTCATTATGTACAAAATTTGTAATATATTACATGACGATTTCGATCCGTCGCTTGAATTATCTCGACCGACGGATACTCGGCAGTAAGGAATGGTGTCGAGTGGCGTGCACCTTCCCTTAGGAAAGAACGTTGACCTCGCGCGGTGAGCCACAAACGTTTAACACGCTGCTCGTCGAGTTTGGCGTGATCTGATTTCGAGCTTCGTTCTGTGCCTGTCGTATCGCCTCCTTGTACGGCCCTCGTTTCTTCTTATTGTACCGTGTCTTCAACAGAAAACCAAATAAATCGTCATCTTCGTCGTTATAGAAGAATGGTGATTTCGTTATACCTAAAGGGAAAAGAGTAAGATGAAGATAGCTAAACTTACCTTGAACGTTTCCAAAAATGGACTCAACTGATCACACGACATCAGAGAACTTGTCGAAGACCCGTACCAGGCGACGTGAGCCTGTGGCCCAGAAGATGTGCCGTCTTCTTTACAAGAAACTGTGATGCTAAGAACCTAAAACAACGTTAAAGATTGCATTCGTACGACAAAGCTTAATGTAGCAGCATAACTGTTGTGCGTACTTTTCCAGGCCACCAAGGGAACCCATGAATCTTCCCCCACACAACATCACCAACGTCCATTCTTCTGCCATTAGCGGTGAGACAATGTTCGACAGGTGTCGCGGCTAGGCGCATCATCAGAGGATGCGACTGCGGCGGAAAGTCAGGTGCAGTTTCACCAGCGTCCACCTCGGGTTCTTGTTCGCTCAATTCGTCGCTGCTGGCACCAGGACTCTTACAACCGGAAGAGGCATTGCTCACAGGGTAATCACATCTGGCATAAGCGTTTGTGTTCAATCTCTTTAGAGATATGGATAATTTTTGCTTGAGGCACTGCTCCTTTATGGCTGTGTACGATTCGCTACCCGGCAGTACATTCCAGTTTTGCTGATTCTCTGTGCTGCCGGACTCCAGACAGGGCTGCTGATGCTGCTGGTTCTTATGTTTCCGGTCTTCCTTGTGCTTTTTTTTATGCTTCACTTTATGCTTGCGACGGTGATACGATAAGGAGTCGTACGTGGGATTATACCTGCAATAATGAATAATCAGAAAATTATGATCGAGAAAATTTTGATGAATTATTAGAGGAAAGGAGTGGCGATTTACCGTGGAGATCCGTTACAAGGGGATCTCGCTGGAGAGACACCACCGAGCATCTTTCTTCTGGCTTCCTTCTTTGCCTTTTTCAACGCTCGCTTCGCCGCTTTAGCACTGGCATCCTTCACACCTTGTTTCTGAGGATCCACCTGTTCTTGTCCATCCTCCTCGGCGTCCTCGCGATAAGTATAATCGTTGTCGAAAGTCCTCGGTAATTCCAGTGGATCTCTCTCCGTCTCCGTTTGTACGTCCTCGGCATCGTCGGTTTCCTGTTCGTACTCTGGATCTTGTATCTTCGAGGGTATCTTCAGTACAGTACCTTCGCCCTGAGCACCAAAGGAGATCTTAATCACCGGCGTGGTTCTGGCCGTTCTCGTCGGGTCCTCGAACACGGTCTCGTCCCACAGATCCTCCATCGATCCAACGGATCGTTTCTTCCTAGGTACTCGACCGGCTCTTGGCCTCATTGTCGAATCCGCTGCCGCGAACGTCTTCTTCTCCTCTTCCTCGGGTACCTTTGCACTTTCTACCGACGAACTACTAAGTCTTCTGGGCGTGGCACAGTACGCCATTGACGGATTACTATCGCAGTCCGTTGACTCCATGCGCTCCTCCGTTGGCTCGATCGCGTTAGCCGCCGAATCTCCCTCGTCGGCTCGGTTGTTCCAGTACGATTGACCGAGCTTCACTTTTTCTATATTACCGAAACAGAAGACAAATGGGAGCTTTACCGTTTTCGAAGGTTATTTAAATTTAATAGATTCACAGAAGACGTTTGCTCCTACGAGAGAGAACTAACCAGTTCCCTGCATGGCGTTGTTGATCTCGTTCGGCTGTAGTCTCGAGATCTTCGGTATGAGAGACGGTCCAAGCTTCGACGAATCGGGGCTCAGCTCGGTGGACGACGAGGACTTGATGTTTTCAGACTGACACTGAGAGAACAACACTCTCGAGGTTTTCTGAGGCTGTTGACCGCAACGTCGATCGCTCCTCCTGGTGGATCCATGACCCGTGACCTAATCGAATCGAAACGTTGAATGTTTTCTTCGACGCGGAAGAAGAGCAACGAACGAAAGAGATACCTGGGGCTGCTGCGAATTCTGCTGCTGTTCCGACTGCGCTTCCTCGTGTTTCCGTTTTCTACTGACATCCACGTTCTCGCTGTTCTCGTTGCAGATCGACCTGCACTTACTGCACAACACCTGCCGTGGCCTGAGCCTGACCGTTGGTCGTGCATTCTTGTACCTGGCCGGTGGATTGATGTTCCTACGAAGATCAACTTTCGCAGAGGCGAGCGAACTCTTTCTCTCTTGGAAATAGCTGAAACGGGCTGCGATCGTGGCCAATTTGTCGCCATCGGGATCCGGCACCGGTTCCGGGGGTTGCACGCCACACGGGAGACCTCTGAAAAAGATCATTCGTTTCTTATTAAAACTCGATCCCAAATTAAATGAATCTTAATACTTGAATTTTAGTAACGAAGGATTTAAGAGATGAAAAATTGAAGAACATCACTGTGAAAATATAAAGGAATCTTAAATTATTAATAATTTTCTTCCGTAAAAGTTGCGCGTTTATTTCGTTTGAAAATTTAATGTTGCATTCAGAAAGTAATCTGAACTTTTACCCCGAAGAAAACTCGACCTTTCCGTACCTTTCGTCGCTTTTACATGAAAAAATAATTCGAAGAAACTGTGCTTGAAATAAACGAGTTTCGATAAAAAGAAAGACGGGTTAAATCGGCGGGTCACGAATCGACGGAAAGTTTTAATGCTTTGTTTTTCTTTAATATCGCGATTACGAGAGTAAAAAATATCAAACTTCTGAAAATTGTTCTCTATTACATCGCAGAACGCTAGAGCGATATAATATTCGTTTAATGAAATGTAAGAAGGGAAATGATATCGATCCAGGTAGATCGAATCGCGGTAAAATAATGAAGACCTTTCGTAATGAAAGTACTATTATCATAATTGCCTCGCAGACTACGAAGCCAGCGATGAAACACGTAAAGCAACAATACAAGCGAAGTCATTGTGTCCAGGATTGTGATTTCGTGACTGCCTGCCTCGGTCGGGGAACCGGGTAAAAAATAAATGTGGAAAGCAAAAAACCGGTCGTGTTTCCGTGGAACCAAGTCGATGAATATTTTTCTGTCTTTCTGTTCCTTGATTAAGTTCGCGTTCTTTTGAAGAACGGAGACTAGGAAATCACTGAAGTGCGGAGTCACGCCAGACTCGTTGGAAATAAATTGAAAGCAAAATAAAAAAGGGAGATTCCTGTGTTCGGATTCCAAGATTACAGAAAATATTCTAACCAGAATATTTGGTACATCGGTGCAAACTAGGTAGAAGGGAACTTCAAGCATTCAAAGCTTATTTTTATAACTTATCAAACATTCAACGAAACTTACTAAAAATTAGAAATGTAGAAAATTGCTGGATACTAATATTGATTTCCAAGTCATCAAGTAGTTCACGGTTTAATTAAAATGTGTTACTGATCAACGATTACAGTATACAGTAAGTGATCCAAGTGGAACAAGATGTAACTTACGGGATCACCTGATATATCTCGAGCAGGCCTGTATCGATTCGTGAGGGGCGGACAATGAACGACAGCCTGACGATGTGTATCCATTAATATTTTCCTGTTCTCGATAGCTGACAGAAATTTGGCCGTGTCTGGCAACAGACAGATGAATGCCAGTACACCGATGGCAAAAGGAAAAAAGAAGAAGCGGAAGAACCCACGGATCTTCCAGGCTCGTTACAAGCATGGAGCTCATCTTTTTTCCCTCGTTTCACCATACGCTATCGTACGTGGCTCTTTTTGGTCGAGCGTGCTTCACTGCTGTCTCTGGGATTATTTTTGCAGGCATTGGTTTATTATTCTGTTTTTTTTCTCGGTTCGTGGCATCGTAGAGAATGAGTCGTTTCACGAGCTACGATTTTATGTGGATGAAGCTCCAGGCTGTAATTTTTAGGGAGATACGTTTTTTTGAGTATTCGAGATTTATACTCCGGGAATATTGGAAATTTCTTCCGGAATTCTGGGGAAGAGTCGTGTTTGATTAGAGAGCGCGAAGAAGCTTTTTCATAAGTTGCAAATTTTTCTGAGATTTTTTACTCTTTCAATAAAAAGAGCGATGAGTTCAAACCTTTTATACGAAATATTCTGAAATACATCCCGAATTGTTTAAACATGATAATGTTTATTAACGCCTTTACGTAATACACAAAAAGCTCGATCTACGCAAGAGATATTCATAAAAATTTGCAATTCCTTTGACGTATCGCAAACGTAAATTCTCAGAAAGTATACGGAATCTTTAAACAAGTCCAATGTTTCTGCATCGTGCTATTTGTACGGAATTGAACGGCAAAATCAATTTTACTCTACTTTCGGACATTAGCACGCAACGGTTGTTCACGGAATGACGTAACATGCTAATCCATTATGAGAACACGTTTGATAAGGAAATGATACAGTTTGAGATACTCTACCAGAGATTCGAAAGACCGTTGAGGGACAAAACTTGTAATAAATTACTTGAGAATCGATTACACAATCCCCGGGGTAAAAGCATTAAAAGAAACCCAGCGGGTATTCGAGATAGCCCATATTGAAGAGCTTCTATCGGTAAGTTCCAAATGGACGCGTAATACGGGAGAAAAGGGGAACTTAGCGGCACGAAGTAGCACTTATCCAAATTATGAAAGTCAAAGTATTCCGACAATCGAACAGCTGTCACCTCTCTCTTCGTTTTTTAACCATAATATACCTCCATGTTCCAGCCACATTTGTCCCGTACAGCGGTGGCAAAGCACAGGTTTCGTGCAGCTACCGGTTATATCCGAGGGCATAAACGGCTGCTGTCCAGACAGAACAAAGAGGGTGTTATCGTGGATGTCTGTGAGAACGACACCAACTGCGAAGCAGAACGGTACACAGAGGTATCGCAGAGACGAGGTACAAAGTAGATAGCCACGTAAGCGTCGCCATGGATCGTTAAATTGAAATCTGTTAGAGCAACCTCGTGCAACGCTTGGGGTTCAACGAACGAGTTTTATTTCCTTCGAGGTTTCTCTGCTCGAGCTTTACACGCGAAAAGTATGCCATTTTGTTACCCTGCAGCCATCCACCTTTTCAACCCTCTTTCTTTAAAAACTTACTGGGATTCTGCGTTGGACAAGTTTCTTTAATGAAAAGATCTGGAAACGCGTGATTGGTAGACCTTTCTAACATGACTGTTAATATACTTTATACAGAATAGCTGATGGATAATTGTAATGGGCGATTTCGGTACATGAAACTTAAGGTGTATGAATTTAGAGGTTCTACGAAAATGACAGTAGATTAATACAGTTTATACGAAATAACTGATTGACAATTATGGTGAGCGATTTTAGAACATGTTTGATGTGATTTCGTGACATGAAAGCATCGCATGTATGCTTAAATAATTCAAAATTGTGTAAAGGTTTGATGTTCTGATTACAGAAAGCCATTTGTAACAAATGTAACTTTGGTGCAATTTTTATTTTTGTAAAAGGTCATTTGTAAAATTGTATCATTGCAAAATTGTATCATTGTAAAGTTGTATCATTGTAAAACTATATCATTATAAAATTGTATCATTGTCTATTTGTATCATTGTAAAATTGCATCATTGTAAAATTATATCATTGTAAAATTGTAACATTGTATATTTGTATCATTGTAAAATTGTATCATTGTAAAACTATATCATTATAAAATTGTATCATTGTATATTTGTATCACTGTAAAATTGCATCATTGTAAAACTACATCATTATAAAATTGTATCACTGTAAAATTGTATCACTGTAAAACTGTATCACTGTAAAATTGTATCACTGTAAAATTGCATCATTGCAAAATGATGTCATTGCAAAATACTATCATTGCAAAATGTTATTACTGTAAAATTATATCATTGTAAAATTGCATCACTGCAAAATTGTATCACTGTAAAATTATATCATTGTAAAATTGCATCACTGCAAAATTGTATCACTGTAAAATTGTATCATTGCAAAATGTTATCACTGTAAAATTATATCATTACAAAATTGTATCACTGTAAAATTGTATCATTGCAAAATGTTATCACTGTAAAATTATATCATTACAAAATTGTATCACTGTAAAATTGTATCATTGCAAAATGTTATCACTGTAAAATTATATCATTACAAAATTGTATCACTGTAAAATTGTATCACTGTAAAACTGTATCATTGCAAAATTGTATCACTGTAAAATTGAATCATTGCAAAATGATGTCATTGCAAAATACTATCATTGCAAAATTGTATCTTTGGAAAATTGTACCGCTGTAAAATTGTATCACTGCAAAATTGTATCACTGTAAAATTGTATCACTGTAAAATTGCATCACTGCAAAATTGTATCACTGTAAAATTGTATCATTGCAAAATTGTATCACTGCAAAATTGTATCACTGTAAAATTATATCACTGCAAAATTATACAATTTATAAGGTGATCAAAGTTTGCAAAGGTCACACATAAAACTTGATCACCATTTTGTCCCCTTTTAATATCCCTGAATATATTAAACAGAAGATGTGTAAAAGGAATTTAAATTCGAGCCACGTCGACTTCAAAAAAGAAGAAAATCGCGTCAACTTAATTTTCGAGTCTCCGTAAATTTCGATGCCGAAATTAGCAGCTGATTCTCGCTGACCTATACCTGATAGTATCGAGCTATCGAAATATTTCGAGAAACACCTCGTATCGACGTAAACTGTCGGGCTTTCACGAGAACCCTTCAATTTTCGGCCGGAAAATTACTTCACATCGCTCCTTCAATTACCCGGCCAATATAGCTCCGCATTTATCTCGCTGTTATTTTTGAAAAATATCTACTTTGAGCAAACCTTTGCTCGATATTTTGCGGAACATTTAATTTTCCCTTCAATTAGTGGCCAATTTTAAAACATATCTCAAATAAATGGCTATAAAATAATTTGAAAATTTGCTTTCTGAAACTGTTATCCTTCCAACAGATTATTTTCAATTTTCCCGGTAGTTTTTCCTGCTTTCTCAGCTGCGGTATAAGCGACGGGGATCTGTAATGGCAGTAAACTCTACGGACAAAAGTTTTAACAACTGTGTATGAATAATATCTCTCAATTTCTTGAGAACCGATCGAGATCCAATTAAACGCAAATTGCTTCGTGTAACAGATAAGTAACAGAAATTGAAGCACGCGTTATATCACCATTCGTTGTATAACCTAGAATACGTGTACTTAGAAAAGGATTAATAATGCCTTTCAATTTTCACAGGAGTAAAATGTCGGCGAGCGTGAGTCACCTTCGGAATATGGGGTCCATGGGATTTCACGGGACACCGTGTATATTCGCCGCGCCTAAGGCGTTAAAACGTTCCAGCATAGCCTTGGCTCGAATACGTACGTTTCTAGCCCGTATATTTGCCGCGGTCACGAAATTTATTTCATCCATTTGCCACGTCGACAATTGACGGGATGGAAACCGCAAGCCCGGGCTGTTTTACACGCCATAAAAATTCATGGTTTCGTTAATCCTCGAAGTCTTTCGAGTCAGAAAGCAGAATTTCATTTGTTTTTCGTTAACAATCGGAGCCAGGGATGTAGGCAACGATGGGGCGCCAAAGAAATAGTATTTATAGGAGCTAAATCGAATCAGGCCAACGTTGAATCGGAGCTGTTTAAATATAATACGAGCACGATCTTTTTCACGATGCAACGGTTAATTTAAAACCGGGAATATTGCTTCCAGATTTCAATGCTTCAATAAATGTTAGAGAACATTGGACACCCGGTATAATGGAAAGGACTATACGGTGACTAATCAAAATAACGCTTCTTTACGGAGCCTCCGGTTGAAATTCCTGGAATCCCTCTAAAAATACCGGAGAATTCTTTTCTGAACACTGTATATATTAATGGAGGAACATTTGTGCACCGAAAGATTTGAAACTTTACAAAGTTTAGAAACTTTACAAACTTTACAACTTTGTGAAATTCCCTAAAATTTCAATTTTACCATTTTTGGTAGACAATGTAATCAAAGTAGTCACAATGTAATTAACTACAGTTAACTGTTTTTGACCAGTTCACAAAGTTGCAAGTTGCAAAAGAGTTGTTAGAATTTTATCAAATTTTTTGATATTCCGAAAGAAGTAAGTCTGTTGAAATTTTTTTAAATTGTTCATTTTGAACACCCGATATATAGAATAGAGCCATGTAACACACAAGTTGCGTCCGGCTGGCAGTGACAATACTGTATATTGCTTTTCCCTGGCGGGTCTCGGGACGTAGAATTTCTACGGCGATTTGCAAGAGGAGTCATTAGGACCACCATCAATCAACCACCGAAACGGTACTAGAATCCATGGCAACCATCATATAACTTTCGGAGATCCACCCATGTCGACCCTAGAATTTCTTCCCTCTATTTCGGTACATATCCCTAGATACAATATCTCTACTTAATTTTCTTATTGCACAGTTAAAAGAGTGGATATAAGAGACGACACTAGACAAGATACCTCCTAGAGAGAGACAGGAGACTAATTTAAATGTCCAAATCAAAAGAATCGTGCGCATGCGCACAGCGTAGAAGTATGGCGGTCGAAAAGAATAGTTTAAACCTCCACATTCAGCAGTAATTTACTTCTAATAAATATTTTGTAGAGAAAATTGATCACAAATACATTCCACATTATTAGAGATTTGCTCGATTTAAATTTCCCGCTCGTTACAAGCAATTTAAAGGGTTTGAGATCAAAGATAAGTCTTGCGATCGAGGATTAAAACTATTTTGCAGTATTGAGACAAACCACGAAACGCTACAAAATACAATGTTAATAGTACTTTTTCTTGTCCAGCTTTTCTTTTATATTAATCTTAACGTTTTTACGAGATCGGATAATCGTTGCGTAATCGACGAGAAACGAATCCTACTTTCATTCGCCGGTACAACCAGCCAAGTAGCATGATTTATGAATTTATTATGGGACAAGTGAGAGCCGATTATTATGCAAATGGAATAAGGTATTATTATCGCGTGATGCCTAGACGGTGCTATAAATACGTCACTGCTAAAATAAATCCTAAATCTTTGGAAACCGTACAACTAATTCTTAAGCACTTTTATTTTTCGAGGGTGGATTATAACACACGGTGCATTATGTGCCATCTTCAGGCTTCCACGCAAACTATTCCCCCACTCTTACCTAGTAATTAATCGTGTACAAATTGACGGTAAATACCTAATAGTTAAATTTTTAAATATCAAATTTCATACTTTGTATAAATCTGAAGATTTGAGAAGATGGTAAAAAGACTTTAATTATAATCTAAAGAGATTACTTTTGAGTAGTCACACATGGAGCAATTAACGATGACTCATTACAGTCCCAGCGTGTAATCAGCGATTAGCGATTAGTCAGCCAATAAGAAGTGTAAAAGAATCCCGTTTTTAATGAAGAAACATTGCCACGAAATTCCGTCGCAATGACCGTGTAAGCTCGAATCACGATTAAAACCGATAGTGTTCTATCGAGGCTGGAAATAACTGGAAGACAAAACAGAAGAATCCGTGCCGCGTAGCTCGTTATAATGTAATTAAGCGTCGTTTCACTTTCACTCGCAACTTCGAGCCCCGTTGAAGCAACTTTGTGAACCGACGGAAAGCCGAGGGAACTTGGGGCTAATTAAGAACTCTTTTTCTTTCGATTCCAGTTATTCGCTAGATTCGCGACATTCAACCCCGTTAATTCGAACACAATGCGATCTGAATATTCTTCTACCAGTTGCTTTGCGTTTCGAAGCTTTCGCTACTTCTTCAGCAGTTCTTACTTCGTGAAGGTGTTTGTTTACGAAGGGAATAAAAATTATTGCAAATACCTTGAATTTCTGTTGTAAAGCCTCGGTCGTTAAAATCGTGTAGACAGTTATCGCGCATTTTCTCCGGAAACGGAAATTATCATGGAAATTTATGAGCACTGTACTGTGACCCGATCATTATTCGATTTCATAGTTACGTTAAAAAATTGACGTGTAACTCCGACACAATTGATTACTAACAGTTAGTGATTTATTTATGCCATTTGTTTGCCATTTATTTATGAGGTGCGTCAGTCAAGACTAACCATTCAGGACTATAACATTAAAACGAACAAAGAAAATTAAAATGTTCTAAGTATTTTATATTCAGGGATCCTTGACAACGCAAATTATAGTTGGATCTAAAATTCAAGTTGAAGAGTATTTAAAATTTGAGTAATATTAGTCACATTTGAGTTGTGAGTGCGTCACGAGTGAGACTCGTCAAAGCACGGGAAGGGGTTAACCATAGTTTCTGTAAGAAATAACAATTTCTAGGTCGAGAAATTCTATAAAGAATCGACGGTCTAAACAGAGGCTTCGATACCGTATTAATGTTCCAGAGCATTATGTTAATGCCTCCGGTCCTTCATTTCCATCCTTAAATACACGCCAGTCGAAAAAGAAACGAGAAGAAAAACACGGACTTTTTCCCCGAGACAAAGAGAAGAAAACGCATCTGCGAACGACAAACAGCGTACGCAGATACCTCTGGGAAATAAAATGTTCTGTTTTTCCATTTCCATTGAAAGAGCATGGTTTGCGAGTTTAGTTGCTACGAAACAACAAAATCGACGTTCTACGCCGGAGAAGAACCGACCAGATCATTTCAAAACTTCCCCTCGAGAACATCAGACCCGCGACATATTGATCGATGCCTCGAATTTGCCCGGCTACAGCTACGATTCGATGCGGGTATTAAATGTTAATGGCCATGTACACTCGCGGGCATCGATGATTTTCATGGGGAAAATTACGACCCTGATCGTTTATTAATTACGAGATTTTTTAGTTAAGGACTGTTCGAGATTTTATCGGTTCTTTGGAAATTGAAGAATTGAGTGATTTGGGGTTTTGGAGATTTGGAGACTTAAGTCTGTAAGAGATACCTGATTTTCGTAGGGAAAATGTGTACCATTTTGTTTATTGAGAGATTTTTGAGGACTGTTCAAATTCGTCAGTTCTTAGATTTGGAAATTGGAGAATTGAGTGATTTGGAGGTTTGGAGATTTGAAGACTTAAGTCTGTAAGAGATACCTGATTTTCGTAGGGAAAATGTGGACCATCTTGTTTATTGAGAGATTTTTTAATCGAGGACTGTTCGAATACATCAATTTTTAGATTTGGAAATTGGAGAATTGAGCAATTTGAAGTTCTGAAGGTTTAGAGACTTAGGAGTCTGCGAATTGGAGGCCATTGATTTTCCTAGGTAAAACGCAAACCTAGGAAGTCACTCTGCACTCGTTTATTAACCGAGAGACTCTCAAGTGAAGACCTGTTCAAGTTCATCAACCTTAAAATCTAAAAATTGTAGTTTTGCAGAGTTGGAGTTTCGAAAATTGCTAAACTCAAGAGTTTTCGAATTCGAAGCTCGAGTGAAGATTTCAAAGATTTGAGAATTTGAAAGAAGTAGAAAATTTCGGAATTTCAAAGTATGTACGAGCATTCCCGAGGTCGAATTTCACCGGCTATCAGGAATTTCGTGACAGGATACGTGAAGAGACACCGCAGTATTATTAGCGTCGCGATGATATGCTTACGTAATGGAAAAAAGCGTCGGAACGCGAGCAGCGTGGTTCCTTTTTATTATGGGCAGCACCAGGGAGCCAGCTAATACGTAGGTGCACGGCCATCGATCACCGGGAGTTCGCTGCGAAAAATGCAAATTTGCTCATCCACTGGCGGAAAGTATATGTTTCGGAGCACAACTATTTACGTTTTATACTATATATTCGATGAATGATTTATGCTGCTTATTTGGGAGAATGACGCACGAGGTGCGTCCTACTCAAATACTTCACTACGTTACGACTCATATGTTTTACCTTTTCTGTATTCAAATAGTGACATACGAGGTGCGTCCTATTCAAATACTTCACTACATTGTACCTTACATGGTCCACCTTCACTGCATTCAAAAGATGACGCACGTGGTGCGTCCTACTCAAATCCTTCACTACTCTGCACCTTATATGTTCTACCTTCTCTGTGTTCAAACGATGACGCACGAGATACGTCCTACTTAATTACTCCATTACGCTGTACCTTATATTGTCCACCTTCTCTGTATTCAAAAGATGACGCACCAGGTGCGTCCTATTCAAATACTTCACTAATTTGCACCTTACACGTTCTACCTTCTCTGCATTCAAAAGATGACACACATGGTACATTCTAATTAATTACTCCATTACGTTGTGCCTTATATTGTCCACCTTCTCTCTATTCAAAGGATGACGCACAAGGTGCGTCCTACTCAAATACTTCACTACTCTGCACCTTATACGTTCTACCTTCTCTGTATTTAAAAGATGATGCACGTAGTGCGTCCTACTCAAATACTTCACTACACTGCATTTTATGCGTTCCACCTTCTTTGTATTTTGGTTTTTATATCGACAGTTTGGATACACCATATGACGCACCACGTGCGTCATGTACATTGAGACAAGGAAACCTAGAAATTCAGAAATATGTGTATCTCTTGATGCAATACACGCATGTATTTTGGTTCCTATGTTGATAGATTCGATACAGCAGATGACGCACGTGGTGCGTCATATACATGGAGACAAGGAAACCTAGAAATTCGGAAATATGTGTATCTCTTGATGCAATACATGCATGTAT
Source organism: Megachile rotundata (assembly GCF_050947335.1). Lineage (NCBI taxonomy): Eukaryota > Metazoa > Arthropoda > Insecta > Hymenoptera > Megachilidae > Megachile > Megachile rotundata. The sequence goes on from NC_134995.1 coordinate 11,551,644, forward strand.
TTTGGTTCCTATGTTGACAGATTCGATACAGCAGATGACACACCACGTGCGTCACACATATGAATGCACTGACCAATGCAGCAAAAAATGTACCTAATGCACCATAATTCAGACCTAATCAAAAGACACGTACATACGATTAAATGCTTGAAAAACCATAGTAAAAATAGAATATTAAGAGAAATATGAAAACTGAAGAGAGATTGTTCAACTGAAAACCGTACAATGTAAAACTGGGTGGAGGAATATGTGTGTCACGGAAAATTCTAGTCTCGATTGGAGACCGCGAGGACGAAAGAACAGGTCGAAATTTTTAAGAGCGCAGAAGAGACGAGAGAGAAAAGGGAGAGACTGGGTCGATCGAAAATTATATTAATATTCGTCCCTCTTCTCCTGCCTTCGGAATACCCGAAATTATTCTACGAAGCAGAAATTGCTCGTTACGGCGTATTCTTCGTAGCTCAAGATGCCACGTTGCACGATGAAGAGAACGAGATTATTGCACGACTTCTTATCACTCGACCATATGTTGCAATACAGACGTTTATATTAGTGCAATTAAACAGTGGAGACTTTGATCGAAATCTTGTGGAGATCTGATGGAAACCTCGAATAATTTTCTAGTTATTAGAATTGGTAAACCGCTTGAACGTTGGACAACGTTGATTTATTTTTATTTAAGTAAATCCATTATTTATTGACGCGTTAGATAACGATGGTAATTACTTTAATTATTTCTCGGAGTTTGAAACTTTTTATTTCTTATTCGATCGTTTCGAACGTGAAATTAATTCGAGAATCGCGGCTTTGTATTAAATAGACGACGCACCACGTGCGTCACATATGTGCGACGCAATGACGCACCGTATGAGTCATATCTCCATCAAACTATTTTACCAAAGTGCATGTTTTAATTATGTCTACTTTGTAGCACATCAAATTACATGCAAACATAAATTCACGTTGCAGGAATTAAATTACCGATGTAATGAATAGATACACAAATGAAGTTAAAATTATCTCTGGAACATCTAGCAGCAATTAGAAAACAAAATAATTATACCGTCTACGAATAAACATATTATTCATCCGAAATCTGAAAAATCACGTCTCGGTATACGTCGAGCAATTAAGAACGAAGACTTGATGAATTAAAATGTTTATAAGAAATATCGCAACTCGTTAGCACGACGTTGATCCTCGACAGTTTTAAACAGTTCCACGGCAAACAGAATATTTTCACCGTGATAAAGTGAAATCAGCAATGACTGTACGAATTAGGTAGCGTTAGCGAATAGCATGAATCATTGTGTCGAAGCCTTTTTCAAACTCGTGGCTAATTATTCACCTATCGCAAGAAATAAATGATTTTAATAACGGTTATTCGAGAAAGTGGCAAAAAGTTGCTTATACGTGAGAAAAATGATAGATAACAAAATATATTTTTATTATAGAAAATATTAGAACAAAGTAAAAAATAAAATAAAAATTTGCAGAATAAAAAAATTGCAAAATAAAAAATTTGCAAATTTTTATATGAAGAAGTCCATCACTGATCATTTGTAAAATAAAAAATTTGCAAACAAAATAATAATAAAAGAAAAATGGCTGCACTGTTTATAATTTAATCATGCGAAAGTTTCAGAATCATAGTTTATCCAAACTGTATTCACCGGCTGATTCACACAAATTATAATTTAGCGGCAGTAAAAAGATAGAATATAATTCTGTGAGCATATAATAAAACGTGGAACAATCGCAGATCAGGATATGCTTAAATTCACGTACAAACGCTAAGAGATCCCACATTCGGCTTAGCTATATAACCGTCATAAACAGCGTAATTATAAACTACCTGATAATGAAGACGTAAACGTTAATGAATCTATAATAAAATAGCGGAAAAACGGAGAATAAAAAGTGCAGATCTGTCTGACATAATTAATCCTTAACATTCATTAATTTTTTGTTGTACAAAAAATTTCATCTTTCCAGTAAGTACGTCATTAGAACAAAATGGCGGCAAATTTAAATAGGAGGAACTAACTCTTACTATTCACATATTTTTATAATCTAGTGTGAAAATTAGAGCAATATTCGGCTGAAAAATAGCGGAAGACAAATGAATGGAATTTTAATAAAGGATACCTTCGTGCACGACCGTAAAACTCTCCCCAACGGGAGTTTGTCGGGTGTAAATCGCAAGACACGAGTCATCGTAAAACTACTTCCGTTTGCAGAACAAAAGCTGCTTTACGAGAAGACTTACGACATGCAAAGCACGTAACCGCCAACGGCCGACTATCAGCCCCGATTCAAGGAAAAATCTTGAAAATTGTGGAAATATATTTTTTCCCCTCGGCCGACCACTCCTGCGATCGTATTCGCAAGATCCTCCTTTCGCCCTTGTCGACCGGAAGTATTAACGTTTTACGAGTTAAATCACGGTCCTTCGTACTGCGTCCAGCTCGAGGGACGAGTGGAATTACCAACACGACAGAATAATAAAGAGATCGCGATACTTGGATGTTAAAATCATGGATACATTTTTTATGAAAATGTTACACACTTTGCAAATAGGGAATCTATTCATGCCGAATGATGCGAAATTGAAACGCGCCAAATTAAAACATACCGAATTGGATTGCGCCAAATTGAAATACACCGGATTGAACCGCGTCGAATTGAATCGAGATGAATCGCGTTAAATCAAATCGCGACTCGTTGATTTGACGAACAAACGTTTTAACTGTTGGAACATTTTTTAGGCATACGATTCAACGGGCAATCGCCAGGCAGCGGAAGAATGCTCCTTTACGGTTAAATTTTGGCGAAGTGGGGGAAGCATTCGCTTAATCTGAACGCACCCTTAGAATACTTGTAGGATTCTAACATTCTTACAGATATATTATGATTTAAATGATTCTCGTAACAGTAGCGATACTTGAATCCTAAAAGTGAAAATAGTAAAGACATAACACTACAATTTCGCTACCTATCGTGGACTTATCTGTACGCACGTTGAAGAGGATCAACTATCAAACTACTCGTAAAATACTTGTTGTCGAGGTTCAATTATCCTGTAAAGTTATCGAAGAATGAAACCTACCTCTTTAAGATTTAGGTATGCTTTCAAGTGTATCCATTTGAATTCGAACCTATTTACAACATACTTGCATCCCATAATTTCCTGCCTGCACCTGAAGACTGTCACGACTATCAGTCAAGCACGGTGTAGTCCACGGCAAGTTTCCAACGCGGTCCGTCGGTCAGAAATGCGGATAGCCTTAACCGCGATATCTCGAACTCGAAATTCGTCAACGATTCTGTTCCGTGTTCCTTGCCTTATCTTACACGTTTCCACGCACACACGCACACAGGTACACACATTATCGTACACACCCGCGCACACGATGTTATGTTCACGATAAAACACGGTATACATATGCACACGACAAACAATCGGACCGGAACGTTGACTGCGAGCAACGGCATGACATGCTTGCTAGGAACTTCCTTCGACCGACAATCGGTCAAAACAAATTCGAAGCGATACGTTCCCTGGCACGGTTAAATAAGGGCGAGATTCGCCCGAACGAACAAAAGTACGGTACGAAGGAGGAGAAGAAGAGGACGAAGAAAAAGAAGAAGAAGAGGAAGGAAGAAGAGTCGAAGGCAGGAAAGAGATCTCGTAGCAAGCACGCTTACCTCTTGGTGGCGTCAAGCAACGCGCCCTGGAAGCACTTGGCACCGTGAACGAAGGACACGACAACGATGTCCGGTAGCGCGGACTCGACGGTCACGAGGATCTTGTCGCCCCTGGCGAGCGTGAGTGCGGACAGGGCCACCGTGTCCGCCGCCATCTTGGCTCGTTAGAATTATTGCTCCTCGCCGTGTCGAGGCCCGTCGTCTCTCTCTCAACGGATGACGTGAGGAGCGGCTGGGGCTGCCTCACTCTCCTCCGTGTGTACGGAGGCCATGGGCTCTGCGAGGCATACTACGGGTGGGGGAGACAGGAGGGCAGCCTCTGCCTGTTTTGCTTGCTCGCTTACTCGCTCGTTCGCTCGCTTGCTTTCCTAGCAGCCACCACCGCCAGCCGCGCCGCATTTCACGTTCGTGCACAGCTGGGCACGAGTACATCACTGCGCATGCGTCGCACCACCCCCCACCTCGACTACTGCAGCACCGTACCTCGCTCTATCCGAACCCTGGCCATTTTAATGTTCTTCTAGTCTGGACAATAAAATTACACATGTTAATGTAAACCGACCGTTACTGATCTTGTCAGCAGTAATCTTTAACAGTCGGTACTATAACAAACCGATTAAATCGTTCGAAATATTAGTATCGATCTTCGAACGATATTCCGAAAGTGCCGTTTTTCTTGGAAGTATCTTTTTAAATGAAATACATGTGTCAAATATAAACTATCAAATCTCGGATGATCAGTATTTTTTTTAGAATAGTAGTAGGCAATATCATATACCATGATTGTATATGGAGAATCTTTGTGGATTTAAAACTTCGGACTTTGGGAATTTTAGAGTTTGAATACTTGAGAATTTAAGGAGTTAAATTAAGAATTTCAGGATACGAAAGTTTGGGGACTCTGATACGAATTATTACGAGAAATAATATAATATTCGAAATCCAAAAACTAACATTTTTAACGGGCCTTTCATTTAACGTATAGTCATACGATACTGTTACTTCGTCTCAGGACCGTAGAAACCACACGAGGTGCCCTTCCCTTACACACATAAACCCCATAGAGAAGGAAACGTGTGTTAGGCACTAAAACCTCTTACTTTAGCGATATATCTTTCGTTTTGTAATTGAACGAACATTTCCCCTGATGATTTATCTTGTCCAGTCAACAGTACATTTGCCAGCTGGTTTTATGTACAATTTTCTTTCACACGATATGTACCCGGTCTAGATACACCACTCCACACATACTTTTCGGAAACATTCTTTCTCTATGGCACAGTGGGGACAGCCTGGAAGAATGAGCTATAGAAATATATTCTATCACGATTTATTACGTTAACAATCTTACCTTGTATCTACAAGTTATTTATGATTTTCAAATGGAAATTTTCTGATTGTTAACATTGTTGTGGCATTTGAGTTCGGATTTTAACAAAGAACCATTTCGAGACGGACTTAATCGATGTTAATTGAAACATGAATTCTTGCTAGTCTTATACGCTCTACGAGACAATACCTCTTTTTATTATTCTTTAACATATTCGATACTCTTAGTAAAGTATTTGTAATTAATTGTTAATATTGTATACATTAATTTTTATTTTGTATCTATTAATTTTTATTTCGTGTCTATTAATTTTTAAGTTTGCATCTATCAATTTTTATGTTGTATTTATTAATTTTTATTTGGTATGTAATAACTGTAGAGTTACATTTGAATATCATGTTAAAGAGCAGATGGCCAAAAGCTGGTTTATTTAAGTGGAATAGTAAAATAGTGAAATAGTGGAAGGGAGGAAGCGCGAGACAGAAATATAGTAGTACAGTACGAGTAAACATTATATATATTACTACTTGAGCCGAAAAAATGATATTACTGTTCCAGGGTTAATGGAGCATCTCCACCGGAAGTGCAGAGGGAGTGCCGTGGGAGAGCCGTGCGACAAGCGGTAAAAACAAGCATCCCGAAAATTGTACGAAAAATATTACGAAACAATAATTCCCGACGGTTTTAGCTACAATATGGTGACGCGTGACAAACGAGGTCGAGCTCTACTTTTCGCGAGCACGGAAGTGTACATGTATACAGCTTTAGTCGGCCTGTGCACTAACTTTTCGTTGCCACGCGAAGAAAAAAAACGAGTAAAGAAAATCAGTGATGACCACGGTAGACCGTTGAGGGAAAATTTTCAACTTTTGTAATTTTTAAACTTACACATTTGACTTGATAAAATTATAAGCTTTTCCTACTTCTTAGCCAACCGGAAGAACACGTTGCACACGAGTGTGCATACAGAAATTCGACAGAAGCGACCGTGAACTTGATTTTGTTCGCTGACCTCTGCACTTAAGCGTTGTTTAAACTTTCTCTCCTGCTTCGGCCCGGTTTCATAACTTTAACAAAAGGGACATTGGACGCGATCTAACGAAGCGGTCACCGAGCTTCAATTGCCAGAGACAGGGTCGAAAGCTCAACGATGAGACTTAATGAGTTTTATCTCCAGACAACTTTTTATCGATACTGTTTAACAAACAGTTAAGATTCTAACGTAATAGATATACGAAGTCCACATCGATGTATAATTTAAAGCTGGTAGACTTCGCAAAGCGCCACTATGTTGCAAAGACAATTTGACCTGGTGATCTATTTTTTCTACAGAAATAAACATTTTATCAGCCATGCAGATCGGATTAGACTTTTGAATAGAATTGTCCAAGCTCGCCTTCAGAAAATATGATCAGTTTATATGTGTACACACATATTCACATCCTCGATATTAGCTGTACGATGTCGATAATATTGCGCAACTCAGAATATTGCGCACACCATATTGAGCGTTTAAGGCGTTCTTCAATTTCGGACACGAAATTGGGAAACTTCTGGATTAATAATTCGTCTGGAAAAAAGTGGCACTGGTACGAGGAGTTACCTCCGAGAGTTGCTTCATAGTGGAGAATGTAAAATATCCCCGTGTTGCTCTACCTTCGATTTTACAACTTGAAAATTTCCAACAAGCTGAAAATTGCTACTTCGAAAAATACAAGCGGATGAATGACCGTTTTCGGGCCTCAAAAGTTTGGAATACTGGATACTTTCACTGTAGAACAAAAGATGAGTCAATTTCTATCTCGAGGTATACTGAGAACGCGATATCGCGTGAGCGGCAATCCAGTCCGCGATATCGAGTGAGCGGAATGAAACGTGTTAACTACTTATTTAGATGGAACGTATTACCTTAGGAATAATATTTCGACCTTCGCAAGTTAATGGGTTAATAAAAAGTTACAGCCGCCCAAGATTTATTTCAATGCAGTCACGTGTTCGAATATCTGTTATAAGACCCCCATAAACGTTTACATTTTAACCACAGGTTAATGATACATATTCATAAGTTCGATACCTGGGGAAAGCAAGGATAACGTAAACAAAGTAGTTCCAAGTAGCCGGCTTTAAAAAATCGAATGAAAATTCATGAGTTCATTTCAATTATAAATACGAAGTTTCAAAATGTATGTTTTGTACATAAGAAAAGAAAACATCTTTGGCGCGACCAACAAAGACGTGTAAACGTGTACTTACGTGCATTATAATGTACTGTCTCTTTCGTATTTCTATCACCGGAAATTGAACGGTGTCAAACGCAACTTATTGTATTCAGATTGATAAACAATATAGTAAAGCACTATTTTGTTATTGTTCCATACGTATCGACGAGGCAGACCTTGGAGAAATTGACAAATGCTTACGTCATCTCTGCATATTCAATTGTATCCCTTATCTTTCGTCGCTTTTTCAAAACTATTTATGGTTATATGATTAAACAATTTGAATGACAATAGGATATTAAAATTAACTGCCTATTATGTGAACTAATTTTACGAAACGATAATTTTCTCGTCAGTTACAGTCGAGGGTACTTTAAAGTTTATTTAAGGAAAATGGCGATGTAATGTGACAAGATACAGTGAATTACCCAGCGTTCCTAAAGAAAATGGTACTATAAGATAACTCCCCAAATTGCCAAATTTTTTAATTTAGAAATAAAGAACACCCTGACTAGTTGCTGTGTAATTTACACATCGGGCTAAATTATTTAATTAAAACATATACATCACCTCGCATAACAGCACGGTGTTTCTCGAAATTATCGATCATTTGATTATTCGATAATACCAAATATCCAACGATTCTGTGAGAAGTGGAAGGGCGCATGAAACGATGATAATAACAATAATGAAGAAATCACGCTGGAGGGGTAAAGCGCAGTGCTGTATCAAGATAGGGTGCGCTCGCGTAGGGTCCTATCAGCTGGGGTGCGCACCGTACAACGAATATCCAGACCGGAGCAGGCTCTCAAAGAAGTGGTACACATTTTACGAGTAAGTGAATAAAAATGTGCCTATCACATATCAAATAACGTTACGTAACGCGTGCACGTGTAATTTGACGTATAACGAAGAGAAATAAAAGGAGACGAACAGCGGCCTCGTCACTTCGCGTAGTCGTTTCTGAATGAAAATATGCCGGTACCTTGACAGAAAGTGGGTCGTGCATCGACTGCGGTTCTTCTGTTGTTACCAAACGTGGTCGATAATCGCTTTGGAATCGGGAAACCCTGGACGAAAATGCGATCACGCGAGTGTGTTGTCGTGAATAAAGAGAAACTGTGCACAACAACAGGGCGACGGACACGAAAACGAACATAAGCGAACACGCGAACTGTTAAATGTACGTTTCTTAGGTTATGCTATGTTTTGTGAACGATTTGAAATGGGCCCGTGAACTATACGATACTGCGTGCACGATTGGTCATTGGGCTTTGCCGACAAATCCAATGCACTCACGTGCGTCGCGATATTATCGATCGATGGATCGAATTCGGTATTGTTTGATAATTATGTATTATAATTATGGGACCGGCGTATCGCTTTTAAGTTTAAAGTCTCACTGGCTATCGAACGAAACGCTCGATATAAAACGGTGTCGAATAATCGATATACATTGTTTGTCTTGACGGTTACAACGATCGATTTTTCGAATATTCTTTTAAACGGTATTAATTCTTTTAAACGTTGTGGATAAGACTTATATAAATATGTGATAAAGTGAACTTTATGCATCAAAGATACAACAGTGCAAAATATGATATTCGTTAACTTTGATACGTAACTAAAATGCTGTACTATCTGTACGCTTAAAAGTATCGCATTACTTAGGACACGAAGTAGTATGACAGAAATCTCTCACTGTTTATTTCTGAAGCTGGAATTTATACATTTCAAAATTTCTAAAGTTTCCAAATTTCTAAACGTTCTCGTGTAACGTCTACCGCACCCATTAATATACAGTAAGGAATTAAATTACATAATATCGTATTATCTTAATTTTTCGTAAACAATTCGTCAGTGCTGAGTATTAACCATTTGTTAAGGTAAACACGTTGAGGTATAATGTACAGCTTATCAAGAAGAATGAATGCGATAAAACAATCGTAAATTACTTTGACGGCCTTATTTGATGTTTTTTAACCACGTGAAAAAACTTGCGTAGGATATTAAAAGATCTTTTAGAATGTAAAGAACTCACTTTACGTTAAATCGATCTCGTCGCAATATTTGGTGAGCGATGCAGCAACCATTTATCAACATTTGAGAACGCATACTTCATTTTGGCGCGGTGTTACGTGACAATATTTTTACATATTACGGTGTTATGGCTATTTCAGAACACACCGTGAGCTCACACTGACGTCTATAAATATGACGTTAACGTACCTCACGGACAGCATCGCGGTTTCTTTATTTTCCGCTTAGTTTTCGTAAATGTCTACACTTATATCTAACCGATGATGTTTCGCGTCTGTTGAAAGGATTGAGGTGACGACTATCCCTCGATCAGGAGAGCATAATGGGGGAAGAAAGATTGGACGTAGACAAGCCACTTTGGGATCTCAAAACCTTTGTAGGAAGATGGAAATACTTCGCGTGGATGACTGATTTCCGTACATGTATCGTTCCGGAATCCGAACTGCTCGAAGCTAAGAAACTAATAGAAGACTATAGGTGAGCACAAAAGCGCGGGAAACTAGTCTATTCAAATTGACCGTCGTATCGCGTGTTATCTATAAGACAAAGACTTATCTAGCAGTTTAAAAGCAATTATTATAATTTTTTTAATTCTTGCATAACATGCTTAGAGTTTCAAGGGGAATCTTGATGTTAATTAATTTATTACTTTTTCGTCGAAATGTGAACGTCAGTTAGTATCGAGTATGAGGAGAATTCAAAGAATGATATTGCGTAATAGAAGTTATCGATAGATGGACTTCGCTGTGTTAAATGTCTAAAGGATATAGCGAAATTTTTATTATATGTTTATAATTGTTTTAACCGTATAACCTCGATTCTTTTAAGAAGTCATATATTTTATTGTTGTTTTTCGGTGTCCGCAAAAATCAATAGTTCGTTTATACCTCAGAGTTGGGAAGGAGCCAGCTGGTACAACCCGAGAGCAGATCATCTACGCTAAAAAGCTTTACGAGTCGTCCTTTCACCCCGACACCGGTGAACTGCAAAATGTCTTTGGGAGAATGTCCTTTCAGGTACCGGGTGGAATGGCCATCACTGGTGCCATGCTTCAATTCTATAGGTAAATGCTTATTGTTATTCTTGAAAATAACACGTATTAATTAATATACGTTACAGGAACAACATAACCCAACAACAGCGCTGATTCATTTTTTCCTTCATGTATCCTAGAAGATCCCCTTCCCCTTTTATGCACCAACATGCTACCTGCTACCTCATCATGATCATTTGCCTAAGGACTTTTTTCAAATTACGTTGTATTTTCTTAATATGTACATGTTTAATATGTTTCTCATTCTGTGGTTGTAATTTATTTGTGATTAATTGCAGAACAACTACCGCTGTGGTCTTTTGGCAATGGATGAATCAATCGTTTAACGCGTTAGTCAACTATACTAACAGAAACGCTAACAGCCCTACAACAGAGTTTCAATTAGGTGTGGCTTATGTTAGCGCTACGTCCGCTGCAATGTTAACGGCAATAGGATGCAAATCGTTTTGGGCAAAACGAGCAAATCCACTTATGGCGGTAATACGATTTAAGAACTAAGATTCCTTAATCAAAATTCAGTAGAAATAAAAAATTCTACTTTTAGCGTTATGTACCATTCGCTGCTGTGGCGGCCGCGAACTGTGTAAACATTCCGTTGATGAGACAAAATGAAATAACGAAAGGAATTGAAATTAGCGATGAAAATGGCAACAGACTCACAAAGTCGAAAGTAGGTTGTATTTTATTTATTATAGAAGAGGATTAAAAAATAAGTTTTACAATGTTTGATTTATTGGTTTATATATTTGTAAAACGCATGGGATTTGTCCCACCCGCGCACGCAACAGATTTTAACACATCTTATCTCGGATTAAATGTGTACGATTAATGTTTCAGCTAGCAGCGATCAAAGGCATCAGCCAAGTAGTAATCTCAAGGATTGTTATGTGCGCACCTGGCATGCGTAAGTAGATATCGATTAAAACTAAATGTGAGATCAAACAAAGTTTATGTCGTAATCATTAGCATATCTAATTAACCACTAAACTGGGTTTTGTATATTCAGTTATTCTTCCACCCATTATGGAAAGACTGGAAAAATACTCTTGGATGCAGAAGATTAAACCGCTGCATGCGCCTATACAAGTTCTGCTGGTCGGTTGTTTGTAAGTACTTTTATTATAAATATTACTTGTGTATAAAAAATTACGAGATAAACGCAAACTTTTTAAAAAAATATTATCTTATTTCAGTCTGTCGTTTATGGTTCCTACGGCTTGTTCCTTATTCCCACAAAACTGGTAAGCACGACTTAATTTGTGTGCATCTTGCGCATATTTCATTCACTGGTGTAACTAAGAAATAGGGGTCTTTCCTCCTCCAAATGTCCGAATATCATGCACGGAATGGGTCGATAACTCTGTTAGCAATTCTAAAGACCCTGACCTACCTCGCATAATCCTAGTTACACCAATGATATCGGGTTAATAAATATTTCATTCAAATTTACATACACATGTATTGTAGCTCCATTAAGTCATCCACTTTGGAACGCTGGGAACCCGAAAATTATGAGCTTCTAAAGAAGAATTGTAAAAACGGAGAGATACCAACGCATTTATACTTTAACAAAGGTTTATAATGTACAAGAATCGCTAGTCCCGATAAAAACTTTTGCAGGATTGCATTCTCAGTCACCCTCTAAACAGAGTTATAGTAAGCTGATTAATTATGGAATTGAACAAAGTTTCGCGTACAGTTCGAAGTTGGGGAATTTGTAGTTTTCTGCTGGTTCAGAGGATAACAAACGTTTCGGAAAGAACCTAGACATATTATCCAGTAAATATGACAATATCGCATTTCAGATCATTTTTATTTACATGGCAATATATTTAATTCGTAAGTCTCGTCGTTTGTGCTAAGTTATAAGAATTGAATATTCATGGTGCATTTTTATAATCAATAACAATTGTCTCTTGCGAGTACGTGATACCGTCATAAATGTTGACAATATTATACTATTAGTAAATGTAATTATGTCACATGAGACGTTCGCACAGCAATAATTTGTCTCTACTTAATAAATTAGGCGTACATATCTATTAAGCTGCAATATCATGATCTTGCACATCATTGTTAAATCGCTCGACACGCGTAGTAAATTGTTAAATGATTGTCGATACACTATTATTTCTACCTTCTTAAGCCATCAAACGGAGCGAACGATGCTGTCATGTATATTTTAGTAATAATAAAATAACTGCTAAAAATAAAACCCGAGTGATTCACTTCGTCTTAGGATAGATTTCGCTAATCTTATTATAAATACAAAAAACTATATATTGGGTAGAAAATGAGAAGCTTGATTCTGTTGCGGCATGTAACCGATGCGTTCTTGAATTTCACTTTGCGGCATTTTACCACCCCATGAGGGAGGATTGAACGTTGGTTGCTTTTCAGACTCTTTCTTGGCTTCAAGAGCTTTCCTCATCGTTTCATACTCTTGCAGATCATCTAGTCGCAAGTCAATTCTTGTTGGGCTACGCCGTATCATTTTATCGGGAAAAGTTTACGACACCTTTCTTTTACAATAAAAAAGCCACGCTCCACGCCGATTGGTATGCGAAGAATGTCGATAATGAAGGCCAAATGAATAAACCGCTACTTTCTTTAATCCGTAACCCTACACAATCATGTACAACGTGATTAAACAAAAACTGTGTGTCACGATAATAATTCTACAAATTATATCGTATATGTTTCGATTTATATTTTTGAACAATTTACTTTTTTATAATAATTTATTACTACTCGTATAATATTGGAAGATATTAAATTGAATTAATTTAAATACTGCTCAGATATATGAATATTATGAACAAGTTGAGAATTCGAATCGCTAAAGAAAGCTGAGTACTCAAGTTAAATATTCAGATTCAAATTTGAGTACTCGAATTATAATATTTATATTTGATTCTTGAGCTGGAATTCGAGTTATGAACTTGTCTATTCGGACACTAAGAGTTCTATTTCCTATCTTTTTTTGTCAAATAGTTCCTTTGGAACAACTAGATTCATGTAGGCACCCCTGAACATTAGGTTAAGATGGCGGATTCCAAGCAATAGATATCTGACCAGTAATAATTCCGAAATAAAAAGCGTCACTACGAATGCACGGATTACTGGGCCACTTATTTTCGCGAAAATGACATTTTTCTTACGATATTTCGTACAGATCATTTATAGATTCGCATCATTTAGAGAAGTAGCGTGAAAATGTGGGTACAACAAGGGATTTGGCCGCCGTAAACACGCTTCCGATCGAGTGCTACGATTTTCGTTAATTCTGCCACGGCGGCAAGCACTCCCCTTTAGTAAATTGTAAATAATTGTAAATTAAGTACCAGGCAACGAAACGCCAGCACGAAAGGATGCTTTACTTGGAAGATTATGTCGAAAGTACGTAAAAACGAGGCATGGTCTGCTTACCCAGCTTCTCAAGAAAGTTACTAACCTTCCCGAATATACTCTCTCATAAAAACATCCGAAACTTTTCAGAAAATGAATGCCTTAGTAGATGTTACGTTATAATACATAATACTTTAAATGCCGCTTCGTATTTTTCTATGATATTAAGTACTGTATAATATGAACAATTAGTTGTCACACGGTTCAATGTAAATTTTAGGTTAGTTACATGTTTTCTGAACGGTCAATAGCTTTTTTACTTTTATAAATATATTTTGAAGCTCAATTCTAACTTGTAATGTTTATCATGACCAATGTATGAGTGTTATAATAGTTCTGCTAATCTGATAGACATTACCTGTTATTAAATAATTGCTCCTTCTCACTAATTTTGTTGGGTTATGTTGACCATGTTCTTCTACGGTTTCAGTGATTGAGCATCTACCACAAGAATTAAGAGACCGATTCACAGAAATGAGAGAAATGGACTTAGGTGTACAGAGTACGTGCAACCTTGTGCAATATAAAACCTGGAATATACACGTGCAAATATGTTTCTCATTGTTTTCTGGACCATTGCTAATAAAATGCTCCAATCGTTGCAGATTCAATGGACAGTTTAGAAAAGAAAGTAAAAACATTTTTTTCAAATGCAAAGAAAATGAAACCTAGTGAAAAAGAGGCAGAGTATGAAGCCATTAGAAGGGAGTATTACAAAACCTTGGAGGATGCAGATGAAAAGGTGCACTTAGCCAATCAGATGTACGACTTAGTAGATAGATATTTGAGGAGATTAGATCAGGAATTGCACAAATTTAAAATGGAACTAGAAGCAGATAATAAAGGTATCACAGAAATATTGGAAAAGAGGTCATTAGAATTAGATCAACCACCAACGAATAGTAGTCAAAAAGAGAATCGGTATAGCTTTACATCATCCAGTAGGTCACGAGACAATCACAGTCATTGTAAGTATATTATTCTATTCCATATTTATTATGAATTGTATATTATCCAATCTCAGAAATATTTTGTAATTACATGTCCTTTTTTCATAGCTCGGGCAGAAAAGAGAAGAGATTCAAATGCATCCTCCACTTCGATAGAAAAACGCTTAGCTATAGAAAAAATTTCTCCAAGTCTTCCTGAATCGCGACCAGCTTCCGCAAATTCAGGACCAATTATTGCCGCTACTAGCGTGCCATCTACTCCTACTGCAATCGCGAATTCTGTCGGCTCTGTTAGCTATAATCTCGGTCATATAGGAGCTGGTGGAAATGCCATAGCAGCTGCAGCTTCGCAAGCGATCGCTGCTACGCAACAGATGCAGCAAGGCAGACGTACTGCTAGCTTAAAAGCTAGTTATGAGGCCATCAATACCGGTGGTGTACACGCAGCTGAATTTAGCAGAGAACTAGCTGGAGCTGCTCAAACCGCTATTGCAGCTATACAGGAAACAACAAAGAAGCATAAAAAGTATGCCTCTTTTATCGACAGATTATTGAAAATTCATCTTTTTCCATCGAATAAATGATCATTGTGCATTTTAGAAAAGTAACAACTGCTGTTCCGAGTTCAAGCGTAGTTGCTGCTTCCGTACAGCAACCAGTATCACCTCCAGTTATAACTACGAATACACAAGTAGTAGATTCGGATAATCCAGATTGGACATACGATCCAAACGAACCAAGATATTGTATATGTAATCAAGTATCTTATGGAGATATGGTTGCCTGTGACAATTCAGATGTAAGCCGCACTTTTATCCCTCGTTGCGTTTCCTTATGTGTGAAACACAAGCATTTCATGTTATCAAATAATACGTTTGGTATAATTTTTTGTTCCTGCAGTGTCCTTTTGAATGGTTTCACTATCCATGTGTGGGTATCACTGCACCGCCAAAAGGCAAGTGGTACTGTCCTCAATGTACATCTTCTATGAAGAGACGTGGAGGTCGGAAAAACTGATTGTACCATAATCAGTGCAAATACAAGAAGAAAAAATTGATACTACCTCTTAGGCACTGTCCGTCAAGTACCAACTTAGTTAGGAAGCTATTAATTCTGATTTTATATGACTTTTTAAATACGTTTAAAGTTTAAGTCATGATCTTATCTGGTCTTGGTCT
Organism: Megachile rotundata; assembly: GCF_050947335.1. Taxonomy (NCBI): domain Eukaryota; kingdom Metazoa; phylum Arthropoda; class Insecta; order Hymenoptera; family Megachilidae; genus Megachile; species Megachile rotundata. The sequence continues at coordinate 11,567,531 of NC_134995.1, forward strand.
TGTCTCACGAAATACGAATTTCTGTTTCTAAAGCAGAAGAGAAAGCAGTTTTTTTTACTGCGTTTTTTGTAGGCATAGCGAGAGGATCAGATGGTGCAAAAAGTGTGCTTCAAACAATTTCTGTTACGAGAAATATAAATATTGCAAATATTTTTTGTACCTTCTTGCACCATTCTTATACCGCGACCACGTTAGATAGTTTCTACAAATTTACAATCAATTGCAATCGTACCTCTGGACACGATACAACTCATTGACTGATACCAGAGGCGATACTCACGGTGAATTTTCGAAATTTATGTTTTTAGTTCACACGACATCAGACAACTTTTCGAGCAATCTTCGTGTATTTACGTACTTGTATTAGTTCAGATGTGCTTAGTGTCTCGCTGAATTGACGACTGTGCGAGCAATAACATTTTAAGTGTTTCACGCTTTCGGGAAAGAAACAAAAAAAAAAGAGAGAAAAAGTCGATATAAACAGATTGCGAGAATACTACTTTCGAACCGAAGAAATGTAGCAACTTGATGTATAAATAAAGCGAATGATGCAGATTTATTATTCGTTATTATGATTTATAAAATTGTAGCTAAGCTAACAATTTTTTCCTTATTTACATTCAATTTTTGTCCTTAAATGTATTTCCCAAAATTGCCACCATTTTTGAAATCAAATAATTTCTCGGTATTTTCTAATACTAGTAGACAGACTCTTTATGTATGTTTTAGTAGTATCTTATACAACACAAAAGGACGAAAGGGGAAAACCAAAATAATTATCTGATTCATAACGCAAGTACCGAGAATTTATGATTATTGACCTTCTTCATTTTAGAGCGCGTCTGACCTTCCATTTCGTTCCACTCTAAGCATTTTTTGCTGTAAAAATGCAACAATATTGTGACATCATTCCACTCATAAATGAAGACATAATTGTTATCGGAAGTAGTTTACAATAAACTGTCCGACCGATATATTTTACACCATTTTATTGTCATGACAAGAATTGCTGCTCTTCCATCTGTGAAAGGCCGTCAGCATTATTTTCGTTCCGAAAGGATGTACGAGTTAATATGTTTGTTTAAAGGTCACTCTTGCTTATGCTTGTTTTATATAAATTGACGAAGATCTGCTGGCAGAGTCCTGTTGCTCTTTGACTTTGTATCACTTTGTTTAAGTTTGCTATTCAATCATGTTTGAGAGAAGTTTGTTCCTCTTGTTCATTGCTGGCGTCCTACGGTATTGTGTTGTGGCGCAAGATCCGATTGTCTTTGATAGTTCTTCATCCGCTATGACATCAAGTACACAAAGTAAGTGTGCTTTACGGTCCAAATTTCTACAATGTTTAAAGTTATTTAATCTGACTGATTATTTCGCATAAAATATTACTTAACAAGTATTTTACTTTAAGATGGTATGTCCTGTTGTTGTGTTCCAACGGGTAGTTGTCCACCTTCTAGTGGTGGCATTGATATTCGAATAGTTACTCCGGTACGTATAAAATTTATAAACGATAAAACATAATTTAGAACATTATGTCATTCTGATCGAATTTTTTAAAAAAATATTCAAGACTTCCAATTGCAATGCTGGGCAAGTATACTGCTGTTCACGTACTTCTGGAAACTTAATTGACGGAAATTGCGGTATTAGAAAAATTCCTGTAACCGCGCGTCGTGATGGACAAGCTAGCTTTGGTGCATATCCTTGGCAAGCTGTACTTTTAACGAGCGGCAACGTTTATGCTGGTTCTGGTGTACTCATTACTCCAAATCATGTGCTCACTGTTGCACACAAAGTGGCTTCTTATGTGTAAGTAAACTGCATCTAATTTATTCAAGTAAACTTAGTAACTTATATATATTATTCTACAGAAATGGTGGTCTTAAAGTAAGATTAGGAGAGTGGGATGCAACATCTACAAGTGAACCTAATCCCTACCAAGAATATTCAGTTCAAAGAATATCCATACACCCTAATTATGACTCTGTTAATTTAAGAAATGATGTAGCAATAATAACTTTAAGTGGTACTGTACCTATCTCAAGTAGTCCTAACATTAATACTGCCTGTCTTCCTGTGGCAATACCTGCCAAAAATACAAGGTATACATACAAAGTTATAGCAAAAGTTATTGAACATTTCTTACTTCAAAGTAAAAGCTAAATTTATTTCATTACCTATTTGTGCCTTCAAGATGTTGGGTGTCAGGATGGGGTAAAAATGCCTTTGGTGCAAATGGAAGATACCAGAGTATAATGAAAGAGGTGGATGTACCCATTGTTGATCAATCAACTTGTGAAACTTCTCTTAAAAGCACCAGTCTTGGACAAAATTTTATTCTCGATCAAAATAGTTTCTTATGTGCTGGAGGAGAAACTGGAAAAGATGCATGCACAGTAAGTAAATTCTTGATATCTTTATAATACTGATATGTTCACATGAAATTTAAGAATCAATATGTTTGTTTTAAAACATATTTTTTATATTTGTATCATCAAATGAGTCATTTTTTTTAGGGTGATGGTGGTTCTCCATTAGTATGTAAATCTGGCAATGATCAGTGGCAAGTTGTTGGACTGGTAGCATGGGGTATTGGTTGTGCAACCAGTAATGTTCCTGGTGTCTACGTAAATGTCTATAATTATGTTCCATGGATAACACAACAGATCACTGCAAAGAAATAATTATGTAAATAATATAAAGCACAATTAATAGCTGTAATTACTTTATCTAAAATATTATATAATATTTTCATACCTTTTTTAAATGTTTAAATAATTGTAAAAAGTTTCTTATTGTTATAAATACTTTTTGTAGCTCATGTAACAATTACCAAATATATTGTTGTTTATTTTCTATGAACATATCTTCATTCTTGTTCTAATTTTCTGTTTTTTTTTTTCCTTTTAATAAAAACGGTATCATATCATTTTTACAAACATAATATATTATTATTTATCTGATTCAAATAATGCGCAAAAGTTGATTCACTTTTAAAATAATTTGAAGTATAAGGGTAGTGTTTGAAATTTGACGTGAATATTGCATTTTTCATGTAAAATAAGCTTGATGTATATTTGTAAATACACTTGTTAATTCTTAAATCGTGGTTATTTCATTACTTTAATAATTAATAATAAAGAGCAAAGACTTTAGTGACTGAATTTTACTTAAAACATGAATAATTAGTATACGATCTTCAACAATGTTCATTCATGTAAACCAATGATCGCATTCTGTCGTAATACATGAGTGGTGAGTAGCAAAAGAGAGTTTATGGAAGTTTATGGTGTTGACGTTTACGAGAAGGAAAGTGCTGATTGTTTACAATTTTCCAAGATTTGTAAAATCTTTACAAATACGTGATTGGCAATGGATGCCAATGTGGAAGACGATGAAACATTTAGTGAATTAGGTATAACATTTTAAATTTTGCTATTGAATATTTTAAATTACGTTTAAAAATGTATAGGTTATGTATTTAATTGTTCCACATATTGTTGCGACTACGTAAACTGTTAAGTGTCAGCAGTTTATAAAATGCTCCCTGCATTCTAGATACTTTTAAATCTTTTTATATCTTGCATATATTTGTAAGAAGTTAATATTTTTATATCCTTATTTTATTGTATATTATCTTTCTTGTATACTCATATTACGTTTAGTATAAGAAAATAAACATAAATTAAAAACTTCTTCCTTTTTACTATATCTAGATAACAGACAAAACAATGCAGAAGAAGATATTTCAGAAGAAAATACAGATGAAACATCTGTATCCATTGAAAGTACATTTGATTTGACATTGCCAGCAACACATTCTGTAAGTTTGCAATAAGTGTTTGTACTCTGTAATGAAATGATAGAATGTAATAATAAGTAACATTTGTTCTGTATGTATTGAAATTTTCAATATTCTTGAACTTATCTGATCATTTCATTGCAGAGGAGATATCTTATAAATACAATGCATATTGGATTAGTATTCTTCATAATATATAAGTGTATTACCAGTATTTAGGGCATAATTTTGAAGAACTGAGAGGAAGGACAATATTAGATGATGGAATTTACATGAACTTGCCACTGGTAGTCAAAGATTTTGTTATGTTATTTCCTGGTCAAACACTACCTATGATTGTGTTCGATGAACACACCATTGATATGTTAACTACTTGCATCAGAAACAACAAAACTTTAGCTGTTGTATGTTTGGGATACATTTGGGATGATATGATGGCACCAATAGGTACAACTGCAGAAATCTATGAATGTATGTATGAGGACCGTAATCTAGGTTTTCGCTTAAAAGCTAAGGGCAGACAAAGATTCAAAATTCTGAGAGTTATAATACAGGTTTGTTTGTTGGATTTATTTTTATTACTAAACTATTCACCAGTTTATTCATAAAACCCTCTACTTACATTTTTCTTTTTGGACTTACTAAATATCTTTAAATATTATCTAATTAATTATATAGGGTTATGATCAACTATTAGCCAATGTAAAAATTCTACCAGAAATAACACTTGGCCCACCATTTTTGGATGAACGTTTAGCTTCGTTAGATCGTTTACGGATACATGCAAAAACTGAGGAAGATTTTAAGAAACAGGAAAGGGTAGAAAATTTAGATGCTGTAGTTACTCCTTGGCCTGGTTGGGTATACCGGCAGTATGACCCTTTAAGACTTTCTTTAAAAATACGACAGCATTTAAAGTTTATTGAAAGCAGTAAGTTATATATTTTAAAAAATGTTTCATGTAATATCATGTAATGTTTTTATCGAAATTGATTTAAAAACCAAAGGGGGAAGCAGTATACCAGAAAATCCTACAGATCTATCATTCTGGGTTGCCCAAAATTTGTTACTAGATGATAATGAAAGAATTGTTTTATTAAATTATGACTGTGCAATTTCGAGACTGCAAAGAGAAATCACATATTTGGTAGATGTATGTAAAATTAATAGATTATGACGCATAAGTATGTTCCCTTTTAAATTTTAAACTTAATGAATCCTGTTGTTTATCTCGTAGGATAAATTATTTGTTTGTTGCGATTGTAATACTCTTATTGGAAGGCAATCAAAAATGATCCCAATGAGTAAAGAAGGTCCACTGGGTACTTACTGTAATCCTGATGGAATCATATATGAGACTGTGACTTTATATCACGCGCAGGGCCTTAGATTAAGTCCCAATCAACCTTCAGTAGAATATACATGGTTCCCAGGGTAAGGTTTGTTTTAATTATATGTTCCATTTACATAGAATTATTGCATAAATCAGCATTTTTTTAAATAGGTATGCTTGGACAGCAGCTATGTGTGAAAATTGTGGTGCTCATATAGGGTGGAAATTTACAGCAGTTCAAAACAACTTAAAACCTAGATCATTCTGGGGTTTGTTGCGTAAACGCTTGAAAAGCAAAGAAAAGTGAGCAAACGAATAATTTAATCGGTACATTAAATTGAACAAAGAGACCGAAGATTAGTTTAACAAACCAGGTGCATATTTCCAATAGCTTGTTAGCGTTACATCGCCGCGTGTAATTATTTATGCTACAAATTTTCTTAAGCTTTTAGTGGCGATAACATTCGTTTCTCTGGTATAAAGAAAGACCATATAGTAAGGCAGCTATTTATCATGAACTTCCAATTGACTGAGGTACAGATAATAATTTTTAAAAAATTTATATATACGTATAAATTAATTTCGAAAGTTTATTTCTTATCGATATAAATTTGGAAAAATACATGGACACTGAATATTTAAAAAAAACAGAACGTAAATTATTTTCGCAAAGTGATTGAATGAATATTCTGCTTCATATGTTTTAAGGGGCGTTTAATTATAACATGTAATGCTTAATTAAAATTTTTGTATAACTAGTCATTATAAAACATGTACATCCAACTTAAATCATAACCATCGGAATACTAAGATAAGAGTTTGTTAATATATCTTGCATATGGAGTATTTCGTATTAGAACCTGTTAAGTAGTAATAACTTCATAAAAGTTTCTTACAGTGTGATGTTTTCACTTGAAAGGATAAAATAGAAATTAAACTTAATGGAAAGTTGAAATATCAGTTTTCCTTACCTGTATGTACGTAATATGTACATCTTGTTTTTACATCATTATTCAAGGAATGCGTATGTATTGAAAAATATGTTCAACATCGCATTATTTATCATCATTGTACCGATCTTCAATAATTATATACAAGTTATAAACAAACGTATGATACATGTTATTGGAATATGATATTTTGTTATTTGTACATCAGAATTTAATAAATGTGAATTTAACGTGGAAAATGAATAGTTATTTTTAAATGTATATTCATGCAAATAATTATTTATACTTATGCGAGATTTGATTAAAAAAATATTTAAGGGAAAGACGGAAGGATCTCGTGAATTAAAACGTGTTTCTTCATTCATTTCTTGCGCATGTCGTATATTTCTCGATTACCTTAACTCAATTAAATTTATTATAATTATATCTTTATTATCTCAATCATTTTCTTGTATATGTATCGTGGTTGTTCAGCCGTGTTCAGCAGATACGTTTAACAGTCTGCTTTGGATTTAATCATTCGACGATAACGAATCGTATTATAGTACTATCATTCAGACATATGTTGTTATACATCGGTACTTATTTTGTATATGTTCGAGATTCCGATATACTATTTATGTTTATCATCTCGACAGTTGCTCGTAGTTTCCTGAATCCTATGTATGTCCGACTGGTTTATCAATTTTGATAAAGTGTTACACTTTACGAAACCATTAGTCACTCGTCTAATTACACAAATGCGATGAAGTATCAACTATAAATCATACATTTGTCTGGCACAGGCTTTCAAGCAATTAATAAATAAATAAAGTATAAGATCTTATACTCATTGCTGTAACTAAGATTTTTGCCTACCTAGTGACCCTGATACTTCAATATTTTAGTGTCACTGCATTCCCTTTCTGCTCTATTAATTCTTAATCTAAACTGTTTTTCATATTGCATATTATTATTATACTGCATATTAATTAGAAAAGAATTGTTCAACTTTTTTATATTCTAAAATTAAAGCGATTGCAAGGACTGTAAAATATTCATGAGATACACTATATGATATTTACAAAATCAAATTGATTCTTTTCCTGAAATCAGTCCGTTTTAGGATTAAAAAAGTTGGAAAATTTTGAATGAACATAAATTTTAAGATATTATGGTTTAAATTGGAGAAATTTTTGTTTTATTGGGATATAACTATCTGCGAATTTAATTTTCACAATAATAATACATATTTATCATACATATATAACAGAAACCTCTTGTTTGGGACAGACAAATAGATATTTTGTTAAAAAAAATTTGTTCTGATATTGCCAGAATATTTAGAAGTGTAAACGTAATACGAAACCATATTTAAAAGGAACAGTTAAGTATTATCATTTTGATTTTTTCAGATCATAATCCCCTATTTTAAACGTAACAATTTATTAATAATATGGAAAAAAAGAAAAGAAATAGTAATTATCGACGAATTTTTATTATATGCACTTTTTTTACTCATGATATATGTTTTTTTGAAAATGTTATTTACACAAATAAAGCATTTCTCGTGTTCGCTTGCATATGTTTACTTGAATTTGGATAATATATACACAAAAATTTGTTATAATTATCATCATAAGTATCTTATTTAACGTGTTAATTATTAAATCAAGGTCATCGCCTTCAATTTGATACCTGTTATCGTTCAACCTACGCAAACTTAATCGTAGTAAGATTGCCAGACTTGTAAATAGTTCGAATTTTACTATAGATTATATATAAGAATATTATCGAGAACGTATATAGGAGTATATTCGTCGCATATATTCGAAAGTATTCATTAAATTATATTCCCTTTCATTTAAATTCCATATTTCTTTCAATACTTATTCAATGACAAATACTCATCCAGTGAGAACAGAATAAAGTATTAGAATAAAATTAATTGAAAGGTATAGACACGGGTCAGGAAAACGTACGTAACAGACTGTCGGGTTTTTATATCATTGTTGACTTTCATCTTGTCTCATATGGATGCCACTTGTACACTTCACATACTCATATTTATTTATAGATCTGTAATGTGGGTGTTTAAATACATGACAGTTAATATGTCCAAGAATACAAAATAGTTTCTCTACAGGTGGACGAACTTACTTTCAATTTCCGATCCTGCAGAGATAAGTTTGGTGTGCGGCTGTGCAGTTGTGCTTGGTTGTTGATTACTCAATTGTCCTGTAGTCGCTGGTGCAGCAAAACCTGGAGGTGGTTGCATTGCCCAATGTTGAGTAGGTCCATTCTGTTCCTATATAAAGTAGACAGTAAACATAGCACTTAGAAGTTGGAATACGAATTTGACGCAGACATTTAAAATAGCACACATATGGTACCAACTCCAGCGCTGGGAATTTGGAAATTTGTGGATTTGAAAATTTAGTAATTTGGAAATTTGGGAACCTAGAAACTTGGTTATTATCCCGCTTCTCATCACTTTCGGTTTATCCGCTTAAAAAATTAAAAAGAATCGCCAGAAAATGGTTTCATTCCGTATCGTATTTAGCGTCAAGCTGGCCGTATATGATAATAAAAAATATATGACTAACAAGGACATTTGGTACCTGTTGCGCATTGTGTGATACAGTATGTGTAGGATGAACATGTGGAAATTGCCATGTACTAGTAGTCTGGAATGGAAGAGGCCTAGAACTAACAATAGCTGGGTCAATCGAAGTCCAGTCTGCAATAGGTCCAAAATTGTTCCATCCTCCTTTTTGATGTAATGCTTGATGATGAAATTGTTGCTGTTGTTGTTGATTGTTAATATCACACCAATCCTTAAGCGTATAAACTGCATCACCCGCGCATTTACTAATACCTATTTCAAATATCATTGAATGTTTCAACAGCCATATGACAAAAGATAAGAGATCATTAATATTTTTCTCGACAGTTACCTTGCGAATTCAACAGAGGATTTCCATTTGGAAGATAGGCATTTTGCTGTGGTGGCTGTGCTCCTGTAAACAGCACACTAGACGAATAACTCATGTATAATATTCTATTAATTCTTTGTAAAGTCACAAGAATTCACTTTTATACTTGGATAACACTATTGCTCGCCACAACTAATTATTCCCAATTTACAGAGAAATTATACCTTTACTGTTTCATTGTTTGATGTTTTAAAAAAAATAGGTAATCGTGTATGCTTTGAAATAATTATGAAATGTTCATTGTATTAACGTAGTAAATACGTTTACTGTTATCGTTAATTATTGACAAAATTGCAAAAATACTAACCCGAAAGAGCATTGTTCGTGGGAGCTGGTCGCGGTATACCAAGACCAAAAGAATTCATGTGATTTGGTGTAGAACCAGGGAAACCTGGTGGTGGAAGGCGACTACGTTGTCCCAAATTGGCAGCAGTCACACTATTCTGAGCAGGACTTTGCGTACCACTTTGTAATAAATTCTGTGGAAGACGAGACAGCAGGGAATGCGATTGTTGTAGAACTTGTAGGTTCTGCAGATGCTGAGCCTGTTGTTGTAAATGTGCTATATGGGCAACCTGAACAAGAATGTATGGAATATGAGAATATATACAATCCATTTATTTTTAAGCAATCTATATATTATTCCAGAGTGAAATGTCAATTACTTGTGGAAAATGTTGTTGACCAAGATTTGCAATATTCTGTTGATGCTGTACCCTGTTTTGCTCTTCTCGTTCTCTTTGTTGTTGTTGTTGTTGTTGAAATAACCTCTGTTGTTGAAGTTGCATTTCATTTTCCATAAGTTCAGCTAAAGCTTTTTGTGTTTCGTGGAAAGGATCAAAACCTAAGTCATCGTCAGCTTTTATATCAGAACCAGATTCTTTATGATTTATAACTTCTCCTAAGGTAGCGTGACCGTTTTGCTTTATATACTCGCAGTTCTCTTGATTTTGTTGTGCCTTAAGAAATTATAATTATTATTATTAATTGTAATTTGCAACATAAACATACACCGTTGTATCAAATTGCCAATAGTTGAATTGCTTACTTGTAAGGCAAGCCTTTGTTGTAATGAATTTTGTTGAAAGTCTGCCATAAATTTGGATGCAGGTGAATTAACAAGCAAACTTGATGTAAAAGTAGCAGAAGGTTCCGATAATGTAGTATATTGTAAATTAGTATAAACTTCCTCGTCCACAAAACCTTCAGAATTGAATGTTACTCCTGGTGAACTTGAAGGACTGGATTTTTGTACAACATGATTTGTCCGTGTAGTTTCAGGTTGAAAACCAAAAGCTGCTTGCCAATCTTCAGTTGATTGAACCAATGGTAACGAGTCAGGGATTGAAGTTAAGCCTGTGCTTGTCCACTTCAAATTTGGGTTTGCTGCATATTCAAAAAATTAATTTTACTTTCTTTATAATGCAGCTCGTACAAAATATGTATGTTCACAAAATTGGTTAACAGAAATTAAAATGTAATAATTGCAACACCATGAAAAACTATATGTACATGCCTGTCAAAGAAGTAGGTGGTACAATGGTAGTGGTAGAGATTTTCTGGAAATTATTTGAACTGAAGAAACTATTATTATCCGTTTGAAAGATCGACCGATGATTGAGTTGCATTTGAGACCCATTATGTAGTCCTGGTGGTGGCTGTTGATTGGCACCTTGTGACGAATTTGTGCTAGCTGGAGAGGAACCTAAAGATGATACGCACAAATCTCTACACTACGAGACGTGATCAAATCATTTTGTAGGATACAATGCCAGAATAAACAGCTACTAATGCTATTCCTCTCTGCCACCATTAATGAATCTCAAACAATGCATAAATGTGCCTGGAAAACTCAGTACACAAGTATGGATATTTTTAAATCAAAGATTACAAAGACATAATTTAATATAGATACATAATCAGATTTTTTTGTAAGTTTTTTGTAACATGAAATAAAGGAAAATATATATATATTTTCCAGACACTTAATCTAACATATGCACAAATGATATAACTTACAAGAAGGATAAAGTCAAGTGTGTACAGAAACACAAAAAACAGTTACTATATTTTTTTTTAAAGAATTCTCTTTATTTTGGCATATATCTATAACTATTTATGTTCTATTCTACAGTTATAAGACATAGCCATAAGACACTTGCATGTTATCGACATATTACACATTGTTCGAAAATTGTCGTTTCATATATTTAAAGTAAATATAACATACAATGTTAAACTATATAGGCACACATGTAGAATGTTTTGTGATTAATTACAAGTACTCTGCATGACATTTTATAGTACTAATTAAAATGGTTTAAACATGGCAATTACTATAAATAGCCTCTCTTATTTTGATTAAATTGCATAATCATAAACTTTCTTATATTCTATTTTAAATGTAGGTTTCGTTAAATTTCAGAGACATTAAAAGAAATATGTAGAAAATGTTCGCATACTCATACAACAAAAGGTATTTTACAAACATATACAACTGAAAATTACCATAAAATGAAGAAAAAAAAATAATAAAAAAAAAGTTTGGACTTTATCTCTAAAATTTCCAAACTTAAACAAACAAAAATTCATTTCAATAATATTCCTACAGGTATTTATGTTATAAATTTAAATACATAATCTTAATAATAGCAAATGTAATGTCTTTCTTTTTCTGATTAGCACATTTTTCATTTATGTTTTATGTTGAATTCAACTATTTCGTATATTTATTTTAGAAGCAGAAAATCAATACATATAGAAATAATCACGAATATCAGAAACTCACCCAAAATAGCAGCACCACTGTTCTCCTCACTTGATTCTGCTAAATGTTCCACTTGGTGACTCGCATTTGAATCTTCTGTACTTGAAATTGTACTAGCCGGTGTACTACCTTCGCGTTGTTGATCTGTCTCACTATCCGAATGTCGGCGCTCTCCATTTTGCACTACTCCGTTTACTTTAAGGTCTTGAGACTGTTGCTGTTGCTGAACTAATTTAGATCCTTTATTATTTTGCTGCGGCTGAGACTGTTGCTGCTGCTGTTGTGGTTGTGGCTGCTGTTGTTCTGATTTACACTTATTACCCAACTTTTGTAATACGTCACTATTCGTTTCGGAGGAAAAATTTCTAATATCTTTTTGTCCATTTATTTGTGATTGCACATTATTTTGTGTACCAATAGAGCTTGATTCAGATCGGGAAGTTGTCCGTGTACTATGTTTTTCTTTATTTTGACAATTTTTATGTTTATTCCGCGCGGCCTGTGCTTTACTTTCACTATTACTTTTGCCCCTTCGTAAATTCATAGGTTCACCTTTATTATTGTTGGTCTGTTGTTGCGTTGTTCCACTTGACGATACCTGAGTTTGATTGATTGTACCACTACCATTCGTTACATTATTTAATTGTGACGATGTTTGCGTTGGTGGTGATAATTCTTTACAATTTGTTTGTGTACCTATAAACATCAACCAATTAACTAACCAAATACAGTACATTGTTTTCAAAGTTAAATTTTTCTGAAGTAACATCTTACTATTTGTCTGTCCAGTTTGCAACGATGGCCAAGCTTCTTTGGCTTGAGAATTTAAAGTTCCGTTTTCTCGAACAATACTACCCGTCACAGATGGTGATGGCGTTGGTTTCCTACGGAATATAAATATGATATTTGTTACAAGTTGGCTTCAAATATATTTGAATAAAATATATTCATATAGCTTTAAATATAACAAAAGAAATTACCGTTGCGCAGATGCATGTGATGCATGTAACGATTGCACAAGTTTACGCTCGTACTCTTGATGTTTGCCTTGATGCATCTCCTCCTTTGTAAACGATGCCTCCTGGTCCCCAAGATCATGTAAATACATACAATCTGGTTTTGGACAAGGCTGATTACGCATAAAGTGTGAACAATACTTTGTTGTTCCTAATGACGTTTTAATTGTTCGTCCATCCATAACAACATTATTCACAGCCGCTATAGCACGTAGTGCATCTTCCGGACGCTAATATTATACAAATTTCAAAATTTAAACTGTGCATAAATGTAGAATCTGAAAATGCAATAATAATAAAAGTTGGATACTTACTTGATAGGTAACATAAGCCGAAGCACTAGGGCCCTGAGACCCTGCATAGGAAGTGCTCTGATTTATTACAACTTTGTGAATTTTGCCAAATTTTCCAAAATATTCGTGCCGCTTTAATACCTATGCAATAGTTAATACAAATATATTATATATCATTAACACTGTCATCATTTCACTTAGCTTATTCGCGTTTGAACTCACATCAGCATCCGCAAGTCGCAATGGTAATCCTACTACAAATACTAGATTTTTTTGTACTACTCTCACATTTGCTAGATGTTTACGGTTTTCTGTAACCCTTTGCTTACGTTGCTGATCTTTTAATCTCTTTTCTGCTTTTAATCTAACAAAGAGAATATATGTCCATGTCAAAATATATACATATACATATTCTTTGCAGATTCCGATATATTATAAATGTATAAACATTCACACACTAGTTATTGTATGTTTCACGATTTTTAGACAATGAGTGTTATCTACCTTGCAAAGTCTTCCTCACTCAAAGGTTTAAAATCGGCAGGATTTTCAGAATAGGCCTTCCGACAGGCAGGGCACAAACCATTTTCATCGGTACGAATTCTGTGCCAACAGAACTGACATATTTGGTATCCGCAAGTGCACGGAAAAAAATTCAAATCATTCACATCCAATGGTTCCATACACAAAGGACACTCCACTGCATCTTCCCCGCTTTGATTCAATACTGACATTTTTGTTTTTATCTTTTATATCACACAATACAGTAAGTTACCAAGATTTTTCTATTTATAGTCCTGTAAACAAATGGAATAATGAAATGTATAGGTTTTGTTTGTATTAAACTTAGAACAATGCTAAAAATATGTTGTGCAGTTAATACATGGTATAAGGGACATGTACAGTTGTGAGTTACATTTTTAACATATCATGAAACAAAACATACTTTACTAAATAATCATACGACTAAAATCATATTCACTATGTTCAAAAATGATTGTACGTAACATATTCAATGAAATGCTTTGAATAACAGATGCAAGATTGTCCACACAGAACACATTGATATACATGTGATGTACTTACGTGCAAAGTTTTTACAATGCTTTGATCCTATGTAATTGACTGTACTTGTAACTTCTTACACGCTAATATCCTCATACAATCTGAAACAAATAACTGTACGTTAAACTGTCGTAGAGTAGGAATGTTATGAGTCAGACGTGTCGTCGGTCGTACTAGCCGCTGTTTTCAAGTAATTCCAGATAAACCTCGTAACGTATGTTCGAACGATATAATTATTTTCGAATTAGCGCGTACTGAGAAAAAATAGAATAATAGGAAACGGTGACTGTTTGGCTGACAGATTTGACGAACAGTTGGAAAGAAGGATTCGTTTGACAGGAGCTGTCAAACGAACAAAGGACGCTCCACGGCTTGAGCGATTAAAACGATCGCGTACGCCCTTACGGTGGACGTAAAAATGACAAGTTTATAACGCGAGGCTTTGATCGACGACGAAAAACTTGCGGTAGGGCCACTGTCTCTGCTCTCCCACTCACTTTCTCTCTCTCTCGCTCGTATGGCCAGACACGAACTATACGAGAGGGCGACGATCGGACGAAACAGCTGTTGGTGGCGTCGAGAGAAGCGAAGAAACGTCAGGGAGCGAGTGAGAGGTACTACGCCATAGCAGAAACCTACGTGAAAATCTGCGAAAAGTTGCGTGGTGGGGAATGACACGTAAATTCCGTATAGCTTCGAAGACAAACTATTCGCATACGCAAGGACGATGGTCTCGACGATTCGCGATACGATTTTGAAGGGGGGAAAAGGCTAGCGGCAAGCGAGAGAATGAGAAATGGAAGTAACGAAAGGAGTGGCGAAGGGAAAGAGGGGGGAGTAAAGCGAGAGAGAGAGAGAGAAAGAGAGAGAGAAATGAATACACAAGGAAGATGGATAGAACAACGATGCCATCATTCGTTTCATCCCTTTTTAGCCAATGGACGTTGTCTTGATCTTGCGCGTGAAAGAAAAAGACTCTCACCGATCTTGTACATACACCTACTTTCTGAAAACGAAATCCTAATCTCGAACGCAAACAAGTACATACGATCTTGATCGGTACACACGTCTTTTTTTTTAATATGCGGTTTATATAAAAACAAACTGCAGCAGTGCGATCAACGTATTACGATTGGCCGCGAACGTCACAAAGGATTGAATGATTTGTCGTCAGAGGGGTTGCTAAATACCCTGAACTGGTTACAGGGTATACCTGGCTCGTTTAACCTTAACTTCGTAAGACCAAGCGATTCTGCGACGGTTGTTGGAATTCAATGGTCACGTACTAACGTTTTCGTCGAGTCTAGAGTTAACTTCGCACATTCGTTGATCAAAACTTCTCGGTTCTTGTTTACTTACGTTACAACTTTTCCACTAACAAATCTCTTTTCTCTACTGGGAAATTTTTGTACAGTCTTCGAGACCTGGTCGCATGCGCACCGCGACTGCGCAGAAACGGATGTTACATAGACTGGTATTTAACGAGAGGCGCATAGGTAAAGGATTCTGAAAGCGCACATCGACTAAATTTCGATTGCATTGTTAGGCGTATTAAAATTTGATTTTAATTTTTGTTTATTTAAAATGACGAATCCGTATTCGTAGACGATATAATGTAGGTATTTGAAATAAATTTTTGACAATGATAAGTAGTTATGTTATAAATTTCTGTATTCATGCATTCTTGTGATTTGTATTTAGCGCGCACCCGGAAATAGTGGGTAACCGTTCTTGCAATGGTACCAACAATTGACGTCAAATATTTCTAATATTAAATACAACAAGGTATGTTCTCATCAGCACATCTTGTACAGTAGGTTTCCCTATAGAAGATAACGACGTAAAGGAAAGAGACTTCCAATTATTCAATAGAGCATTTTCAAATTTAGAAATTTGAAAATTTCAAGTTCACAAACTTGGACTCACACAATTGAAGAGAAATATATGATACTCCTACCCCTATACTTGCCCTTATCCATAGGGAACCTACATTGCACTCAAGTCTATCTTTAAAATTATTTAAATCAGTCAGATGTAAAATTGATACAACATAAATTTGAGTTAATGCTAAATTCTTTGTCAATTTTTAATATTAACGAAATCAAACACCACATTTTATTCTGTAAAATACAAAGCTAATCTTGCAGCTTATTTTATATTTATAGAACCTCAATAAAATTATGCTCTGTTACTTTGACTTCTTATAAAAAAATAAGAATATTTGTAAATTATTAACAAATACTACAGCATATAATTTCCTGATCACAATTTAATTCTCGAGCAATATATAATATATAATATTGATTTTTCCCCACTATTGACCTGTTTGTAGATAAGTTATTTTACTGCATCCTTTTTAACTTTACCTTCAAAATTTACACCAAACAATGGATGTCGTGCTTTCAAATTCTTAGGAAATGGTACACTACAGTTTTCTATCTGCATTGGTTTAATTTTTGGAACTCCTGAAAGTTTCCGTCTAACTGTAATTGCACCTGCTGGTTTTATATTAACTGCACATAAAACAATAAAGGTATTTATTACAATCTTGGATCACTTATTTCAAGCAAAGATATAGAAATTATTACCAGTTTTAAATCGTGATTTTACTTTGTTGGTACTAAATACACAAGTTGTACTGAGTTTAACATTATTGTTCACTGTGCAGTACCGTTCCTCTCTAACTTTGAATTTTGATTTGTCTCCAAGTACTAAGGTTTGATTTTTTAATTCTCTTGGATCTATCTGAAAGTCATATAAGACTTATATTTATTATTCCATTTTCTTTACAATTTAAATACTAAAACTCATTTAACTCACTGTTCGAGGAATATCCATTATCCATATATCCTCACTGTCAGATATATCATCTAAGGTAAAAGTTGAATCCGTAGATTCAATTACTAAATCTTCCTCTTGAATTAAATCATTGATCTAAAACAAAATTAATTTTATGATTTACTATCAAGCCATTTGAAAAATTAATTTTACTTACATTACGTGGTCTTAAAGTAGCTGTATTTGTTGGCAGTTTATTATGATCAGAATTATTTAACACGTCCTGGCTACTTTCTATACTTTGCTCCGTTTCAGTACCATTTGTTCTTCCAGGTTTTTTCAAAATACTTTTTCTAGCCGTTGAAGGGGACTTAGACTGATTAGGTGGTTGAATTTTTGTATTAATTCTGATGGATTTGTTATTTTTTGGTTGATGCATTTCACCCTCTGTCGTGGTGTCCATTAGAACCATGGATTTGTTTAACTGAGTATTTAATATTGTTAAAGAATCTTCCACGTCTAAATCAGTCATATTTGACAGGATCATGAGGACAGATTTGTTATGACTTCATTAAATAGAAATCTTATATATTAATATATATCTTAATTATACAGTATTAAAAGTAGTAATATACACGTGCTACTGTTTAGTACTTTCGCGGTTATTGTTTGGCATGTACACAACAGTTATAACTTAAAATAAGTAAAAATAAAATTAATTTTTAAGTTAGTACCAATCACACTACATCACACGACGTTTTCTATATACACTATTTCAAAAACGATAGTTCAGAACATAGATATTATTTTCATAATATATCTACAAGAAAATAAAACGTAGTTTACAATTAACCTACTAAGCTTACTATTGGATAGACAGCTTCAAACATACAGATTCGTTAAGCAATATGTATGGAAGTCTCATAAGCGCCATCTTTTGGAGCCAAATTCATACCTATAAGAAAAATACATATTTTTCGCATACTATTATATTTTATATTATAGTTGCACTTTTGTGAGAGTACAATAAATAATAAATAAATAACTAAATCAATATTCCCACAATTTTATTATACCAATTCAAAGTTTGGTTGTATTTCGCGGTGAAATAAAAAATGTGAACAATACCATCTAACGGAGTGTGCTCTATGCTGCTCCTGGTAACTAGAGAACAGGATAGTAGAAGAGGTATTTAAAATTGTACAAGGTCAACACATGCGCGAAGAATAAGTACTTGTTTTTTATCCGGTTATGAATTAGTAAGGGAGCTATTTACATATATCTGTCCTCGCACATTATCCTTGTCACTTTTACCGGTTACGTCCTCCACTTTCATGTCCTCGAGCTACAGGAGTGTAGCTTCGTGCGCATTCCGACAGATGGCGCCATTTCAAATTTTTATTTTCCCGCGAAATGTGTACAGTACAATATGGCGGGAAATTCAATTCATACGAAGGTGGATTTCTGTATAATGTTTCGTAAAACGAAATGCGTTCAAAAATCATAAAACTTTTTAGTAAATGTAACAAATGAAATCGTGTATAATAAAATGTTCAGGTAAAAACGAACGAGGTTAGTTCCGCAACGTTTCTTTACTCGCAAACATTGCTAAGCCAGAATGCAAATACCACGAAATGACGTGTATTCTGTACTAGCTGTTTATCCACTGTCAACAGTCGTTCAGGAAACCGTCAAGCAATTTTTAGTAACACAATGACTATGCTTGGCACACGAGACAATTTTATAGGATATAGGAATGTAAATGTGTTACATTGAGATGTACACTCGTGAAACCTTGTATCACTATACTCCTATATTTCTACGAATTTATGTTCTCATGTTTTTCAATACGATTCTCTCAATTTCATTTGAAATACATGAAAATAAGTTTTTCAAACAGAATTTTGAAAAGCAAGTACTAGGTTCAAATGTTCATGAATAATGCAGTCGTTAAGGCGCTGTAAAAAGTAGCATAAGTCGTCATAAAAATGAGGGGTTACAAAATAAAAAAAGATTACAAATGACGTTCGATTTGACAGTGATCGAAGATACTGAATAATGCATGTACAGCGACGACCATTTTGTTCCGAGACCAAGACGAGACTGCGAACTTTTTAAAAATTGCTAAAAACATTAATTAATATATTCTGCGGTGTAAGGATTTTAGAATCTAGGGAGATTCACGACTCTACGACTTTAGGAGTTTAGGAGATTTAGGAATCTAGGGATCCACGGTTCTAGGGATCCACGGATCTAGGGATGCAAGGATCTAGGGATCCACCGATCTAGGGATGCAAGGATCTAGGGATCCACGGATTTAGGGATCCACCGATCTAGGGATGCAAGGATCTAGGGATCCACCGATCTAGGGATGCAAGGATCTAGGGTTCCACCGATCTAGGGATGCAAGGATATTGGGATCCAAGGATCTAAGGATCCACCGATCTAGGGATGCAAGGATCTAGGGATCCACCGATCTAGGAATCCACCGATTTAGGGATCCACCGATCTAGGGATCCACCGATCTAGGGATCCACCGATCTAGGGATCCACCGATCTAGAGATCCACCGATCTAGGGATGCAAGGATCTAGGGTTCCACCGATCTAGGGATGCAAGGATATTGGGATCCAAGGATCTAAGGATCCACCGATCTAGGGATGCAAGGATCTAGGGATCCACCGATCTAGGAATCCACCGATTTAGGGATCCACCGATCTAGGGATCCACCGATCTAGGGATCCACCGATCTAGGGATCCACCGATCTAGGGATCCACCGATCTAGAGATCCACCGATCTAGGGATGCAAGGATCTAGGGATCCACCGATCTAGGGATCCACCGATCTAGGAATCCACCGATCTAGGAATCCACCGATTTAGGGATCCACCGATCTAGGGATCCACCGATCTAGGGATCCACCGATCTAGAGATCCACCGATCTAGGGATGCAAGGATCTAGGGATCCACCGATCTAGGGATCCACCGATCTAGGGATCCACTGATCTAAGGATCCACCGATCTAGGAATCCACGGATCTAAGGATGCAAGGATCTAAGGATCAGACTCCGCGGTGTATCGACTCGTAACACGATCTATACCTTCGTCACCTCTAGATCTGGATCTGTATTGCACTGTATTTCCGTCAACTAAAATCTGAACTCCAAAAATCTTGCGCGCTTGCCTGCTTCTATTTTTATACTCTGCTTATCACTGAATTGCGTTATTGTTTCAAGATTATTTTATTTGCGTCTTCTGGACCGCGCGTTATCTTGTTTGCGAGTTCTGACCGGTGAGAATACGTTTCACTGCAAACAGTCGCAACGCAGGCAGGAAGAAGTTAACTTCTTCCGAAACACGGTGTTATTCAATAGGTTGATGTAATCAGGTAAAGATAGCGATTTTGAAAGTGTTACATTCCGTTTGATACCGTTACTCAACAGCCTGTTCTTTTTTCCTTCCTGACTAAGCTATTATTTAGTAAGACGATAATAATAATTCGATCGAAGACTATTTTTTTACTCTTGCATCACTTTCTTTCGTGTACTTTTTTTCAAAATAATCTGTAGCGTTTTCTCTGAGTGATATTTTTCAAGAAAAATATGTGATCTGACGTAGGACGATCGTTGCCCTTCATTTACGATTCAAGGATGCGATTTGCATATCAAAACTTTCCGTTCTGTCGAGACCGGCCACTTTTTCAGTGTCACCGTCAAAGGACGCGTTTATGCTCATAAATGGTGTGCTTAGCACGCCGGAATCTAAACGGAATACAAAGTTCGCGGTACTATTGGCGAAGAAAGGATTTCGTAAACGGGCAGAAACGCGTTTCTTAAACCTTGACGTTTCTCATCTTTTACCGTGAGTTTGGACAAAAAATATTTAGAATAATAATGATCAAAGGAGTAGATATTTAATCACAAAACTTTGGTGGTTTCGAATTTTGGAATACTAGTTTAACGATACTAATGAAAGTAAGACAATATTTAAACAGTTATTTAAACTTGAAGCCTACACATATTTCGAACAATTAGAGAGTCATTACAGTTAATTAACGCGACTCTTTTTTATTTGCGAAATATGAAATTGTAAGCTTTCTAATGAAGAGTGTTACTAAAGAGCATGTTGCAAATACGAAGTAACTAAAAGGTATCATACTCTAAATCCGGTTTAGCAATCATATTTCCTTGATCTTCTGAGAAACCGACAAAAAATGTAATCGGTGACAAACACGATGATTAAGGTATTCAGGAAATGTATTATTAATAACCTACGAATAGAGTTAGTTACTTAGTACTCACAATTAAGACGACACATGATTATGTAGATTAGTAGCTCTCTAGATTCTTGAATCCCTAGATTCCTTCTTAGATTTTGAAATTGTGGGATTCCACGATTTTTAGATTCTTTGATTCTTAAATTGTTAGATTCCTAGATCCGTGGATCTCTAAGTTTCTAGGTCCCTAGGTCCCTAGATCCCTAGATTCCTAGGTTTCTAGATCCGTGGATCCCTAGATCGGTGGATACCTAGATCGGTGGATTCCTAGATCGGTAGATACCTAGATCGGTGGATATCTAGATCGGTGGATCCCTAGATCGGTGGATTCCTAGATCGGTGGATATCTAGATCGGTGGATCCCTAGATCGGTGGATTCCTAGATCGGTGGATATCTAGATCGGTGGATCCCTAGATCGGTGGATCCCTAGATCGGTGGATTCCTAGATCGGTGGATATCTAGATCGGTGGATCCCTAGATCGGTGGATCCCTAGATCGGTGGATATCTAGATCGGTGGATCCCTAGATCGGTGGATCCCTAGATCGGTGGATTCCTAAATCGGTGGATATCTAGATCGGTGGATCCCTAGATCGGTGGATCCCTAGATGCTTGCATTTCTAGATCCGTGGATCCCTAGATCGGTGGATTCCTAGATCGGTGGATCCCTAGATCGGTGGATATCTAGATCGGTGGATCCCTAGATCGGTGGATCCCTAGATGCTTGCATCCCTAGATCGGTGGATCCCTAGATCGGTGGATCCCCATATCCGTGGATTCCTAGATCCATGGATCCCTAGATCCTTGCATCCCTAGATCCTTGCATCCCTAGATCCTTGCATCCCTAGATCCTTGCATCCCTAGATCCTTGCATCCCTAGATCCGAGGATCCCTAAATCCCTAAATCTCTTAGACTCCTAAAGTCCTTGATTCGCGAATCTCCCTACATTCTAAAATCCTTACACCGCAGAATATATCAATTAACTCTTTCATAAATTTTTTAAAAGTTCACATCAATCCACAATATTTATACAAACACAGAAAAATACAAAAGTAAAAAACCGCTGAAGAAAAATGTAAATTTTAAATGTTCCGTGTAAACCATTAATTACCCGAAGTTTTTTGAAGACAAATTGTTTGTTTTTATGACAGAATTCATTAAAAATGAACGTACAGACGATCGTGGTAATGATACTTCTTTCGTCAATCTCAGTGACGTACGCGTCTTTCCCTGTTTTATATAAGATCATCATAAAAGTACCAGGAAACTGGTTCGATCGCTTTTTCTTCGTGAACTTTGATCCCGCAAGAAGTTACATTTCCCATCATTCATTTTTAAGATCATTTTTTGCAGTTCGAAAATAAAAAATGGTGTTTGTATTTGTTACGCGTTTGATTCATAATTTATGAGACGTCTAATTGGAACATGAAGTTCTTTCTTCTTGAGAAGTTGTTCTCGTGTTTCTTGAGGTAAAGGTCAGCGTCCTTCAGCTTCTCTTTGTTCGAGTTTATCTTTAGTAGCGGAAGATGGACTTTCCTTGTCTGAAACAAGTTTGACAAAGAAGACCAAAGTTTCAAACTTTCCAGTCTGGTGAATCATGAATATTTTAAACTTTCCAGATTTTATTATATTCATACTGTTACTAACTTATCT
Source organism: Megachile rotundata (assembly GCF_050947335.1). Taxonomy (NCBI): domain Eukaryota; kingdom Metazoa; phylum Arthropoda; class Insecta; order Hymenoptera; family Megachilidae; genus Megachile; species Megachile rotundata. The sequence goes on from NC_134995.1 coordinate 11,590,441, forward strand.
TCTGTTTATTTACTGTCTTAAAACAGCAGCAAAGCACAGAAAACAGAGACGACACTCACCTTTGATCTCTCGAAAGCGAGATAATATTTATTAAAAATAAATTACTGTGCAGGTTTAAACTATTCTTTCCACCATACTTCTATGCACCCCCAATTCTTTTGACTTTAAAAAACTTTCTTTTGAATTTAAATTGATCTCTCTAGATTTCCTTTAGTGTCGCCTTTTATTATGTCTACTCCTTGCGTATAATCGTGTTTGCGTACCTCGTTAAATGCACAGTTTCCTTGACTCGGGTACAAAGTAACGTTGATCATCATTGACGTAACTAGAGAACAGAGTAAACTTCCGATCAAATGATTTTACAACAAAATATTTGTATATTCGACTACTTACACAATCCCGTATAAGTTCGTTTAGAATGTAAAATGCGATGGCGCGAGTCGTTTGTGTAAATCGTACGCGTCGACTTCTCTTGCGAAGCATTGAAATCACCGAAGCGAATTCGACCGTGTTCGCTTCTTCGCTCGGAAAATGTTTCAAAACCGAAGGCAGTGAAATTGAAATAGAAATCGGATAACAAGCTTCCATGAATTTTCGTACACCAGGTTTTTCTTGCTTTTTATTTAGCGATACGCAGTTACGGGCGTGAATCACTACGCGTGATTCATGACTTTTATCATTCAGAGAATGATTCTTAAAACGGTCGTTGCTTTAACAAATGTATAATCGATTTTCCTTTCTAATCGAATCGGTGGATTCTTAGATCGGTGGATTCCTAGATCGGTGGATTCCTAGATCGGTGGATTCCTAGATCGGTGGATTCCTAGATCGGTGGATTTTTAGATCGGTGGATTCCTAGATCGGTGGATTTCTAGATCGGTGGATTCCTAGATCGGTGGATTTTTAGATCGGTGGATTTTTAGATCGGTGGATTCCTAGATCGGTGGATTTTTAGATCGGTGGATTCCTAGATCGGTGGATTCCTAAATCGGTGGATTCCTAGATCGGTGGATTTTTAGATCGGTGGATTTTTAGATCGGTGGATTCCTAGATCGGTGGATTTTTAGATCGGTGGATTCCTAGATCGGTGGATTCCTAGATCGGTGGATTCCTAAATCGGTGGATACCTAGATCGGTGGATTCCTAGATCGGTGCATTCCTAGATCGGTGGATTCCTAGATCCGTGGATCCTTAGATCGGTGGATTCCTAGATCGGTGGATTCTTAGATCCGTGGATTCCTAGATCGGTGGATTCCTAAATCGGTGGATTCCTAGATCGGTGGATTCCTAGATCGGTGGATTCCTAAATCGGTGGATCCCTAGATCCGTGGATTCCTAGATCGGTGCATTCCTAAATCGGTGGATACCTAGATCGGTGCATCACTAGATCGGTGGATCCCTAGATCGGTGGATCCCTAGATCCTTGCATCCCGAGATAGGTGGATCCCTAGATCGGTGGATCCCTAGATCCTTGCATCCCTAAATCCTTGCATCCCTAGATCGGTGGATCCCTAGATCTTTGCATCCCTAGATCCGTAGATCCCTAGATCGGTGGATCCCTAGATCCTTGCATCCCTACATCCTTGCATCCCTACATCCTTGCATCCCTAGATCCTTGCATCCCTAGATCCTTGCATCCCTAGATCCTTGCATCCCTACATCCTTGCATCCCTAGATCCTTGCATCCCTAAATCCTTGCATCCCTAGATCCTTGCATCCCTACATCCCCGCATCCCTACATCCTCGCATCCCTAGATCCGAATTTTCCTATTAATATTTGCATATGCTATAAGTGTATCTCCCGCTGCAATTACTCGATGAATTCATACTCGAGCGAATTCATTAACGAGAAAGTAATAGTTCTTAAAAAGTGTAACTCCAAGAGTTGATTATTGTCCCGTAGAACTGGTATGCCTCTTGCGTCAAACGCTTAATAACATCTAATCAGCGTGAATGAGTTTATCAAGTTATGAAGAGTTATACGCAACTATTAAATAATTACGAGAGTTATGTGGTTCACCTTCGTCTATTTCGGTGTATACTTGTATAATCATAAATAAAATTATCGGTAAAATAGAGTATACTTTGATATCAAGCTTATTCATTCTTCTTTGGCAAATAAATGGAACATCCGTGTAAACGAGAAGTAGATACTAAAATTGCAATACATACTTGTTATTTCTGCTTCATTTCAATATTGTAATGACGAGCGACGAAACCTTGCGGGTGCACCAGAATGTCAGCCATAATCATTGGCGTAACCAAGAGTAAAGGGAGCTTCTTCTTGTTATAACTTTTCAAAATCGTGTGTTTTACCGCAACGTAATACTCGGTTCAGGGGAAAGAGAAAGCAGTACCCTGGCTTCCCAGAATCTCCACTGTTGATGACTGTGGTGGGACATTCCAAATGTTCGCTGAAAACGAATAAAACGTAGGAACTGGCAAAGTTATATAAAAATAATGTAGATGAGTTGACAAAAATTTCGACACTGATGGCTATCGTTTATCATAAATAATATGGCTGTTTCCTTGAGGTTTTTAGCGTCTACCAGCTATAATCCTTGCAATTTTAAATTACCAAATTACCATGTGTCGAACACTTTGTATCAAAACGTAAATACAGGAGATGACTTCGAGAAACTTCTCTATGATATGCTAAGAGATGACAGTAAAAGTATTTGTCTCGATATTTACCATTCGATGTGAACATCAAACTTGTCAGAATATTGTAAGATGACTTCGAGAAACTTTACAATGACATACTAGGAAATGACAATAAAAGTTTGATATGTTCATCTTGACATTTACTATTCGGTACCCATTAAATAGTTAAAGATGACTTCGATAAACTTCACAAAACTAAGAGATGACAAGAGTTTGATATGTTTGTCTCGACATTTACTATTCAGTCTCTTGAGGTATCTTTACGTCAATAATATAGATACCTCAAGATATCGTGGATCCCTAGATCCGTGGATCCCTAGATCGGTGGATTCCTAGATCCGTGGATACCTAAATCCTTGCATCCCTAGATCGGTGGATCCCTAGATTCGTGAATCCCTAGATCGGTGGATCCCTAGATGCTTGCATTCCTAGATCGGTGGATTCCTAGATCGGTGGATCCCTAGATCCTTGCATCCCTAGATCGGTCGATCCCTAGATCCGTGGATCCCTAGATCGGTGGATCCCTAGATCGGTGGATCCCTAGATCGGTGGATTCCTAGATCGGTGGATCCCTAGATGCTTGCATCCCTAGATCGGTGGATCCCTAGATCCGTGGATCCCTAGATCGGTGGATCCCTAGATCCGTGGATCCCTAGATCGGTGGATCCCTAGATCGGTGGATCCCTAGATCGGTGGATTCCTAGATCGGTGGATCCCTAGATGCTTGCATCCCTAGATCGGTGGATCCCTAGATCGGTGGATCCCTAGATCCTTGCATCCCTAGATCCGTGGATTCCTAGATCGGTGGATCCCTAGATCGGTGGATCCCTAGATCCATGGATCCCTAGATCGGTGGATCCCTAGATCCTTGCATCCCTAGATCCGTGGATTCCTAGATCGGTGGATCCCTAGATCAGTGGATCCCTAGATCGGTGGATCCCTAGATCCTTGCATCCCTAGATCCGTGGCTTCCTAGATCCATGGATCCCTAGATCCGTGGATCCCTAGATCCTTGAATCCTTAGATCCATGCATCCCTAGATCCGTAGATCTCTATATCCTTGCATCCCTAGATCCTTGCATCTCTGGATCCTTGAAGTTATCCAGTTATAATATCGTAAGATGACTTCAATAAACTTGACAATACTAAGAGTTGACAAAAGTTATATATATTTGTCTCTACATTTACTATTCAGTCTTTTCAGGTATTTTTACATCAGTAATATTGATACCTCAGTTATCATAATACCGTCGATAAACTTCACAATACTATAAAACGACAAAAGTTTGCCATGTCTAACATTTACCATTCGACACATCAGTTATAATATCCTAAGAATTACAGATCTACAGTAAAATGTGACTTACACTTTGATCTACGCACAGCTCATTATCCGATCGCTAAAATATCGCACACGCAGACTCGTATGGTCTGTACCTATAATAGCCCGGCCAGTTTTGCCCCCACCTGCAAACTGGTCCCTGCCTGTTCGACGGATTGCACAAGCATTTGATTCTCCATTCTGCAGCCTACCGAGTCAGTTCACGGTGGAAACGCGGCCAGAACTGTCCTGTCGTGTTTCCTGGTTTTAACTCGAATTTCAGTCGCGCCCTTTCGAAGGACGTCTTTCGGAAGTTGTGCTCGGTGATAGAGGGTTGATGAGTCCTTGATGACCTGCGGGTGAAAGTATTACGTGCTGACGGTTAGATTGTTAAGACTATGGTGGAAGATCGATATGAACGTGTTTTTGGTGAATCAAACCGAACACTGATTCAGTAACTGGTGGTCGACTGGTGGATTTTTTTATTGAAAAGGCAGATTGCTGAGGGAGCTGGAAGTTGCAGGTTAGGACTTATGGAAGTTATGGAGAGCTTTGGATGTTTTGGTGATTGGGCTTTGGTGAATTATATGCGCTTGGGTGAATTATATGCACTTTGGTGAAGTTAGGTCTTGAAGTTAAGTCTTTAAGTACATAGTTGAGGATTTAAATTATGGAGATCCTTTGGATGTTTTGGTGATTGGACTTTGGTGAATGATGGCGTTTGGTGAATTACGTCTTGAAGTTAAGTCTTCAAGTACGTAGTTGAGGATTTAAGTTATGGAGATCCTTTGGATGTTTTGGTGATTGGGCTTTGGTGAATTATATGCGCTTGGGTGAATTATATGTACTTTGGTGAAGTCACCTTTTGAAGTTAAATCTTCAAGTACGTAGTTGAGGATTTAAACTATGGAGATCTTAGAATGTTTTGGTGATTGGGCTTTGGTGAATGATATGCATTTTAGTGAAATCACCTCTTGAAGTTAAGTCTTCAAGTACGTAGTTGAGGATTTAAATTATGGAGATCTTTGTTTTGGTGATTGGGCTTTGGTGAATGATATGCACTTCGGTGAAGTTACTTCTTGAAGTTAAATCTTCAAGTACGTAGTTGAGGATTTAAATTATGGAGATCTTAGGATGTTTTGTTAATTAGACTTTGGTGAATGATATGCATTTTGGTGAAGTCACCTCTTGAAGTTAAATATTCAAGTACGTAGTTGAGGATTAAAATTATGCAGATCTTAAGATGTTTTGGTGATTGGGCTCTGATGAATGATATGCATTTTAGTGAAGTTACGTCTCGAAGATCTTCAACGGGGTAGTTAAAGATTTATTTCTTTATTTAAGAAGCTTTAGATTGAAAGAAGTTTTCTGTTTGTGAATAATTAAATAATTGCAAGATTTTCGAAAACACTTTTTTGGACTTCGGAAGGCGATAAAAATTTCGCCTTATTTTTCAAGTTTCACAAATTTGCAAAATACCTTCCTTACTTAAGGAAATAGAAGACTATCATAAACACTATAATTGAAGTTTTTCCATTAATTATCCGTCGTGAATGGTAATACGAATTTATTTATTTTTTGCCTTCACTGCCGTTGTAAATAAACACGTGAAAAAGAAAGAAAGAAAAATATTGACGCAAAACGTTTTTCCGCAAAAAAAAACGCAGACTCTTGCAACAGTTTTTTATATTCACGTAACGTTGTTTTATAAAAACAGTAAAATGCAAATTTTTTGAAATTTCGAGTCGTATGTTTGGCTTGAAAGTATGCTCCGGTTTAAACACGTAGACTAGATCATTATGTAATTTCTTTCTAGTCGATCGGTGAGGTAATTTTTGCCATAACACAGATTATTGAAATATGTCTATAATACTCGTACAATAAAAAATACAGCGATACAATTTTTTTATCGTAATTCTTTTAAATGACTAATTTAAATATTTTTAAATGAAATAGATTTTTAAACAAATTTGAAATAAATGTTTTTAGTTCGTCATAAAAATCACTCGTTGTTTCAAGAAGAACAAAAACGTCGGTCGTTTGAAATACGTCTAAATACTCGTACAATAAAAAATACAGCGATACAATTTTTTTATCGTAATTCTTTTGAATGACTAATTTAAATATTTGTACACGGAATAGATTTTTAAACAAATTTGAAATAAATGTTTTTAGTTCGTCATAAAAATCACTCGTTTCAAGAAGAACAAAAACGTCGGTCGTTTGAAATATGTCTAAATACTCGTACAATAAAAAATACAGCGATACAATTTTTTTATCGTAATTCTTTTAAATGATTAATTTAAATATTTGTACACGGAATAGATTTTTAAACAAATTCGAAATAAAAGCTTTTAGCTGTTTATCATAAAAATCACTCGTTTCAGGAAGAACAAAAACGTCGGTCGTTTGAAACTAATCAAGTACTTCAGTGGAAAACTCCAGCTCGCTTATCATTAGTCCTTCATTAGTTAATTCATGAATATTTCCTAATCCAAAAATTATTCAACGAAGAGTTTCATCAGGGATTTTCAAAAGATTACAGCTGGAAAAGAATTCCAAAGCAAATTGTTTGAAACTGCGTATGCAAAACCGAAGGAATAGGAACGATGATCGTGACCTGATTTCCTCGACATCATGATCGTAACATTATAGACTTTTTACGATCATTATCATTCTTACGTCGAAGAGTTCCAAGAACGTTTAAAAGAATTGTTTTTTTAACTAATTTCCTAATAACATCGGTTAATAGGAAATCAATACGAAGGACGAGTATATTTATTCGTACGAGTGACGCGAAAAATAAGTTCCACGTGTTTACGAGACGCGCACGCACAAAAATGCAAATTGATCGAGACGCGTTTCCATTTTTGCTCTTATCGCGTTTAGAAATCTTGCGATTCATTGATTCTGCTTTGTTGATAATTGTTGGAACGTTGGATGAACGGTTAGGGTTTGAAACACTATAAAAATTCGAGGATTCGAAGATTCGACGCTGATGGAATTTGCAGAAATGTATTTTTGTGAATTCTGAAGAGTCTTCAGAAAGCATTCGTGTTCTGTCACAAAATTAATTCAGCATTGTGTCAAAACAAGGAGCTAAATTTGAAGATTTGAAAGCATCATTCAATTTTTTCTATCTACAGTTTTCCTGACACTTCCATTTTAGCTAATTATTTCAACAACTTCCCTCGGTAAATCTATTACACAATTCACAAAAATATCCTCAATGTCCAGATGTTAATATTTAAATGTTTAAAAGGAAACACTCGAAGAAGGAAGTACATTGCATCGTTTTGTTTCTATTCAGTTTTCTAATCACAATGTTCTACTTTCATCCGAGACAAAAGCTCCCCGAGTGAACCGAAACTTGATAACCCATTTCACTTGATTTCTCTCGATGCCTTTTGTTTCCTAACGGGAGCTCGGTTGCGAAAGATGCGTCTAAAACTAATCACTTTCCATTTCTTCGAACTTTTGTGTGTAGATAAGTTTCAATGAACTTGTGCGCTTCGACGAAGGAAAAAGTATCGACCTGCCTTTGATGTGATTGTGGTATTTCCATTTTTGCAAGCAGCGTGTCTTTGTCTTTCGATCAAATATTCGATAGCTTGATAATTGAAATAGGAGTTAATTTTCAAAGTTATAAGATAAACACAAGTTTCACATAAGTTTCTGACCTTATAAAAGATTATTATGTACTTAGTGTAAGATTCAAATTTTTATTCAAACCAGAACGTCAAACTTTTACTAATAGTGTCATGTAACTTTTCGAATATCTTTTGAAGACTCGAAAAATTAACTTGGATACTTAAGAATTCAAAAACCCAGGTTAAAAAATGTCTAAATTAGTGCGAGAAGTATGAGATACTTCACATTAATTGAAGAAAAATGAATAGCACAAAATCATCAGACATCTCATTGTTTGTCAGACACTGAACAAAGTATATTTATCGCACCGTACAAAAAAACTTTTGTTACGTGTGCAAAAGTTACATGATAGTTTGTGTAATAATGATAAATAGCGTACGCAGGTTAACTAGGTTGTAAAAAGTTTGCTCGTAATGTATTCAGATTGTAATCGTTTGCATAAAATCGGCTTGCATGATCGAGACAATAAATTGATAGCTATTAAGATGTGTCCGTTAAAAGATAAGTATAATGAATGATTATGAAAAGAACATGTAAATTAATTCGCCGAATATTTCGTAGAGAAATACTCGATTTCAAAACTGAATGAATGATCGCTTTATCGAAATTGTTACGTAACTCATATTTCGAAATTTATGAATATTTAATCGATAGAAAAATACGTTCAATTGCGTAAGGAAGGTTATTACTCACGCGTGTAAACCTTTCGTTACATGAGCACCGTTTCTCTTTGACCAAAAACGAGGGAAAAAAATTAGAGGCTGGGAACAAAAACGATACTTGTGGCATGGTACAACTGTACTTTACAACTGTACTTTATAACTATACTATACAACTATAATTTACAACTATAATATACAACTACAATATACAATTATGCTATACAACTATAATTTACAACTATAATATACAACTGTGCTATACAGCTATGCTATACAACTATAATTTACATCTATAATATACAACTATGCTATACAACCATAATATACAACTACAATATACAACTATGCTATACAACTATGCTACATAATTATAATTTACAACTATAATATACAATTATGCTATGCAACTATAATTTACATCTATAATATACAGCTGTGCTATACAATTATGCTATACAACCATAATATACAACTACAATATACAACTATGCTACACAATTATAATTTACAACTATAACATACAATTATGCTATACAACTATAATTTACATCTATAATATACAACTGTGCTATACAATTATGCTATACAACCATAACATACAACTACAATATACAACTATGCTATACAACTATGCTATACAATTATAATTTACAACTATAATATACAACTATGCTATACAACTATAATTTACATCTATAATATACAACTGTGCTATACAACTATGCTATACAACTATAATTTACATCTATAATATACAACTGTGCTATACAACTATGCTATACAACTATAATATACAACTATAATATACAACTATACTATACAACAATACTATACATTTAAATATAAAAAAAGGAAGATATTGATTGTGACGAAAAAATATTTATACCAATTAACATCCTTCGCCTGGCAAACGGACACCGCAGTTGCAAAACGCGTTTGTTTAAATTTCGATGTCTTAAGCAGGTCATTTGTAATAAGTTACACGTCGGTAGTCTTCGTGATTCACGATTCGACGTATCTTAAAAATCTTTCGAGTAAAAAACCGATGATACTGCAAAATTACGCAAACCGCGAGTATTCAAATATACAATCATATTCTTGCTATACTGTCGACTGTAAAAATACGAGGCACCCGACTCGTAAAATAAGTTACTTAAAAAGTATATAAAGCAAGTTCTAAAATTTGTATTACAATGCTTAATAAACACTTTGCGAGTTTAAACGTGTAAAGTATAGGCTCCTTCTCTTTGTAAAGTACAGAGACGGAATTATTAAAAATTTCGTAAATGACAGTCCAAGATGGGTCTTTCGACAGATAGCGTCCCTGAAAGATTCGGTCGACTGGCCCATCTCGTGGGTCCGGTTTAGTGAGTCGATATTGCGAGTCAAGGTCGTACATTTGTTTGTAAAAAAGGAAAGCGAATGAAATAAAGAAGCGGGTTTTCGAAGCGCCAACAGTACGCGGGTAAATTGAACTGTTTCATCGAAACGAAAGCCGATTGCACGTGCTTGTATCCACCTCTTTAGCCTGGAGCAGCTGGAGATAGGTGAGAGTTTGTTACAACGCATTACATCACTGACGAATCACGACGCCATCGATTACGTACAATTCTCGAATCCTTTCATCGCTCTCTGTTTCTACGAAACTTAAGGAGCACAGAATTCTGCTCTCCTTGATTTTTAAAATCATCCTTGCGGTTCATGTAAAGCAAGTCACGATGACTGTACTTGAGCAGTATAAAGAAAAGCATAAGATGTAGAATCTTTCAACGAGAAAACATCCGATTAGTCACTACGCAAATATGCGCCGTAAAGTTATACTACGAGCACTTTTACCAGCCAATGCCCCTTACGTTCCAACTAGGAAGAACGTCCAGACTAATCCGAATTATTATTCCGACATGTTTACAATGCACGACGCAGTAAAAATCTCGTCCTCCTTTAACGAATAATTCCAAAGACTCGCATCAATTACCAATTATTTCTAGTCAAATGTAAATTATAACGTGAACTGTCGTTGACAAACAAAAAATTGTAAAATAGTTACATATTCATGAACTCCGCGTATCAGGACTTTTTTTTCGTCAACAAGAAACTACTGCGTTTGGCAAAAAGCCTTAATCTTTTTAATGCGCGTCAATTCTAAAAGTAAACAGAATAAATGATTCGGTTTTCATCTGAATTTCCAGACATGGAAAACGCTAGTAGTCCGCCGCAGGCAGCGTCCTTGGAACTGAAAACTCGAAGAGCACAGTTGCAGACGCAGGTCTCGAGTTTGGATTCCAAACGAAGGCAAGCAGTGTACGTGAGGAGAGCTTTTAAAAAGTATGGCCCGAAGAGCAACCCCAACATCATTCTAGATGGACTGAACATGACAGTGCCGAAAGGCACGATGTAAGTTTCATTTTTCTACTGCTTGTTTTCGTTTCCAAATTTACAAGTATTCGAATTTTCAGATACGGTCTGCTCGGTGCGAGCGGTTGCGGAAAGACCACTTTGCTGTCCTGCATAGTGGGTCGAAGACGTCTAAACTCTGGAGAGATCTGGGTGCTGGGTGGCAAGCCAGGATCGAAAGGATCTGGGGTACCAGGTCCGCGAGTAGGTTACATGCCACAAGAAATCGCGTTGTACGGAGAATTCTCCATAAGAGAGACTTTCATTTATTTTGGCTGGTGTGCTGGAATGTCGACGCCCGAAGTGGATGAAAAAGTGGAGTTTCTTGTAAAGGTATATCGAAGTAGAAGTCCAGGTTGATCCGTAGAATTCCCTTCCTAGAACACACTTGAAAAAGTAAACTTATAAAATCTATGTTAGACTTAACCATCGCTAAATACTTCATAATTTTAGTAAAGTTATGGGACCTTCCCCGAAATAGTTCTTGCAGTTGCCATCCGAGAACCGTCTCGTGAAGAACTTGTCCGGAGGTCAACAGAGAAGAGTGTCTTTCGCAGCAGCCCTTGTCGCGGATCCAGAATTGTTAATCTTGGATGAACCCACTGTAGGTGTAGACCCGGTTCTACGACAGAACATCTGGGATCACCTGGTGCACATGACGAAGGACAGCAATAAGACTATCATCATCACCACTCATTACATCGAGGAAACGAGACAAGCTGGTATCATAGGTTTGATGAGAGGCGGTAAACTGTTGGCTGAAGAGTCACCGACGAAGTTAATGGAGATGAACAATGTGGACTCTCTGGAGGATGTGTTCTTGAAGCTCAGTAGACGACAGAACATGGGTCTTCGAAGGAGAAGTAGCATCCTCAGCAGCGTCACCGGCGTTCCTCCGGAAGTTGTATGATATTTACCATATTTTTCATACTTTTGAAAATGATGAAACTGTGATACAAATATGATTGATCATTACCCAGGATGTGGACGAGGAGATGAGCGGTGAATTTGGTGATAACGTCAGTCTTTCTAGTCGAAGAAAAAGCATTGTCGTCGAAGAAACACTTGTGAGTCTTTCTTTTCGGTTAGTCTTTCTGTTGGGTGAATTTTTATGCAAGTGTTTTGATGAACAGGTGCCAGAGCTGCCACCAGAAGAGAAAGGTCCCTCTAAATTCCAGATGCTTAATGGTCAACATATGAAAGCTCTTATATGGAAGAACTTCCTGTGGATGTGGCGAAATGTAGGGTAAGTGCAAATCGTATCGAAACTCGGCTGTACTCATGAACTGCTCGTTCTTTCCAGAATGATGTTATTTATCATCGGTCTTCCAGTCGCTGAGATTATTCTGTTCTGCCTCTCCATTGGCAAAGATCCAATGAACTTAAAGATAGCGATAGTGAACCACGAATTGAATAACAGCATGGGGCCTTGTATACCGACAACCGGCTGCGACTGGCATCGATTAAGCTGTCGATATTTAAAACATCTAGAGGAAACATCCGTAGAGTTTATAACGTACGACAATGAAATGGATGCTAAACACGCCGTCGAAGATGGCACTGCTTGGGGTGCCATAACGTTCCCGTCAAACTATTCTAATTCTCTTTATGCGAGATTTGATCTGGGTCGTGAGACAGATATCTGGGATATCGCAGAATCGACCATGACGATTGTCATGGACATGTCCAGTGAGTTTATTGAAACATTTAACGTGTAAGTGATCCATGGTGAAAGACAACATTTTGTTTCTCTTTAGATCAGCAGATCGGTCAACTTCTGAAGAGGGACTTTTACAAGTCGTATGAAAAGTTCGCTGAAGAAGTGACGGTAGCTTGCAATTACAGCAGGAAGTATACTCACATACCTGTAAACGTAAGTACACGAAATTGTAATGTACAATTATAATTAATAAAATTATATTCATAAATCGTAATTCATAAATACATTAATTCCCAAAATGTTGAAGTAACATATTTTGCTATGTACAGTTTGAAACGCCGATCTATGGTCCTTTGGAGCCCAATTTCACAGACTTTGCAGCACCTGGAGTTATCTTAACGTGAGTAGTTGATCTTGCCAAAAATGTAACTTGTATAATAAAAATCATTCCCGTTACAGGATACTTTTCTTCTTATCAGTCGCTCTAACTTCTGGTGCCATGTTATTAGAAAGAAACGAGGGTCTTCTGGAAAGGAGTTTAGTTTCCGGTAATTAACGACCATCGTTTAAGGAGAAGTGATCAGGATATTAATATAGTGATTCATGTTCTGTTGGCAGGTCTTACTGGACCAGAAATCCTTTTCGCTCAAGTAGTTACTCAATTCGTAGTGATGACTGGACAGGCAGTCATGGTTCTACTATTCGCGTTCGCGATCTTTAACATTACGTGTGAAGGTAACATTGGTTGGATTGCCGTGTTGTCTGTTTTAACTGGACTGTGTGGAATGTGTTTCGGTAAGAGCAACATTCACTTTAGCTGTCTTTCCTACTGAAGAAAGTTATTCTGAAACATGAATATTTTTAGGGTTCACTATTGCTTGCGCCTGCGATACTGAAAGAAGTGCTACTTACTTGGCAATGGGTTCATTCCTGCCCATTGTGATGCTTTGTGGAATAATCTGGCCTATTGAAGGAATGCATGAAGTTCTGAAGTGCATCAGTTATGTTCTACCCCTTACGCAGAGCACAGAGTCAATGAGAGTTATGTTAGCTAGGGGATGGTCAATATCGAACTCCACTGTTTACAGTGGTTTCATTTCTACCTTCATCTGGATATGCATCTTCATGACTTCCTCGATACTGCTACTTAAATTTAAAAAGGGATAAAACTTCGTGTTCAGTTACAGACTTAAGCTACGTGGATAGTTGTCACTTGATCAAAGTTCTATAGCGACATTTACTCTGTCGAATAAACAATTACGTCGGAACTATTCGACGTATTACTGGAGAAAGAGTGAATAATACATCGTAAAAGATGTGGCGTATCTGCTCAATACAATTGTATTTATTACATCAATCTCTGTGGTAGCACAGAATCGTGATGATATTTGTACAGTGCAGACACAAGTAGATCATAAAATAAACCCATAGTTATAAAATCTTTGTACACCACGTGAATTATCGACTTAGAATAATCCATGACCTTCTTTTTCACTATATGTACTACTTTTTTAATTACTATTGTACTATAATTAGAATGGTAGAAATTTGTATAAATTTATGGTCTAACAAATATATGTATATATTAGAGTAGTAATAAACAATATTAGTAATTTGTATATGTAAATGGAAGAAAGGACAAGTAGGGTCAAGATACTTCAATAAATAGCAAGTTACAAACAAAAGTATAAAAAATTGTATTTATAATACAATGAGACATGTCTCATGAAACAGATCAAAACAGTCTTATTTGTTTGTAAACAAATAAATATCGTTTTTAATATATTATTTTACATAAATTATTTATATGCTGTTCATAATTATTATTTTGACTTTGAAGCACGTAAAAATGGTTCATGTAATACCTTGTGAATTCGTTCTGCCTTTTGTAAACCAATACCAGGACAAAGAGCTAATGTATTTGGTTGAGTTTTTATTAAGTTACTTAAAGTACCAAAAGTTGATAAGAGAGTTGTGGCATCTGTTTTATTAACTGACCTTATTGTTGTCAAAGCATTAACTATCTAAAAAAATTACAGAAAAAAGCTTTTAATCTTTCAATAATAAAAAGAGGTTTTATATTTCAAACAATGTATTATATACCTTCTGATATGGTGCTGTATCACTACGTTCCATAATTGCATCAGGTGGTTTGTTTTCATAAATCTTGTATGTTTCAATAATTTTACCAGCATCTTCTGCATTCCATGCTAACATCAGTGTCAAATCAGCAAGAATACAAACTCTTGTTAAATGTTTTAAAGCATGATGAGGATCTGCCACATCTACCTGTTTTTTTAATACAGACCTGTTAATAATCATAACTCAAATCATAAAGAAACTACATTATTAATAAAAAAGAGCTAGAATCATATTAACACACAACAAAAATAATTTAATTAACCTGAACTAAAAGTACTCTAAGATTATACATGTTTCCTAAAGCCTTCAAACGTTCATGGATGTAGTCTGGATTAAGCTGATGATATCGTATTGATAGAAAAAGAGCACAACTAGTTTTTCCCATTACATAGTCTGGTACAATTTCTGAGTACTCCCAAGGTACATTTGTTACATATTTCAGTAATGGATTTCCTTTCTACAAAAGAAATGATGCTTATAACAAACTAATGTCAAATAAATTATTTAAAACATAAATATTATTATGAACATACTTGCTTCAAGTTGACTAAAAGTGTATTAAACTTTGAAGAGTTCTTAATTTTAGAAGGTCCAGGTATTTCTTCTTTAAAGAATTCAGAACTTAACTCATTGGGTATAGCTAAACATAAAATATTAATTTTTTAAACAATAAATATTAATGTAATTATATATTAGTATGTAACTAACATTGTGACAAATCAGTTTTTGGTTGTTTAGGTGGAGAAGCATTATCATCTTCTTCTTCCATTGTATTAACAATAATTTTATCTTATGACAGTCAAATTTTTACAGCAATATTAGAACTTATTCTGTAATAAAATAAATTGTTATTAATTTTAATACACGTGCAGAATATTATTTTGATAATAAACAAATATTTTATTAGGTTAAGCTACTTATCACAAACAAAATACCTAAAGGAATACATACAACAAAGACAATCTACACATGCACATATATTTTTGTGTAAAATATTTGTGATTTTTTCTTATATTTTATCTAATTCTTATATCACATATCTAATCGAAAGTAATAAAAGTTATATTATCAGTAAATTATATTGCAATGAAAGTGATACTTTATATACTTATATTGGTAACACTGACAATTGACAACATCTGATCAGATGACACATTAACCAATATTTTCGCGAAGGAAAATGTTGTTCAGAATCATCGTAGCTACAACCTCTTTGCGACTCTTACATTAGTTCTAGGACACTCTATATATTTTTGACAGTATGTTGTAGATAAAATGGGATAAATATTCAGGTGTAGTTTGCAGATTACACAAATCAATGATAGCAAATCTTTGTACATGTAATTAAAAATTAATATACTCTCAAATCATAACCTAATATTTTGTGATGAACATGCAAAAGTTTGATGCAAAAACTGTGAAGGATATTGGCATAGCAGATCCACGAACGCGGTTGAAGTCTCTTTCTGATTATGCTTCCACTGTTGAAATAGACCGTAACATTCCACCACAAAGGTATTAATTTTTCAAATCTGCATTATACAAATTCTTGTTATTATGTTTCATATTTGATGTATTAATTGATATTTTTAATACTGTGAATTTCTTTTATTCACAGGTATTATCGTTCTGGTGTAGAGATGATTAGAATGGCAGACATGTACATGAAAGACAATGGTCTTGAATATGCATACATTTTGTATGTTAAATTCATAACGTAAGATATAACTTTTCTAATTTCTCAAATTGATACTAATATGAAGTGAATTAGAAAACTATTTATTTCACTGATTTATTGTAACAGAATTTTTGTTGAAAAAATAAGAACCCATCCACAATATCATACGGTATCAATAAAAGATAAGGAACAGAATCAACAGACCTTACGTAAAGTAATGTCTAAAGCTGAAGAACTGAAAAAACAATTATTAGAGCAATACCAAGCAGAAACAAATAAATATTTGGCAGATGTCAAGGAAAGGGAAAGGATTGAAAAAGAAAGATTGAAACGAGAGGAGCTAGAAAAGTATTTTATAACATTTTAAAAATTAACATGTGATATTTACTTAATATTAATTATTTATTAATTAATTGTTTGTTAAGGTTGAAAGAAGAGGAAGAAAGAAGGAACAAAGAAGCTGCCTTGGCAGCTGTTAAGGCAGCAAAAGCTGCTGCGAATACAATTGTACCAAGCCCTGAAGAAAGTAAGACTAAAAGAGTTCCTAGCATATTACCAAAATCATTGTCTGATGAATCTGCAGATATATCCCAGCGAAAGTTAGTATAGGCAAATGTTTAGTTTACATAAAATTTTATAAAAATCATTAAATTATAAAATTGTATTTTACAGGAAAATGCCTGCTATAGATCGCTCGACAAAGCCCTCTATGCTAATGAGCGATACTTTTACATTACGAGACGTAGTATTACCAACGAAATTAACGCACAATTTTCTGCTATTGGCTTTCACTAATACTGCAAATAATAAGGAAACCTGCGGTATTTTAGCAGGAAAATTAGAACGAAATAAATTAGTAGTTACGCATTTATTAATCCCTGAACAAACTGGATCTCCAGATTCCTGTCTAACGCATAACGAAGAAGATATATTCGATTACCAGGATCAACATAACTTGATAACTCTTGGCTGGATACACGTATGTATTACTTAAAATATGTAAGAAATACAAATTAAGAGAATTCGCCAATAGAAGTGATAATTTTACTTCACAGACACATCCAACACAGACTGCATTTCTGTCTAGTGTTGATCTTCATACACACTGTGCATATCAGCTTATGATGGCTGAAGCAATAGCCATTGTTTGCGCCCCTAAATACTTTGAGTGAGTACTAAATATTTTAGGTAATAAACATATTTTTCTATTTAAAATATTAATCGACATTCCTTTCATTATTTTAGGACAGGACTTTTTATTTTAACTCCAGACTATGGATTAGATTATATTGCTAATTGTAGAGAAACAGGATTTCATCCTCATCCGACTGAGCCACCGTTGTACACGGTAATAATTATCTGCAAAGACATTATACATATCTACATTATTCAATATATACATTAAGATATATTTTTCTTTTAGGATGCAAAACATTGCAAATTAGATGTAACAGCAGCCTTAGAAGTAGTGGATTTAAGAAGAAAATGACATCTTTTAGACATGTGCATATATATGTATATACATACATATGTGTACTTTGTAAAGCAAATTGTACATACAAATGTGCAATACGAAAAATTGATCGAAAAGAGTAAAAAAGATTACAAATACTTTTGCTTGAATATCACGAAAATGCAAGAGAGTAAATGTAATTTAACATTTCCAAAATTTCCAATATTTTTGGAGCAAAGCATTTAAAGAAGCATTTCTAACTAGATTTGTGTATTTAAAATTGTATCAAGATGATAATTTCATATAGAAAGAAATTTGTTAACCGTAAGAAAGCAATGCAATATCTAAATGTTTCTGGCAAATATGATAAATTATAGTAATGAAAAAAAAACTTTTTACGTAATTTAAAGAATGTTACTTAATTGATTAATTGAAAAGAGGATCATGAAATAATAGTATTAATGTTTTGTTGATAAACATAAATTATTTATAAGGAATTAGATACATCTAAGATGCGTATATCTAAATATTGTTAATTTTTCGCAATTTTTAAATTAATTTATTATTGATTTCGTTAATACGCTACATTGCAAGGTAGAAAATAAATATACAAATTCAATCAAAAATTTGTATAAACGTGGTGGTATGTAAAATCTGTCTATACGTTTACGTGCCTTTCATGGGAAAAAATAATATGTAGTGTTCATAATGTCATGCAGATTACATGGAGTATGTTCAGTCAACGATTGTAGATACTGCACAATATTCTCAAATAACCTTAACTCAACTCGTTCAATAAGATCGTTTCATTACATAAGATCGTAATTGAAAAATCAATAAACGCAATGACAGACTATGCTAGTCATAACTTAATATACAAAGCTTGTTATGAAGTTTATTCGTATACCAGAATTGATGAATCAACTTATGTGATGCTTATAGTATCTTCCATTGGGTAACTAGAATATTTACATAGAGTGGGCCAGATCCCTTGATCAGGTTGTCTCCGGAAATTGGAGAATTAGGGGGTTTGTAAAATTCGAAATTATAGAATTTAAACATTGAGAACTGGAGATTTAGAAATTTGGGAATTTTCATATCCTACATCCGTTTTGGTGGGATGAGGAAGAGAGATTCAGTTCATACTTTTCAAGGTTCAGGCCCACCTTGGTCCCAGTCTAGTTACGCTAATGGTATCTTCTTTGTATTGTAATGCTGTACTTTCAAACTGTACAGTACAATTAGACGCTAATCTGTGTTAATACCAATGTAAGAGGTTTTTATTAGTAGGTACCTGATGCAGCTTTTGTAGGCTTACAAATTCAGTTAAGCGCGTTTATGTATAAAATCATATTAACCCTAAATGTGCAATATTTTGTATGCATAATCTTAAAATCTCAATAGTAACTTTCTACGATTTAATATGTAACTATGAGCTTTTGTTGTAATTAAAAATATTCGAAACACTAAACGTGCTAAAAATAATTTATTGCAGTATTGGCGGATTTAAAATCGATATGCTATAATTATTAAATAAACAAACACGAAAGATTTATATATTTCGTAAAAGAATAAATAAATCATCGAATAATTTATTATAAAAATTCTTTTGTTATTTATGCAATTTGCTTTTATTCCATTAGTCCGTTTGTGAAGGCATAATAAAATGAAATCAGTCGTAAAGAAGAAAAAAGGAAGAAACTATTCAAGTCCAGGATATGGAATTCAAAAGAGAATCCATTGTAAGTACTATATGAGTACCCCGTGAGAATGCTTTACGCCATTCACCTCTCCTCGCGTGTATATCGAATTACCTTCGTTGAAGGGTTTCGCGCTTTGCAGGGTTTTATCGACGACAGGGTCAATCTATTTTTACGTGACGGTTTATGTGTTCTTCGTTTCAGCGCTCGCTGAGCAAGCATAGATTACGGTACGCGTAAGCATCCTCTTTCGACCCGATCCTTTCACAAGTATCGTTTCATGTTCTTTATTCTTTAATTCTCGTTTATTAACATTTTAGCGCATTTCAGAAAAAGATTCCTTAGGTTAGGGGTTCTCAAATTTCTGTTTTCGACAGTAGTCATCTTTCATGATTCCCTCGTTGTGCATCACTCCCAAAATTACCTAAAAAAAAGTCTTTTCTATTATGTCGAACACTGAACACCCGATACAAGTTTAACACTTGTCGCAATGTGAACATAGCAGTTATGCCGTGCTAAAAATGAAAGGTACAGTTCAAGGGGCATATTATCGGTTATAACCAATACGAAAAATATGAATTCGTTTCGGAAGGCGGATGAAGTCAACAACATCGGTTTTTTCCTTGTACTGTTGTTTGTATTGGTCTCACGTTTAGAATGAGGAAAGAAAAGATCTCACGGATCAATTAGTCTACGATGTGTTTTATTTACGGCACTTACTGTTAGAGCAGAAGAATTCATCTTGAACTGTTCAACAGATTTTTCGTGTACTTGTTTGTCAATTTAATATGAGGTGATAATTGATTGCGAAAATATGTAGTACAATATACTGAAGCATCCAACATGTATCACTTAAAAATCGTGATATTCGATCTTAAAAAATCTGCTATCTATCAGGGTTTAATCAGTGCGTGGAGAAAGTAAACGAAGCGCGAACGTGAACAGATACATGTTAACCTCCTACCTTTTAAATATATTCGATGACGTATTAAAAGTCACAAGGTAACATGTCTCTGACGTATGCGAGTCCTCTTGTTACTTTAATCTCGTTGTTACCTGTTTTTGCTACCCGATATTGATCAGGTACAAGCCAGCCAGTGAGAATTTAAGCGTACGTGATTTTATTCCAAGAATGTAGTCAAGCAATATGCTTCGGAACGAATAAGGATTAACGTGTGATTATCTTGGTAGCCGCGCGTTCATTAAAGGTCCAGGAATTATGTAATGAACAGCCGTGTTAATTGAACAGTAACAGAAAACCCGCACTTGATGATGAACAGTAATTTCAGACGTGTATGCCGTTTTCAATACCTGCAAAATTTAAAATATAGTAGAATTGGTATTCAACGATACAAGAGGTAATTGTTAATAAGCGTCTCAACAACTTGCGATTAAATCTGTAAGGTGCATATCGATAATTTTATCAAATAACCATTTCCTGCAAATTACACGATAATTTAAACTGTCAATATGAATACTACCAGGAAGCGAAAAAGTTGAAGAAACAGCGATGATTCTAACATTCATGTTTTCCTAATATCTCAAACAATGAATACCTTGTTCTTTCTTCAGTCGATGAATAAGATTCAAACCAGGTGCTCTCAACAAAATAAATTTCTATATTCCTTATTTCACTCTCTTGACAACTGTTGGTACAGTTAACACATTTTAAAAATAGTAAAAAAAAATATTATTCAATGTGAGACAAATTCGTATTTTACACAGCCTGATGCTAATCCAAGCGATAAACTTTGATAGTTCGAAGTTCTAAGTAATTGTTAAACGTCTTTATCTACAAGATATAACACCTAAACAAATACGGTAAGTTACTACCAATTACATATGTACATTAAAAACTGGTTCACATTGTTTCCTGTTGCCTTTACAAATGCCGCGCGCTGTTTTAGCTCTCTCTTCGTCGCTTCTTGCTATATACCTTTTTAACGCGCGTGGAACATTTAGTCCGCTGTTGCTCTCAAGGGAAGAAACAACTGCCGGTCCGTTCGTTCCTACGTTTTAGACATTTGCGTGTTACACAGCACCAAATAACACGTGTATCAAACTACAAAAGTTATTAAATAGTTAATCTGTCAATTGTTCCTCTGTTATTAAAAAGCGATATACACCTCAAACATCGTTGCATAAATATTTCAACAGTGGCTATAAGGTAACGATACCTGAAAAGTGTAACTTCCAGTGACGCGTTAAATAGAATTCATAATCGTCTGTGAAATATAAATTTCTTCAAAAGTGAATATTCTCGTTGCATATCGACGCGGTAACGATTGTGTAACTTCTCGATCGGGAACAGTGTTTATTTCTCAAAACTCATGCGTCAAGTACATGCAAGAGTTTATTGGGTTTTCTTAATCGTTTTCCTAAACTGCGCATAAACGCAGTTGAAATTTGAAAAGTGAACGGCAATAAAACGGTTTGTGTACGAATATTTTCTCTTGTCCTGGAAAGAATAAGGAGTAATGCAATTGATCGTGGGATGCTGTAATTGCATGGAATATCGGTGCAATCGTGGTCAAACGGTGACTTCGCATGTGACACATCGTACAACGGTTGTTCCTCAACTTTTAACACCTGTTTCTGTTTCCCGGTATCTCTGCTGAATGCATAGCGATTCTTCATCGAAACGGTTACAAATAGGGAAAAAGTGGAACATTCTACATACTTTCACGCTCTACGAAGGTATGCACTTTTAGAGCGTGTATTATACATCGAGAAATAGGTTAATCCTGCGTACTACATCGATCAAGATCCTCCGAGAATTTTCATTGAAATCGACGAAACAACTGTAACTACAAAATGTAAATGTTTTTAACGTAATTGCGGGAGAAATACGTTGAAACATTTTTACCTGTTTTGTTAGCCATATCATTAAACAAGCATGATAAAAAGTAGCGTGGTAATTAAATATCGTCATCAGATAATTCCGTATGCAATTATGGTAATTGTTACTACCAGTAAGAACTATTATCGTTGGCACAACCAGGATTTTTGTCCGACATGGCTCAGGTCTCCTAGCGAAACTAATGGTATTAAAGTATCAGTTCGAGCATAATGAAGTGGCTTTTCAAAATTTGAAAATTAAATCATTTTTAAATTCAGGATATAAAACGCTAATTTTTGACGTAACTCAACCCCGACTTAACGTAACTTAACCTAGACATATTTTTTTAATATATTCATTTTTAGATATTCAAGGCTCATAGTTAAAACTTATCATTAAAAATAATTCGAACCATTATTTAAACGTTTCTTGTGTGTCATGTTCCTGCGGTAAGAAACGCGCATAGTAATTAGTAATTACATAAATTTCTCACTGTTTTACGAAGTTCCGAAAGAATGTATGGCGTGCATCAATGGTACGCGAATTTCCTCAATAAATAATTGTTTTTTAACTGGAAACCGTTGAATCTTCGGGAAAAAACTCAACCGGTATTTCTTCTAAGTCTCAGTAACTGTATTTATAGAAACTGAATATTTGTGGATTTTTTATAAAATTTCCTTGACAACCGATGCCAGAAAATGTTTAAAAAATTGTTTTTCCTGTACGTTCAGTTTGTAATATACAATTCCGGAAACTTTTATTCTAAGTAAACACCAATTTCTTTGACGCGTAGATGGTAGCCATTTTAGTCGCGAAAATAAAAAACTCGATCGATACAATAATTTGTCGATAGGTTGAAGGTTCGATTTATAGAATGGAACTATGCTTTGTATTTCATTTTCGCGGAATTTTTATTGCGCACATTTTGTTTAAAAAATTACGGACTATTGTAATCAATATTAATAACACGTTTACTAATTTTAAATAATTTATTCTTCGATTCGAAGAACTTGGTCGCTGAATGTGCTGAAATAGTATGACACAATCGGCAGTGTATTTATCATTTGCCTAGTTTATCTAAGATAACCGATAAAAGTAATAAATGGTGGGGAAGTTTTAAAATTGATGATTATAATCTTGATTGCAGGATTGATAATTCGCTGCGCGAACTGATAATAATTGAGACAAAGAAACGGGTGCAGAAGTGCTGTAAAGTTCAGTTTCGTGAAAAAAAGATAGGAAGAAGCAAAGAAAAATGTATCAGTGGCCACTGATCGTTGCATTAGTGGTTTCGATGTTTGGTAAGACGAAAGTTCATACTTATTATCGCAGATAAAATAAACGCGTACATAAACGTGATCAAACAGATAGAGTATCGTCGGATTTTTCAAAAAATAAACTGTTGATTTATCGAAAGGTACATAAAGTGAGTTTTGAAAGAATTATTTTTAAAATTACTTTCCTTGATACTTTATACTTTTATCCAAACTGTTTCTTTTCATCACAAGAATGATATTATAGCGTTGAAAGTTATTTATAAATTATTGACGTTGACAGTTGGCAGAGTATGTCCGGTAACGCAAAAAAGCGGACATGGCGACGAAGGAAACATTTCGACGCAAAATATTAGCAACGCGAATCACACTTCCAGTGTTTCAAATGCTAATAAAACGGTCGAAGTTTCGATCAAAACAGCGGAGGATAAAAAGGGTAAGATGGAATTTCTTAACGCTTTGACCCTTTGTGATCGCATCAACTCGGTTGGTACTCCCAAGTGCATAGAGGGTCAATATTCTTTGTGCGTACCTATCGATTTCAATGCCGGTATGAATTATTACCGTGGGAATGCACCGAACGTTTTACCATTCTTTAAAATATATAGAGAAGCAGAACGAAACCAAAAGCTCAGCACCGCTGGAAAGCTCGACGAACGTAACGTCGCCGCATGCACAGAAAACGATCGACGATGGGAAACACAATTGTAGTTCGACGAAGGAATCAACGGACATGACGAATTGTTATGTCACACCGCACGACAACGATGAAATTATTGAAAACGAAGCAAGTACAACAGGTGTGCGTATAAAATATTTAACGAATCAAGGATATTTACAATAATCATTACATCGTATCTTTTATTTGTATAATTTTGAAGAGCCTACAAATACCGTAACTACCGCAACTAATAAGACTGAAACGAGCACGGAATCTCAAGTAACGAAAGCTCCTCCTCACGTGTCCACTGAGGAAGAAGACAAGAAATCTGTGGAAATTTTCGTGCCGTTAAATAACACTGAAACTCCGAGGAAAATACCTTATAACGTAACCACGGAAACCGATCATTCCAATGGAAGTATCCATACCAATGAGTCAGGTAAAAGATACTTTTTAATTGTACAAAGGGAAGAAGTATCCGTTTTGAAATACTAGGGACATAAAGGTTTAGGAATTTAAAGGCGTAGTATCCTAGAAATATGATCATTTTAAAGTAATATATAAATGTTGTAAATTATAAAAGTTTCAGATGCAGTTGCAAAGAATGGTACCAATATCAATGAAACATCTGTTAGTTCAGTAGCACCTTTACTGGCAGATAATGTAACTGCAAATGTAGGAGCAGTTAAGTCAACTGATCAGAATAATAAAAGTATGCCTTCAGGAATGATAGCGCTAGTTACCGCCATAAGTTTCGCTGTCGCTATTGCAATTGTATATATTGGCATGATTATCTGGAGACGATATATTGAGTGAGTTGAAAATTCAATGTCACATTCATTACTGCAGACAGTTATCTTAATAAATATTTCATCTTATGTAGATATAGATACGGGCATCGGGAATTACTTGTGAACGAACTAGAATTTGACACTAATGATTTACGTCATTTTGAGGTAAGCGTGTTGGAAATTATATAGTTACTGAATTATAAAATGTCATCTAAGTCTACTTTTATATTGTTATAGCTGTGATTCCAAAGCAGTCATAATCCACAAAGGATAAAGAAACGCCTAAATGATTCGTAACCGGTCAAGGTGGATATAATCCATAACTATTAA
This sequence comes from Megachile rotundata, assembly GCF_050947335.1. NCBI lineage: Eukaryota > Metazoa > Arthropoda > Insecta > Hymenoptera > Megachilidae > Megachile > Megachile rotundata. Next base: position 11,615,661 of record NC_134995.1, read on the forward strand.
AGATTCATTGATCTGTGATACTAAGGACATGCATTGCGCCTGACAGTCAACAAACCAAATCTATTTGGATAATGTTATACATTTCTTGTAATGTAATTGTTTTATATACATTATGTATACAACTCAGTCTTTTCAAGGAATCGGTCGTTTTCCCTCCTCCTGTAGAAACTCACATAGCATTGTTATTTATATTTTTTCATAATAATTATAATGCGCAGATCGTTGAATATATTAAGTAATTTATAAGGATCGATTGAACATTTCAGATAGCAGTATGGGTGCTAGAAGAATGTTACAGAATTCATATTTCTTATCGTTTTGTAGTATTCAGAATTGTTGAAAACATGTATGATAATGTTTGTTTTTCATTTTCTTTGTGTTTGTTTTGTATTACATGTAAACAATATGTAAATATCACTAGTTAAAAATAAATTTATGGATTATTTTTATAATCAAATTGTTTTTATTTTAGAATTTAAATAAGTCTAATTAAAACAAAGTAATAATATACATTTTTTCAATGAATTATATTAATTATTCGTAAAAATGATGCATATAAAAAGTAATATCAATTATATACATTTTGTGTATCACAACTTACATGGTTATTGACGAAAATTATTTTCGCAACGATGTATTTATTCATAACTTTGTTAAAGCACATTCTAAAAAATAGTAACAAGTATGTATTTTGTATCCTGCGTTATATATTATGCTCTTTTTGGTTTCCAACATTTATCTACATTAATATTTTTTGTATACTTTTCTTTTCTATGAAATATCTACAATGTTGGTTGCAGAAATATTTTTTCTTGGTTATTAACAACATTGTACATGCCAAGTATTTATACAATGATAGTTTTATTAATCTTTCTTTTTAGTAACTACAAGGGGTCCCACATTATCATTTGTTGCTTCATTATGAGGTCCATGAGAACCATCACAGTATGGCCACTGAAAGAAAACAAATTTTTGTCAATGATTAATTTGTTAATTAATTATTCTTTCTATGGTACATAAATACATCAAGCATTCACAGGACCAAATGATTGCATAACATGTATCTTGTGAACTTATTCTTGGATATAGTTAATGTAGGTCAGTTTTAAGTTCATTCTAAGATCTTAATGTTAGATATGTCATAAACAAGAAATTATTAAACTTACATTCTTAGATTTCCAACAACGGCAAAATACAGCCTTCTCAGTTATATCTTCTACGTCAACAGAGTCTACCACCTTATTTACATCTTTTTTTATCATATGATTTACACGTCCAGTTGCCTGAAAATATAATTTGCACATGCATTTATTACATATTTTGATAATATATTAATGCATTCCAAAGTGATAGTTATTCTACTTCAAAAGGAATGTTCATCCAATAAAAAGCTAAATCAACAACATTATGTAATCAACAGAGAAAAAAATTAAAATCTATCGTAATACAGTATCTTAATGGCCTTGATGATTTTGTAACAGGTATGTATTTACTTACTTCTCTAGCTAATGGACAAAATGCTTTATAAGACATATAACCGATTCCAGCTAACATAGCAGTAGGAGGAATTAGGGCGATCCAGTCTCGTACTAAACGAAAATATAAAATTATTACAATCTTGTATCATTCATAATTTTCCTCATTAGAGAAAGCGGCACTGTATCAATTTGCAGTGTCATGTTTCAAACATTCTTGTAAATTATTTAATATAATAGTCTTAACTTATTATACATATAAAAAGTAAAGTATTTAATCTCTTACTTCCAAGTCGAAACCATCCTCCTATAGAATCTGGAACAGGTAATCCAGACAAATAATTGGGAATGGACACTTTAACGAGGTGTGCGACCGGCTCCATGTTCGCTGTTACTACTACTGTAGTCAAGTAAGGAATCCGAAGCGTTTCGAACGAAAACCACCTTGATCTTTACACACATTTCGAAGATCAATTATTTTTTACAAATCATGAAAGAAAATTTGAAAGTCATATATATCCGTATGTGTATTTACACGGTTATATTTCAAATAAGAGATAGGACAAAGCGTTATTACAAATTATTGTTAGTTTTTATTATTTTTTAGAAAATAATTATAATTTTAAACAAGAAATTATCTATTATATGTTATTCAACTCCAAGGTACATTAGCACAATATTACTTCTCGTTTATGCAGTACATTAATATCGCCAATCAATTTCTAATTTTTTACGTTAAAAAAATGTGCAGAGCTAGCAATAGAATTTGCAAGGCCCAAGGCCAGGATCTCGCGTACACCAGATTTTTATGTCATCGAACACAGCAACGAATTAACCAAAGTTTTTTCAAAAGCATTCAAAAATTTGAAATTCCTAAAACTACTAGATTGAAATATTAGATACTTGAACCGTAGGATTTCTTAAATGCGAGGTCTGGGACAGGTACCCTGTTTATCCAGTTCTAATGGCGGCACTGAACTATGCAATACGTATAACACATTCTAAACATCACATACAAATATGCAAGATGCAAATATTTTTCATTTATCACAGAAATATTATTACATATTTTTTGTCCTGCAAATATTATTAGCTGAATAATTTGCTAGGCATTTTTTAATTTGCACATTTTCAATTGCATTGTTGCCGGCAGATTTTGACTAGCGTAGTTGGAGAGGTGAAGGACCGGTGGGGTTCTAGGGACGTCTTGTAAGTGGCGCCATCCAGTCGCGAGGCGTTCGCCGGGCAGGGTGGAGGTGGCTGCGTCGTCCGCAAGGATACGTCGTCGGTTACCGCGACGCCGCGGCGGTTCGCGCAGGCACAGGTACGAAGTGCGCGCGTTTTCGAGGCGGTATCGCGAAAAGCGCAGGAGTGGCATTTTCCACGTACCGTTCAGATATCTCGGCTACACACCGTGTAGTTGACGTGCAGTGAATAAATCGAGAGGTTCGTGGCGTCGACGTGAAGCGAAAAAGAAGTAAAAACGGGGCGGGAAGGAAAGAGATAGAGCGGTTGTATCGCGCGGTGCAGTGCGAAAAGTGTTCGCGAAAGGGGCCCTTTGGTTGTGTGGGTGTGCGTGCGTGTGCCAGGCGAGCACGTAGAACGTTGACTAGTGACACACGGTGCTCAAAAAGACGAATAAACACGGGCCGCCGGATGATCGTCCTTGTGCAGGTCCCGTAAAGGTGCGTCAAATGACAGTGAGGTGATCAATGTGCTTGAAACATGGCTGAGGAGCTGGTGGTCACCCTGAACCGCGGCGACTCATCCGGATTTGGGTTCTCGTTGCTCGGTACAGCGGGTTTACCGCACGTCATCTACGACATCGTCGAGAATTCGCCGGCAGCGACTAGCGGCAAGGTGAGTACAGCTTCGATCGTTTTTCTTTTATACGTCACAAGTATCGCTTGGTACCAGAAGTTCGAGGACGGTCAAAGGTAGAGTTAGAAAGAGCAACCCTGAGATATATACATACACGTATATGTATGTTATCGTGGACGATACGTGTCCGCTGAGAATCCTGCGAATGCACGAGCCTCAAAATAACGCCCGGTGTATATCGACCCGTGTTATTATCGCGAGCACCCTCTGTCGCCCCCGTCTGTTTCTTGACCTCTGATTACTTTTTATTCTCACACTTTGCGAGCCGTGCCGTGGTGCTTCTTGTATGTATACACTCGTTTTAACGTTGAGACGGTACAGGGATGCTGATTGGCTGGGTGGGATCGGTTTAACGGCCACATTCCAGCCTGTCGGTCGATCCCTCTGTTCGCCTGCTCTCTCCTTTCCTTTTTCTCTGTCCTGTTTCCTGGGGAACGTACCCCTTCTCGACGATCATACGAGGTGGAAAATTTGAATCGTAGACTCGGGGGCTTTAGTACGTTCGCTCGATCAAAATCTTTCGTTTATTCGGTGAATTATTTTGCACGGTAGTGAGCGCGGTAGGCTTCCCTGGAGAAAATGGCCGTGTAGGGGAAAGAGGCCCCTCCACTCGTCGGTTTTTAGTTGACAAATTTTCGAAGTTGTAAACTTAGTGCAACTTCAGAAATTTGAAGATTAAAATATTTCAAGTATACATATTTTCCCTAGTTTTTCTATGAAGGAAATTGCATCCTAGTGTGCATAGCTGCGTTACGCGCTTTATGGTTGTTTACGTGTTACCACCTGCTCATCTTGAGCTATGGCAATTTTACTATTTTTTTAAAGCTATAATTATAATCCTATACACATTCACCTTTGCATTTTGTATCGCGAACAGATTGATTTTTATTCTTTAAAACTACTTGTTTTAAGCAAGCGAATCGTAAAGCGACCGACAATTTTTTGCGCTACCTTGTAATCTTCCAAATTGAAACCTTTCTCCCTTCTATCGGCGGTTTTTAGTGCAGAATAGATCGATTGCTCTGTCGGAACTGGTTTTCGATTCTCCTCGTGAGAATGATGCGAATTTCAAATAGCGGATGCGGAATAGATTATTAACCGTCGTACGAACCAGTTTCTAACTGGCTGTGGGTCTTGATATGCTCGAAAAGAGAGAACCGTCGAGGAAGTGGCTTAAAGGTCATTTCAGAGTGTTACATCTCCGCTAATCATCCAACAATTTAAACGTTGATTGTAGTATCTAGATTAACCACGTTTTTAGATACGTACACATACGTTATTTATAGATTAGCTTCCTTTGGTTACATGGAGATTTCCTTACGTTTGGAACGTGCCAGAAACAAGCACAGTAGGTTCCTGTTATATGGCCTTGAATCGGGGTCGAGGGAGAGGGTTGCTGTTGAAACTTCGCAAATCCAAAAATTTTAAAGTTTATAAGTTTAATAATGTGTTATCGTATTCGTTGACCCTAAACAAAACTATGCGAGGCTTTGAAATTGATACGATCTCCATGGATCTCTATGCGCCTACAATGATGCACTGTAATCAAAGCGAGTGTGTCAAAAAGTATTCGCCGCGCATGCGCACAACTTTTTGTGTCCTGCATAACTGTCATTCGCGAGAAGAATTCGTGTAACAAAGGAGCGGCCAGTCATTACGCGCGATTGGAATGTGTCACTGTGTGATCATCTCCTTTTCTCCTTTACTTTCTACATTTTCAAGGCTTTATCGCAGAAATTGATCGACGGAAATAATTAATAACAGTCGCTTTACTTCCGTCTAATATTTTTGTTATCTTCTCATTTGTCTTCGACGAAATAGGTTAGGTCATTTACTCGAGTTTCTTTCACGAACATAAACTTTTACCTTTATACCCGCAACTGTTCGAGAATATGCATTACATTGTAGGTTACACAGCACACAATATATTGCCACGGGTTTAACAAGATAAAGCTAGATCCGTGATCGCAGTTTTGCATAATTATCGCTAACATTCGCATGTAACTCGTTCGGTATTTTCTCCGCGCGTATATTCGAGATAAGTTATCGGTCGGTTCAATTTATTCTGTTAATCGGTTTGGGGCTACCAGCAAAAACGAAATTCAGTATACTGGTTATTTCCTTTTAATTAATATGGCAGTACCGTGGTTCTTGAAAGCAGGCTAGGTCACTGTATCGGTAGCCACTCAAGATTCATTGTTCGACCGGTACAAAGAACGCGTAATACATTTTGCATTGTTCCTAATGAGCCACGCGGAGGGAGATTGAATTTTGTGAATCGTTTTTTGTTTTCCACAGAATTGTAGCAGAAGTCAATTTCTGCTTTCCTTCATTACGTTTATCCTGCTCCTGATTCATTTGTTCGATTTGAAATTATTCGAACCTCGATCGCGACGGCCGATATTCGATTTGCGCGCGTAATTTAAATGTACATGCAGTCGTGTTATCGAATGCCCTTGCGAAAACAGTCCGGACCAAATACGGTCAGATTCGATACTCGCGCTTCTGGTGTCTTTTTTTCTCTGTCAAGAAGATTCCTCGATTAGCCAGTTTTAATAATTGGTCGGCGGAAAAAGGTTATGCAATAGCGTTGCGTGATAACGAACAGAAGAACTTGCAGTTTCTTGGGGATTCAAGGAGCACGCGAACCCGACAATTAGTTGAACCGCGCGTACACGTCGTCGAATTTCGTCAATTTATCGATCGATCGCGCCTCCTTGATAACCGTAAGACAAATGCACCCCCTTCGTTACGATAATTAAAGCCCTCGAAGCATGTGTGCGCGCCCGTAATCTCCTGGATCTTCGTGACTAACGCTCGAAAAAGAGCCAGACGAATTGAACGTGACTGATGGCATTGTAAATTGTACAACGAATATTTTGGGGCGTGCAGCGTCGTGATAATTTATTGCTTGCCTTTATACACGGATCAATAAACTTGCGCGCATCTGTGTAATTATTAAACCGATTTTCGGTCAACATTGTAGAATTTCTATCAAGAAAGAGAACCGAAAGAGCGTAGGAAAATCTTAAGAGGTGTTATACGAGCTGTAATACCGAACTGTAATATTAATAATTTACAATAGGAACCCATAATGTAGGTCAAGGGTTAAATCCAATTTTTCTTTTCTCCATTAGATACAGTCGTTGCGCCAGACAACCTGCGAAATCGAATCTGAGACGGCGTGCCATTTACCCGTTGTTTCTGCAATATCAGACTGATGTTACGTCAATGCTATCTTACACTGTGCGGTTCTTATCTGACGTATAAATTTCCGCGGAATTTCCACCTGGTAATATGATCTAAATCGATCCTGATCAAAAGTAGAGCGTTGCGTATTACTTTTTCCACCGCACTGCTCTTTCTTAACATACTATAATTCTATAAATAAATTCTCTCATATTTTCTATTACTGTATAGAAAATCAGTCACTGTAGCTTAAAATTAAGTTAAGTTAGAATTAAGATAGATAGGTTAGATCTTAGGTTACATTCAATTGGAATTATATTTGCTTTCGGTTAAATTGGGATTAGGTTAGAATCACATAGTTAAGTTAGGATTCATTTGAATTATGTTGCTCTGGGTTAGGTTAGGCTAGATCAATGTGAATTATTTTGGGTTAGGTCAGGGTTAGATTTGGGTTAGGCTGGGGTTAGGCTGGATTTTGCTTTATGTTAGGTTAGATCAAGGTTAATTATTTTGGGTTAGGTCAAGGTTAGGTCAGGGTTAGATTTGGGTTAGGATGGTGTTAGGCTGGATTTTGCTTTAAGTTAGGTCAGATCAAGGTTATTTATTTTGGGTTAGGTCAGGGTTAGATCAGGGTTAGGTCAGGGTTAGGTTTGGGTTAGGATGGGGTTAGGCTGAATTTTGCTTTAAGTTAGGTCAGATCAAGGTTAATTGTTTTGGGTTAGGTCAGGGTTAGGTTAAGGTTAGATTTGGGTTAGGCTAGGGTTGGGCTGGATTTTGCTTTAAGTTAGGTCAGATCAAGGTTAATTGTTTTGGGTTAGGTCTAAGTTAGGTTGCGATTAGATTTGAGTTAGAATTAGATAGTGGTATGTTAGGTCTGATTTGAATTGTGTTTGCTTTGGATTTGGTTGAAGTTAGATCAAGTTTTGTTAAAGTTACATATCGTGTTGGTTTACGTTAGGTTTGGCTAAAATGATTTTTAGCATTCAAATCTCACTACGTACTATCGGATTCGGTTAATGGGTTTGTCAATATGTTAGCGATATTATCGATTGCATCTCGATGTCGATATCGTTATCCGTAACATCCCGATGTTCGTTGAAAGCATTGTCGAGAACATCGAAACGTTATCGATATCTATCGAAGCGATAATGCAGCGAATAGGTTTCGGTGGAAACGCGCGAGTGGTCGATTCGCGTTGCCGGCGAAAAGAAAGTTTTCCGTGTTAACGTCCAAGGGCGTTTCCTGTACTCGTTCGCGGATTCATGGCGCGAGCACGCGCGAGAATGCGACACAAGGAGAATCCGCCGCGGTGCGTTCTTAATGGGTTCTCGTAACTTGCATTTCATTAGCACGGATAGCGGGCGTGCCACGGGCTCGTTTCGCTTCCATTTCTTTGCTTCTTTCCCTTCGTGACCAAGTTCCACGTTGCCGTTTCCCGAATCCGCCGCGTTTCCTCTTGTCCGCTCGTCGAGAAGGGGGTCAATGGCCAGCGAGATACATATTCTTATTTCGCTAAAAGGGCCGCGGTCAAAAGCCGACTTTTACTTAGTAAACGCGGATGAAAGTCGACGGATCATTATACCAGCTCTCTTCTCTATCGGTCGCTTTCCAGCCATGTAACTTTTTCAAATTAATCGACCGCCTCTTTTTACCCGGTTACTCATTCGACACAATATCGCTTCTGGTTTACGTATACCGTTCCACACTTTCGATGCTTTAAGTGGTTTACTCTGTACAGAACGATAAAACGATGCCACTCTATAAAAATAACGGAAACGGTGGCTTCCTTTGTGCTCCAAAGATTTGCAAAGTTGTTGGAGAAGTAAGTGCTTTGCGGGCTAAAAATAACGCGTTTATCCAACGTGAGAGAGAGGAACGATAAAGCATGTAGGTAATGGCCCATTTTGCGTGCAGTTACTTGTTTAACGATTTAGGGGTAGATGAATCGTTAAATTAGTAGATCCACGCATTCTTCAAAAATTAAAGTACTTGTATACTTTTTTACGCGTTATCGATATCAAATACTCGAAGTGCCTAGATTGCAAAGCAACCGTATCTCGATTAATAGCGCAAGGTTTACCCGGGTAATTCAAATTGTGGCAATAACTCCGACCATCGAAACGCGGCGTTAACTATTCCATTACCGGAACGAGATAACACCAGGGAAAGCACGTTGATCGTCTCCAGAATTTCCCGCGAGCGATTATTTTCTCCTCGTAATAAATTATCCTGGGACACGAAGGAAACAACGGGAGGGAAACGTCGGTCGCGGATTGAAATCTCGAAAGCGTGCTGGGCTCGTCGGTGCAGCTCGCTTCTGGACTCTTTGTGTAAACTGCTTTTTCGCCCCGAAGGCACGGAACGATCTCGAGGAACGGTCGAAAGGGTTGTTTATACGGCAGAGAAAGAGAGGAAACGAAACATAGAGCCGTTCCGTTTCTTGCACAGACGTCTCTCTCCACCTTCGCCGGTTTGGCACGAGACCGGAGTGAATAACAAGCAAATGACATTTGAAAAACGCAACGGGACGCGTTGCTCTGCATTCTGAGCGTGACGAGCGTAACGGAGCTCGCAACGCACAGGACGTCTCACAAATGGTGCTCGAGGATGAAATCGAAAAGTCTCATCGTTTCTGATGTTTAGCTTTTGACTTATGGCTATTTGGGCTGTAAGGTGCTGTTAGGGATAATAGGGGATGTGGGATTTGGGGATGTGGATTTGGGGAGGTGGGATGTGGGATTTGGGATATGTGGAATTTGGGATATGTGGGATTTGGGATATGTGGGATTTGGGATATGTGGGATTTGGGATATGTGGGATTTGGGATATGTGGGATTCGGGGACGTGTGGGATTCGGGGACGTGTGGGATTCGGGGACATGTGGGATTCGGGGACGTGTGGGATTTGGGGCATGTGGGATTCGGGGACGTGTGGAATTTGGGATATGTGGGATTTGGGATATGTGGGATTTAGGATATGTGGGATTTGGGATATGTGGGATTTGGGATATGTGGGATTTGGGATATGTGGGATTTGGGATATGTGGGATTCGGGGACGTGTGGGATTCGGGGACGTGTGGGATTCGGGGACATGTGGGATTCGGGGACGTGTGGGATTTGGGGCATGTGGGATTCGGGGACGTGTGGAATTTGGGATATGTGGGATTTGGGATATGTGGGATTCGGGGACGTGTGGGATTTGGGGCATGTGGGATTTGGGATATGTGGAATTTGGGGCATGTGGGATTTGGGGACGCGTGGGATTCGGGGACGTGTGGGATTCGGGGACATGTGGAATTTGGGATATGTGGAATTCGGGGACGCGTGGGATTCGGGGACGTGTGGAATTTGGGATATGTGGGATTTGGGGCATGTGGGATTTGGGGACGCGTGGGATTCGGAGACGTGTGGGATTTGGGGACGTGTGGAATTTGGGATATGTGGGATTTGGCACACGTGGGATTTGGGACACGTGGGATTTGGAACACGTGGAATTTGAGGATGTGAGATATGGGAATATCTCATTTGGGACATGAGCAACATAGGGATGTAAGATTTGCAACATGTGGGATTCGAATATGTGGGACATACAGTCTAAAATTTAGAAGTATAGGATTCAGACTTGTGGGATATAGAATAGACCATTTATTTTGAGACACTCTATAAAGCAGCACCTCTCGGAAAAGAATCACTGAAGTAAATATCGTGTTATCTACGCCACTGTGAATAGAAACGGCATTCGATAGTAACGCGGCATTTTTCCGATTTCGTTTCACCGTGAAACCGTTAATCTTGGGGTCCTTAACCTGCTGCGAGTTGTGCTTCCTTTTTTCGAAAGAGCTTTTTCCAAACCCTCCAGTAAATTCAAGTAAACTCGCCTTGATTTCTTATGTAAATGTGAATGCAGCGTTATTCACGATCAGATAATCTTTTCAAGTTATTGATATTAGGAAAATATTTTCAGATGTTACACTTTCTGGATGGCATCGAAGTGTGTCGGTCTTCCTTATTAACTGTTGATTGAGGGCCTCGGTGCAGTTTCTGTCCCCCTAATATCGCATTCCATGCTGTGCATACATTAGCTGATTGTTATGAGTCTCTCAAATTTGTAGGCTTTGATAATTCGAGAAGGTTAGGCTACAATTTAGGAGTTTGAGGATTTGGGAGTTTACGAATGTGTGTGACTGAACATATAGCAACTTCATAGCTGAAATTGTTCATAGACTACGTCACGAAGTAAAATAAGTGCAAGGGATTATAAGACCAGTTATCAGAATTACTTCGAAGGTATCTAAAATAAAACTGTTCCAATTCCCTTGTAAACAAGGTACTCAGACGATAGAGTATTGTTAGCAGATAGTATTAATTTCGTGGAGGATCAGTGTTTCCTTAGGACAAAAGCTTTTAGCTTAGCACGGAAATGGGTGCGGCGATCTTACAGGTACATCACGCGAATGTTACTCAGGGCTGTATTTTTCGAGTAAATACTCGGGGTGCTTAACTTCTCCTGGGAAAATGGAAAAGTGCAACTTACCCTCGATATTTATGCCATGAAAGTTCTACGCTACTTTCTTCACGGAAAATACCACCTGTACGTCTGAAAGATTCCCAAGTTTCAATATTTCAGGGTAAATAATTGGACCGTTTATTTTGAAACTGGTGTAAGTCCATTTGCACGAATATACATTGTTTTAGTTAAATCACATAAAAGAAATTTGTATAATCAAATTATATATTGATCAATTAGTAAAAAATTGCTGAATTGTCAGTCTTGATATAATTAACCTATATTTTTTCATTGACGTATACGTTAACATTTAATTTTCTCAAAATAAATGAAAATGCACTTACACCACTTTCGAAATAATCCAATTCTAATTAGGAAATTGATCTGCATTTTTATTTAAATTATATAGACTTTATTAAAGTTCTTAAATAGTCTTTTAGTGCAGAATAGCAACTATCAGCATACTAAGTTACTGAAATAGTCTCGTTCAAATATAATTGGATGTATGTTAAACAGCTCGTCTGTATAATCGTTCCCGTTTGCTGTGAATAAATTGAATAAATCTGATATCATTGAGCGTGTCGCGTCGAATCTGTTCCAAACTGATTTAACTGGTTTTTGAACGATTGCTGGCAAAATGGCTGATCGATATTGTCGATAAAATTAATTTTAAAGCCGTGGAAATTATTTTAGAGTAAATTGATAATTGTAATTATTGATTATATCGATGCTTCATTTTCAATTAATATTCCAATTGTTTCTCAAAGTAAAACTATACACATTTGTAATTATGTTGCAATTGGGTCAATATCGCAATTATATCGATACAATGAGACGCTTCATTTGCAAACATTCCAACCTGATTATCGAAAATATCCATTTGCAGCTAAAGAAATTAAAACTGCATAATAAATATCATTGTGCATATTGTTCCATTTTCTCCACCGACGGAGATTCAACTAATGTTTGCTTCGATTTTCATTCATTATCATCAATTAACATAGAAACAACGTTCGGAACAATACAGTTCGAATCAGTGCGACCAGCATTCAATGGCTCGTTCTTAAATTTTATTCAACGGCGCCGTTCTTCCTGGCTGAATTGTTGTTCTGGAAATAATACCTTTCGAGATTACACACACGATAACGCGTAACATTGTAAACACACTTATTAGACCTACTGTTTCGCTAAACGTTTGTGCAATACACGGTATAATGGCTGCTGGTGTCGGCAAACACATCGTTCAAACGTTATCAGGACCGTGGCCTCGTCACTTTAGACCCCACTGTTAAATTATCTTTGCATTAATCCTTCGACTATTTCAACTATGTCTACAATAGTTTTATGTTTAAATGTCAAATGAAGAAACTAGACTTTGGGATTCGTGTATGAAAAGTTAAGGCAAGTTTGAGTGTCAAATTTAAGATAGGAGGACAAAGTTCAAGGGTCATATGTATATAAAATAGAAGGAGGAACTTCAAGATTCATATTGTATATATAAAATAGAAAGACAAACTTCTAGACTCATATTGTATATATAAAATAGAAAGACAAACTTCAAGATTCATATGTATATAAAATAAAAAGACAAACTTCAAGATTCTTATGTATATAAAATAGAAAGACAAACTTCAAGATTCATATGTATTATATATTAAATAGAAAGACAAACTTCAAGATTCATATGTATTATATATTAAATAGAAAGACAAACTTCAAGATTCATATGTATTATATATTAAATAGAAAGACAAACTTCAAGATTCTTATGTATTATATATTAAATAGAAAGACAAACTTCAAGATTCATAAGTATTATATATTAAATAGAAAGACAAACTTCAAGATTCATATGTATTATATATTAAATAGAAAGACAAACTTCAAGATTCATATGTATTATATATTAAATAGAAAGACAAACTTCAAGATTCATATGTATTATATATTAAATAGAAAGACAAACTTCAAGATTCATATGTATTATATATTAAATAGAAAGACAAACTTCAAGATTCATATGTATTATATATTAAATAGAAAGACAAACTTCAAGATTCATATGTATTATATATTAAATAGAAAGACAAACTTCAAGATTCATATGTATATTAAATAAAAAGACAAACTTCAAGATTCATATGTATATTAAATACAAAAACAAACTTCAAGATTCCTATGTATATTAAATACAAAAAGAAACTTCTAGATTCATATTGTATATATAAAATAAAAAGACAGACTTCAACATTCATATGTATATTAAATACAAAAACAAACTTCAAGATTCATATTGTATATATAAAATAGAAAGACAGACTTCAACATTCATATGTATATAAAATACAAAGACAAACTTCAAGATTCGTATGTACATAAAATACAAAGACAAAGTTCAGGATTGAAATACAAGAAAGACGAAGTTTAAGATTGAAATGCAAAAAAGAAACATAAAGTTTAAAATTTATACAAATCTCACAACTAGTGTATTCCTTGAAATGAGGAGTAGCTGACGTGATTCTGAATAAGATTTTCCTTTGCAAAATTTCTCTGTGATGCTTCGTTTTTGAATTATTAAGGAAAAGCACGGACCAATCAGAGCGCGAGGATTGCGCGCGCTCAGCCGCTAGGTTCGAAGCTGTAGCTCTCGCGTCTGCGCACGCGTATAATTAAAATCAGCTCAACTAAAAATTTTAATCTGCAGTTAATTATTTAGTTATGTTATAATAGTTATTATTTTAGTTACGATCCTAATTTATCATAAAATTCCAATAACCAATAATAAATTTGAGATTCGTTAGCTGAACATGAATGATTTGCATGAAGTTCGAATTTAATTGTCGGCACATCGGTAATCGTATTAAATTAGCACTAGCGGATACGCATAACTAAATGTTACGAAATATCTCCGGTTACATAAAGGAATGCTTATCGACCGTAATAACGGTAAAAGACATAAGCGTTTGAATCGTAAGCGAATCTGAAAAATGCGATCCATGATTCAAGGAAGAGATACTTGCCTGAGGGCTTGGAAAAAAAGGACGATTGACCCGACAGCCACATAAATTCGAATCTTTGACCCTTCTTCCCGCGTTAGCTCGATGGCTGCTTTACGAGGTTGAATCGATTCCAATTTGGGTCGGAATATAACGCCATTTACCGACTTCGCGACAACCTCTTCTCTCTTGCTCCAGAAAAATCGACTCCCGGAAAAATCAGAATGTTGCTGCTTAAGCTAAATATTCCATTTATTCTAGATTACTTTGAAAACTGACTTTAACCCTTTAACCCTTTGATATAAACCTTACGAGTGACGATGCTTACGACGCTCTTGGAATTTCAACACAGTAATTTTTTTCTCACAGCGACGCCATATAGCAGAGAAATAATAAATTCATTTAGTCAACATAAAACTTTGCTATCTGACAACAGTAAAACCTTCCAGTGAAAAACAAGATGTGTAGTAAAATAAATTGAAGAACACAGCTAAAATAAAATGTTCAGAGATTTTAATGCCGAATTACCCTGCAAATTCAGACGTGAAGTTAGAAATAATAAAGCAAGAATCAACAGTTCAGTATGCCTCCCACGTATTAAAATCGATTCGAAGGTAAAATTCTCGCGGAGAGATATTTCGAACATCCCCGGTTGATTTATGCGGACCGGAATCCTCCGGCGTTGAATTATTCCGCCGCGTAAGGATTTCAGGAAAGCATCCACCGGAAGCGTGTTGCTCCTCGTCGTTGCACTCTGATCTCGCTTTATTTTCTTACACAAAGTAGAGCATCGATTCCGGCCATCCAAGCCGATTTATACTTCTATCCGCAGAAGGGTACGAAAGATGAAGGGTACTTTGGCACCTGAGGAACATCGTACGACGATAACCGTCTCGTTGGCGTCGTCTGACGTCTTAGCAACCTCGAGCCTTCTCGATTCTCGTCGATAAGAATCGATTGCTCGGTGGGGTGCTAATCTTTCTTTCCTTGGAACTTTCACGAATTTTCGAGATCTTGTTTATCTTCCTTATTTGTATTTTAGTCGAGGTTTATTCTTTTACTTATTTCGAACTTTATTCGAGGGTTAACCTCTTGCTTGTTCAATTTTATTCGAGGATTCTATCCTCTGGTCTGTGCAATTTTATTCGAGGTTTCTTTTACTTGTTTCTAATTTTATTCGAGGGTTATTCTCTTGTTTGTTCAATTTTATTCGAGGATTCTATCTTCTGGTTTGTGCAATTTTATTCGAGGTTTCTTTTACTTGTTTCTAATTTTATTCGAGGGTTATTCTCTTGTTT
The DNA here is from genome assembly GCF_050947335.1 of Megachile rotundata. Lineage (NCBI taxonomy): Eukaryota > Metazoa > Arthropoda > Insecta > Hymenoptera > Megachilidae > Megachile > Megachile rotundata. Next base: position 11,631,007 of record NC_134995.1, read on the forward strand.
GTTCAATTTTATTCGAGGGTTCTATCCTCTGGTTTGTGCAATTTTATTCGAGGTTTCTTTTACTTGTTTCTAATTTTATTCGAGGGTTATTCTCTTGTTTGCTCAATTTTGTTCGAGGATTCTATCCTCTGGTTTGTGCAATTTTATTCGAGGATTCTTTTATTCTTTTGTTCGTAATATTTCACACAATTTTTGTTCGTAATATTTCTAGAGAGAGTGGTTACTTTTTACATTTTCAATTCAACGACCTTGTTAGGATAAAAAAGAATGATACAAAATAACAGATGAAAGTAAAGTAAATAGAATGATAAAAAAGTGTCTGAATGAAGAGATCCAGAGAAATCTAAAGCGAAGGAGGTATAACATGAATCGGTGGAGGTACGATTTCGATGGAGAGTGCGCATGCGCGTAGCGTACCAATATGGCGGTCGAAATGAGTAGTTTCAAACATATGAATTTATAATAAAATCTAGTAAAATGGAACAGTACAATTGTTAAAAATATAATATCAAACAAAAATAAATGCAAACGTACACTTTATACTGAATTATTTATTAAAATTCGTTAATTTTCGAATTTCGTAAGAATCTTGAGAATTAAAATCGTAAGATCGTAAGAATTGATCTAGTCATCATAAAATAGTTTGATTGTTGAGACCAGCAGCTTATTCATGACTCGACAAAAGATGTATTAAACCAATTCATCATCGAACAATTCTTTTCTCCGCCGGCTTAACAAGAGCCATAAGAAGTATTAATTAAGAATCGTTTTTATCGACGAAGGAGGTCGTCGTTAACGTTCCATCACGATTTAACGAATACGGCTTATACGCAGAGGAAAAGAGGGTGAAACAGAGAGAGAGGAAGAAGCAAGGAAGCAAAACCATTATGTTGCTTTAACGTAACGTTGGAAATAGGTTAAGGACGTTAAGACCAACCGTAGTGCTACCTCCATCCCTACGAAAATGCAATTTTCATACCGAAAAAAGTGTACTCTGGAAAAATTCAAAAATTCACCTTATCAGCCATAAAGATAATCTTATTCTCTATTATCGTTTATTACGGTATAAATCTCTTTGATCGAATTTTATCAATGAAGTTACAGTATTGCGTAACAATTTGCACATGTACACATTTCATCGCATAAAAATATCACTGACAGCATTTATAGAGCTTGAAGTTCAAAGAAAGCTTTGGGGTCATTAGGGTCCCAACTCTGCAAGGTCCTAACACTCCAGGGTCCCAATACTTAGGGTCCCAACACTCCAGGGTTCCAATACTCCAGGGTCCCAACTCTGCAAGGTCCCAACACTCCAGGGTCCCAACACTCCAGGGTCCCAACACTCCAGGGTTCCAACTCTGCAAGGTCCCAACACTCCAAAGTCACAACACTCCAAGGTCCCAACACTCCAAGGTCCCAACACTCCAAGGTTCCAACACTCCAGGGTCCCAACACTCCAAGATCCCAACACTCCAAGGTCCCAACTCTGCAAGGTTCCAACACTCCAAGGTCCCAACACTTCAAGATCCCAACACTCCAAGATCCCAACACTCCAGGGTTCCATCACTCCAAGGTCCCAACACTCCAGGGTCCCAACACTCCAGGGTTCCAACTCTGCAAGGTCCCAACACTCCAAAGTCCCAACACTCCAAGGTCCCAACACTCCAAGGTCCCAACTCTGCAAGGTTCCAACACTCCAAGGTCCCAACACTTCAAGATCCCAACACTCCAAGATCCCAACACTCCAGGGTTCCATCACTCCAAGGTCCCAACACTCCAGGGTCCCAACACTCCAGGGTTCCAACTCTGCAAGGTCCCAACACTCCAAAGTCCCAACACTCCAAGGTCCCAACACTCCAAGGTCCCAACTCTGCAAGGTTCCAACACTCCAAGGTCCCAACACTTCAAGATCCCAACACTCCAAGATCCCAACACTCCAGGGTTCCATCACTCCAAGGTCCCAACACTCCAAGGTCCCAACACTCCAAGGTCCCAACACCCCAAAGCCCCAACACTTCAAGGTCCCAACTCTGCAAGGTCCCAACACTCCAGAGTCCCAACACTCCAAGATTCCAACACTTCAAGGTCCCAACTCTGCAAGGTTCCAATACTCCAGGGTCCCAACACTGTAAGCTCCCAACATTCCAATGTCCCAACACTCTAAGGTCCCAATACTCCAGAGTTCTAATACTCCAGGGTCCCAATACTCCATGGTTCCTATGTAGCACTATTAAAATGGTTAGTTATCAGATCGCTGTTGGTCAGCCATCTTGAGGTATGTAATCATTCGATCTCAGCTGTAATTGCACGGTGCTACTTTGTAATACTTTTATGTCATGAAAGCAGTTTTTAAATCTGATTTGTCGTTCGAGACTGGTTTCTAAGACATCGGTATTTTCCACAGGGAATAGCGTGTTTTGTCGCGATACTCGCGGAGGAAATGACAATCATGAAGTAACATTTTAACGAGGTTTACTCCGTGTTGCCAGTTAGAGAATCAGGATAATACGAGTGCACTCGGGAAGTTATACGGTTCTTTCGCTAAATTTAGTCGACGACCGAAAGGGAGATGAAAAACGAGCAGAAGAAAAGGCCTCGTCGCGTAAAAGCGAGAGTACCGCATTCTTTTCGCACGATGGCACGGTTTTTGTTACGAATTTAATAAGTTCGGTCGTCGAGGGGCGAACGAAAAATTTTCCGGGTCGACAGGGTTTTCCGACCAAGAATATCACGCTCGGAAAAAAACTGTTCCTTCCTCTCCTAGTTCTTTTATCGTCGCAATTAACGCGAGATCGTTCGTGAATAAAACTCGCGAGTTCAAGACACTCGAAAGCAGAAAGATCGAGTTATCGTTGATTCTCAAATACACACGAGTATCCTTTTATTTCATAATTTCAACAAAATTACATAAGAAAATATCCCTCAGCGTATCGATCGAGATTATACTAAAAAAAGTGTGTGTCCGTATAAATATCCTTCGGACTATTATTAAACAGTAAGTTTAAATACGTCCAGTAAGTGTAAATATTTATGAAATTGACGTCATACATCGGAAAAATTGGGTTCACGGAAGTGGAACGAATTGCAACTCGTGGATTATGGCGTACACGTGAATATACATGCATCGCCGGTGCAGGGATGCACCGGTGTGCAGCCTCTGTATGAATATGCATACACACACTTGTGCACGAGCTGCACGCCGCGGAGCAAATTCGTGCTCATTAGTTTCAACCAGCTGGTACCACGGTCGGCTGTTGCCACGTAGGCTACAATGAAATTAAATCGGACAGGAAAAAAGCGAAATTTTCGGAAATTTGGCCATAAACTCAGAAATTTAGAAATTGTAAAATTTACATGTTCACATCTTCACATACTTAATAAGTGTAAAAAAATTTGTCAAGTAACTCACTGAATTTTTCAAATAATTCTAACATGTGCACATATGCTCATAAGGATATTAGATTATTAACACTAAAACAATCAAACCGGTCAAATGACCGCTCCACAAGCTTCTTATTATAAGGAGTACATTTTGTTAAAATACATTTCTTGAAATCAGAATTGATTTTCATCGAGATAAAGAATAAGTGTGTGTACAAATTTATGTTTTGTCGTTTGCTTATTTATTTTTTAACTTCAAATTAAGTACACATTAGATGTCGGTAGGTTTAGTGTTAAAAATAATTCTGATTAGAACACAGACTCCTGTACGATTTTCATCAAGATAAAGAATAAGTGTGTGTACAAATTTATGTTTTGTCGTTTGCTTATTTATTGTTTAATTTCATCTTTAATTTCAAATGAAGTGCACATTAGATGTCGGTAGGTTTAGCGTTAAAAATAATTCTGATTAGAACACAGACTCCTGTACGATTTTCATCAAGATAAAGAATAAGTGTGTGTACAAGTTTATGTTTTGTCGTTTGTTTATTTATTTTTTAATTTCAAATTAAGTAAACATTAGATGTCGGTAGGTTTAGCGTTAAAAACAATTCTGATTAGAACACAGACTCCTGTACGATTTTCATCAAGATAAAGAATAAGTGTGTGTACAAATTTATGTTTTGTCGTTTGTTTATTTATTTTTTAACTTCAAATTAAGTACACATTAGATGTCGGTAGGTTTAGTGTTAAAAATAATTCTGATTAGAACACAGACTCCTGTACGATTTTCATCAAGATAAAGAATAAGTGTGTGTACAAGTTTATGTTTTGTCGTTTGTTTATTTATTTTTTAACTTCAAATTAAGTACACATTAGATGTCGGTAGGTTTAGTGTTAAAAATAATTCTGATTAGAACACAGACTCCTGTACGATTTTCATCAAGATAAAGAATAAGCGTGTGTACAAGTTTATGTTTTGTCGTTTGTTTATTTATTTTTTAATTTCAAATGAAGTACACATTAGATGTCGGTAGGTTTAGCGTTAAAAACAATTCTGATTAGAACACAGACTCCTGTACGATTTTCATCAAGATAAAGAATAAGTGTGTGTACAAATTTATGTTTTGTCGTTTGTTTATTTATTTTTTAACTTCAAATTAAGTACACATTAGATGTCGGTAGGTTTAGCGTTAAAAACAATTCTGATTGGAACACAGACTGTTGAAAAGTACGAAGCGTCTCAAATTCTAGAATTGAACAGAGTTAGTTAATTTTCCTAGCACGATTACCCTGTCCCCTATTCCGTTTCTCGTCCAAATAATCCAACAGCTGACGTAGCTGTTGAACGCGATCGTTCTTGGCTCCAAGGAAAATATTGAGCTTCCTGAGGTCGTTGGGTGGTTCTCCGCAGATAGCAGGATTAGGACAAGTGGTCCAGACAGGGCCGTCGCTCCACAGAAGATCGAAGCCACCGATTCTCGTCTCCAGGCCCGTGAAACGACCCTCGAAGTCGAGGATGTTGAGCGTGTCGTCTAGCAGGTCGAACTTCAGTCGATAATCCTCGGTGTCGGTACCGGTTAGGGCTGGCGAGGCGTTCACCTCCAGCAACCAGGGTGTTAGATCTTCGTCTAGAAGTATGTCGTAGCCGTACAGCTCGAAGGAGTTCTTTCCTTGCATTATCACCGGCTGTACTGCCAGTAGACTCGCCATTATCACACCTATGCCACATGTGATGATATAATCGTGCATACGTTAAGCATACATATGTTACATGAACGTAAATACATTGTGGAACATATGTGAATATACGTTATGAAATTTTTGTGTGTCAATATAAGTACAGTATGAAATATTTGTGCATGAATGTGTATGTCATGAAATACTTGTATGAATATGAATATATTGTGTATAGGAATGTAATGTATATGTAATGTGTATATGACTGTAATGTATATGTAATGTGTATATGACTATATGTGTATATGTGTATATGAATGTAATGTATATGTAATGTGTATATGACTATATGTGTATATGTGTATATGAATGTAATGTATATGTAATTTGTATATGACTGTAATGTATATGTAATGTGTATATGACTATATGTGTATATGTGTATATGAATGTAATGTATATATAATGTGTATATGACTATATGTGTATATGTGTATATGACTGTAATGTATATGTAATGTGTATATGACTATATGTCTATATGTGTATATGACTGTAATGTATATGTAATGTGTATATGACTATATGTGTATATGTGTATATGTAATGTGTATATGACTGTAATGTATATGTAATGTGTATATGACTACATGTGTATATATGTATATGATCACATGTGTCATATGATGATGTGTATATGGCAAATGACAATAAAGCTAACCAGCGATTCGTTGAAGTAGCACTTCAACATCGGTGATTCCATGTCTAGCAGTGAGGAACTCCCTGACCTTGATCAAGGCCCATTTACAACCCTTCTTCAGCTCCTCCCTCTTCTCGTCACCCTGTATCTTCAACTGTATCGCCATATTGGTCAAATGCACCCTGCTGTCGTCGATGTTCTCCAGATCGAATAACTCGGCGGATAAACGAGCGAAACCCTCTCTGGCCAGCCACACTTTCAAAGGGTGAAAAGAGGTAACTAGAGTGTAAATACGCAGGTCGAATTTCCTCCCTGAAAACGGTGCCGAAACGTTTACAAACTTTCGGGCCATTTGTTGCCGAATAAAAGAGACTCCTCTTGAAGAGTATCTACAGAGCCGTGTAAGACCATCGAAGAAAGTGGCTCTGAATGCAGCCGACATTCAAGCTTCTTCCTTTTCGCCGACGCTGTCACAAAGATTCGGATTTCAAACCCCGGGGTGGTTCGCCACCCTTTCGAACGTGTATTGAGGCATCCTCGACAACCACGGCCATTATTCAACGGTGATAAGCGGCTGAAAGCTGCTACTGTGTAAGACACAAACCTGCCAGGAGGTAAGGATTCTCCACGTATTTCTGAACGATGAACGTCTCCACTGCGGGTTGATCGCGATTTGCCTCGATCAGCTCGGGACCGTATTCTTTATTTCGCCACTCTGCTAGGTCCTTCAGCTTCCTGAACAGGAATATACCTGTTAACGTGGGTGGTGCCACTTTAGTGATAGCTAGAGTTAGTTGACTTTTGCATATCGGTACTTGGAGATATTGGGAACTCGAGATAGGGATTTGATGTTGGGCATTTCTTTTTTATAAATTTCCTGTATTTATATCAACTTAGGACCAAACTCAATGTAGTATTGTTGCTACAGGGATCAATATTCTAGGGTTCCAACACTCCAGGGTCCCAACACTCCAAGGTCCTAACATTCCAAGGTCTAAACTCTGCAAGGTCCCAACACTCCAGGGTCTCAACGCTCCAAGGTACCAACACTCCAAGGTACCAACTCTGCAAGGTCCCAACACTCCAGGGTCCCAACTCTGCAAGGTCCCAACACTGCAAGGTCCCAACTCTGCAAGGTCCCAACTCTGCAAGGTCCCAACACTCCAGGGTCCCAACTCTGCAAGGTCCCAACACTGCAAGGTCCCAACTCTGCAAGGTCCCAACTCTGCAAGGTCCCAACACTCCAGGGTCCCAACTCTGCAAGGTCCCAACTATGCAAGGTCCCAACTCTGCAAGGTCCCAACACTCCAGGGTCCCAACTCTGCAAGGTCCCAACACTGCAAGGTCCCAACTCTGCAAGGTCCCAACTCTGCAAGGTCCCAACACTCCAGGGTCCCTACTTTGCAAGGTCCCAACACTCCAGGGTCCCAACTCTGCAAGGTCCCAACACTCCAGGGTCCCAACTTTGCAAGGTCCCAACACTCCAGGGTTCCAACTTTGCAAGGTCCCAACCCTCTAAGGTCCCAACACCCCAAAGCCCCAACACTGCAAGGTCCCACCACTCCAAGGTCCCAACTCTGCAAGGTTCTAACACTCCAAGGTCCCAATACTCCAGGGTTCCAACACTTCAGGGTTCCAACACTCCAAGGTCCCAATACTCCAGGGTTCCAACACTCCAAAGTCCAAAACACTCCAAGGTCCCAACATTGCAAGGTCCCAATACTCCAGGGTCCCAACACTGCAAGGTCCCAACATTCCAATGTCCCAACACTCCAAGTTCCCAATACTCTAGGCTTCTAATACTCCAGAGTTCCAATGTAGCCCTATTAGCTCTGAACATTTCGAATCTATTACCTCTTCCCTGCGATCTCCCAGCGGGTTTCACAATCCACGTAGCGCCAGGTTGCTTATGATACTCCTCTGCGAACAGTCTGTAATCATTGGGTAGTTCAAAAGTCAACGGCATGCAGTCGCAAAGTTCAGCCTCGTCGATTTTATTCGACTTGAGCAACGACTTCTTGTAGCGTTTCAGGTTCCTGTGCAGATAGTTCTTACGCGTCAGCTCGTAATGATTGCGAAAGTGGGGTATCTTTTGATGGAAGGCGAGCTTTAAGTCCAAGGCTTGTCGTACGTCGTTGATCTCGCACCACCAGAGACACCAACTGGTGTCCTCGGTATCGGTTACCTTCGGTTAAGAATTCGCGTGGGTGAGGTTATCGTGGACAGGGAAAACTGGATCCTTCCTGAATTAGCGAAAGGAAACAGACGCGAACTGTTTGTGTCAATAAATCGCTTCCTGCTTTTGCAACGTTGTTGCAGGCTATCTTACATCGTAGTTCAATCTTATCTTACTACTATTTCGAGCTTATCTCGGTGCTCCAGATCTCACGTATCTTATTACAAGTATTGTTCTACTATTCTAAGTCTGCAACAAGGTTGTTCTGTTCAACTTCGGACAGCAAAATTTACATTTGCTGAAGTGGGGAAGTCAACTATTATAAGATTAGTTGATCTGGAGCTATTAGTTGATTTTTAGGGATTTATATGAAGGGCAGAATTTGGTGAATAGGAACTTAGCAGCATTGTGAGAATTAGGGACTTAGGTTCTTTATCATTTCGCAAGTCTATTTGCAGTTCCCTTGTTATCAAAGATTACTTTAATCTTTTTAACCTTTTACAAATGTCAGGAGAAAATTTTATGCATTGACTGCGATACTAATTTTTCACCAAAACATAAAACGTATCAAGAGACGAGTGATTCCATTACCTGGACCCATCCTCTGGCCAGCATCACCTTAACCTGCGTCGAGGGGAAGTCGCAGCGGAATTTGATGACATTTTCGTCTCCGTTCTGCCTCTTTTTCGCGTTGAAATTTCTTTTTTCTCGTTGAATAGATGACGCACAGTTCTCCGTTTCGCTGTCACGACCAGACGCCGTATTCTTGGACATTCTTCAGGTTCAGAATTCCTTTGAATGCTCGAAGGGAATTGATGGCATTCAAGCGGATTAATATATTTCCAAATGTATCGGACAGACTGATGTTAGGTAATGGGGACAAGTTCAGATGTATGCGTAGATGTACACTACCGTCCATAAGTATCCGGACACAAGCGAAATATGCATTCGCGTTGCACGAAAGTTATTCAAGTATCTGCAACAGTAACTAAAATCGATTTTTTTTCTGCGAAGGTCAGAATACTGGAACGTTTTTCGATTGATAATTCTCGTTTGGAACTCGTATCTCGATGGAAAAGAAGCTACAGACGAACTAAACCGAAACTGTCGAGTGCGTAGCGTTGCCTCCATTCTTACCTCCATTGAGGGAACCTAAACATCTACCAACAGTTTACAAACACTTGAAACATATCGAAGAACCCTCTGAATACGTTCTGCACCATAGAAATGAAACACAGTAGAAATGAAAATTTTTTTTAGAATCGAAAGCGTTTCATTAGATTCACAAATTTGGACTTTGTACTTCTGGACATGAATTTTACTTTCACACTTTCATTGTATAATTTGTACTTAAAAATTAATTCTATTACGTTATGACACCTCGAAAAAGATAATAATAATTATTACAAATGATATGATAACCCTAAATACCTTTCGTACAAAGTTCAACTATGTTTTATGTAACGAAACCAAGTGTCCGGATACTTATGGACGGTAGTGTATGTACTGAATGTATTCTACAGGGCGTCTCACAATTAGTGTACGTCCCATGTATACTAATTGTGAGACACCCTGTATATTATCATAGTTAACATACCAACATCTTCCATTAATTTAATCCATCTTCTGTTATACAAATCCTCTGTCACATTTATACAAATTTAATCGTCTTATGTATTGTATTTTATACCTCAGTTATATCATATTTATACACTGCATTATTTAATTACACTTCGTGATATTATCCGATTTAAGCATCTGAATTTTTAGGAATTCTATTCATTTCACAGGCACAAAAGGCATTGAATACTTTAATCCGTCAATTGGCACGCCTATGGGACTAGCGCTTCTGTTATACAACGGAAAAGAAGCTTACGTTGTTTCCTACCTTTTTCGTTTCGTTACTCCAGTAGATACTTGATGCAATATTTTTATCTCTTTACGTAACGTTTCAAATATTTGCATCCTGCTTCCCTGGATCTCTGATAGATTTGCAGATATTCACACTTCGGAGATCAGGATTTTCAGAGACTTTCGATTGGAAGTTTCATGGAGGTTTTGGGAGGCACAGAAATTTGTAGGTTTTGGAATTTTTTAACTCCAAGGATTTTGATAGACTTTCGATTGGAAGTTTGATGGAGGTTTTGGGAGGCTCAGAAATTTGTAGGTTTTGGAATTTTTAAACTTCAAGAATTTTGATAGACTTTCGATTGGAATTTTAGATTGGAAGCTTGATGCAGGTTTTGAGAAGCTTAGAAGCTTGTAGATTTTGAAATTTTTAAAGTCCAAGGATTTTGGTAGACTTTTGATTGGAATTTTAGATTGGAAGTTTCATGGAGGTTTTGGGAGGCTTAGAAATTTTTAAACTCCACGGATTTTTATAGACTTTCGATTGGAATTTTAGATTGGAAGTTTGATGCAAGTTTTGAGAAGCTTACAAACTTGTAGGTTTTGACATTTTTAAACTCCAAGGGTTTTGATAGACTTTCGATTGGAATTTTAGATTGGAAGCTTGATGGAGGTTTTGGGAGGCTTAGAAATTTTTAAACTCCACGGATTTTGATAGACTTTCGATTGGAATTTTAGATTGAAACTTTCATGCAGGATTTAAAAAGCTTAGGAGCTTGTACATTTTGGAATTTTAAACTGCAACTAATTGTTGAGGTAGTAATTCTTGAACTTCGCAAATTGCCAGCCTCAGAAATAAACATAGAAGTTTTGATACAGGACCATCCTAAAGAATGTTTGTCTTCTTACCTTTGTCCAGTGGTGACGCAAAGAAGAGTCGGAAGAAAGAAACGTCAGTAAAAAGGCAACGAATAACAGAGTGTTTGGCTTCTCTTATTACTCGTCTCGACGAGATCCATTTTTATGAGGGCAACAGAACATCGTCTGTCGTTCGGTGTTCAAAGGGATCCGTCTAGCCGAGCACTTTGCTCGGTTGGCCGGGGATGCGATCGATATATATCGAGTGGGGTCGACAAGAAAGTATGGAAATTCGTCGGGTTAACGGCTAGACAGCAAGAAATAATGTAAATCCGATCCAGGTGAGGTAGCTTCGTCCAGAATTAATTTCACGTGGAAATGCGTTCGTTGGATGGAGAGCTACTGATTGCTCGATGACGAATTAACGCTCTGAGTCAGCCCGAGTGGTATGATCATGCTTGGAATTCATCATTCGTTTTGCTCGCAGACTCGCGCAGCTTTAATCAGAATATTTCTCGTGGAGCATCGGAACAATGCTTCTTGGCTTAAATGGTATAATTCTTCAAGATGTAGGCACTTAAAAATGGTGGTTGTAAGAACTAACTGACGAGAGGAAAAAATGTATTGATTTGGTATGGAGAGTGTCTGATGTTACTAGTTTCCTGTTATCGATAGTAGGCGAGTTATTTAGGTAGCTGGTAGCCTCACTGTGTATACTGACATTTTGGCATTGCTAAATGCGGTGCACTTAGAAAGACTTATGTAGACCTATGTGTGCTCATGTAGACCTATGTATGCTCATGTAGACCTATGTATACCTATGTAGACCTATGTATGATCATGTAGACCTATGTGTGCTCATGTAGACCTATGTATACATATGTAGACCTATGTGTGATCATGTAGACCTATGTATGCTCATGTAAACCTATGTATAGCTATGTAGACCTATGTATGCTCATGTAGACCTATGTGTGCTTATCTAGACCTATGTATACCTATGTAGACCTATGTGTGCTCATGTAGATCTATGTATGATCATGTAGACCTATGTATGCTCATGTAAACCTATGTATACCTATGTAGACCTATGTATGATCATGTAGATCTATGTATGATCATGTAGACCTATGTATGCTCATGTACACCTATGTATACCTATGTATACCTATGTAGATACCGAAATACCTACATCTCCATATAGCTACATTGCGATACTCATAGATACTAATATACCTAAATCCCGAAATATCTACATTTCCATATATCTACATATTGGTACACCATCTCGATATAGCTACATACGATACACCTACGTATCTATATCTACATCCCGAAATACTTGCATTTAAATATACCTATATCCCGATATACCTACATCTGATGCTGCTAGATACCGAAATAGCTACATCCCGATATACTTGCATTCCCATATGCCTATATATCGATAGCTTGATACCTTCACATCTTGGTACTCTCACATCCCGATACACCTACACCCAGATACTCTCACGTCCCGATATACCTTCGTCCCAATATCTCAATATTCTGATACTCTCATATTCCAGTACCTTCATATGTCGATACTCTCACATCTCGATACTCTCACATCCCGAAATCTTCACATCCCGAAACCTTCACATCCCGAAACCTTCACATACCAAAACCTTCACATCCCGAAACCTTCACATCCCGAAACCTCCACGTCCCAAAACCTTCAAATCCCGAAACCTCCACATGTCGAAATCTTCACGTCCCGAATCCACCACGTCCCGAAACCTTCACATCCCAAAACTTTCACGTCCCGAAACCTCCACGTCCCGAAACCTCCACGTCCCAAAACCTTCACATCCCGAAACCTCCACATCTCGAAATCTTCTCGTCCCGAATCCACCACGTCCCGAAACCTTCACATCCCGAGACCTTCACATCCCGAAACCTTCACATCCCGAGACCTTCACGTCCCGAATCCACCACGTCCCGAAACCTTCACATCCCGAAACCTTCACATCCCAAAACCTTCACATCCCGAAACCTCCACATCCCGAAACCTCCACGCCCCGAAACCTCCACATTCCGAAACCTTCACATCCCAAAACCTTCACATCCCGAAACCTTCACATCCCGAATGCTTCACATCCCGAAACCTTCACATCCCGATATACCCACACCCACTTCACCATGTCATCAACCCCATACCCCATTTCCCTCCGCCGAATATTCCGGTATCCTCGATACCCCGATTACTATGCCTCATTAAAAAAATTGCCGCGTAAGTTTATTTTAAGCAGACCGTAACAAGAGGCAGTAACCAGTAGCCGTACACGGGGTACAAGTTAGGTTACGAAAGCACATCGCGTGACATCCCATTGACATTGACACTGTATCATCGAGCGTGCTCGTGCATCTTCCAAGAAATCAGATAACCCTTATCTTGAGCGGGAACAGAAAGAGAGAGAAGAGCATCGCAACGGAAGTACGTTGGCCAACCGGTAGAACAGAGACACCGACAGGCGGAAACGGCCGGTAGAAGATAACGCCGATATAAATAGCTATTATTTTCCACCCACGTGGCTTTTCTATAGCGTGACGTGACGATTGCCTGTGTCACGCTGGCCTCTGTCAGCGGTCCCTAGACACCTCTTCGCGTGTAAAGCCTCGTTCACATTGTTACACGAAGTGCATTAGGGAATGCGAAATTTTCTGGCGTGGAGATAATGGGACACGAGGTATTTCGGGTATTTGGCTCGGTGTACCGTGACATTTTATTTGTTTTGGCATGGTAGGGTAGCTGTGGGTCGGTAGCTGTTTTGTTGATCATATGACCGAATCTACATTGAATCATTTTGTGCTATACATAGTTGTGTTGGCAATAGACTTTGCTGATATCGACATGTGACTAAGGGAATCTCTATTGTATCTGATCAGTTATTTTGTGATATATGAGCCTCTATTGGATCTGATCATTTTGTGCATCTATAGATGTGGAGTGTTAGCAATAGTTTCATATCTTTATATGACTACGTGAATCTCTATTGAACCTGATCAGCTATTTTGTGATATATGAGTCTCTATTGGATCTGATCATTTTGTGCATCTATAGATGTGGAGTGTTAGCAATAGTTTCATATCCTCATATGACCACGTGAATCTCTATTGAACCTGATCAGCTATGTGATGATGTGAGCCTCTATTGGATCTGATCATTTTGTGCATCTATAGATGTGGAGTGTTAGCAATAGTTTGATATCCTTATATGACCAGGTGAATCTCTATTGAACCTGATCAGCTATCTGATGATGTGAGCCTCTATTGGATCTGATCATTTTGTGCATCTATAGATGTGGAGTGTTAGCAATAGTTTCATATCCTCATATGACCAGGTGAATCTCTATTGAATCTGATCAGCTATGTGATGATGTGAGCCCCTATTGGATCTGATCATTTTGTAGACCTGTAGCTGTGGAGTGTTAGCAACAGATCTTGCTGATATCGACATATGACCAAGTGAATCTCTATTGAATCTGATCAGCTAGTTTGTGATGAGTCTCTATTAGATCTGACCAGCTCTAGGATCTGACCACCTAGCTGTGGAGTGTTAGCAGTAGACTTTGTTGATGTCCACATATGACCAAGTGAACCTCTGCTTTATTCAGTCCATCATACTAACATCATATCATAAGTGCCACAAAATATCACTTTCGATATATCAATCCTTATCATAATGCTTAGCAAGAGCTACTAATTCACAAGATTCTAGCTACCGATCATCAATATTAACAGTAAGAATATCAACAGTCAATTCTCAGTCACAGAATTTCATTACGAATTTCTGATCGTTCGTTGTGAAACACTCTAAAGGAAACGAGAGACAGACCTTTTAGCCGTGGACAGCGTGACTCGAACATCGATCTGTCGACGCTGGCACACGCGTGCACTCCGCGAACCGTGTTCGGTCGGTGGCCCCTGCGTGACTCGAATGATATGTCGACCTGCATCGCGTGTACAGACCGGCCAACATTGACACGTGGCTGTATCAATTATCACGGGTAACAACAACCGAACGCACGCTTTCATTGGCTTTTAGCCGACGTTGCGTTCGTTTTGCACTTCAAACGGATTTTTCATGCGAGGTACCCGTTAGAACACTCGGCCGGATTAGACTGCCTTTTTTCATTCGAGCTTAGGGGATGAATGGCGGAAATTAAATTGGCAAAAACTAACGGAGAACATGATATTCCATTGGGAACGCGGTAAAAAAGCTCCCGTACTATTTTTGGAAATTTGAAACCATGTTATGAGTGGTCTAATGGTGAAGTCTGTGATTTCATGGGAATATTTTTTACGGGAGAGAAGGTTGGACTATTCATATTTTTTTTAGAAGGGAACTGAAAATTTGTGAAATTAGGTTTCAGTGGTTTTGATGCTGTGAAGTTTTAGTATGCGGTGTTTAGAATACTACAAGGTTTTATTACTCATAGGTTCCAGTAGTTCGAGGTTTTAATACCTCAAGGTTCAGCCACTCTCCTAGGTCCCAACAACTCAAGGTTCCAATACTCCACGGTCCCAATATCTCAAGATTCCAATACTCCACGGTCCCAATATCTCAAGGTTTCAATACTCGAAGGTTCCAACACTCCAAGGTCCCAACACTTCAAAGTTCCAATACTCCAGGGTCCCAGCACTCTAAGGTTCCAACTCTGCAAGGTCCCAATACTCCAGGGTTCCAACACTCCAAGGTTCCAATACTCCAGGGTTCCAACACTCCAAGGTTCCAATACTCCAGGGTTCCAACACTCCAAGGTCCCAATACTCCAGGGTTCCAACACTCCAAGGTCCCAATACTCCAGGGTTCCAACACTCCAAGGTCCCAATACTCCAGGGTTCCAACACTCCAAGGTCCCAATACTCCAGGGTTCCAACACTCCAAGGTCCCAACACTGCAAGGTCCCAACACTGCGAGGTCCCAGCACTGCAAGTTCCCAACTCTGCAAGGTCCCAATACTCCAAGGTCCCAACACTCCAAGGTTCCAACTCTGCACGGTACCAATACTCCAGGGTCCCAACACTGCAAGGTCCCAATACTCCAAGGTCCCAGCACTGCAAGTTCCCAACTCTGCAAGATCCCAACACTCCAGGGTCCCAACACTTCAAGGTTCCAACTCTGCAAAGTACCAATACTCCAGGGTTCCAACACTCCAAGGGCCCAACACTGCAAGGTCCCAACACTGCGAGGTCCCAGCACTGCAAGTTCCCAACTCTGCAAGGTCCCAACACTCCAGGGTCCCAACACTCCAGGGTCCCAACACTCCAGGGTCCAAACACTTCAAGGTTCCAACTCTGCAAAGTACCAATACTCCAGGGTTCCAACACTCCAAGGGCCCAACTCTGCAAGGTCCCAATACTACAATATTCAAACACTGCAAGGTCCCAACACTGCAAGGTCCCAACACTCCAAGGTCCCAACACTCCAATGTCCTAACTCTGCAAGGTCCCAACACTCCAATGTCCCAACACTGCAATATCCCAACACTGCAATGTCCCAGCCTCCGAAAGTACAGCTACTCCAAGGTCCCAATATCCCAAAAGCCTCTAAGATCTCACAGTCCTCCGAATTATCGATTTCTACTCGTCGAGTGTCCACCTGCCTCGAAGATCGTAAACGTAATTGGAGAATCCCAGTAGCTCGTTTGCGATCATAAATTCTGATTAACATTCCAATATTCGCTTAATGACCGAAATAAATTTATTCGCGGATCAAAATGGGTCACCTTGCGAACCGTTGACGTCGAGCAAGATACGGGACGCTTCGATTTAAATTTCAGGGTCCTCCACTGAAAATGAAAGTGAATATCGGTTTGAAACCTTGAAGCAGCGTACGTGACGTTTCCAGTGCCTTGCATTTATTTTTACATGATCCTCTTGAGGCTCGATCGTTCCTCAGAGACTCATCAATTTATCTGATCCAATTAAAGCACTTTTCAGACGGAAATCGTGTTCGTATTACCGGCAAATTCGTCTCGGTTTACTCGTTTTCGTACGATTGCGGCATCGATAACACGTGCTTCAATTAACTCATTGATAAAAGTAGATCTCCTAACATTTTCTTAGAACATGTTTAAACATGAATCTTGTTATGAACGTGAATGCATTCGATCGCAAATCACGAACTGATTTGGGTCACGTTAAAAATAAAGAAAAACTGAATATTTATACGGCAGTATCAAAATGATCAGTCCGTATATCAATGAATCAAATCAATGAAGCCAACTACCATTCAGAAAACAATAGACGCGTTGAAATTTCATTAAACCTCGTAACGCATCCATAATCTCGTTACAATGAAGTATAATTGACCCACACGATTCAGTCACAACTGACGCAACGCGTATAAATAAAGTTCGATGAAAAAGGAAGCACATTTTTGTACGTAACACAGCCGTACGACTGTTTTGCGTAACAAGAGCCGTTAGGTTAATCGCCATTGACGAACCATTTCCGACCATTGAATAACCATGTCATCTCCCACTGTTGCTCGACTCAAGGTCATCCATCATCGTTCCGAAGCCCCCTCGAGTTTCAGCTCCGAATTTAAATGACGAGCCGGGATCAAGCAGCGCCGCCAGATCAAACGGAACGGTTAACATCTGGTTATATACCGATGTGTCTTCAAGTGTGCAATGTGTTTTCACAGTACGCTTCGCGAATAAACATATCGACCAAAAAGACTGGCGAGAAATTGCCGGATGAATATTCACGATGATTTTATTCATTTTGTTGTTTATGTTTTTGGGGGGAATAAATCATTTTGCTGCACTTTGTTTGCGGACTAGATATGTGGGGTTAGATGTTGGGTATAGGAATTTGGGAGTTGCAATTTTGGGATGAGGTTTTGGGAGTGGTATTGGGAATTTTGGAGGTGGGAATTTTGGGACCTGTACTTTCGGAGGTTGGGACCTGGGAGTATTGGGACCGTGGAGTGTTGGGACCTTGGAGTGTTGGGACCCTGTGAAGTATTGGAACCCTGAAGTATGGGGACCCTCAAGTATTGGAACTCTAGAATATGGGGACCCTCGAGTATTGGGACCCTGAAGTATTGGAACCCTGGAGTATGGGGACCCTCGAGTATTGGGACCCTCGAGTATTGGAACCCTCGAGTATGGGGACCCTCGAGTATTGGAACCCTCGAGTATTGGAACCCTCGAGTATTGGGACCCTGAAGTATTGGAACCCTCGAGTATGGGAACCCTCGAGTATTGGGACCCTTGAGTATTGGAACCCTGAAGTATTGGAACCCTCGAGTATGGGAACCCTCGAGTATTGGGACCCTTGAGTATTGGAACCCTGAAGTATTGGAACCCTCGAGTATGGGAACCCTCGAGTATGGGAACCCTCGAGTATTGGGACCCTTGAGTATTGGAACCCTGGAGTATTGGGACCCTCGAGTATGGGAACCCTCAAGTATTGGGACCCTCGAGTATTGGAACCCTCGAGTATTGGGACCCTGAAGTATTGGAACCCTGGAGTATGGGGACCCTCGAGTATTGGAACCCTGGAGTGTTGGGACCCTAAAGTATTGGAACCCTAGAGTATTGGAACCTTGTGGTATTGGGACCTAAAATTTGGGGCCTATGATCTTTAGTCCAATTCCAATTAAAAAATAGTAAACCCTACAAGTTCAAATCCAAAACTTCCAAGCCATAAAACCTTCCAAACCATCCACACGAATCTCCCAGAGCCTCAAAATCCAATTTCAAGATAGCAAAAATGTCCCGAAAATGAAATAAGAACTCGAATCCACGACCCCAAGTTTCCCGTAACCTAGACTCCATATCACGTATTTGTTGCATCTATTAGTAGGGTGCGTGCAAGTTGCGTTTGGACAGCGTCCCGAGGAAAGTCAATGTCACGGCAGACAAAAATACAACGTCTGGCAAGCAACACACGCTGTCTGAATTCTAATCCATGACCGAGATTCAGTCGCATTTCGCGTAGCCGATGTTTCAGAGCCGTGTGATCGTGTTGGCTGGCTGTGTCGCATAGCGAGCGACGTGCCTTTCGCAAATGCCCAATTTCCCGTATTGTCTGTGGTGTTGTTGCCGGCCCCTAGATCGATACTTATCGAGACACGGGGACAGGTTCGATTACGTCGAGTACACGCCCTTGTACCAGGTGAAAAACACTTTTTGTCGAGTGCCCTGTCGTCTGGTCAGCGTCTGGTAATTAGCCTGCATCATCGTTCCGCTTTTATTTTTCTATTTGTTTCTGCTTTCTGTAGCTGTGAAGTCTTAGTGAACCAGACTCTTTAAATTGTATAAATAAGCGGGATATTTAAATCGAGCATATCTCGATCTCTGATAATTTGGAATATGTTTGTAATTTTTTGTATATGATGTTGGTTCTTGAGGTTTTATTATTCCTAGGTCACAGTATTTCAAGGAGCAGTACCTTAAGGTTGCAACACTTCAAGGTTTTAATACCTCAAGGTTTTAATACTCAAAGGTTTCAACACTGCTAGGTTCCAATACTCCAAGGTCCCAACACTGCAAGGTCCCAATACTCCAGGGTTCCAACACTGCTAGGTCCCAACACTCCAAGGTTCCAACACTCCAAGGTCCCAGCACTCCAAGGTCCCAATACTCCAAAGTCCCAACACTGCAAGGTCCCAGCACTCCAAGGTCCCAGCACTCCAAGGTCCCAGCACTCCAAGGTCCCAGCACTCCAAGGTCCCAACACTGCAAGGTCCCAACACTGCAAGGTCCCAGCACTCCAAGGTCCCAACACTGCAAGGTCCCAGCACTCCAAGGTCCCAACACTGCAAGGTCCCAGCACTCCAAGGTCCCAATACTCCAAAGTCCCAACACTGCAAGGTCCCAGCACTCCAAGGTCCCAGCACTCCAAGGTCCCAGCACTCCAAGGTCCCAACACTGCAAGGTCCCAGCACTCCAAGGTTCCAATACTCCAAAGTCCCAACACTGCAAGGTCCCAGCGCTCCAAGGTTCCAATACTCCAGGGTTCCAACACTCCAAGGTCCCAATACTCTAGGATTCCAACACTGCTAGATCCGAACACTGCAAGGTCTCAGCACTCCAAGGTCCCAACACTCCAAGGTCCCAATACTCGAGGGTTCCAACACTGCTAGATCCCAACACTGCAAGGTCCCAATACTCCAGGGTTCCAACACTGCTAAGTCCCAACAAACCAAGGTCCCAACACTGCAAGGTTCCAATCCTCCAGGGTTCCAACACTGCTAGATTCCAACATTGCTAGGTCCCAACACTCCTCTGCTAAGGCGTAGTCCCGCACCTGGACCAGGGAACACCAACCTGGTGGTGAAGTATCGGCCAAAAAAAAAAAAAGGTCCCAACACTCCAAGGT
Source organism: Megachile rotundata (assembly GCF_050947335.1). Taxonomy (NCBI): domain Eukaryota; kingdom Metazoa; phylum Arthropoda; class Insecta; order Hymenoptera; family Megachilidae; genus Megachile; species Megachile rotundata. The sequence continues at coordinate 11,651,028 of NC_134995.1, forward strand.
CCTAATACCACAAAGTCTCAACACTCCAAGGTCCCAATACCCCTAAGGTCTCAACACTCCAAGGTCCCAATACCTCAAGGTACTAACAGTGCCTCTCCCTCTCTCTAGGAGGCATCTTTACTCGTCTAGCATCGCCTCCTGTTATAACTCTTTAACGAAGTCGAACTTTTACCTTGCTCTTGATGATTTTATTTCTGGCGATATGTTTTCCTTGCTTCCTCTGTGTGTGTTGGCAGCGCCAGTTCAATTAAGCTGTCGTGAATTATTGTTGCATTCTCCGTTTGTTTTCGGTGAGATGACGGTAGTAACGTACTTGAAATTACTATTAATAATAACAAGAACCTCGGCATTCTATCTTTGTATCCGTGTAACGAGGAACCTTTTCGAATTGTAGCAAAATTTCATTCAGTCATCATAAACTTCCTAAATTCATTTACATATCAAAGTAGTTATTTTTCCACATGAAAGCTCTTAGGGTTGCTCCATTGTTGTTGCACCGAATCACGTGTCTATCCCGCCATTTAAGGGTCAAGGAGTATCGCAGAAATAGAAGATGCAACCACGTGTATCTACTCTGCGGCTATTACATCCTGATTTCGTGCATCGATCAGTGCCATCGGAAACAAGAAGGTCGACTGCTGACAAGCGTTCGCTCGTAAATCAATTTCAGGGCAGCTTGGTTGTGCGCGACGATGCATTCCGTAATAGATTTCGACTAAACGGGTCAGAGAGATTCAGGCACGAAATTCAATGTAAACACGCTTGCAAGCAGGACAACGTAGGAGAGACAGCATTTGTGGATGCTGAGTAATTGGATAGAGCTGTTCGATGAGGAAAATACCCTTTCAGAGTTGAATTCGTGGCATCCGAGCGGTACGAACGTGCCTGCCCATGGAATTTCTTATTTCCAAGTATTGGTATTGTGATTGCATTCTTTCTTCTTGTAGAATCTATCGATGTCTTCAAGGTCATTGTGCATTTGTTGCAAACGTTTGCTTTAGAGACTGTTTCTATAGATCCTCATTTGAGTTCAAGTATTTTCAAATTTTGATCCACAAATTCTTTGACTTGTAAATTAACAAGTTTACAGACTTGGTGTTTCTATGTTTCTCCCTAGATCCACCTCTGCATCTTCACATTCCTAGGTTCTTGAATTTCATATTTTTATGTCCCTTTTCTGTAGCTTCAAATCCTGGAGTTTTTAAATATCTTCTCAAATTCCTAGGACTTCAAGTACCTAGAGGTTCCAATCCCTAGGTCTCCACATCCATCTTAATTCACATCTTGAAATGTGTCCACATCCATCTTAATTCACATCTTGAAATCCACATCTCCAAATCCACATCTTGAAATGTTCAGAAGTTCAAAAAAAGTAATATCTGATATACTTGTCCTAAATTAAATTTGTTCTTGACTGTACTTGACTTGATTTCTTCCACGCAGCTGCTCCTTTATTTGTTCAACTGGAAGCAAAGATTTGCTCGCGTTAACAGAGATTTGGTATGATCGCAGTTCTTCCTTATCTGTCTCCTTCCGGTGACTTGTAACTCCCAGTAAACAATTTCGTTTTCCCGATGGAGGATCGTTTTCCCGGAGGCAGGTCGTAAAAGAAAATCGCGAGTCTGCGGACCGGAGAGGAGCTGAAGCGATTTTTCAGAGGAAGTTCGTGCATCGAACTTGCAACTGGTAGAAACTACGTGAAAAGTTCTATATCAGGATTGCTTGAAATACGTTTTGCAGACTGTATCTAGTTCGAACAACCTGCAAAACCATCGGCGTCTGGCATCCATCGACCGGAATATTCGATACTTCGTTACCTTTTTCCTTCTGGTAATCGACCGGAACTTGCTTATTTCTTTTTGGTACTTACAGATTGAAATATTGTGGACGATTGTTGGGTTGCTTATTGTGGATATGTTCGACATGATTTTGTGATAGAAAAGTGTTACAAAATGGCACTTATGGTATGTCAGTTTGAAGTATGAAGCTTGAGGGAAATGACTACATTAGTGTTTCATAGATACAAAATGGCGTAACTAGTCTTCACACAAAATGGCTGTCAGTTACAGCTCACAATGATGTTTATGTTGGTTATGAAGTCTAATAAAATTTCATGACAGAAAACTGTGACGAAATACTACTTGTGATACATCAATTTAAAGCTTGATGTCCAAGGAAAATAACTATGTAAAAATTTCATCGATAGACTTCACACAAAATGGCTGCCAGTCACAGCTGACAATGTCTCATATTTAGTTCTGTGTTTCTGTTAGCCATAAGTTCTGACAAAATTTCATGACATAAAAGTATCACAAAATAACACTTGTGATACATCAATTTAAAGCTTGATGTCCAACGAAAATAACCATATAAAAATTTCATGGATAGTCTTCATACAAAATGGCTGCCAGTCGCATCTAACAATGTCTCATGTTTAATTCTGTGTTTCTGTTAGTCACAAGTTCTGTCATAATTTCATGACATAAAAGTATCACAAAATAGTACTTGTGATACATCAATTTAAAGCTTGATGTCCAACAAAAATAACTATGAAAAAATTTCATCGATAGACTTCACACAAAATGGCTGACATTGAAAATAGCGTAGTAGGTAACAGTCAGTAGTAATTCATTCTTCTACCAGTCTGTATTAACCTCAACGAGCACTTATGTTTATTCACTTTAATCTTTGATGTCAACTTGTTATAACATCAACGGTGATAATAAAATATATTGCAATAGCTGTGTAAACATCGTGCATAAAATGTCTGCACGACAATGGTACTATTATCTTAAAATTACAATGATGTACGGATAAGAGGAACTGAAAATAAGATTATACGATGGTAAATCGTTTAGAATTGGCCACGTGAGAGAGTGCACAATGGTCTTTCCCGAGTTGTTAGTAACGAGCGTAAGTTATGTAAAATGTGCTCGTTTCCTCGGTCGTTCCATTCAGATGATAATTTCAAGATTACCACAGGGTTACGTAAGCAATGAAACCGAGTCGAGGAGGGTATTTCAACGACAATCGGAATAATGGCATTGGATATGAATTCTTAACAAAGTACACTACACGAAACTTTACTTCTCCTTGCTATTGAACTTTTCCAATCAATTGAACGCCTTTATCGCGCCACAACTTTCCCTTAATCCAACTCTAACCCATTCGTTTCGGACACCGTTATACCTACTTCTTACGGTGACTCATTCTCTGGTTACTTTAATACAACTTGTTATGAATATTTTTTAGGTTAATTTAGGGATACTGTACATGTGATGTGTGGACATAGTGGATTAGATCATAGTGGCTATTATTGATAGAGAAGTAGGAACGTTAATTTTTAAATATATGATTGCAATAGTTCAATTGTTTCGAAGTTTCAAGTTTCCAAATTTCTACCCTTGAATTCCAAAATTTTCTCTGTCTCCAAATATTCAAACTTCCAAGTCCACAAACTTCTACATTTGTCTTACCTCTAAGTCCCCAAATTCTCCCTATCTAACAATCCCCAAGTTTCTCAAATTCTCAAAACCCCAAACCTAGAAAATTAAAAGTACTTCGTTACAAATCCGTGTGATTCTTTTCTGTACAATTTGGAAAAGAAATAAGAAGGTATAAGGTAACAATTGACGAAGAGTGATTTGCATAATGGAACGGTTAACCCAACGAATTCGTTCTATCGACGTATCGCCCGAAGCACGAGGGACAAATAGATGCTTCGAAGGCAATTCGTCATTTCAGACCAATTGATCCTTGCGCAGAATGCGTTTTCATAGAAACGGTGTCTGTTGGTTTTGCAGGTCGAGGCCGGCGACGTCATACTCAGGGTGAACGAAGTCGATGTCAACCGATTCAGCACTAAAGAAGGTAAGATGATCGACCTGTTTTAGCTTTCTGCAATATACCTGCTCGATCGAATGCACTCGTTTTTTCACCCTTCCTTTTCCTCTCACTTTATCTCTACTGCTCTATTGACACTCCAAAAATAATTTGTTTATGACAATTTTATAACTCCATGTTGTAGTAGAATTTTAGCAGAGATATTAATCAAGTTTTTTTAGCTCAAATTTAGTTTATATAGGATGTCTCATAAGTAGCGTACGCTCAGCTAGGCTCGAAGCTCTCACGTCTGCGCGTGGTAATTCGACGCGTTGTAATTCGATACGTGGTAATTCGACGCGTAGTAATTCCACGCGTGGTAATTGAGTGCGTGGTAATTCGACGCGTAGTAATTCCACGCGTGGTAATTGAGTGCGTGGTAATTCAATGCGTGGTAATTCGACGCGTGGTAATTCAACGCGTGGTAATTCCACGCGTGGTAATTCGACGCATGGTAATTCCACGCGTGGTAATTCAACGCGTGGTAACTCGACGCGTGGTAATTCAACGCGTGGTAATTCGACGCGTAGTAATTCCACGCGTGGTAATTCGACGCATGGTAATTCCACGCGTGGTAATTCAACGCGTGGTAATTCGACGCATGGTAATTCCACGCGTGGTAATTCAACGCGTGGTAATTCGACGCATGGTAATTCCACGCGTGGTAATTCAACGCGTGGTAACTCGACGCGTAGTAATTCGACGCGTAGTAATTCGACGCGTGGTAATTTGTCGCATGGTAATTCCACGCGTGGTAATTCAACGCGTGGTAACTCGACGCGTAGTAATTCCACGCGTGGTAATTCAACGCGTGGTAATTCCACGCGTGGTAATTCAACGCGTGGTAATTCGACGCATGGTAATTCCACGCGTGGTAATTCGACGCGTGGTAACTCGACGCGTAGTAATTCCACGCGTGGTAATTCAACGCGTGGTAATTCCACGCGTGGTAATTCAACGCATGGTAATTCCACGCGTGGTAATTCAACGCGTGGTAATTCGACGCGTGGTAATTTGACGCATGGTAATTCCATGCGTGGTAATTCAACATGTGGTAACTCGACGCGTAGTAATTCCACGCGTGGTAATTCAACGCGTGGTAATTCCACGCGTGGTAATTCAACGCGTGGTAATTCGACGCATGGTAATTCCACGCGTGGTAATTCGACGCGTGGTAACTCGACGCGTAGTAATTCCACGCGTGGTAATTCAACGCGTGGTAATTCCACGCGTGGTAATTCAACGCATGGTAATTCCACGCGTGGTAATTCAACGCGTGGTAATTCGACGCGTGGTAATTTGACGCATGGTAATTCCATGCGTGGTAATTCAACATGTGGTAACTCGACGCGTAGTAATTCCACGCGTGGTAATTGAGTGCATGGTAATTCAATGCTTGGTAATTCGACGCGTTGTAATTCCACTCTTGGTAATTCACCAATCTCATCGCGTTCTGACTGGTCCGTGTTTTTCCCTAATAATTCCAAAACGAAGCTTCAAAGAGAATTTTTGCAAAGGGAAATCTTATTCAGAATCGCGTCAGATATATTCTTTCCCACCCTGTATGTACATATATTCTTTCTATATCAGCGAAATTCACTCTCTACAAAATTAAGTTCGATATAATTTAACTTCTACACAAACGAATCATTCTCTTTGATAACAAATTCTTTCCAAATAAAAGCTTCTTAAAAAAAAAAATAGAAATTTAACAAAATATTTGATTTTCTGAAAAGAGAATTTCATTGACTAGCCAGCCGCATCGTCGATTACGTGGTTATTGAAAATCATAGAATCTCTAGCGGTGCAAATTCGACGAATGCTCTCAACTCGATGCTCGTTTCATTTTGGTCGCGTTTGTCCCGTCGCCGGCGATATGGAATTTTTTCGTTTGATCTCTATATTCGTGCGTAAATTCGGGAAAAATTCTCTGACGCGGAATGGCTATCGAAATTGAATTGGACAACACGAAGGAAAATCGTATACGTAAGCGAACAAAATGTACACGCATTTCTCTAGATAACTTTACAAGGAATTTAACCTCTTGATCTCTCGCGGCTGTGTTCTTGATAAAAATAATTAATTTCAATTGAACGATACCGAGAGTGTTGAGATAGATCAAGTTTTGCTCATTTGCACTTTGTCGCGTGACGAGGACGATTATGCGTTATTTGTAAGATTCGAGGGAATTTTTGATGATTGTTTTGGTGGCAGAATTGGCATGTGGGAATTTTAGGGTATAGGAATTTTAGGATTTTGAAACTTTGGGAGATTGCAATTTGGGGAGTTTTTAATTTTGGGTTATGGGAATTTGGGGACTTGCAATTTCGGCACATAGAAATTTGGGGCATTGCAATTTTGGGACTTTTAGTATTGGAATTTTTCTATCTTTGGGACGTGGGATTTTTGGATATTGCAATTTGGGGACATAGCAATTTTGGGATATAAGAATATCTGGGACTTCGGAGCTTTTAGACCTTAGATCTTCGAGATGTTAGAAATTTAGGACTTCGGTGGAACTTTAGAGGGTTGGGACTTTGGAGATTCCAAATTTTGGAGGTCCAGTACTTTGAGACATACAAAGCTTGAGAATTTGAAGGTTCAGTAGTTTAGGAGTTCGAAAGTGTAGAATTTTGGGACTCCACCCCCTTACCCTACAATACCATGCCGCAGTCATGACGCACTCCTGACGCACAGTACAGTTAGAATATAATAAACCCGCTCGTATTTTTATAATTATATCACTTATAATTACACTGTGTATAATCAAGGATCAAAGACAAAATGTGCTCAATACATCAACCTTCTTTAATTGCCTCATCGCTGTGACAACAATTAACTAGCAGTAAATCGTCACTCATTCACTTGCGTCCACTGCCTAAATTATCCGTTAAGTGTTTAAAAAGCAAAAATCTCTCAAAACAAATTGTTAAAAATTAGTGATTAAAATTGACCGGCATAAAAGATCCCATCTTGAAATTGTAGTTTGCCAGACACTCGAGGCAACAGCAATTAATTCGACTGGCGTTTGGTAGGCGCATTTGGACCGCGAGAAGTTAAATCCCCGTGTAGACACGGTTCACGAAACTGAAATATTACTTCGTGTCTGTTCGCGATGTCAGCCTGTCAAATTAAACAGGAGTCAGAGGAAATACGAGCGGCCCGATATTGCGTTGGCCCAGGAATCTTCTCGGTCGACCATCGCGTTCCTCTTTTTCACCTGTCCTGCGGCCATCGTTAAACGGACTTTGTACAAAATTTTAATTTTCAAAATTTAGTTTATTATTATTGGCAAAGGAGAATCTTATTCAAAGTCCCTCCAGGACTTGCATTAATTGTGAGACGCCCTGTATATTTAAATTGAGTCCACAGACCTGATAGTTCAACTTCAAGACAAGATAATTAAAAATTATACTATATTCGTAGCTAAACTGTGTACCGACTTAATAATACTGCAAGTGTAATAAAAAAAATTGTACAGAAACCTTGAAAACTACTTACACTAATTGTGAGACGCCCTGTATATTTAAATTGACTCCACAGACCTGATAGTTCAACTTCAAGACAAGATAATTAAAAATTATACTATATTCGTAGCTAAACTGTGTACCGACTTAATAATACTGCAAGTCTAATAAAAAAAATTGTACAGAAACCTTGAAAACTACTTACACTAATTGTGAAACGCCCTGTATATTTAAATTGAGTCCACAGACCTGATAGTTCAACTTCGAGACAAAATAATTAAAAATTATACTATATTCGTAGCTAAACTGTGTACCGACTTAATAATACTGCAAGTCTAATAAAAAAAAAATTGTATAGAAACCTTGAAAACTACTTACACTAATTGTGAAACGCCCTGTATATTTAAATTGAGTCCACAGACCTGATAGTTCAACTTCGAGACAAGATAATTAAAAATTATACTATATTCGTAGCTAAACTGTGTACCGACTTAATAATACTGCAAGTCTAATAAAAAAAATTGTACAGAAACCTTAAAAAACTACTTACACTAATTGTGAGACGCCCTGTATATTTAAATTGAGTCCACAGACCTGATAGTTCAACTTCGAGACAAGATAATTAAAAATTATACTATATTCGTAGCTAAACTGTGTACCGACTTAATAATACTGCAAGTGTAATAAAAAAAAAATTGTACAGAAACCTTGAAAACTTAGTATTTAAAGAATTTCGAAGTATGAAAGTGGGTTTACGATAAATTTGTCCATTTAGCATTGTTTGACGTTAAAATTCGTTTATAAGGAGATTCTCACGTTCCGCTCCGTCGAGTCAACAAGATTTCCAACTTTTCTCGAGGAAGTTGGCTGCTTATGAAACTTTTTCCCCGGAGTTTGTCCCCTCCGTTCCTTGTGATTTACCGTCGTCGTTAACCGGATTCTCGCTCCGAATTACTTGTAACTTGGATCAACTTGCTTACGGTCCGCTCATTCGTAATTTCGTTTGCCTCTCTCTGTTATTCGAACGGATGGAGTTTCTTTCGGGGGATCACGTTTAACTTTCCTTTCTCGTTATCCTTTGGCAATTAGTGGAAAGCATGTGTCTTGTTATTCTTTTATTTGCACTCTTACTAATCATTTTGTGTTTTGCCAATTTTATTTTGTTTTGTAGATTGTTAAGATTGTTTGAAAAAATTGTTTGATATAGGTCCTAGTTCATATGGAGTTTTTGTTAGTTATTGAGTAAGTGGTTCAGTGGCTGAGGGCGTAGCGTGAAGGACTGATGATCCGTAGATTGCCGGATCGAATCCCATTTTCGGCAAATTCCGTTTTTTCTTCAATTTATAATTATATTACTCTCGCTATCGTCTCCATATTTCTCTCAAGTATTAAAACCTACAATTCCCCCAATTTCTGACTGACCGAATTTTCCAAATTCTCTAATTTCTGAGTGAACCGAATCTCCAAATTCTCCAATTTCTGAGTATAACCGAATCTCCAAATTTCCCAAATTCTGACTGACCGAATCTCCTAATTCCCCAATTTCTGACTGACCGAATCTCCTAATTCCCCAATTTCTGACTGACCGAATTTCCAAATTCCCCAATTTCTAACTGACCGAATCTCCAAATTTCCCAATTTCTGACTATAACCGAATCTCCAAATTTCCCCAATTTGTAACCAACCGAATCTCCAAATCCCCCAATTTCTAACCTAACTAAATCTTCCAAATCCCCCAATTTCTAACCTAACTAAATCTCCAAATTCCCTAATTTCTAACTAACCAAAAATCTCCAACCCCCAAGTTCCCCAAATTCCCGAATTTCGAAACTTTGAACCCGCAAACTCCCATCTTCCCACCCGGAAAACACATATTTTAATTCAGCGACAAAGCGCATTTCGACAGAAAGAGCGTTAAAACGTTTCTAAATTCCCGTTGCAAACGCGATCCGTATAATTCCTATTCCAGTCGCTTTTCCAGCCGCTTTCGAGCCCCGACACTCTACTACTTCTCACTTTTACCCGCTTTCTTCGTCTTCTTCTTATTTCTATTCGGTCGTTTTGTGTTTCAGTGTTGAAATGTCTGCGGCTCTCGTCGGACCCCGTCACCCTGAAGCTACGAAGGGGTAAGTCAAGTGCGCCTGCAAATTCTTTTATTCGCCTAAAGACCGTCGAGTCGCCGAGAATCTATCCCGACTTCATTCTTCCTTTCTACATTACTGGTTCAAAATGTCCACCTCACTGTTTTTATCTTCATATTTACTTATAGGGTTTAATCGCGTTACGCATTGCACTCGATCAAAGGTTATGCCACTTTTTATGATCATTTTTATTCGAATGCGGATATCAGACTTTAAATTTCATATTAACGCCATGAACTGCGTTTTATGATAGTTATGTCAGCACTTTCAAGCTGCGGAGTCTGACATTTTGTGCAGTAGTCTTAATAAATCTGAACAAGTTTGATATTTTTATACATTTACTTAATTATTAATTTATGTTATCAGTGTACTAGCTGATCAGAATTATCTAAATGTCCTCAAGTATATTTTTATACGTTTACTATCACTTAACTATTAATTTATGTTAGCAGTGAAGTATACTAGCTGATCAGAATTACCTAAATGTCCACAAGTATATTTTTATAGATTTGCTATCACTTAACTATTAATTCATGTTAGCAGTGAAGTATACTAGCTGATCAGAATTACCTAAACACCCATAAGTATAAGTACCATGTACCCATAAAAACGTTGCAAGTATACTCGCAAATATACTAATTATAAATAATAAGCTAATACACTACATTTTCGAGTAATTCTTCAAATTTTCCAAGGAGTATAATTACCAATAGCGGACAAGGTTCTCGCTGATTTATGATCGGATTTCGCCATCCGCGCTAATAATCGCGACGCTCGTTTCTGCTTAAACGAGCCGGACTAACGAGTCTTGTGTTCGCTCTTTGCGAAATCCGATTGCATTCGAACGGTGAAAGTACACGACAGGGAAAGAAAATTGAGAGAAACGTCGACACGACGAATGTACCTTGCCACGAGTTTCGCATTCCACCGATAAGCAGTTCCTATAATCAACACTTCGCGTGGGCGGTGCATTTCTTCGCCCGGTCTTTTCGTCCAATTTAACGCCTCACTTTTTCCAGTTTTATTCTCCTTCCCTCGTTAATACGATCAAGGAAAGTGCTGGACCACGAAATCGAGAACTTTTGCATGACATACTTTTGACAATTTTTTTATTATTTTTGAGTGTTTTGGCAGTTTTAAATATTCAACATTTTGGCGCTCTTTTTTGGATAGTGATATATATTTCATTTGACAATTTTTTTATTGCCATGTTTGAGTGTTTTGGCATTTTTAAATATTCAAGATTTTGGCGCCCTTTTTTGGATAGTGAAATATATTTCATTTGACAAATTTTTTATTGTTATGTTTGAGTGTTTTGTCTTCTTTAAATATTCAAGATTTTGGCGCTCTTTTTTGGATAGTGATATATATTTCATTTTACAATTTTTTTATTGCTATGTTTGAGTGTTTTGTCATTTTTAAATATTCAAGATTTTGGCGCTCTTTTTTGGATAGTGAAATATATTTCATTTGACAAATTTTTTATTGTTATGTTTGAGTGTTTTGTCTTCTTTAAATATTCAAGATTTTGGCGCTCTTTTTTGGATAGTGATATATATTTCATTTTACAATTTTTTTATTGCTATGTTTGAGTATTTTGGCATTTTTAAATATTCAAGATTTTGGCGCTCTTTTTTGGTTAGTAACATACATTTAATTTGACAATTTTTTTATTGCTATGTTTGAGTGTTTTGTCATTTTTAAATATTCAAGATTTTGGCGCCTTTTTTGGATACTTACATACATTTAATTTAACAAATTTTTTTTCTTATCATGTTTAAATATTTTGTCTTTTTTAACAGTGAACCTCTCAAAGAGGTCAAATGACCATTTTACAATCCCTTTATTTCAAGTTACATTTATTATAACAATTTCTTTAAAATCTTCATTAATTTTCATGCAGATAAACCAATATATGTCTTTTCATTTTTCCATTTCTTTAACTTCAAATTTAATTTTCAAGTAAGGATTGATAGATCAATCGTTTCCAAAAAAAATCCATATTCACAGTACATTAAACATCAAATTTTCGTGAATGTAAAATTAAACAAAGAAACTTCCCAATTAATTTCGTAGTTATAAAGAAAGTCTGACAATAGCGTGACCCTTTTTCACGAAGAATTTAAAAATTCCACAGGCAGTAAGACGCATGAATATTGAACGGTGAAAACGGTGTTTACCGTTCCGCGTAAACATGCATTTTGTCACGAGCCAATTGAACTAGTCGGTAAATATGCAAACGTCCGGTATCAGAGGACAACTGGGCATGTTGCGTGAGCGGAATCATTGTGTAAACTTACCTGAGGGACCAGATACAAGGCTGCTTTACAGGACCCTCGTGTCTAGCCGATTTACACCGGATTATCGTTATCACTGCACGCGCACCTTGAATTCATTCGATGCCTACGCCATCCTCCACTGTCGCCGCTAATGAACTTCGTGTTCTACATTCTGATCGACCGATTAAACCTCCTTCTGCCATTTCGATCGAACTGTCAAAATCCTGCTGGAGATAACCTGAATTATAACCTACTGCGAGAACTATATCTCAAGTTTACTAGAGATATACTTTGCACTAAAGATATGAGGCTTAGTTTGCACTATGTGCCTCGTTCTTTTTCAATTTTATTAATTATTCAGATAAATACACGGTACGTCTATTCACTGTAATATTTTGCTTATTTCAACGTTGGGTTAGTTACAAAAATTGTAGAATTCAAGTAACTGAATAATATAGAGTGTTTCATAATTAGTGTACCAGGGGAGGTATACTAGTTGTGGGACACCCTGTACAAATTTAAAATTTTTCCTTTTTTGTATTTCAATCTCAAACTTTGTTTTTCTTTTTTAAATTTATATTTTGAACTTTCCCTTTCATATTCCAATTTTGAACTTTATCTTCCTTTTTTAAATTTAAATATTAAACTTTGTCTTCTTCTTTCATATTCAAATCTTGAACTTCGTCTTTCTTTTTTATATTTGAATCTTAAACTTTGTCTTCCTTTTTTGTATTTCAATTTTGAACGTGGCCTTTGTTTTTTTATATATTAATTTTGAACTTTGTCTTTTTTTTTCGTACTTCAATTTTGAACTTTGTCTTTGTTTTTTTATATATGAATCCTGAACTTTGTCTTTCCCTTTCATATTCCAATTTTGAATTTTATCTTTCTTTTTTAAATTTCAATCTTAAACTTTGTCTTCCTTCTTCGTATTTCAATTTTGAACTTTGTCTTTGCTTTTTTATATATGAATCTTGAACTTTGTCTTTCCCTTTCATATTCCAATTTTGAATTTTATCTTTCTTTTTTAAATTTCAATCTTAAACTTTGTCTTCCTTCTTCGTATTTCAATTTTGAACTTTGTCTTTGCTTTTTTATATATGAATCTTAAACTTTGTCTTCATCTTTCATATTCCAATTTTGAATTTTATCTTTCTTTTTTAAATTTGCATCTTAAATTTTGTCTTTTTTTTTCATATTTCAATTTTGAACTTCGTCATTCTTTTTTATATATTTGTTACGAACAGTTGCAACAGATTCATTCCAAAAAAATTTGTCCAATTACCCTTTTTTAAACTCGTGAATCTCACCAGCAGGAACAATTGAACGAGTCATAAGCTTTGTTACCCGACAAAATACGGATTTATCAGGATGGGTGATGTTTAACCGGCATAACACCGGGAGGGTGTAGTTAACATATTATTGATTGTCGGTTTGCTAATCGGCTTTCCTCAGCGTTCAATGACCGAACGTTGGCTAATTGGCTTTTCTCGCTTGTGTACGAAAGGGATTCCCAGTGAAAGCACCGTCGATTTTGAAGGCCTCGTTTAAACGCGATCGATTAGTCCAACGATCGAAATAAATAAAAACAGCTTTATGGATTCATCTTATCTGTAATTACGAACCATAGAAAATTGCGGCGGAGTAATTGCTGAAAATTATAGTCATCGAAAGTAATCACTTAATAACTTGTTCTCCATCGTCCAAGAATAAAATCAACTAATTTCAATTTATGTAATACTCTTATCGAGACAAATTACCTATCGCTTATTATAAGATAAAGTTATCCGATTGTTCACAAAAATTAATTCAAAAATCTTGATCGGAGTATTAATCTTATCAAACTGATTTAATACTTTATTAAATCGTGTTCCGAATTTTTCACATCAACGTTACTAATCGCATTACCGGTTAATTGGTTCGCGTTATCGGTAATCGTCCAGTCAGCTTCAGCACCGTATTATAGTTATCAATTAATGTCATCTGACTAATCGCGGCTCTAATGATAATTAAATCTCGCGTCGGAATCTCGCGTTACCGCTGGAATCTTAATTCGACGATTTTCATCGCGTTTTTGCCGATCGTTCAATTTTACAACGGTTCAATTAATCACGGACTGGTCGTGCAACTATCCGGCAAAGACGATTCGCTGTCGTCCATAGAAAAAAGGTTGAAACGAATCGTACATTGTGTTGTTAAATTACCTCATCACGTTCAGTCATTAATCAACACCGTGACACGATGCAATTAGCTTACCTTTTAGAACCTATAGACCTCATTAATTCACTTTGAACACGTGAAATTCTGTACTGAATTTATCGGCGACTTATCGAACGAAAAAATTCGGGTTTTACTGTAATTAACGCTGGAAATACCAAAGTGGTCAAATGGACGTTTCACAAGTTATAACGAATTTTTATCGAGTGTATATTTATTTTTCCTCGGTTTCAACGATTACGAAAATCTACAGGTTGTCTCACAATTAGTGTGGGTAACGCATGCGCAGACTAAATAAGTCAACGCGTGGTAATTCGATACGTGGTAATTCGACGCGTGGGTATTCGACGCGTAGTAATGCAATGCGCGGTAATTCGACGCGTGGTAATTCGACGCATGGTAATTCCACGCGTGGTAATTCGACGCATGGTAATTCCACGCGTGGTAATTCAACGCGTGGTAACTCGACGCGTAGTAATTCCACGCGTGGTAATTCAATGCGTGGTAATTCGACGCATGGAAATTCCACGCGTGGTAATTCAACGCGTGGTAACTCGACGCGTGGTAATTCGATGCGTGGTAATTCAACGCGTGGTAATTCGATGCGTGGTAATTCGATGCGTGGTAATTCAACGCGTGGTAACTTGACGCATGGTAATTCAATGCGTGGTAATTCAACGCGTGGTAACTCGACGCGTGGTAATTGGATGCGTGGTAATTCCACGCGTAGTAATTCAACGCGTGGTAACTCGACGCATGGTAATTCCACGCGTGGTAATTCAACGCATGGCAACTCGACGCGTAGTAATTCCACGCGTGGTAATTCAATGCGTGGTAACTCGACGCATGGTAATTCGAATGCGTGATAATTCGACGCGTTGTAATTCCACTCTTACTAATTCACCAATCCCATCGCGCGCAATCCTCGCACTCTGTTCGATCCATCTTTTCCTCAACAATTCAAAAACGAAGCTTCAACCTCCATTTTTGCAAAGGGAAATCTTATCCAGAATCACGTCATCTCCTCCCCATTTCAGAAGCTTACACTAGTTATGAGACACCCTGTATAACACATGTTGATCGGTGACTGAACTCTCGATCTAATCATAGAACTCTCCGCGTATATGGTCGCTCTTGAACCTGATAATAATAATAGAATTATTACGCGATCGCAACGGATTGAAAATGCAATCCTGGCTCGGAACCGCCTTGTTCCAGCTGATCGCGGTTCACGCGTTAATAGGGAAAAGAGGAAGCGTCGAGGGCGTGTAATTAAGCGTACGAACGATCAAACGATGCACCGCGGATAACAAACGATTTTCTGTTAGACTGACTCATTGATTGATCGCGGTCTGCGGGTACGTTGCTTGTAAGTTTTACCGGAAATATGAACTTTTTTTC
Source organism: Megachile rotundata (assembly GCF_050947335.1). Lineage (NCBI taxonomy): Eukaryota > Metazoa > Arthropoda > Insecta > Hymenoptera > Megachilidae > Megachile > Megachile rotundata. Next base: position 11,666,415 of record NC_134995.1, read on the forward strand.
AATATTTTATGAAGTTCATTATTTTAAACATTCTTCCTAAATTTTAAAATGCTTAACTCAAATCTTCAAATTTCTAAATGAAGCTAACTTTGAGGCTCAGATAACTTTATCTTCGATCTTTTATCTTTCCCCGCAAACTTTCACGATTTAATCTACCGTATCCCAGAGGAACAAAGCACAAACAGAAAAATCCAGATAAGATAATCTCGTTTCCGTAGATCCTGCAATAAAAGCGCACGTGCGTCGTTTACTGTCACCTGGCCAGCCAGCGTGCGACGAGACGGACTCGTCGAAGATCAGTCACGAGGCGACCACGATCGCGAATAACCCAAAATCGACCGTGCCGTCGGGGAACGGCGAGGACACGGAGCCCAGGAAGCCAGGAACACCGGAACTTCCGAGCGGATCACCTCAGGAACCGACCGGTGCGACGCAATACGCGACAAGAAGCAATGGCTCGTATAGCGACGCGTCTGGCTCCTCCGAGCTAGAGGCGCTACTTCCGCCCGTGGATAGCTTCAAGGAGGAAGAACGGGCCCAATGGGAACCCCTGTCCGGTGATAAATTCAACAGGCAGAAGAATACGCCTAGGTAGGTCATTCATAGGTAATTCGACGCGTGGTAATTCCACGCGTAGTAATTTCACGCGTGGTAATTCAGTGCGTGGTAATTCAATGCGTAGTAATTCCACGCGTGGTAATTCGACGCATGGTAATTCCACGCGTGGTAGTTCAAAGCGTGGTAATTCCACGCGTAGTAATTCCACGCGTGGTAATTCCACGCGTGGTAATTCCACGCGTGGTAGTTCAAAGCGTGGTAATTCGACGCGTGGTAATTCCACGCGTGGTGACTCAACGCATGGTAATTCCACGCATGGTAATTCCACGCGTGGTAATTCCACGCGTGGTAGTTCAAAGCGTGGTAATTCGACGCGTGGTAATTCCACGCGTGGTAATTCAACGCGTGGTAATTCCACGCGTGGTAATTCGACGCGTGGTAATTCCACGCGTGGTAACTCAACGCGTAGTAATTCCACGCGTGGTAATTCCACGCGTGGTAATTCCACGCGTGGTAATTCGACGCATGGTAATTCCACGCGTGGTAATTCCACGCGTGGTAATTCGACGCATGGTAATTCCACGCGTGGTAATTCGACGCGTGGTAATTCCACGCGTGGTAATTCGACGCGTGGTAATTCCACGCGTGGTAACTCAACGCGTAGTAATTCCACGCGTGGTAATTCAATGCGTGGTAATTCCACGCGTGGTAATTCAGCGCGTGGTAACTCGACGCGTAGTAATTCCACGCGTGGTAATTCAATGCGTGGTAATTGCACGCGTGGTAATTCAGCGCGTGGTAACTCGACGCGTAATAATTCCATGCGTGGTAATTCAATGCGTGGTAATTCGATGCGTGGTAATTCGACGCGTGGTAATTCGATGCGTGGTAATTCGACGCGTGGTAATTCAACGCGTGGTAATTCAATGCATGGACGAAATATCTTCCGAACTCTAAGTATCCTCTATTAAATAGGATTAAGACATTTGCACCCTTGAACTATCGCTTCTAAATATCAGGCTGAACCATTCAGATGTACTAGTTAGATATTACTCTTACATTTTTAGTACAATTTATGTGTATTTTATCTTCTTCATGTACGTTAATGTTTTTAACACTCGTGATTCTTAAAACGAGGTCATCTAAGTACATAGTAAATAGGGATAAAGAATGTTTTACTTGAATTTTAAGCAAGTTTTAATTTATAGAGATAATATGTATGCGAAGATGCAAAAAGTTATACCGAGTCGACATTAATTGGGGAAGCGTTAAACGGTCATGTGCGTACGAAATCAGCGTTAATTGAAGTAGCGTCATGCGAGGTATATTACCAAGCGTATTACGTAAAATGCAGACCCAGTTAAACGTATACAGTTATCGCGTGCATGGAGGAAGAAGTATTCTTAAAAGTTTGTTAAAGTAACAAGTTATTAATCGCAAAAAATTGATGGCAAAAATGCAGGTTCGAAGCGTACATGATGACCGGCGACCTAATGCTGAACCTGTCGCGCACTCAACAGAGCACCGGGCTGTTGCCGAAGCACCAGAAGAAGGTGGACTCGCTGAGGTACAACAATCATCACACCCACCATCACCATAATCACCACAATCACCACCATCATAACTCGGTACCTACCAGTCCTAACGAGATGCTGGGCCATCACCGTGCATACAAGTGTAGCGGCTCGAACTCGGCCAGCACGTCACCGGTCGGGATCAGCAAACGCGACGGCGGCCAGTGTCCAGGCCAGGCCGATAATAGCAAACAGAACGCGTCGAGTTTCGGTTACTCGAGCGGCTTCGTGCGTACCTCGCGCTCCGAGGACCACTTGCAATTCCAAAAGGACCCGTCGATGAGCGCGGTGGACATTGACATTGACGACGACGTCACGTCCAGCCTGAACACCCTGTTGGACACGCGGCCGGACAGCGGCCAGGGTTTGTTCAGCGACAGGATCGTCTGGACGTACAACGCGCCCGTTAGCTCGCCGTCCGCCTCGGAGCGCACTTCCTGTTGCCAGAACGGCAGCTCCTCCCAGTCCTCCTCCAGTAGCTCCTCCACGGAGGGCACTAGTCCCCAGAGATCCTTATCGCCAGCCTCCCCTACCTCGGTCTCGTCCTCCGTCATGTCCTCCAATTCTGGATCCCGTAGGTTCCCACCGCCGGTACCCACGGGCACCACCGCGTCAGCCCTGGGACCCTCCGGCGACGGGACCGCATCCTCGGCCTCCGGCCTTCATCCCACCAACGGTGACCTCAGCCAGTCCGAGGCCATCAGCAACATGTCCAGTCCCGACTACAACGACGAGGAGACTATGGACATACTCAGTGCACGCGATATCATGATGGTCAGTGATCCGAGTGACAGTGACTCGACGATACTGGCCAGTGAACCGCCTCAGAGGAGGCTCAAGACGAACCCGCCTACCTCTGCCTCTTACTCCTCCGATACCTCCGAGCATAGGATAGTGATACAGGTCAAGGGGCCCGACAAGGATACCTCTTCCACAAGGAACACCAGCCCCAGACAGAACAGACGACGAGGCAATCCGGAACTGGTGTCCGCTTCCACGGGACAGAACGTCGTTCAGCGACCCGCCAATGCTCCCGCGGGCAATGTCACCTCCGAGTTCGTTGGTTACCAGGTACAACCGCATTCAGAGAATACAGACACTAATGTATCCACGACAGTGCGTGGTAATTCGACGTATGGTAATTCCACGCGTGGTAATTCGACGCGTGGTAATTCGACGCGTAGTAATTCCACCCGTGGTAATTCCACGCGTGGTAACTCGATGCGTAATAATTCCACGCGTGGTAATTCGACGTATGGTAATTCCACGCGTGGGAATTCAAAGCGTGGTAATTCGACGCGTGGTAATTCGACGCGTGGTAATTCAATGCGTGGTAATTCCACGCGTGGTAACTCGATGCGTAATAATTCCACGCGTGGTAATTCGACGTATGGTAATTCCACGCGTGGAAATTCAAAGCGTGGTAATTCGACACGTGGTAATTCGACGCGTGGTAATTCGACGCGTGGTAACTCAACGCGTGGTAATTCCACGCGTGGTAATTCAATGCGTGGTAATTCCACGCGTGGTAATTCAACGCGTAGTAATTCCACGCGTGGTAATTCAAAGCGTGGTAATTCCACGCGTGGTAACTCAACGCGTAGTAATTCCACGCGTGGTAATTCAAAGCGTGGTAATTCAACGCGTGGTAACTCAACGCGTAGTAATTCCACGCGTGGTAATTCAATGCGTGGTAATTCCACGCGTGGTAATTCAATGCGTGGTAATCCCACGCGTGGTAATTCAATGCGTGGTAATTCAACGCGTGGTAACTCAGCGTGTAACAATTCCACGCGTGGTAATTCAACATATGGTAATTCCACGCGTGGTAATTCGACATATGGTAATTCCACGCGTGGTAATTCAAAGCATGACACTGTCGAGGATACGTTCCCGTTTCGTTCGCTCCTTTCTTCATTCGGTTTTTATGCTTCAGGAGTTAAAAGAATGCGAGGACGAAAGGGAAGCTTCAAGCGCGGGACTCTACGAGGAGAAACATGGAGCATCGCCGCCCCAGTCGGCCGACGACGAAAGCGACATCGAGAGTCTCCATAGTTTTCATTATAGCCCGAAGGCAGTCGATCTACCGTCCGCCGTTCGGTTGGCTAAGAGGTTGTACTCTTTGGACGGCTTCAAGAAGTCCGACGTCTCTAGGCACCTTGGTAAAAAGTACGTGATCGGTCCGTTATGGAAATACGAGGATACTCCCACGATGCGAATGGATAACTCTCCACTCGCCATCTTCGGTCAACCTGGTTAACCATCTACATATTGTATTCGAAGATACAAGGGTATCAACCTTAGACAAAAACGCGAGTTACGCCACTGGGGATGATCCTCGTAAGAAACTACAAGACGATCGGCGTCGAGATATAACCCTGATCGTTTTATCGTATTTCAGCAACGACTTTAGTACAGCTGTAGCCGAAGAATACTTGAAACATTTCAACTTCGAGCATGACACGCTGGACGTGGCACTCAGAAAGTTCCTTGCCCAATTCTCTTTAACGGGAGAGACCCAGGAGAGAGAAAGGGTTCTTCAACACTTCTCCAAAAGATTTCTCGATTGTAACCCTGGTGCATTCAATTCTCCAGGTAAAACATTACTCAAATTATTGTATTAAATCGCTGTTACACGAACCATTCGTCTTTCAGATGCTGTTCATACGTTAACCTGTGCTATAGTGCTGCTCAATACGGACCTTCACGGTCCACATACCCATAGGAAGATGTCGTGTAACGCTTTTATAGAAAACCTGTCGGAAATGAACGAGGGCGATAATTTCCCTAGGGAGGTGCTCAAACAACTTTACAACTCCATTAAATCGTTCCCCTTGAAGTGGGCCTTGTAAGTTTCTTCGCATCAGGACTATTTTAAAAGATAAATAAATATTGTAAAATAAACGAAATTATTTTTGTTCAGCGACGAAGGAAGCGATGGAACTACGAATCAGCCGATTCCACAGGGTGACGGTCCAGCGATATCTGCGACCGGAAATCCGTTTCTCGATGTGCCAAACGTTACGGGTGCTACAGAGTTTAAAAAGGGTTATGTTATGCGGAAATGCTGCTTCGACTCCAACGGCAAAAAAAGTACTAACTTCTATTACACTTTGTTGTGTACGATAGTTTTAAATACGAGAAATAAAACGTGTGTGTTTATTAGCTCCGTTCGGGAAACGAGGCTGGAAGATGTATTATTGTACATTGCGGGAACTTGTATTATATTTGCACAAAGACGAGCATGGCTTCCGTAACGATAGTTTACACAATGCGATACGAATTCATCACGCGTTGGCCACCAAGGCATCCGACTACACCAAGAAGCAACACGTCTTCAGGTTACAAACAGCCGATCAGGCGGAGTATCTCTTCCAAACGAGGTGAATATTGTTTTCGTGGAATTCATGGTAAGAAGGAAGGGATGTAGTGTGGTTCATAAAATCTGGTGTCGAAGGACTCTAGTATCTATTGTAGAAACTGAGACCACGCTATATCAATTCCTGTAAGTAGTCCGTGTAAAGTAAAATTAAAATGATTTTCAGCGATTCCAAAGAATTACAGTCATGGATCGACACGATCAACTTCGTATGCGCCAGTTTCTCTTGCCAGCCATTAGCAGGCGCCGTTGGTTCTCAACGGAAATTTCAACGACCCTTACTTCCATGCAGCCACACGAAACTATCTCCTGTGAGTACGGTTTCGGTGATTAGAACAGATTGAAAAGTGGTTTCTCCTCGTTCGTTGAACAGAATGTCTATGTTCATTGTTCTTTTTATTTACAAGCCTTCCTCAACTACTGTCGAAGCGAACTTCACTGCTTAATTCTCGTATCTTCAACACGGAATACACTCGTCACATTGACAAAAGAGATCATTCCTTTCGGACACAAGATTAGAAGTAGTATACGCATGCGCGTAGGGTACACCGCTTGACAAAAAACGATGTTAGAATCAGCAAGGTTGTTTCGTGGTATTTTTCAATTTCTCGTTCTGCTGTCAGAGAGAACAATTGCGGGACCACGAAGAGAGGGTGAGCAAATTAGAGGCTGAACTGGAAGAGCACAGGCGACATCCACCTGAAAGAGGAGCCAAAGCTCTCACTGTACAGAACTACAAGGAAAAAGATGCTTATTTGCATCACGAGGTACACGAATTGCAACACTTTCTAAAACCAATATGTAACTGAAACCCTGTTTTGCATTTATAATTCTTGATAATTTTACCGAAACGATTACCCAACACCCAGCAAGACCAACAAAATTAAACTGCGGCACTTTCACTGCGGTACACTTGCGTAACTGGGACATACGTATAAAACTGAACCGATCAAATTTCCTTCGATCCCTTTTCGTTTCCTATCGGTCACCTTATGTACAAGGTGATCAGAAAATAGAGTACTCTGCTTTTAGGTATTTGCAAATCTAGAACCATAGATCTGGATTCTGTCAAATGGTCATAATCGTGCATGCAATAAATAAGAAAATAGACCGTCCTGTGATTGTACAAATGCTTTCTAAGATTTCAATAAATAGCTACGCAAAATGCGACTGTTCAATGACAAAAGTATACGTGACAATGTTGTCGTGTTTCAGCTGAAGAGGTACAAGACATACGCGTATTTACTGCGATCAAGATTGGCGTTTACCGAGGTAGAACCGTCTCTCGTGGAGAGCTGTATCGGTGAAGTGGACGAAGGAAGTGGGGCTATGTTGAATTCGGACGTGGCCCTGGTGCCACCGCCTGTTCCTGATCGACCAGCCATAAATAGGTACAGTTACAGGGCTGCCATTTACAACCGTAATCTGCTAAATGGTCAGGACTACGGCGGGGACATTGGTTGACGTGTGATGGGTGTCTTTTCAGCATGTGTGATCTAGTCTGACCTGCATAAGCGCAGGCAGAAACAACTGCTGAAATCTGGAAGAATAATTAACGAAAAAAAAATTATGAACTAACGATGTATTCGACGCATCACTTGTTAAGTACTGTACTTTTAACGTACCGTGTACTACTCACATTCTCTTTTACTATATTTAATCGTAATTTATCTCAGCGGCCATTAAACCGGTAGTGGGTAGCATTCGTACGCGACGCTCTATCACAGCAGCATTTTGAATGTTCTCTTTTGAACCGGTTCAAATAACGCTTGTGTTCGTTCGTTGTTGTTTTTCGAATTGATTCATACCACGCTCAAGTCGATATGTTTTCTATGATGCGTTCGAAAGCTGCTGTTTTAAGCGTTCATCCCAAGAGTGGTTAACAAAAGTGGTGATTGGGTCAGGGTTCGCACTCTAACTCAGCGTAGTGTAAATGATTCACTAATTATACCCGAGTAGATTGTTAAAGCGTTGATATAAACAAAGACTTGGCAAGGCCCGAATCATCAGACTCGTGCCTTGACTGAAGATAAGACCAGTTTACGTATAGAACAATCCTAAACGACAGGACGACAAAAAGTGTTCGAGCGTTGCGGACATCGCGAAAAAATTACATATGGATACGACAGTTGTAACCATCGTTCAATTAATCTCAATTTAAGGCTAACTGTGTAAAAAAGATGAAAGATACAAAAACTATGAGCATGGTTTTTAACAATTGAATCGAACTTTTTTTCTTAAATATATCTCGTGACCATTCAATCTAACACGTTTCTGTATTAAAGATATAGTTGTATAGAAGATCTTCGTACGTCGGAAGCAACGTTGTTAAATCATTAATGTCATAACTGCGTTTAACGTTGTATCATGTATGAGAAACAACTGCACGGTACTTTGTTGCTATATCAAACTGTGTCTGTCTTCGTACAAATATCATGAAAAACATTCCCTCGTGCTTTTGGTTCCCTGCTTTTCTTCAAGTCCGCTGCTAACAGTTTGTAACATTTTTAACTGGTTCATGGTGTTGCGGGCAACTAGAGATCATTGGCGTAACTTCGATTTAAGATGGGCTTGATATCTCTCAAAAACATGGACTGGCTCTCATTATGTAACGTAAGGGATGTAGAGTACTTCATATATCACATTATATAAATTTAGACATTTTCAAATTCCCAAGTTTCCAAAACTCATTTGGTCATCCCTGGTGAAGGGCATTGACAATATTAGTAAAGCTGAAGGTCCTAGCCTACTTCAAATCCTAGTTACGCCAATATTGATCATAGAAGTATTTGCTTTTTTTTTATTATTTTCAAGAACCATTACACGAGTGCATTTTCTATTCCTTTTTTTTTCATTGATTTTGTATCATGCCACTTGCTGCATAGAATATAACAGACTGTTGTATCGATAATTCAATGATAGCTACAATTTCCAGACGATACCTTTTTTTTTTAATTATCATGTAAGAACGTAAAAATTTTTATTGGTGGGAAGGTATGTTTTACGTGAACGAGATTTTTATAGATTTATTAACTGAAGGGTTAAGGAATACGACGAACAAACGACGAAAGTGATATTTTGTAAAATTCCAAAGTACTTTACTATCATTGTTAAATATTTATTTAGAATTAAAGTAGACGTTGAACACAGATTTCTTTATTTTCTATACGTATATTTAATAGAGAATACGTTTTCTTTGACGAGAATTAAAAGTGTTCTCTTATTAAGAGGAATTAAACAGTATTGTGTTCTGCCTTTTCAGTTTCATTGTTGGTTTGCAACCGAGTTGGTTTGCGTCTGAAAGAGGGTAAAAAACGTCGATGATGAGTTACGAATGTTAAGACTGGATTAAAAAAAAAATTAAGTACATTTAAGTGCAACATAGGCTTCTCTTGCTTGAAGAGCCTCCCATCAATGGTGGGGGAACCTAGGGAGAGCCTAATCAGAATCTTCTGTTCACTAAGGGTAGCCTAAGTTGCACGTGACAGTACGTCACGATTAAATTATGTATCAGCCATTTTACACGTGCAAATGTACGATATATTTTTATATTTGGTAAATATTTCGCCAACAGTTCTATTTCATACACCTCCTTCGATTTCCATGTGTTTAATCAATGTGCTTTCTGTGATCGTGTTGTTGTTGGTTTGCGTTCTGTAAATTGGTTGATACGAATGTATACAATGTTATTCGATAGATTTAGTTGAGAATAAAAGAAAAAGAATTATGAAAAAGATATTGAACCTTAAGTTTCTCATATAAAAAATTACTCTATCGCAGATAGGAAACTATGTAGGCCTCACATTATTCTAATCGCTGTTTTGACTTTACGTTTAGATGCATAACAAGTAGCAACTTGTCAAAAATTATTCTAGCCTTTTGGAAACAAATTATACAATACTGTATATATATATATACATGTATGTATATACTGTGTACATATATGCAAATATATATATAAGTATACAGATAATGATTCTAGTATAAAAGTATTACGTAACATATTGAATGCTTTTTCAAAAGCCTTTATAGGTTTTAAAAGATATGCGCGTTACAACTTATTGATCAAAAAAATTTTAGTGTTCTTTGGAATGTTTAACATTACATTTGACAATTGTTTGAGAATATTACTCATACTGTTGTTGTTGATTGTTATTGAAACTTTTAAAAAGTTGATCATTGAATCAAGCATTTAAGTTATGGAGGAAAGAGCATGAACAAGTGTTATGCAATTCTTTTATGCCAGTATTTTAAAACTAATTAAATGATACTTCATTCTTGGAAAATGAGTATTAGAAACTGCTAATTTCTTACTTTCAGTTGGAAAAAAAGGAAAAATCAAAATCTACAAATTTCTTTTTAACAATTTTGGTGTAATGTTTTGTAAAATACATTGCAAGCATAGCAAAGAAGTTTTAGTGCTACTTTTATTTCTTTATAAATCTGTTTGTTGACTAGTCGAACTAGCGTGTTTCTAGGTATGGTTCCTGTAAATCATATCGCTGCTCAGTATCTTACGAGTTCTATTAATTTAAGTATATAACAGATATAAGATATTATATTTCGTTACTTTTGTACTTTCAATGTAGATAGTCAACTACAATTCTCTGTTCTGCTATTTATTATTAACGTCATTCATTTCTTTTATATCGTTCTTTGATAAAGTCGTTCACGCTACATCTAATCATAGTGTACACTAGGCCCCTTGTACATAAAACTGTATTATATGTGGATAATAACGATTATTATAAACTATATAAAAGCTAATGGCAATAAACAGTCTTCAAATTACATAGAATTTACAACTTTCATACACAACTCCCAAAGTTTCAGATATCAGTAGGTATTTACTAATACGTACCATTTTATGTGCATGATATACATATGCATTTGTACTTTGCATTCAAATTGCATGTAGAATGTTGTATGAATTTACTATATCATAAAATTTATTTCTTCAAAATATAAACATAGAATTATTTGTCTGCTGTTTCTACTTTATTTAATGATTCTTTAATTTATTGCATGCGACAGGATTGAACCAGTGTCATCATGAAAAGAAGACAACAGGCCATCGTCAATAACTGATCCAGCATGCACAGAAGTTATATTTAAGTTTTGTAGTGAAAAGTAATGACAAGATGGAATGCATTTGTTCTTATACATCAGGTTGGTAAACATCTGTTTTTCTTCATTGAGGAAACAGAAGCGCATTAAAATTATCTTTAACTAAATTTCTTATCCAACACGATACAAATATGATCCTCAAAAAATCTTTTAACTTGACTAAGTACTTGACTTGTTTTTGGTAACAGAAAATAATGTCAAAGAAACACATTCAGAATCATTTAAAAGTCATATTCTTTTAAAAAGACATGGACAATCTTGGAATTTTAAAGAGTATGACCTTGAAAAATATTCACTTATTTATATTTACTTTTTGACATTAAATCATGTTTTCCTCTGATATTTTTTTTCGTCATTAAAAATAAATAAAATATTTAAATCAGGATGGGACATCTTGTAGAGCACAGAAGGACAAAATAGTATGAGGTACATTCGAAGAAATAGATCAACCAAGTAATTATCATAAAACAAGTTTATTGCAACTTAATTTTGAAAATTAAGACATGGTTCGAACTCTAATTACAAACTTCTACTAATGTTCTCTCAATTAAGTCCTACGAAATTTGCCAAACCGATCGTTTTGCAAACAGGAATAGCTTGATATGTATTTTAAGAAACCTAACAATAAGCTACTCTATCGAGAATCTCTCGTACATCGATCAAGGAAAATTATTGTGTAAGACAATGATCTACAAAAAACAGAAAAAATTATGACTATTACAATTTACACATTTCATCGAATACGGAAGTTGAAGACAAATTGCATGGATTTCGCATTACAAGCGTAATATTTAAAAAGCAACAGATATCGCTCAATATAATGAAACTATTCTCTGTTCTCTTTTTTTTTTTCTTTTTTTTTCTAGATAAAATACTCGAAAAATCCTCGCTAGAGATTCATCGTGTTAGAAACAATATATAATATACAGTCAGCATCGATATGTTAGTCGAAGTAATACCGATCAGGTATGAATTTACAAAATTTGCGAGAAAACTTCTTTTTTTATACAACATTTACAAATGTAATATTGTTATCTGATACGTCAATAGTACACAAGTGTTTTTTCTCCTTTTTGGAAGCGTACCTTGTTTCTGTACTTATTCTGAACGCATAAGGTGATAATTTGGTAATTTTATAGAATAGAGTAAATTCAACTATTTTTCAATGACCATGATATACAGTAGACTTTTGTTATATTGCCAATGACAAAAATTGCAGCAATGGACAATGTTAGGTGTTTATATTCTTTGATATTTTAGTAACGTACCATGAGATGATGTAGTACGTAGTGATTTACAAACTTTTACATTCAGAAATTTAAAAATTTAAGAAATATAACAAAGGTCTGCTATATATTAGAATTATTGAAATATATGGAATTTACAATGTTCTATATAATTACCTCAACTTCTTTTAATTGTATATAAGTTACTATTGTAACGTTAGGATCACCTTACAATTGTATTGTGTATAAATGCCAAAGAATCGCATTTAAAATACATTTTATTGCAATGTATTTCCTTAATCGCATTTACATTCACATATTCACCGATTACATTACATTCTTTATATCGCCTGCATATTTCGATAAATATTCTTTTTTCTTGTGATTTATTTGCTCTCTCATTTTACCTTTTTTTCATTCTATCAAGTTTATATATACATACACATATAATGATATCAGTTACGTTTACAGTTATATATATTTTGTTGTTTTCGTTCCCAATTGTACAAATAAAAATTTAACGAAGATTCCATCGAGAATTTTGTATAAATCCATAGCGACACATCTTTGCAATCGAATACTCATTGTATATATTATTTTTTAGTTTCTTTGTATCTGTTCCCTTATACTAACTGTGAAACTTAAGAAATGACTGTGTACTTTTATGTACATGCGATATATCACTTTGTAAATATTATTTTACAATTGCGAAAATAAAATTGCAAACATGATTCATTCTCGTTTTGTCTTCCTTTTATCCTTGGAACATTAGTGTTCCAACAATGTTCGAACGAAATGAATTAAATGCTAAATACAATTCTATTTTCTGTTTTTAGTGTCTGTTTATTATTACGCGATAAATGAAACGGTGTTATCAACACTTTGATAAAAATGCCATGTATGGTAAAACACATTTATCAAAAATTGTTTTGTCAATAGGTCTTTATATATTATTAAAAAATAAATTCAATTGTTTTACATTACATCATTGTGTTACAACGTTACATCAAGTATTAGTATAATAAAAACAATTTTTACATCATTTTTTGAAGTTCCTAGTAATTATATATAAATATATACACATGATTTGTATACAAATTTTCGCGGTTCATAATACAAATTCATTGAAGGAAGAAATGTTCCTTAACCATAGAAATGTGTTCTCTTCGATAACAGTTTCTCTTTTCCCTTTTTTTACTGGTAAATTTAGAAGCATATATTGTATCACTACAAGCACAGTATGAAAACATAAATAATACAATCTGAAACGAACAATCACGACAGCAAAATCTTTGTATACTTCATCAAAATTGTATATGACAACTATTGTTTTTTGTATTTCTCTTATGAAACGCTAACAGATCGAATTACACATTAAGAGGTATTTACAAAAATGAAGGTATCAATAGATTTTGTACGGATTTATTATCATATAATGAAATAGATATAATTGTATATAATTCTAAATTAGATACTGTTATTTTACATAATTCATCTGGTGATTCAAAATAACATGGATTCTCTACTTATTTACAGATACAGTGCAATTGTATATGCAATAATAATTAATAAACGATTTATATTACAATACAGGCCAACGAAACGGTTGACCCTACTCAACATACAAAGATACAAACTTTCTGTATACATACACACGACCCCATAAAAATTTCTTTTTTCTTCAATGATCTGGTGTCGTGTCATTTAAAGAGTGTCCGTAATATACAAGCGATCAATGTTCTAGTTTTTTGTAAAGTAAAACTAATATTGTACAACTTTGGAGGAATGTTGTGATGGCATAGCACCAACTTCACTATGAATCAATTAGTCAAACTGCAATGGCACTTTACAAATTAAATAATGCGTCTATATATATATAAATATATATAAATATAATATATATGTATATATATTTATATATAATTCTTTCTTTTTCTCCATGTAAAACCTACCCAATAACGTAGTAACAATAACAACCGTGGATCGAGCTCTTTAGTTCATCCACTTGCGGCAGTTAGGCGCGCCACATGCGCATGCTATCTTGTGCTGGTCATCTTCTATGTCGAATTTGTAATCGTATGCCAGCTGTAAAAGCAAACAACAATGTTCCATGTATAAACGATTAATTAGAATAAAATAATATTGATACGAATATCATACCTCTTCGCCACGTGAGATTCTTCGCTTCGCAAAGATTATAATCCTAAGATCACGTTCGACCTCGACTATTTCAGCGACACAATTCGGGTTACAAGAATGATTGATGTACCTTGCGAGGCCTCCGCATAACGTCGCATCGACCACTCTCTCTTCGTCCAATCGGAACATATAAATACCACGATTCTATAACAAACATTTCCTTAGTTTTCCATCATTCATATAGATCATATTAGAGAGCATCATTACAGGAATCAAAGATTACTCCAAAAGACACCGCTTCTCGGTTAACATTTATTTTAACAATTAATTGTATGATACAAATCTTATACAAAAGTAAGAAAATTATATTATCGTGTCATGATATTGCTCCCTATTGCAGGCATGAACAAATTTCTACTATATATATACACTGACCAACTACATTTTCAAACTTCTAAATTTGAAAATTTATAGTCATGCCTGTTTAATCCTATACATACTGAAAAATAGCAATAACATACCCGTGCTTCGTACTGCTTCTCCCTCGTCTCCGCCAATTCCGTACGAATAATTTCTCCGATGTACTCAATGACCATCGTGTGTTTCTCCAGATCCCTCGCCGCGTACAATCCCAAACCTTGTATCTTGGAGCGTGCCAGGTACACGTTGTTACGCCATTCTTGTTTCATTTTTTTGTACTGTGAACTCTTGGAATGAACGAATTGTTTCGAGTAGGGACAGGCCACTTCACCAGCGACGGTGGCGGTCGGTACAAAAGCAGCTCTCGCCGAGGAACCCGTACGTTGCGTGTGTGGCCTCTTCCAGGGAAGCTGATTTCGAAGACGAGCCTCCGTTCTCGCGCTACCGGTAGGATTAATCGCTAACGGCAACTCTAACAATGGATTTCGACCGTATTTAAATCTGTAATCGGTTAGGGTTTCGATGCCTGGAAGACTTTCGAGAACACGGACGACCGCTGGCTCGGTTAGCCCGAACAGATCTTCGCCAGAGACGTAACGCGGGAATAACTGGACGCTGTGCGTCGTTCTTCGTAGTTCGGCAAGCGGCTCTAGGATCCTGCTCCATACAGCACGAGGCGTGGCATCTCGTAGTTCGACGTCCTCTTGCAAAGGTTCCTGTACCAGTACTCTGAACTCGGGTCGGCCGGAAACATCGTGGATGGAACACACGTAACGGCAGCGTTTGTTTGGCCTCCTCATGCTCCAATAGAATCTAACGATTTTGTATCCAACGGGGTATATGTAATTCGGCGTATGAAAATTGGCAAGTTGATGCGGAAGCAATTGCCCGACGCTTAAAAATATTAGACTTCCAACTCTCAACAGGTGATTGTGTTCCGAGTGATGCATCACAGCCGCTACTTGTCTGTTCTCGTCCCGATTCACGTACACCCTTCTGTACACGGATAATGTAGTTAGCTCGTTATCCTTCTCGTTCTTTTGAACGTGCTGAGAGCAATAGGTACTCTGGAAAAACACACAATGTTATAGCTTAATGTGGTCATGTTAGATTTTTCTATGTTTATAGAAGTATCAATTGTACCTTATTCTTATAAAAAACACAGCCATCTTTAACGGCGCAGCCAAGGTGGTACACGTTGGTGCAACGCATTTTAAAACATTTTACTGTAGCTCCAGGCTTCTCGCAAACGATACAATTTAATACAAGACTATGTTGCAAAGCGGTATCGAGATTCATCAAGGCACCATTCACAGTTTCATACACATCTTCTGACCAAAGAGCGCAGTTTAAATGCACCCATTTGTCGACGTCAAAATTAAGTAATCTAGCGGGACCATCGGCTGTACCATCACCTTGACTGTGGCAAAACATGCATCGTCGACTGTCTTCCGCTTTGGCAGGTACTACAGTCACTCCCATACGGAAAAGCATCTGAAATAAATCATTTGGAACATTTTATGATTATACCGTATGATTACAGTGCTTATATTAAATACTGTATACAATATTCATTTAATACCTCCGTGATTTCTTTGTCGGTTGGTTTCTTGTATTTAGTTGGAGGTTGCATCGAGCCAACAGACCAAGTTTTGTACCGCAAGCCTCTCCAAACTTTAGCTGGTGGTTGTGGTTCAGTCGATTCAGTCGAAGACTCTTCTACCACTGAATGTTTCTTCGGTCGTTTCTCTTCTAATATTTCTTCTTTTGTTTCCGGCACTTCCTGCTCTTCCTTCTCCATTTTAATCTTAATTTCAGGTTCCTTCTCTATCTGATCCACTTCCATGTTTTCAACGTGTTCGACCGGTTGTTTAACCACAAATTTCTTTCCCTTTTTGAAATCATCGTCCAATACCTTATTATCTATTTTGTTATGACACAGATGATCTACTATCGTTGCAGCCTATGGGAAATATGCGTTAAATAAACTCCTGTACACGAGTAATAAAAGTGTGAGCTTACCTTATCTTGTGTGTTTGTCGGTGTTCTATGCATAAGGGCGAACTGCATGTAACAGGCAGCGGAACAGAAACATAGTTCATCGCCAGGCTCTGCTTCTTCCTTACTCAAAAATGGTAAATCTGATACTTTTTTTCTTATTAAACTATTTAATATCACAACATCACAATGACGACAAAATTTCGCGGCGCCATTCAAAATACTCTGTATATCAATCGGAGCTAAAAGTTCAATATAAATTAACAAACGTGTTAGTTATGCCATTTATAAATAAAATAATTATTAAAAAACACACCTCCTTCTTTACCATCTTTTCCCTTGGTTCTATAAAGACCTAATTTCTGACTAGGAGGAGTAGTAGTACGTTCTACTATCTGGTAACCAGTAGGAGGAGCAATATTTAAAATATTAGCCAAATCCTTAAGTACTCCCATTATATCATCCGCAGCCTGACTATTCAATGTTAATGTAACTGTTATGTTGCCGTCTCTCAAAGGTATTGGTGGTGATTTTCCAAGGCTACAAATTTGTTCAATTAATAAATTAAAATTACATTTCATAATTGGTTAGGTTAGTAATTGCATACCGAGGTATTCCTAGGTTCTCTTTATCTTGCTTAGAGGTATCCTTAATATAAGTTGGTTTCAGTCTAATTGGTATCGGTGAAATCAAGGGTATTACGGGTGAAACTCGTTTTAGCCAATCTGATTCCTCGTCCGATTCCTCCTCGATTAATCTCAAACCTGGGAATCGATGGATGAACTCTGGGATGACGCATTCGGGTGAGGATGAACTGACTATGGTGTCAGGAGAATCGACGTCGCGGTTCATTGACAGAGAATTCTCTTTCTTTTCGTCGGCTGAAAATTCAATGTTTATATTAGTAGAAAAATAAATTATTGTAAGAAGAATGACTTTCAATCAACGTCATCTAGATTAGGCACATAGGCAGGTAGCTAACAATGAAGAAAGACCTAGCCATAATTTACCTGACCATTTACCTCGTTAAGTCTAAGTTTAAATCTTAACAGAAAATCTTTTGACATAAGAAAGCTTACAATCATCTAATTTGAGAGGTGGAAACTCCTGATCATAGAATCCTCTCTGAGTGGAAGCAGGTTGCTGAGGTGGTAAAGGTTCTAATTCACCAAATGGTTGGGTGTTATAGTGATCAGACACGCCAGGCAATGTCGCGGATCCATATGAACCGATCAAGTCTCCAGTTCTGGTGCTATAATCCTTTTGACTGCCTATCTTCGTCAGGTCTCCCGAGCCAAAGATGGGGCACACGCCATAATTTCTGCCCAGAAGTGGTTCTAATACTGCCATTGGTTGAAGTTGCCGCAACTGTGTCATTAAATTGTCAATGAACGTGTCATAATCCTCGTCTAAGCGGGATGGTTTTCTAGCACGCTTCTTCTGAGGTGCTGTCGCCGCGTCCTTTCCCTGGCTTTGTTTCCGTTTCTGTTGATATTGTCGCCTCTTGAACTTCTTGAGATCTACAAATGGTGATACGAATGAGCACAGGATAATAAAGGAACAATCTATGCAAAGGAAATAATAGGAACAACTTCCAAGTACAGACAAAAATTTATAAATTAAAAGTTTCTAAAGGAAGTCAACGTTGCATCGTAGTACAAATAGCAATTTGCATACCAGTTTTGTCGTCAATCGATCCATCCATAAGCTCCTCTTTGGCAGTAAGAAAGTCTTTGGTATCGGTTAATTGGGTAGGTGTACCACTAGATAGAACTTCATCAAGAACTTCCTTTTTGACTTCCACTAAAGGCACTGTGTGTTGTGCATTTGCACCCTGTGACGCCTGGGCTTGGTGGCCCACAGTGTGAGACACCGTATGAGGCACTGATGGCGGTATTGTATTTATATGCGGGGATTGTTGCTGGGTCGAGACAATGGATTTCGGGGTAACTGGTATCTGGGACTGGGTTTGCTGTGTCTGCTGTGGCGGAGCAGTCGTGACAGTCGTCAACACTTGGGTGGTTTGAACGGTACTCGATACTTGGGTGGTGGACTGTATAGTTTTACCAGCCACCGTCGTGATCACGGGCTTCGTCTGCGGTACCACTCGTGAAACGGCCATAGTCGACACGCACTGTTCCTGAACGGACACGGTACTGTTGACTACAGGATCGTTGGGAAGCTTCGTCTGCGACTGCGTAACGATAGGCTCCTGTTTGATGGCCGTTGTTGTCTCCGAGGTTTTGGTAGCAAGCGGCGGTGGTTGCTTGCTGATGGTTGTCGTGGTCGGTTGCTGGTTCGCCTGAGTCGTGACAGGAATTGTCTTGGCGGGTTGAGTTGTGATTTGCTGCTTAACGAACGTGTCGGCCACGCGCTGCTGCGATAGGACCGGTGCAGAGGTCGAGAGCGGCGGAGGCGGCTTCGGTGGCTCCTCCTTGGTGGGTGGACTTTGCACTTTCAAGGACGTTACCGATTGCGACAGAAACGACGTCTCTCTGTTCAGAACTTGCTTGTTGCAGGTGGTCTTGGGTGCTGGCACTTCGTTCAGTAACGGTGGCAGAACGGAGAACGGAGTGGGAGGTACTGGCCTAGCCAACTGTGCTTCCAACGAAGGTACCAGGGGTAGACTGGGTCCCTGCGAAGAACCGGAGCACAAGGTGGTCGTCGCGCATGCGGTATTCTGCAAAAGTTGTTTCAACAGCACGTTCTGCGATTCTTCCATTCTGTGGGACCCAGTCGAGCTCTTACTCGCGTCCAATTCGAGTCTGGCGGTCGGTGGTTTGTCGAGTGCCGATTGCGGTTTACAGTTTGACTCCTCCGACTCTTTCTTCAACGGTGTACTCTGCGCGAGCCTCTCCAGCTCGTTACTCTTATTCTCTACCGACAAGTGTCCAGCTAACTTATACTGAGTGCCAGAGGTGAGCTGCGAATGCAACAACGTCGGTGTTTGAGACAGGGTCGACTGCAGTATGCTGGTAGTGACGTTGATGCTGTTAGTGCTGGTAGTAACTATAGGAGGTACAATGGTCCTGACACACTGCATGGACGTGGTGACGGTCGTCGACGTGGCGTTCACCACGACTCGAGAGGGAGCCGAGGAGCAGCCTGAACTCACTTGCAGGATAGCTTGAAGACTTTGAGTGCGTTGTACCGACGTTGCCATGACAGAGCTCAGCAGGTTACTGGCTTGTGTCGGAGCCGTGTTCGTTCGGTGACCGGCGATCGACGGCTTCGCGGAGTTCGTGCCAGCTAGCATGGCGTTCAGCATCGCGTTCGAAGTGATCGAGATCCCCGAGTTGGTCGGTGGTCTAGGAGTGATTACGGACGATGTTTGCAGGGCTATACTACTGGTAGGCTGTGGCTGCATGGTGCTGGACGTGACTCGTAAAAACGGATCCGAAGAGGTGACCTTACACAAAGTAGAAACAACGCTTATCGTAGAATTTGTACTTTCCTTTGAATGAGGAGTATAATTAGCGGTCGTGGTCTCTAAGTCAGGCTTGCACGTGACTGTCGAATGCGAAGTAGTTATGCAGGTCTGCAGACGAACGTTCGCATTGCTATGCAGATTATTTACAGAGTTCGGCGCAGACGAGCTCATCGTGGTGAGAATATTTCCTACTTTCGACACGGAGATCGCCGAAGACACCATGGTGACGATGGCGCTTTGATTGACGGTCGTGCAGTTCTGCGAATGATTGGTCTGTAAAGAAGAAAGCAACGTTCTCAACTGATGCGACACGTTCGCGACGTTCGACGTCAGTTCGGTAGGTTTCGACAGCGGAGAAAGATGAGGTACCGTGGTTGTACATTTCTGCAATTGCGCTATGGTGCTGACTACCAAAGGAGTACTCTGATGAGGAATCGGAGAACTCTTTTTCGGTGCAACTTCTATGGGAGGTGAACTCGTCTTCTGTTGTATTTTTGGTCCTTTGTTCTCGTTCGTCAGAAGGTGCTCGTTATCCGAGTGCTCCTGCTCTAAATCCATCAAAGAGTCCTGAAGTATATTCAAGGGTAAGGTGTCTAGAGGCGTTGGCAACTCGTACATCATACTCTTCCTGGATCTGTCTTCCTGCAGCATTTCACTGTTCGCCATTTCTGGTTTGGACGATATGATGTTGTGTAGCATGTCCAATATGTCGTCGGACGATTCCTCCATCATACCTTTCTCCTCGTTAAGACAGTGAGGCACGTAGGGTTTGCTCGTCTCGATATCCGTGCACAGCTCGTCGTGCTTCTTTTCCTTTTGAGGAATACTTAAATTACCATTGTCAGCGATACTCGTTTCGATCTCTTTTGATTTATTGTTGACTCTCTGAGCTTCCGACGTTGCTACGTTCTCATCCTTGTTCTCGTTCTCGACCGGCTCAGAGTCGTTTTCCAAAATGTTCACCAAAGACAGGTCATCCGTAACCGGGGATATTCTCTTCAGGGAAGAAGCAGTGTCTTTGTTATCCGTATGCGAGTTCTCTCTGCTTATGTTCTCGGCAGGATTATGAATCGCCTCGAGCATGCTCTCCAGTTCGTCGGTTGTGTTTAAAATATCGTTCTTCTTGTCTTCGTTTGATGTCAGTTCTTGAGTTGCTGTGCTCGTCGCTACGTTTGCGCCTGAAGTATTCACGCTGGTTTCCTCCAAATTTTTCGCCGAGTGATCAGTCTCGTCCTTCTCGTTCTTCGCGTTGTTCTTCTCCAAAACTTCCAGCTGATTCTCCTTCGACACCGCCACGGAATTACTGTTCTCCTTCTTAGGAAGATCAGGAATGGACATC
The DNA here is from genome assembly GCF_050947335.1 of Megachile rotundata. Lineage (NCBI taxonomy): Eukaryota > Metazoa > Arthropoda > Insecta > Hymenoptera > Megachilidae > Megachile > Megachile rotundata. The sequence continues at coordinate 11,687,605 of NC_134995.1, forward strand.
TTAGGCGTAGACAGCGTGACAGACGTTGGTTGCACGCTCAACAGCAGTTTCGTAGGGTTACTCGTTGCTTCCACCGTACTGGTCGCAGCGTTTTGTACAAAGCTCGTGATCTTATTGTGCAAACTGGCGACCGATGATGTCAACTTGTCGGCGTAAGTGGTTTGAGGCTTCGAAAGTTCTATGCTCGGTGCACTGATACTCAACAGCGGCTCCGTTTTCACGTTCTGTTGCGAGCTGACCGCAATGTTCTCCAAAACAGTTTGACTGAGCTTCGCAGCGATCTTAGCGTCCGCGACAATGCTGGCCATAGTCGACGGTAGCTGTTTTTGATTATTAAAAGACGATGTCACTGTGTCCTTCGCCATGTTCAAGGCAGGAAAAATCGACGTCGATTTAACGGCCGTGTCTGCTGAAGCTAACACACAGGTGGAAATTGTTGCGGTAGTGTTCTTGTTGTTGTTGTCCGTGGCAGCGTGCGTGCTCGCAGAAGTTCCCAAGGCTACGGTAGACTTGTAGATAGACGGCACACCTATGTTCGCATGATGAATGCTAGAAGGTGGAATTTGATTGTATAGAACGTTGTTACAGAACACAAACGACGGAGGACTTCTAGTTACTTTTGACTCTTTCTGTGATTTCGACTGATCCTCGACGGTCGACTCCGCGACAGCGTTTTCCTTCGGCGCCTCGGACACAGTCGTGGTGTCTGTCTTCTCGACCTCTTCGGGACACGATTCCTTCGACAGGTTATCTTCGGGCGACTTCGTGCTGGGATCGATGATCACCACTTCGGATTCGCTAACGAAGGACACCATGAGGTCCTGTTCAGGCGACTGGTCCATGTAAGAACCGGGCGACGGGTCAACGCGAAGTTCCTCCTGATCGGGTGACTCGGGCGTGTCCGTAACCGCGACCAACCTTTTACCAGACTGTAAGGTCCTCACGATGTCTAATCTCAGACCCTTCTTGTTCCTCGTGTGCGAAGGCACCAGATCTTCGTCGCTAAGTATCGGCTCGTCCGTTTGAGATTCTGGGTTCTCGATCTCTAAAATTTGTACTAAATCGTGTCCTTGACTGCCTTCGTTGACCAGCGCCTGGCAAAGGGAGTCGTTACTATCCGCTGACAGGTCTACGACCATTCCGGGCTCGAACAAAACATATTCCTCTTGCATGTCGCCTTCTAGCGTTCCCGATATCACGTCCACAAGTTCCGAGTCTCCGAACTGGTCTATGACCGTAATATCGTCGCTGTCCCGTTGCGCGGTGGAACTCAACGTCACTTCCGTGTTCACTATGGTCTTGTCATCGTCGTAATCGGTGGTGTCAGGAATCGGCTCCATCTTGTTGCTGGGGCTGCCCAGCGTCAGGGGTCCGTTATCGGATAAAGAGGTCGTTTGCTTGGATTCCAAGGCGGTGGGTGGTGTTTGAGGCGGTGTACGCGAATCGTCGTCGAAATCGTTGTAGTCTGCGCACACCAGGGAGTTAATTTTCGATTGCGGAATACCAGTCTTCCTGTGCACCACCACGGAAGTGTTCGGTTTCTCGTCTATGTTCAACAAATGCGATTCCGAGGTTTTACCCTTACTGGTCTCTGCCTTCGTTGACCACATGGGAGAACCACCTCTCAGTCCGAGTTTGAAGTATCCGTAACGTCCGAATATGCTTGCAAATGGTATTGGGTTCAGTGGATTATGCGGATTGCCACCGCCTCTGTTCGCATGATCCGTCGAGGACGTTTGGTCCTGCGAATGAGATTGTTGAGGATGTTGATGCGACTGCTGTAATTGTTGCTGCTGATCGCTCGTTACTGTCATGCTGCTGGAGTTCTGGGTGGTGTAAGAACCGTGCGGAGTATGCGGTGTGTGTGGAGTGTGCGGAGTTCTCGGAGTTCCTGGGTTCTCCACGCTCTGCGGTCGATCCGGCATCGCTGGACTGTTTCCGGTGGATTGTCTCCTCTGCATCTGCATGGGCGAACCACCGACCATAGGACTTCGTGGCATCGGAGAACTGGGCGGTTGAGACGTTTGAGGATGATGAGTGTTGTTCAACTGATGCTGCAACATCGGCGACGTCGAAGGATGATTACGAGACATTGGACTCGGTGGTTGATATTGAGATATCATTGGTGAATTCGGTGGATGAGAGTGAATCCTCGCGTTCATAGGACTAGGAGGTTGAGAAGTTTGGCTCAGTTGTTGCTGGAGCATCGGCGAGCCCATTGTTTGTTGAATCATGGGGCTACGAGGCATAGGGGAATTCGGAGGCTGTCCATAATTCTGTTGAATCTGTTGGTGAAGTTGAGGACTCGGAGAATTCGCAGGTTGCGAGACCATCGGAGAACTAGGTGGTTTCTGCATCGTGTGTTGTTGCTGTTGTTGCTGCTGCTGTTGCTGCTGCATCTGCAAAAACTGTTGCCTTTGTTGCTGTACTATTTGCTGTTGCTGTTGCTGCTGCTGTAACAGTTGTTGCCTCTGCTGTGCCATTTGCAGCGTACGCTGAGTGATAGTGTTTTGTCCATCCTGAAGAATTCCAGCGGTCTCGTGCTGTTGAATAATTTGTTGCCGCTGTAACATCTGTTGATGTTGTTGATTCATCAAAGTTTGTTGCGTGGGTTGTGGACTCCCTAGCGGCGAACGTTGTCCGTATACGATTCCTCCTTGTAGTTGCAATCTGGGCCTTTGGCCAGGTTCTCCTACAGCCGGTGGACGGACGAAACGTTGAGTCAGGCCGTGAACTCTAACTCCCTGGTCTCCGATAATTTGTTGGGTGTTTCGGGTATCCGGAGTGAAAGCACCCGGACTGGTCGCGAGTCTTCCACTGATGATTGCACGATGCTGCGGAGATGTCATTCGAGTCGCTGAAGGACCACACATGCCAGGCGACGGCATAGCGCCAGGGCTGAAAGGGCTTTCCTCGTTCTGCGAGTGAGGAGTTCCGATTCTAGGAGACTGTTGCATATTATGAGGCGACATCGTTCCTGGATTTCCCGACTGCGGATTACCAGGACTATGTTGCAACAACGGTGGGTTGGGGCTATGCTGGATGATGGGAGTTGCCGGGGAATGCTGTATCATGTTCGTAGGAACATTCCCAGGGCCCGGGCTTTGTGAAACGAGCGCAGCAGGACTGTGCATCGGCGACTGCTGAGAGGGCGACATCAACGGTGAACATGGCTCGCTGCTTTGTTGCTGAGGTTGTCTCTGTTGTTGTTTGGTATGGTACTCTTGTATTAACATGCCGTGCTGTCGAGTTTGCTTGCGACTCGCGTCCAGGTGTTTCTGCAATATCGCTTGCTCGCTCGAAATACGCTGCAGCTCGGCGGCATCGTTCTCCGTCAATTCGTTCCCGGATTTTCGTAACTGCCGTTGCTTGCTATTGAGGGACTGTAAAATCGGGAGAAAATCGAACTGTAGTGAGGCCGTATCATTTAGTATGCTATAAAAACGAAAACACCGCAACATAAAAACATTCTATCCTTACTTTTCGTATTTTACGCAGCTTTTGTACCTCAGTTTCGTAATACTTCAACTGCTGTGTCAACACTTGGTGCTGGTGATTTAGCCACTGCTCGTACTGCAGTTGTACTTGGCGATCCTGTTCGTTTACAATGTTCTCCGGAGGTGTCGGCGGAGCAGGAATCTGAGAGATGTTAAACGTGGCAACCCTTGCTGCAATTAATACAGGTTCAATTAAACACCAGACAAATTAAATACAATCGCATAACGTGTTTGCGTCACTAACGTTCTGGTGGAGTCTGAGTGGCGATAGGCTGCCTGGGCACTTGGGTCGCTAGTTTGGTCGCATCAGGAACTGTCTGCTGCCAACTGGTACCTGGAGCGGATGGTGGTGTTGGTGTACAAGATGGCCTAATTACAGGAACTCCTCCAGGTACTGATGTAATTCCTTGTGGAGGAGAAGCAAGAGGTGCAGATCCCAAAATATCTGCTCTAAATCTTTCAAACTCACTGTCACTTAATAGAGATGCTCCAGAAGTTGTGTTGTCGCTCTGCTGCTGCTGCTGTTGCTGTTGCTGCTGCTGCTGCTGTTGTTGTTGTTGTTGCTGCTGCTGCTGCTGTTGCTGCTGTTGTTGCTGCTGTTGCTTCTCTTGCTCACGTTTCTCTTGCTCCAACAATTCCTCCAACAATAATGGTTGTTCCTGTGAACACGACTACTAACAGCTTATCGAACCTCCAACCATTTGATATAATATTATGTAAAGAAATATACATGTGTTCAATCGAAATGATAAAACGTGATCGTATAAGTGGAAAATTTATGTATCATGATTTTATTAAACAACGAAATAAAGCACACTGATCACTCTAATCAATGAAAATAGATACAAACATGCAAAGATACTACTTCTACGATTATCTTCATCAACATAAATCGTTTTAAACAGTACAAAAATATGAATGTAATTTTTGGATAACGTTGAATCAAGTATCGCGATGAAGCCTGATCCTTTCATTATTGATTAACATACATGCAGACGTAAAAATGCAACATATTTTAGTTTCAATGATATACTAGCTGTTGAATAAAACCTTGTTATAAATGGAGTCAGTAATATTTGCATCCATGTGAATTACAAAATAAATTTTTCAATGCTTTGGTGGATAACGGTTGCTAAATTTTGAAAAATATAACATCTTAATAATAATAATATAAGAATGTATTCTTGAACAATAAAGCCATCTTCGCTTCTCTCATATTAGATTTGTTGCTACAATTGTGTTCAATGCAGTTGAAAAGAAAAAAACATTAGTGCAGAAATAAAATCTTGACGACATAATCGTTGACTCTTAGTATCATTGCAGGTGATACTTTGTGCTGAATTCTGTAAATTCCCCAAGTCTTGCTCACCTGCAGAAGCAAGGGTCTTCGGTGAGGGTGAGGTGTCATTGCGGGCGTACCAGTATGTACCACAGGGGCCATTGGTGGACCCGCCACCGGTACTGGGTGCCCTATATGGACTGGGGGCCGCGTCATACCCCGCCCACCTGGGCACAGCCCCATCTAGACATGCACCAACACCAATGCATTGCAAACACCCAGGCGAAAACACCATTTTTACCAGCCAATACTTTTATATTAAAATTACTTGCCTACGGCTACGTTCATAGCATATTTTTTAGATCTCATGTTCTCGCTCGAGTTTGTATACTTAAAAAAACTTGACATCTCGTATTAACACAATCACGTGAATTCAAAATGCTACAAAGTTACAAGATCAACAATAATTATTTTACAGTTAATTACGATCACACGCCGATTCATATATTAAATCAATGTCGCTATTATAATCTGTATGAACCAAGTTAAAATTGGTAACCTATGTTGAGATGATTCGATTATTTAGAATTAGAGTAGGATACGTTTAGACTAAAGAGCAGGAAAATTCGTCCGTACTCAGTCAGTGCAAACGAGGACAAATGTTCATGAAATTTAAACCAGACGCTTAGTCCAAACGCATCCTTACATACTTCTTGAGAGCGTTTATTAGGCTACGATAAACTTGATCTCCTGATAGTTAGACAAAAGTGTTAATATAATTGCATAAAAAATACTCAAAATTAAAGCGATGCAAAAACTTCAGAACATCTAAACACGTGTGATATTCACAAACCTGTATAGGTCCGGGATAAGGCGGCGGTGGTCCAGGATATGGGGGTGGAGGTGGCGGCGGCGGTGGAGCTAACGGCATGCGTGGACCGATCATGTGATTTACGGCAACCACTCTACCAGCCACGTTTGGTACCCCCGTTACTCTCATACTAAGACGTTGTTGAGGAGACACTACAATAAAAAAGAATCCTCACAAAACGATATTCCAAACTTGAAATTCTGCATAGTCAAAATTCAACCTACCTTGGATATGCGTTTGCGGTATTCTCTGAGGATGTCCAGGGAACGTGGACGGATAACTGACCGTAACAGTGTTAGTTGATGTAACAACGCCAACTGCTCCATCAGGCGAAAGCAAGCGAGTTCCTGGAGGCATAGGCCTTCCCATCGCTGCGGCTTGCTGCACGTGCTGGTGCATTTGTTGCTGCACAACGACAGCTTGAGCATGCGACTGAGGCATAATCGTAGCTGGTTGCTGCGGTGTTTGCGACGCGGTAATGGATGTTACTGTTTGTGCTTGTGTTGGAGCATTAGACGTCTCCGTGGGTGTTTGTACAGTAGTTGTCGTACACGTGTCACTTATGTCCGTGTGCACCGCACTCGTTCCGCCTAACTCTGTCGACTTTCGCTCCTCATCTTTAACTTCCTTCTTCTGTTTTTCGTCCTTTGTCTCTACCTCAACTTGCTCTAAATCTAAATCAAGTATATTCGTTTTCTCACCACCGGTTATGTTGTCTAGCTCAGGGTCTGCGTATTCCAGAATGTTAAAATCTGCCCCCATTTCAGCTACAAAAAAATATTTATGAACGTACATATTCCATGTAACTTAGATACAATGCAAGTACACGAGAATGTTATTTCGAGTCGCTTACCAAGCAGTTCGTCGTCGTCGTCGCCTAATTCACCTAATATTGCACTCACGCCCTCTCCTTCGACCTCGACCATCGGTGCTCCTTCTTGTTCTAATTTCTCAAGCTCCGCAGTGACGTTATCAGGAATCTCTGATGGTTCCGATGGACTGACAGTAGCTTCGCTGACCGTTGTTGGTATAAGAGGTGCTCTCGTTCCAACCGTTTGTGAACTTAACATTCTAATTCCTTGATTTAAATTATCCTGAGGTGCTCGCACGATACGTTGCCCGATAGTCTGAGTTTGATTAGAATCTGTAAATAATCAAATATTTGAAAACTTGGTTCACTTCTGTCGTTGTGCATCGTAACTCAAGACGCATTCTAGTACCTGGAAACCTTTGCTGTTGCAGAACATCGTACGGTTCTGTAATAGAGTTTCTTACAGTTGGCATTCGCGTCTGCAAAGTTTGGTTTCCTTGAAAATGTGGTTGAGGTATAGTTGCTGCTACTTGCGATCTTTGTAAGAGCATCCTCGTTCGTGCATCCATATTCTGAATCCTGGCATCTACATTTCCTGCTACAGGATGTCTCGAAGTTATTCCTAAATGTTAAATGACAATAAAGTTATTGATATCAAACAAAATAATAATGAATGTAATCCGATTATAACGCAAACATACCAATTTGATTTCTTATCAATACATTTGGTTGAATGGGCATTCTCGGTCTGACACCTGGAGGAAGAGGATGCCTAAAGGTGCCTTCACCGGTGTTACTTGCCGCTTGAGAATGTTGGGGTAGTTGTACATGGGATGTATCGAATTGCTGTTGATTGCTTTCAGTATTGTTCTGACCTTCTGGAAATTAAGACATATACGTAGATACAACATTCTAAAAACAAAACACATATTGATATGCGTCGAGTACCTTGGTTCCACGTAGTGCTCACTGGCTCCATTTTCTTACTGAACTGCTGTCTTTGCAAGAGATCGCGTAATTGTCTATTCACTTCTGGTTGCTGATTGAACACTTCAGGCTGTTGCGAATCTTGTCGAGATTCGGGTCTCGGTGAAGGATAGTTTGGAGCAGGTGAGGGAGTAGGAGGCTGGCTACTGTATGGATCAGGTGTACGAGATGGTGCATATACATGAGTGGAAGGACGCGTAGTAGGAGCATTAAACATAGGCCGTGGTGTACCTGGTGGCTGAGGGAACACGTCGCTTCTGGGAGACGTGGAATATGAAGGTGTACCAGATATCTGTGACCTGGGTGTCTGGGAACCTTGAGAATAAGCGTCGGTATTGTCGAAACGTTGAAAATGGTCCTGAGATTGTGACGAAGCTGGTGATTGTGGGAAGTCGTGAGGAGATTGTGGAGCTTGAGGCGAAAATGGAGAGGGTGGTTGGGTAAAACTATTAGGCATTCCAGGCCTAACAACAGTTCCAACCGGACGAGTCATGGCCGCGCATGGCTGATTCGGTAAACGTGGTATACCTTGGTGAGGGCTTTGAGGTGCTAATCCTCGTGTAACTTTTACAGGAGGTGTCGCAAACGTATTGCGTGACCCAGGAGATGGTGAGGCTAGTGGTCCCATATGAGTTCCATCCTGCAAAATAATTTGTGTGAAGTATTTAAAAAAATACCTTCAAGTTTAAAATTATATCACAAAGTTTACCTGAGACGTAGAGACTTGCAATTGTGTAGTTAATCCTGTAGTATTGTCATTACTTATTTGAGTTGTATTGTCTTCGCTTATTTGTCTATGAACTCTGGCAATAGCTGTTAAGTAAATGTTCAGTAATTATGAGTAAAATGTAAATTACATTATAGTTTGCTTGTATAATTTTATGCTATATACCGTGTACACGTTGTTCATGAATAACTTGTTGCTGCATCTGTGCTTGTTGCTGGCGCAATGCTTGTAACTGTTTCCATTGACGTTCTTGTTCAGCTTCTCGGCTAGAACGATCTCTATTGGAAAGTCTTTCTTGCTCCTGTCAAAAACGATTTTATTAGAGACAAAAATGGTTAATACAAGAGATCATTATATTCTTATGATCATTGTTATTCACAGCTATAATCAGTATGATTGAACACAGCAATGTATTTTTATTTAAAATATTCAATTAATCAATGTATTAAATATTGAAGAATATAATGATCCACTTTTTTTGGAAGCAATATAAAATATACAATAAGGCAAATTGACAGTCAGCCAAAGTGTACTCAAAGTTTTTAACATTCAGATAAAATGATGGCATATTACTATATTAATATAATTAGCAAAATCTGAATTTTTCTGTATGTGCAACACAGTTATGATAACCAGCCACCATCTAGAATAAATATTATGTAATCAAAGATTGATCAAAAAAATATATATATTTTAGCACACGTAACACCCATAAACATTCATCATAGATTAATTTATAATAGTTTCATGCACATATACCATTGTACGTAGACAGATATATTATAGTATTAAAAGTATCAGACTTCTATTTTGTTATATATAAATAAAATAAAAAGAAGAAAATAATTTGTTATGCTACGTAAAATACTACGTTAAAATCTTCTACCTCTTATATTAGATTAAGTTATTAAGTATAAATTAACAGCGTTAATCAACTATACAACAGTATAAACATAATAAGTACAAAAGCTATTAACAATACTAATTGTACAAGAGTCTGAAAATATAAAAAGCAACAGAAGTTAGTAACACTAACTATATAACTGTACGTGGGATATAACACTAAGTTGCAACAAATATCTACAAACAACTCATAACACAATTTGTAAGCGATATACCTATTGGGTGTACAGGAAGGAAAATATTTCATTTAAAAATAATTCTTGGAATAATCAGGAATAGGAATAAAAAAAATGTGCTACCAGTTGTCTTCAACATGCCACATTCAATATAATAATAAACTATATGAAATAAAACATTTATAATAATACAGTCTAAATTAAAAATCAATGAAATTTACACACATACATGTATGTGTATATATGTATAATGAAGTGTCTGATCAGATAAACAAAGTACCAAATAAATATATACAAAGGCAACATTAATTCATTCATTACATAAAACCAATAGTCTGAAACAATGAGCATATTAAAAAGTACATCAACATCATAAATCATGTTGAACATTAAATGCTTCAGACCTATGGTAAAAGTAATTGGATCGTTGCAAGACACTACAAATTCTGATGTTTCTGTTCTAAAATATAAAGAAAGGATAAGGAACACAAAATGTCGATCAGACACGTGGCACAAGGCAAGACACTAGAGGCACAGAATAGGTGGCTCACCATAGCCGGGGACTGTACAGGTACAGTGTGAATAATTGCAGTGGGTGGCGGATCGTAGTGCTCCTGGCTGAGGGAAGGAAGGGTGCGCATGATTTCAGATGGGGTGAGCACTCTAATCTGGTGGTCTACCGAGGATAATTGGCGAACAGGACCTACCCCCACCATAACGTTGGTAGTGGGGGATGACTGAGAAATGCTCAGATTGTTAGCGATAGTACTGGTACTGATCGTAATGTGAGCAGGTGTGGGACGTTGCTGGGATGGTGACGTTTGATGCTGCCCTTCACCGGCGCCCGTGTTGCAGTAAGAAGAAGCAGTTGCTGATGTGCAAGGCGTGGCTGGCGACTGAGCTACTTTAGCCTGGCTACCGGATATCTCTTGGTGTGCCAGGCTGTTAATGGAATTAACAGAGTTCACAGAACTGGGCCTGGGTGAAGAAGAAGGGGTCGTGGATGTTGGAGAAGGACTCGGGGAAGTAGATGTTAGCTGCTTCGGCGGTCCCTGCACCGCACACACCTCCGCATGATGATTACTGCTAGCTGTCGACACTGTCACTCCTGTTGCAGACACAGTCATTCCGTTCTTTTCCTGTGTCTTTTCACTGCCCACCGAGGCCAAAAGTCCGATCTGCCTTTGGTTGGAGGCCATAGCTACTACTGGAGAAACTTGAGCTGATGTCATAGTTGTGACAGGTTTGGTGATGATGGTAGGTGCACTTGTTGCAGTGACTGGGGTCGTGCTTGGTATATCCTTGGATATCTGTCGGTTCAAGGGGTGCCTCGTTCACACACTTATAGTATTTACGGCTTACAATAGTTCCAAAATACATCATACAAAGGTAATAGTGTAATTTCTTCAAAAGGATTTCTAAGGAATTCGAAGGACCGCTATCGAGGGAAGCTAGACTTAAACTGGTATTCCTAGAGTATCAAATTAGCATCTACGCTTCTAACGAAATATGATTTGACCGGAGAATGGACGTTGTTAGAAAGATGACGATTTCAATTCGTAATGTAAGTAGAGAATATGCTTCGATACTTGTGTAATTAGATAATGTAATAACATTAATGATGATGACTGACGTAAAGAATAAGCAATCTTATATTATGTCCAATATAGAAAATATGTATATACTTCGATGCATCGTATGATATTTTTAAAATATATGATATACATGTAAGTTAATTAATTATTTATGAATTTGTTATGCTATAAATTCTTCTATATTCTCATCTGTACATTATCAGCTTTCTCGAAACAGATTAAACAAATAAAACTTGACTAATTTTAAGTACGGGTATTGGACACAAAGGACAAGCTGTTAGTTTGACCTGTGTGTTAGCACAAGACATTTTTAAAGATGAAAATGGATACATATCACATAAAGATTCACGTTTCTCTATCACCTGCATTACTAATAAGATTTACAGAAGTTATTCCTACCTGTTGGGTCTTTTTCATACGAATTGCAGCTCTGTTGTCCCGTGCCAACGTTAGATACGGAGCTTTTTTGTCGTTTGGAAGCGCACGCCATTTCTTCAGTATTTGTTTGCATCTCTCTGACCAAGCTTAAATGGCGCAGATAAAATTGCAAATAAATTTAATTCATATTTAAACAAATAAATGTGAACTAGCATGTGATACATACCTGGATATTCTGTCTTCCATTCTGGATGGTTAATATTTGCATAAAGTACAGAAGATATAGTTGCTCCTGAACCTAAAGCTTCATCGGCTTCCATTTTAAGATTACTTCTTTGGTTGTATGAGATTGTGGTATTGCCTGTTGGCGTACTACCCTCATCATCAGGGTTGACCCATGGACTCGGTGGTTCAGAGAAAGCAGGACTAAATTGTGGGCTACTGTATAATCAAAAACAGCACAAACAATTAATTGTGAAGTCCACTGTGTCACTATTTAGTATTACACATATGTATGAACATAAACGTACTTGCTATATTCTGAGTGGTATGGAGACGGTGGTGGAAAACTCATTGGGGAATTCAAATTCGACTGCCCGACAGAGGGCAGTGACCCTGGTACCTGAGGCCTTGGTATAGGCATCGTTGTTTGTATACCTACATATTTATTACAACATGAGTTACATAAGTAAAAAAACAAAGGCGGTATTAGAAAACTCATATTTACCAGGATGTGGCGAAGGAGACACAAGAGGTGTCGTAGTGGATGAAGGATGTGGAGGTTGAGTTTGAACAGGAAAAACCGACGACTCTTGAGATTCTTGAGACTCGTCAGTTAAAACTCCTTTGAATATCTCTTCAATATCTTTACTATCCATGTTAGGTAAACCTGATACAAATATAACATGTATTAACAAAAGCTGAAAGACAAATTATAATTATGAAACTTACCTGTGTCTCTGACCATTGATTCTAAATTGAAATGCGGACTCAAAATGTCTGTCAGCTCGTTTGTTGAAGTACCTGGGGTGTCATCTAATTCATCCAATGCTTCACTGGCTTTCGCCAGATCTTCATCCTGCTCGTTCATGATGGTATTAACGAGGTCACTGTCAAGTAAATCACCTGAAATAGGTAAGATATCACCGAGAGCTTCCGTGTCGCTACCATCGTCATCCATCATTTCTTCCCGCTTGATAGGTGTTTCTGAAGGGACTTTCTCTTCTTCTTTTTCTTGCTTAGCTTTAACTTGTTCCATTGCTTTCAATTCATCCTGAGATAACTGAATAGTGTCCGCATTTCCAGATATATTTCGTTCGCTATCCGATTCGCTGCTGCTTTCCAGTTCCTTATCTTTGGTAGTATCCATAAGATCTTTGCCAAAGAATGCCTCTTGCATGTAGAGAGGAAAACATTCAGAAAGTTTGGTCTTTGGTTTCCTTCTCTGTGGTTTCCTGCGTGGTTTATCGTCGTTTACACCGAGAGTCGAATCAGATGGCTTCTCAGGATCCCCATCTTCCTCTTTGTCTTTTCGAGTACCTCTTATTCTGACGATGAAACCCCCGATACCTAGCTTCTGTAAGTTACGCTGACGTTTACGTCTTAAGATCGGTATGCCGTTCTCAGTTGTATAAATACTAAAACCCTCGGGTGGAGGTTGGTCGCCACGTGGTGTCCATACCATGCCTTCTTTGAGTACCTCCGTGGGCTCATCTTTAACATTCGATAAATCTATTTTTCCTCCATTTTCTTCTAAAGAATTGTCTAAACTTCCTCCAGCAATTACGGATTCTATCGTAGCCATTATATCTGCTTCCTTGTCGATCAAGGGATGCATTTTTCTTCTCTTCTTTCTCGTCTGTTGATGTTCAGAGGTTAAAGATTTGATGTGATTCATACCAGCTTCGGACAAATAAACACCGTCGACCAAATATTGTTGAGGGGAAGGTTTGTACAACTCTGGACTGCGTGACGTTGGTGGTGGAGAACGGGGGTATTTATTTGGTTGTGGTTTAGGTTGATTGGACAAAAGATGCGGCGGTGGGACATCCCTTGGACGACAAAGTATACAAATATAACCCTCTTCCGCGCACTTTTCAGCTTCTGCCTCACTTTTGATCGAGTCACACGCGCAATGCAACCACCTCTCACACTGGATGCATTGTATTATCAGGTCTCCCTCATTGTACGCTTCCTGGCATGATATGCAGGCTGTGTGAGACGCACAGGGTCCACACTGCGTATAATTCTTTTGCCAGCTACTGTTGAATCCTGGATCGTTCGAACCACAAGTTTGACAGTGCGCACACCATTTGCATTTCCAAGTACCGTGTGGCACATAATCCAGCGGTGGATCCATACAGTAAATATGATAACTGATATCACAATCGTCGCATAAGATCAAACGACCCTCGTCATTCCTTTCACCACAACCTTCGCATACTGTACAATCAAGGCACCGCCAACCCTTTTGTAATATTACTTTAGTAACTTTGACGTTAGCGCAGTAAGGATGATAACATTGACCACACTGTGCACAAGCTATTAAACACCCCTCTTGGTCAGTGCCAATCGCACCACACATTACACAAATATCTTGAGTCAATACAAATTTATCCTTAGCCGAACATAACACAAGTCTGTTTTCAATGCCTGGTTCATCTTCCTTCGAGAATGAATCCGACATTGGCCTCTGAAACGATAACAAAAATTAAATAAATAATTTGTAATTTAAGATAAATGCTCCCTCTTCTTATCGATAACCTGGCTGTATCTATAAAATAAAGTATTAATAAATTAAACGTTACCTGCAGTCCTACTCCTGGTACTCCAAAGATACCTCTCATCTTTGCCTTCGGGCCCCGTTTCCTTCCGAATTCTGTCATTTTCTGCCGTTTTTGATATCCAAGCTTGCCAATTCCTTTTGGTCGTCCGATGATTCCGCCTCCAAGACCTAATCGTTTCTTTGCAATTTTAGATGCACAGAATGGTTTTCCCTTTCCAAGACCTATGGAATACAGTGCTTCCTCTGATCCCCCTTGATAATCAAACTCAGACGAATCTCCATCACCATACAGACTTTCTTGCGACGCACTTAAACTCAAATCTCCCCCGTAATCATCGATATTATCTTTCCTTTTTACAAGTGCCATATTTTTGCAGTGTAAACAAATATATTCATAATCAGGTTTAGCTTCTTTACGGTGTTGATAGGTTAACGGATCAGCCTCAGGGTCACAGGTACCATGAACGAACTTTTTACATGCACTACATTGAACCATTTCTCTATACGCAGCAGCCCGATACGCCTTTCTACAAAGGGGACACGAAAAACCTTTGTTCCTTTGTTGGTAACACGAATCACATACAGTGTAATGGGAATGCCACCGTGATGAGAGACCGGCGCCTGGTGTTCGCGAACCACAGTCTGTACATACACGGCAGCACTTACACTTCCAACCGTATTTAGGTATAGATGTAACAATTGGTCGTAAACAACTAGGATGATACGCTTTTTCACAACGTTCACACAACATTACTTTTGATACATCCTCCGGTTGACGGCACACTTGACATACTCTGCAAGATACACATTGCCAGCCAGCCCTTACACCAGGCAGCAGTGCCAAACCGACACAACTACCGTGGTAATGTTGGCCACAGATGGAACACATTACTAGGTTGGAAACATCTCCCATCCCACAGCACTGCATACAAGTAACATCACCATTCACTAGAATAAAATATAACATATAAATCCGTACCCTGAATAGCTAAAAAAAAACTGTCACATAGCACTTACACAAAAGTGGAACTTGTCCCAGATGCTGACTGCAAAAAAGAGACAAGCTTTTTGTATCCTGGAAGCAACTTGAGGCTGCAGCACATGGTAAATGAAAATAACGATTGCACGATGCCACCTGTATAAAAATAATATAATATAAAATAATATAAAATCTGTAATAACTGAAATAAGAGAATACTAACTTTGCAAGGAATTCCGGCTCCATAATGAGAACAAGAAGCACAACGTCTCGACGAAGCCTGTACTATTGCCGGACTCAATACTTCCGTTGTTAATTCTTGGGTATTGCTTGACCATACTGCACAAGACTGATGAACATAATAGTGCCCGATTGACTCAAATAACGTTCCTATTTCCGGTTCTTCCGAATATCCCACTATGGTTAATTCCTCCACTGGTTCCGTAAAATTTGTTAGACTAGTATTTCTAATAATGAAAAATAATGAAATTGCGTTAATATCAATAAAAAAATGTTTTATCACATTTTTAGTAACTTATATTGTATAATATGAGCAATACCTGCACTTAGCTAGACTCTTCTGTCTACGGCAAGTCACAGCACCAGGACCTGCTGCACGGGGACTTTTGTCTCCAGTAGATATATCAACGAGGTGGTCAGTTGTATCGTCACGATTAGTAGACTTCTCAGGGGTGAAACCTTCGGGACAGGTAAATCTTAATAGTTCACCTTGACCTAGCTGACTTCGTTCACCCAAATTACATAAAGCACATACTTTGCCAGGCCTAAAAAAATGGCAATATTTTGTTACAATTGTTAATTCATTTAAATGCAAGATTATAAAGTATCAATATTTGTACCATTGTTCTGGAAAGTATGGTGGTTCTTCTGGTGCTGGCATGCATCTCTCAGCGTTAGATGACTCTCCATCAGGAGTAGTATCTTCACCCAGACGAAGAGGACTTGGGGATTCTGAATGTGTGTCGTCATCTTTACTTTTAGTACGGCGTGGTATACCTCTAGCATATCCAACACTAAATAAAAATTTGTAATTTGTCAATTTGCAAATATTTAAATATCAAAATTTAACATTCTGTACTTTTATACTAACCCTTTACCCCTAGTAGTTCCTCTTCCAAAAGGTCTACGAGTACCTCCCCCACGTGTAACTCCAGGTGGACGTTCTTTCCTAGGTCTACCTGGACCACGCCTAATATTCAAAGGTTTACCTCCAGGAAGTGGAAATTTCTGGTACCGTAAAGGATCATGAAAAGCTTCATCTGGGGTTACTGCAATAGAAACAAACTTTTGTGCTTCCTCTGAAATGATATACAATTTTTTATAATGATGCAATTTACCAAGTAACTGAGAAGCTGCTCCACAATTACTTCTGATAAATTTATTAGAGTTTATTTAAAAGGCATACACTTACTATTACCAGGAGTTGTTGATGAATGGCCAAGCAATTGATCAGAATTTGCTGGAGAAACAGGAATCCCCGTTGTTTCTTCATCTTCATCTTCACCATCGGAGGCTTCATCTAAGTCCATTTCTTCCTCACCCTCAAGACGCTCTTCATCATCCATGGCACCTCTACTAGACCTGTGTTACTATGTAGTCCTGTGTACCAATTAGAAATAGTTCTATTTATATCAAATTTAGAATATTAATAAAATTATCTGTATATTGGCTCTTTAATCTTTTCAAGTGAGTACATATGTCCTTGATACATATGCCAATATTCAGCCTTCTTGTATTATTTGTCTTTGAAACATGAGTAAATAAGATGCATTTTGATACACTCTACAATTTCTTAATTTTAAAAATAACAAAGTAAAGATCATGACAAATCTATTTGTTTATGGAATTTCATCAAAAAAGAACATTAGGATGCGGCCTGAGCCGCCTTATTAGCTAAACAAAGATCTCTGAGAGATTTTTCTTGTTCCTAAAAATGAATATGATTCTTTCTAAATTAATGTGTCTTTATAAACATAACAAATGACTCTTTTAAAAATTCTAAATATACACAACATTAATTTTAGTCCTCACAAGTACTTGAAGCAATTTTTATCAGAGCAGATAGAGTAAATACACAGTTTTCAATAAAGAAATCCTAGTATTTTATAATAATATCTCCTTATCATGATCACTTTAATTCACTAAAGTCTGAAGCATTATGCAAAGATATGAGTGTTTCTCATTCACCAAGATATAACTAAAAGCAATTATAAATGAAAACTTGTAATTCTACGGGAATTATCATCGATAATCCAGATATAAATCGTTCACAAAACATATCAATCGTTTCCTTACGTGTCAAATGCTTATTCCCACAGCCATATAATAAATTTCCATGGTAACATTACTTTTCATTGAAAAAAAATGATAAGTTTCGCTGAAAAGCGCGTTTTGCTGTTAATGAAAAACATTAAAATCGTGTCGATGTCCGAATTCACATAGCATTTAATCTCTTTACAGCAAAGACCTCAGTCAGCTACAGCGGGATGGCGTGCCGCTCGGCAATCGGCGGTCATTCCACAGTGGGGAAAACCGAGGCACTATAATCACCGACGGATACCACTTTTTTCATCACCGAGAATCACAAATTGTTCTTGTCACTATCAGCCATATCACCACATACGAAACATCGTTGACCGGCCGAATTGCTGGCTGCACGGTTAACTTAACAGCTAAATAAGGCAGAGATGAATTTTGTTGGCACGGCCTTTACGGCGACAGTACGCCATTGCTATGTCAGAGTTTGCAGGCTATAAACATACCCGGGCCGACCGTAACCACGCCGGATCACGTACCTTTCAGTTACTGTTGTCTCCTTAGCAGTTTCATGGTGGCTTTGCACGCGGAATTATCGGGATCCTCGTCGAAATTCGCACGGCTCATCCAAGTAAACATCTTGTAGTAACAGAAAAAAATGTCACAAGCTGCTTGAACGGAAGAGTACGCAACTGACGAAGCGCTAGAGTCACGGAGTCCGGATGTCGGAGCAGAACCAGAGCGCGCACTCGGTTCGATGGAAATACGTGCTGCCACCCTTCTACGAGGATCGAAAACATGGAGCTAGGAATATATAGGGTCTCCAGTAACATTTCGTTCATATTTTGAGCAGTGAGAAGATAAAAAGGCTGAGGATTTCGTTCCCACTTTCGATTCAAATCATTATTGATCGAATAATTAACAATTAAAATTGCCCAATCAGATGGTCAATATTTATCGATATATCGATAGATCACATATCGATATCATTAAAAATTTCGTTAGAATCACCAAGGTGTATCTAATGAACACTTTTAGAACTTGAATTCATTCATTCTTTCCTAGATTATAAAATATGATTCAATTCTTTTCCAAACAAAAATAATTAGGTTTGAATAATAAACAGTAATTGCATTTCGATATTATCGATAATATTATCGATAGAAATAAACCCTATGGTAATTTCTACATTAATGATGCCCATCTACATCTTATTTCTGCTATCATGGTCGTATACATGGTAGAAAAAAATGGACGAGCAGGGAGTGACAGTAAGGTTGCAAGTGTATAAAATGAAGTAAATTTTTGCCAGATATTCGGAAAATGTATGGGAAATAGATACTCGGACTAATTAACAGGATGTGCTGCAATCAGCAAGAATAAAAAATCATAAAAGTATCTGATAGGTATACGTTCCCCATATCACGATCATACAATTATCAGAGCGCATGCGGAGTACCATAGATCATAAAATATGTAGAATGAATATCTCATCATCTAGTGAGATTATCGAATGTCACCAAATAAATCTAGTTTAATTGGGAAACAAGCACATTCTGAATGTTTACTCAATCAAATAACATTTTTCTTCAAATAAATGGAATACGTGTATATTGCTTATTGTTATATATCAAATTAAATCATTAACTTATAGGGCATTTTCTTAGCATTACAGGTGTGAATAAAATTGATACTTGTTGTTACAAAATTCAAGAACATGTATACTATTCTCAGATGCAATAAATTTGTCGTAAAGACGAAATCTCTGATGTTCCATGCTCTTCCAAGAAGTTCAGTATATTTTTTACCGCTGTAAAATAAAAGTAATCGTTACCCAGTCTACTTTTGAACGTACAATTTAAAACATTCAATATATACCTTGTTTGTCTTCGGCGTTCATAAACATATTTATAATGGAAAAACGTTTTACTTGACTGAATGATTTTAAAAACTTATTAAGTATCTCAGTGTCGTTGGTTGAGCAAAAATGTTGTTCTAAACAATGCAAAATTGTGCTAAACGTATCACCGTCCAGTTCATTTCCTAAAACTGTAAAATCTTGTGTTACAAAATTTACGAACTTAGAAATTTCAAGTTTCTTTAAAATATATACCTGAACTTAATTTATCGACATTCAACGAACGCAGTAACTGAGCATGTACTTTTAAGTCGGTATCATTTTTTAGTGACTTCCATGCGCGCATAAAGTCGTAAGCATTTTCGATGTTATTAAAAGTCTGAAAAGAATTCGTATTAAGTAAGAATTTTTTTATAGTATTAATAAGCACGAACCTTTGGAACGCATTTCTCCTCTTTACTAGTTTTATTCGTATACTTATCGGCTACTTTTATTTTTCCCGGCGACCATTTCGTGTGATGTTTTCTATTCATATTAAAATTTTCCTCAAAATTTTTGTTTAGATCTCTAATATTTGATTCGCTTATCTTCTTTTTATCGCGTTTGTTATTATCCTTGATCATTTTAGGCTTATTTATCTGGTTTGAATTACTTTTTACGTTACTGGAATTACTATCGCTAGATTCTTTAGGTATTTCTTTGATAAGAACTGAATTAGCACGTTTAGAAGGCGTCGTGCAAGAAAAAATTGATCTCGGCTTTGTTGTTTGATACGAATCGTTCTTTATCTGTATATTAGAACGATTATTCGAATCCAGAGTTTTAATTGGTCTCGCTATGTTATTACTATAGTCAGTTTCAGATTTTTTCGGAATATTATTTTTGATCTTCTTTTCGTTTTCGAGACAGTAGTCCGCTTTTATGTGCGGTCTGGGTACTAAATTTTGAGAAGGACCTGGCGCTCTATCGCAGAAACATATGTTCTTCTCTAAATTCATTCTTTCTTTCAACTGCTCGCTTTTACAAGATTTCAATTTTTCATCCCTGTCATCCGTTTCTTCCTCTATTGCTATTCTGCAAGTATCAAGCATAAACATACAGTTCCAGCTAGAAAATATATTCTTTTTACCATACCTTACTTTTCTAGATTCACAAGGTTTTCTTAACTTCTTCACTCCAGCTATCGCCATTGTATTGGTGGGTTCCAATTTCAAAACAGCCTCGTAATCTACTAACGCCTAAACATTATCTTTAATAACTATACAATATTTAACGATGTATTGTTTCTATACCTGTGACGATTTTTCGAGATGTTCCAAAGACACTGCACGACGAAGTATAGCTTTGACGTTGTTATGTTCTATGCCGAGTACTACGTTGCAGTCGTTGAGCGCATCTTTGTAACGTTGCAGTTTAATATCTAAAGAAATATATATTGTAAATAGATAGATACAATCGTTTGGTGAAATTAATTAAACCAGAGATTCCCAAAGTGTGGAAAAGGAACTTTAGAAATCTTGACAATTTTGAAGTTGGGACCTTTGACCAACAGAATCTTGGAACTTTAGAAATCTTTAAGTCCTTAATTGGAACTTCGGAACGTAAAAAATAATGTACTATTCGCGAGCGGAGCTCGGCCTATAAAGGAATCCCTGGATTAAACGATGAATTTTCTTACACGTCATTGCACGATTATTGTACGCAGTTATATTCGAATTCATTTTTATACTCGAGTTATAATGCTCCAGAGCTTCTTCGTAATCGCCAGCTCTAAACGCTTCGTTTCCTTTTTCTTTCTCTTGCTCTGCCATCACGTTCAATTCAGTACCGGTCAATGATGCTAATAAAATTATAAATTTAAAATTTTATTCTCTACTTATGATGATTATTCTCCTTACTCTATTTTACTACATCGGATTTTATAAAAAAATATTCTAGTTGTAATTAAAAAATTTTGTACTTTTGTCAATGAGTGTATTTTTTTCGAGTCTTTTTTTCTCAGCTATTTCGTTCTGTTTCCGCTGAAATCTCTTAGCGTCGATTCGTTGCTGTTCGTCCCGTATATCTATTTTATTTAATTCGGTATCGACATCGTACTTATCCCAGGCATCATAGTCGCACGAAGAAATTCGTTTACTTTTGTTAGTATTCTTTGAATTTATTGCTACAGATTTCTGATCAGGCTGAAAAAAATAAAAAAAAAATAGTATTTTTATTTGTCATGTTGAGTTAAAATAAAAATATTTTATTTGTCATGCTGATTGATATACTTCTTTAAATTGTCTGATTTCCGGTTGAGGAAGAGGATCCATCAAGGTAGCTTTTCCTTCCTCCAAATCTTTTTCCCGAGATTGCATTTCAGACATCCAGGCACTGATGTCTTTGTCGATTTCTGTACATTTACTGGGATCTAACATGTTTCGTCTGAGAATAGGCTCGGATTTTCTTAATATTATACTTGTTGGGTTGAGAAGAGTTAAACGTTCCTCCGCGCATTTCGTTAAATCCGGATAATATCCCTCTTGACCGGAACTGAAATTAACAATTCATTTAAAAGTAAAAATTAAATACATACTATATTCACCATATTTATTACTTAGTCTTATTATTTGGTATTTATACATTATGTATTTATTATATATTATTATACTGTAAAATGAATCGTCATATTAAACGAAATTGAGTAAGGTTGAAAACCCCGCCGAATTGATACTTACCGAAGTATAGTTACTATCCGCTCCAATTTCTTTACATCTCTGCATTCGGAAATGTATTCGTAAGAAAGATGCTCTACCGGTATATCATATTTTTCGAGTAATGATTTTTTCTCACTTTTTGCAACACGATCATCTGAATCATTTGTATCCATGATACCAAAAGAAAATACCGTGTCGAAGAATCTCCTTTTTGTCAGAGTTCAATTGCTTTAGTTGCTATGGATACATACACAAAATGATCAATCAATTGTATATACCTTATCTATGAAGGTTGCTTTATAGAATAGTTGATATACTACTTAGAGTAACGTAATTGTAAGTTCGAACATGAGAGTGCAACTAACTTCAATTAAGTAACAAATATTTGTTCCTTCTCGTAGAGTGGCGTGAAATTATGAATTTATTTAAATTCACTTGTTGATGCGTATGTAAGATGTTTTCGATATTACTCGATCGGTTTGTTAGTAACCCGCAGTCGATACTTTATCGACGCTATATAGCGTAACATCGTTCTGAGAGTAATGGTCTCAGCGTTTTGAGACTCACTAATTTCTGCAATTTTCCATCTGGTGCTTTTTACGAATTATGATGGTATTTCAATTTAATTAAGGTTGTAAAATATTCTATTCGTTCCAAAAATTCTAATCTTGAAAAGAAAAGTAAATTGTTGTTTCTGAATTTGATCACTAGATGGCAGTGTTGGGCAGTCATGAGATTTTATCGCGCGCGCGAGCTTTACGCGCATGCGTCAGCTGACGTCACAGCTTGCTTCCAATGCCGTACCTAGCCGGTACACGCAGTGGTGACTGATGAGGGCACCTTAATGATCCTACATAATTTTTCAAAAATTCTAATAATTGCACTGTAAACTATGAATGTATAGGTTGGGTTAGATTACATTAGGCTGGGTTAGGTGAGTTATATATATGACTGTATAAAACTATACAACTATATATATATATATATATATATATATATATAGTGTGAGTGTATATATATATAGTGTATATATATATATATATATATACTATATAGTATATATAGTATACTAGTATATATAGTATAGTATATATTATATATATTATATATATTATTATATATAGTATAGTATATATTATGTATAGTATATATAGTATACTATATATAGTATAGTATAATATATATATTATACTATATATATATATATACTATATATTAGGTCTGGAGACCTAAAATATATCATTCCCCATGTTACTATTACTATTATCGTGGAACTATAATTATTATCCTTACTATTCGTATTATCATCAATTGAACCGATATCACTACCCATATTACTACTTTTATTATCGTTACAACTATTATTATTATGCTTATTATTCTAATTATTATCAATATTATTACCGATATTACGACTATTATCATCGCTTCAACTGTAATTATCCTTACTACTCTTATTTTTATCAAAATTATTACGCATATCACTACTTTTATCATCATTAACCTTATTATTCTTGTTATTATCATTATTATTACGCATATTACGACTACTATCGTCGCTGGAACTGTAATTATCCTTACTACTCCTATTTTTATCAATATTATTCGCATATTACTACTTTTATCATCATTAACCTTATTATTTATATTATTATCAATATTATTATCAATATTATAAAGCATATTACTACGTTTATTATTATTATCCTTATTATTCTTACTATTATCAATATTATTACCCATATTACTACTTTTATTATCGTTGCAACTATTATTATTATTATTATTACCTTTTCCGATATAACCTACCCTCCCCTACCCTATTCCGACCTAACCGGTTAGGTTGTATCAGGATAGGTCGGTCCCTGGGGTTAGGTTGGAAAAGGTTAGGTCGGACCCTAGGGTTAGGTTGCATTAGGTTAGGTCTGGGTACCTAACCTACCTAACCCACCGTGACCTAACCTCATCTGACCTAACCTTCGGCCCAGACCTAACCTAATCCAACCTAACCGGTTAGGTTGGAAAAGGTTAGGTCCGACCCTAGGGTTAGGTTATATCAGGTTAGGTCTGGGTACCTTTTTTTTTTTTTTTTTTTTGTTTAAGGAAGACAGAAATCCAGTAACGGACACCTGGGAAGATAGCCCAGATAGTGTGAGACTCCCGCTTCCGGCGCCCCTAGAAGAGGGACGGTTTCCACGGCCTACTCACTAAAACTGTCTCCCGCCCCCGCAAAGCAGGGGTTGGCGGCAACCCGCCAGGCTTCCTTACCGGGTGAGGCATAGTGTACCTGGACTAGGCCATCGCTCGCTGTTGTGAAAGAGAACTCTCCCCCCATCCCCCTCGCGTATGTGTTCCATGTGTGAGGAATGGATGCCCTCAACCAAAGAGATTTGGCCCGAGAGGCACGTCAAGAACTAGGGGAGACTCCCGTGCGTGCAGCACCGATCTCCAGCTGAACTTGTAACGTCCACCCGGCGCCTCCTCTCGGTGGGCGAGAACATACGGCAAGAAACCGCGACCTCTCCCCACCATTTCGCACCTATGTTTGTCGCTGTCGACTTGGTATTAAAGGTAAGTATGTAGGGTAAGTCTAACTCTGTTCGCTAAGCTATATTCGTTATTTCCGCCCCCGCCCCCCGCAGGCGGTATTCTGCCTGCTATTGTTGTTTCTATACTATGCTTTCTAGTTGTCCTATATCTGTTTCTTCTAGGGTAAGTCTAGCTCTGTTCGTTTCAGCTATATTCTCGTTTCCCGCCCCCACCCCCGCGCCCCCCGCCCCCGCAACACTGTTCCTGACTGTTATCTTATCTCCGTATTATGACTCCTGAGTATCTTGTATTTACTCCTTTCTATAGTTATTCCTTGTTTCCTTATTTGCTTCCCTCCGCCCCCCCCCCCCCACTCCCGCTTTCCAGTTTGCTCTTTCCCTGCTTCATCCCCTAGGTTTCTGTCTGTGCGACGCTTATTATTCCCATGTTTATACTACTTTATAGCAACCGCAAGCAACGCAAAGTGAGCAGATTTCGAAGCCTAACCGCACCCTTATATGTATATATATGTTGTATCAGTGAGTGATAATGAAAAATGAAAAATAATTATATAGATAAATAAATAAATATGAATAAATAGTGATATGCTGTTAAGTGGGGAGATTTATTTTCCTTCTCTTCTGCACATCCCGCATACCCTTACTCTTATCTCATTGCGCCGAACCCTAATTTCATTTTCCCTCTGATTTTGCATTCGGTTTTCGCTTGTGCCCCTCACCCCGGCTGTTACCCCGTTCCCTCTTACCGCGTTTCCTACTTCGTCCCAGTCCTCTTTCACAACGCTACTTGAGCCCATTGCTCTCGGTATTTATTTCTTTTCTCTCTTCCAGCACTTTCCCTCGGTTCTCAATCCGTCCCTTAATGGTGCTGTGACCAGGCTGACGTTCAAGTTCCTCGTTCCAGTACTTTCCGATTAAAAAGTCTGCCAAGCTTTCGGGTCGCTCGTAGCGTTGCCCGCCATTATTGCTGCTTTCATTTGTTGCCGCCGTTTAGGCGCCAGCCAAATTTCCTTATGTTTCCTCCTTCTTCTCTCCCGCCGATCCCCTCGGTCCCCATTGTCGCCCCCTAATGGTGCTATGGCCAGGCTGGCGACTGGGTCCCTAATTGAATCAGCAGTTGATCAGAAGGATCCTCTGCTCAGTTTAATCTCTCTCCCTCCTCTCCCCCGCTCAGTCGGTCCCCGTTTTGTGCCCCCTAATGGTGCTATGACCAGGCTGACACCGGTTTCCTCCTTTGCAAGTTTGAGTCGTTCGATCGACCATGTCTTGTTTTCTCCTTCTTCTCTTCCGCCGATCCCACTCGGTCCCCATTGTCGCCCCCTAATGGTGCTTTGACCAGGCTGACGACTGGATCCCTAGTTGAATCAGCAGTTGATCAGAAGGATCCTCTGCTCAGTTTAATCTCTCTCCCTCCTCTCCCCCGCTCCGTTGGTCGCCGTTTGTGCCCCCTAATGGTGCTATGACCAGGCTGACACCGGTTTCCTCCTTTGCAGGTTTGAGTCGTTCGATCGACCATGTCTTGTTTTCTCCTTCTTCTCTTCCGCCGATCCCACTTGGTCCCCATTGTCGCCCCCTAATGGTGCCATGACCAGGCTGACGACTGGGTCCCCAGTTGAATCAACAGTTGATCAGAAGGGTGCTTTGCTCAATTGACCTCTCTCCCTCCTCACCCCCGCTCAGTCGGTCAGCGCTTTGTGCCCCCTAATGGTGCTATGACCAGGCTGACACCGGTTTCCTCCCTTGCGGGTTTGAGTCGTTTGATCGGTCGTTTCTATTTTGTTTCGCCGTTTCTTCTGCTCCTGCTCTTCCTCTTCCTCTTCTCCCTCTCGCTGACCTCTTGCTTCTTTCCCTCCTCTTGCCGTTACCTCTTCTCCCTCACGCTGTCCTCTTACTTCTTCCCCTCCTCTTGCCATTTGAAAAGCGCGCCGTGCCACCGCCGTCTTGCTTGTTGCTGCATCCTTTTTCTTCACCCTTTAGGGCCGCTCTCCAAATGTTCGCAGCGTTCCTTCCCTCGCCATGCTGGATATTCTGGTTATTCTCAGTGCGGCCCCTTTTCTCCACCGTCGTTGTGTCTTCGGTGTTTCCAGAGTGCTGGAGCGTTTTCCACAGTTCTTCCAGCTATACTATACTATACTACACTATACTATACACTATATACTGTACTATACTATACTATACACTATATACTATACTATACTATACTATATACTATACTATACTATATACTATATACTATACTATACTATACACTATATACTATACTATACTATACACTATATACTATACTATACTATACTATATACTATACTATACTATACACTATATACTATACTATACTATACTATACACTATATACTATACTATACTATACTATACTATATACTATACTATACTATATACTATATACTATACTATACTATACACTATATACTATACTATACTATACACTATATACTATACTATACTATACTATATACTATACTATACTATACACTATATACTATACTATACTATACTATACTATATACTATACTATACTATACACTATACACTATACACTATACACTATACACTATATACTATACTATACTATACTATATACCATACTATACTATACACTATATACTATACTATACTATACTATACTATATACTATACTATACTATACACTATACACTATACACTATACACTATATACTATATACTATACTATACTATACTATACTATATACTATACTATACTATACACTATATACTATACTATACTATACTATATACTATACTATACTATACACTATACACTATACACTATATACTATATACTATACTATACTATACTATACTATACTATACTATACTATACTATACTATACTATACTATATACTATACTATACTATACACTATATACTATACTATACTATACTATACTATACTATACTATACTATACTATACTATACTATACTATACTATACTATATACTATACTATACTATACACTATATACTATACTATACTATACTATACTATATACTACACTATACACTATACACTATACACTATACACTATACACTATACACTATACACTATACACTATATACTATATACTATATACTATACTATACTATACGCTATATACTATATACTATACTATACTATACACTATATACTATACTATACTATACTATACACTATATACTATACTATACTATACTATATACTATACTATACACTATATACCATACTATACACTATACACTATACACTATACACTATACACTATACACTATACTATACTATACTATACTATATACTATACTATACTATACTATACTATACTATACTATATACTATACTATACTATGCTATGCTATACTATACTATACTATACACGATATACTATACTATACTATACACTATATACTATACTATACTATATACTATACTATACTATATACTATACTATACTATACACTATACACTATACACTGTACACTATACACTATACACTGTACACTATACACTGTACACTATACACTATACACTATACACTATACACTATACACTATACACTATACACTATACACTATACACTATACACTATACACTATACACTATACACTATACACTATATACTATATACTATATACTATACTATACTATACGCTATATACTATATACTATACTATACTATACACTATATACTATACTATACTATACTATACACTATATACTATACTATACTATACTATATACTATACTATACACTATATACCATACTATACACTATACACTATACACTATACACTATACACTATACTATACTATACTATACTATATACTATACTATACTATACTATACTATACTATATACTATACTATACTATGCTATGCTATACTATACTATACTATACACTATATACTATACTATACTATACACTATATACTATACTATACTATATACTATACTATACTATACACTATACACTATACACTGTACACTATACACTATACACTGTACACTATACACTGTACACTATACACTATACACTATACACTATACACTATACACTATACACTATACACTATACACTATACACTATACACTATACACTATACACTATACACTATACACTATATACTATATACTATATACTATACTATACTATACGCTATATACTATATACTATACTATACTATACACTATATACTATACTATACTATACTATACTATACACTATATACTATACTATACTATACTATATACTATACTATACACTATATACCATACTATACACTATACACTATACACTATACACTATACACTATACTATACTATACTATACTATATACTATACTATACTATACTATACTATACTATATACTATACTATACTATGCTATGCTATACTATACTATACTATACACTATATACTATACTATACTATACACTATATACTATACTATACTATATACTATACTATACTATACACTATACACTATACACTGTACACTATACACTATACACTGTACACTATACACTGTACACTATACACTATACACTATACACTATACACTATACACTATACACTATACACTATACACTATACACTATACACTATACACTATACACTATACACTATACACTATACACTATACACTATACACTATACACTATACACTATACACTATACACTATACACTATACACTATACACTATACACTATACACTATACACTATACACTATACACTATACACTATACACTATACACTATACTATACTATACTATACTATACTATATACTATACTATACTATGCTATGCTATACTATACTATACTATACACTATATACTATACTATACTATACACTATATACTATACTATACTATATACTATACTATACTATATACTATACACTATACACTGTACACTATACACTATACACTGTACACTATACACTGTACACTATACACTATACACTATACACTATACACTATACACTATACACTATACACTATACACTATACACTATACACTATACACTATACACTATACACTATACACTATACACTATACACTATACACTATACACTATACACTATACACTATACACTATACACTATAACCTAACCTACCTAACCTACCCTGACCTAACCTAATCTGACCTAACCTTGGGCCCTGACCTAACCTAATATGACCTAACCTTGGGCCCTGACCTAACCTAATATGACCTAACCTTAGGCCCTGACCTAACCTAATCTGACCTAACCTTGGGCCCTGACCTAACCTAATCTGACCTAACCTTGGGCCCTGACCTAACCTAATCTGACCTAACCTTGGGCCCTGACCTAACCTAATCTGACCTAACCTTGGGCCCTGACCTAACCTAATCTGACCTAACCTTGGGCCCTGACCTAACCTAATCTGACCTAACCTTGGGCCCTGACCTAACCTAATCTGACCTAACCTTGGGCCCTGACCTAACCTAATCTGACCTAACCTTGGGCCCTGACCTAACCTAATCTGACCTAACCTTGGGCCCTGACCTAACCTAATCTGACCTAACCTTGGGCCCTGACCTAACCTAATCTGACCTAACCTTGGGCCCTGACCTAACCTAATCTGACCTAACCTTGGGCCCTGACCTAACCTAATCTGACCTAACCTTGGGCCCTGGCCTAACCTAATCTGACCTAACCTTGGGCCCTGACCTAACCTAATCTGACCTAACCTTGGGCCCTGACCTAACCTAATCTGACCTAACCTTGGGCCCTGGCCTAACCTAATATGACCTAACCTTAGGCCCTGACCTAACCTAATCTGACCTAACCTTGGGCCCTGGCCTAACCTAATATGACCTAACATAATGTGACCTGATCTTGGGGCCTGACCTAACCTAATATAAACGAATATTGATAATAATAAGAGTAGTGAGGATGATTACAGTTCCTACGATGATAGTAGTCGTGATATGCGTAAAATTATTGATAATAATAGGAATAATAAGGATAATGATGATAAAAGTAGTAATATGTGTAATAATATTGATAATAATAAGAATGATAAGGATAATGGGGATAAAAGTAGTAATATGCGTAATAATATTGATAATAATAAGAATGATAAGGATAATGAGGATAAAAGTAGTAATATGCGTAATAATGTTGATAAGAATAGAAGTAGTAAGGATAATTACAGTTCCAGCGACGATAGTAGTCCTAATGTGCGTAATAATATTGATGATAATAAGAATAATAAGGTTAATGATGATGAAAGTAGTAATATGCGTAATAATATTGATAATAATAAGAATGATAAGGATAATGATGATAAAAGTAGTAATATGCGTAATAATATTGATAATAATAAGAATGATAAGGATAATGAGGATAAAAGTAGTAATATGCGTAATAATGTTGATAAGAATAGAAGTAGTAAGGATAATTGCAGTTCCAGAGATGATAGTAGTCGTAATATGCGTAATAATATTGATAAAAATAAGAGTAGTAAGGATAATTACAGTTCCAGCGACGATAGTAGTCGTAATATGCGTAATAATATTGATAATAATAAGAATAATAAGGATAATGATGATAAAAGTAGTAATATGTGTAATAATATTGATAATAATAGGAATAATAAGGATAATGTTAATAAAAGTAGTAATATGCGTAACAATATTGATAAGAATAGAAGTAGTAAGGATAATTGCAGTTCCAGAGATGATAGTAGTCGTAATATGCGTAATAATATTGTTAATAATAAGAGTAATACGGATAATGATGATAAAAGTAGTAATATGCGTAACAATATTGATAAGAATAGAAGTAGTAAGGATAATTGCAGTTCCAGCGACGATAGTAGTCGTAATATGCGTAATAATATTGATAATAATAAGAATAATAAGGATAATGATGATAAAAGTAGTAATATGTGTAATAATATTGATAATAATAGGAATAATAAGGATAATGTTAATAAAAGTAGTAATATGCGTAACAATATTGATAAGAATAGAAGTAGTAAGGATAATTGCAGTTCCAGAGATGATAGTAGTCGTAATATGCGTAATAATATTGTTAATAATAAGAGTAATACGGATAATGATGATAAAAGTAGTAATATGCGTAACAATATTGATAAGAATAGAAGTAGTAAGGATAATTGCAGTTCCAGCGACGATAGTAGTCGTAATATGCGTAATAATATTGATAATAATAAGAATAATAAGGATAATGATGATAAAAGTAGTAATATGTGTAATAATATTGATAATAATAGGAATAATAAGGATAATGTTAATAAAAGTAGTAATATGCGTAACAATATTGATAAGAATAGAAGTAGTAAGGATAATTGCAGTTCCAGAGATGATAGTAGTCGTAATATGCGTAATAATATTGTTAATAATAAGAGTAATACGGATAATGATGATAAAAGTAGTAATATGCGTAATAATATTGATAAAAATAAGAGTAGTAAGGATAATTACAGTTCCAGCGACGATAGTAGTCGTAATATGCGTAATAATATTGATAATAATAAGAATAATAAGGTTAATGATGATGAAAGTAGTAATATGCGTAATAATATTGATAATAATAAGAATGATAAGGATAATGGGGATAAAAGTAGTAATATGCGTAATAATATTGATAATAATAAGAATGATAAGGATAATGAGGATAAAAGTAGTAATATGCGTAATAATGTTGATAAGAATAGAAGTAGTAAGGATAATTGCAGTTCCAGAGATGATAGTAGTCGTAATATGCGTAATAATATTGTTAATAACAAGAATAATACGGATAATGATGATAAAAGTAGTAATATGCGTAATAATATTGATAATAATAAGAATGATAAGGATAATGGGGATAAAAGTAGTAATATTCGTAATAATATTGATAAAAATAAGAGTAGTAAGGATAATTACAGTTCCAGCGACGATAGTAGTCGTAATATGCGTAATAATATTGATAATAATAAGAATAATAAGGATAATGATGATAAAAGTAGTAATATGTGTAATAATATTGATAATAATAGGAATAATAAGGATAATGTTAATAAAAGTAGTAATATGCGTAACAATATTGATAAGAATAGAAGTAGTAAGGATAATTGCAGTTCCAGAGATGATAGTAGTCGTAATATGCGTAATAATATTGTTAATAATAAGAGTAATACGGATAATGATGATAAAAGTAGTAATATGCGTAACAATATTGATAAGAATAGAAGTAGTAAGGATAATTGCAGTTCCAGCGACGATAGTAGTCGTAATATGCGTAATAATATTGATAATAATAAGAATAATAAGGATAATGATGATAAAAGTAGTAATATGTGTAATAATATTGATAATAATAGGAATAATAAGGATAATGTTAATAAAAGTAGTAATATGCGTAACAATATTGATAAGAATAGAAGTAGTAAGGATAATTGCAGTTCCAGAGATGATAGTAGTCGTAATATGCGTAATAATATTGTTAATAATAAGAGTAATACGGATAATGATGATAAAAGTAGTAATATGCGTAATAATATTGATAAAAATAAGAGTAGTAAGGATAATTACAGTTCCAGCGACGATAGTAGTCGTAATATGCGTAATAATATTGATAATAATAAGAATAATAAGGTTAATGATGATGAAAGTAGTAATATGCGTAATAATATTGATAATAATAAGAATGATAAGGATAATGGGGATAAAAGTAGTAATATGCGTAATAATATTGATAATAATAAGAATGATAAGGATAATGAGGATAAAAGTAGTAATATGCGTAATAATGTTGATAAGAATAGAAGTAGTAAGGATAATTGCAGTTCCAGAGATGATAGTAGTCGTAATATGCGTAATAATATTGTTAATAACAAGAATAATACGGATAATGATGATAAAAGTAGTAATATGCGTAATAATATTGATAATAATAAGAATGATAAGGATAATGGGGATAAAAGTAGTAATATTCGTAATAATATTGATAAAAATAAGAGTAGTAAGGATAATTACAGTTCCAGCGACGATAGTAGTCGTAATATGCGTAATAATATTGATAATAATAAGAATAATAAGGATAATGATGATAAAAGTAGTAATATGTGTAATAATATTGATAATAATAGGAATAATAAGGATAATGTTAATAAAAGTAGTAATATGCGTAACAATATTGATAAGAATAGAAGTAGTAAGGATAATTGCAGTTCCAGAGATGATAGTAGTCGTAATATGCGTAATAATATTGTTAATAATAAGAGTAATACGGATAATGATGATAAAAGTAGTAATATGCGTAACAATATTGATAAGAATAGAAGTAGTAAGGATAATTGCAGTTCCAGCGACGATAGTAGTCGTAATATGCGTAATAATATTGATAATAATAAGAATAATAAGGATAATGATGATAAAAGTAGTAATATGTGTAATAATATTGATAATAATAGGAATAATAAGGATAATGTTAATAAAAGTAGTAATATGCGTAACAATATTGATAAGAATAGAAGTAGTAAGGATAATTGCAGTTCCAGAGATGATAGTAGTCGTAATATGCGTAATAATATTGTTAATAATAAGAGTAATACGGATAATGATGATAAAAGTAGTAATATGCGTAATAATATTGATAAAAATAAGAGTAGTAAGGATAATTACAGTTCCAGCGACGATAGTAGTCGTAATATGCGTAATAATATTGATAATAATAAGAATAATAAGGTTAATGATGATGAAAGTAGTAATATGCGTAATAATATTGATAATAATAAGAATGATAAGGATAATGGGGATAAAAGTAGTAATATGCGTAATAATATTGATAATAATAAGAATGATAAGGATAATGAGGATAAAAGTAGTAATATGCGTTGTAATATAAATAGTAATATAAGTAGTTATATATATGACTGTATAAAACTATACAACTATATATATATATATATATATATATATACAATATCGTGAGTTATATAATATAATATAATGGGAATAATATGATGGAATATGGGAGATTATTATATTTAAAATAACACAAAAGCACAATAACTTTAAAAACACTGAATGAATTTATTATTTAAGAAAAACGACTTGGAAAGACCTCTTTGAATAACTATATTTTATACGTGTGAAAATTATAATATCAGAGAAACAATAAGAAAGGAATACAAGGATTTTATTTTGTTAACATGCATAGATCTGATAAAAATGGAGCGGTATATTTTCCTTTGCTCTTGCAACAAATATTGGTATTTATATAACAAATCGGCTGTAAACGTGAAAAATAATAAGAATTATAAATAAATTTAATATTACTTTTATTATATATAATCTGTTGTATTATTTAACCCTTTTATTCTCTTTCCTGCAATTTTCTTCAGATTTATTTTTTTTTCCTCACTAGGGCCTAATGATACCTTATATTTCATCAAAGTGTATACGCTACTGAGGACTTCTACGGATAGCTTACTGCGCATGCGCTGAGACTGCCCATCACTGCTAGATGGTGTTAGTTCTACTGTTTTCAGAGAAAGAACGCGCAAAATTAAATGATGTATAATATACAATAATAAGGCCTTCCAAATACTTTAAAAGTATTTGTAGAAAAAACAAGCTGTCTGTAATGATATTTTAGTATTCTAGGCATTTCAGATCGTACGATACGAATAACACTGGTATGAGTTATATGTACCTCATCTACGATGAAACCAGTCCTAATTGATATAGTAGAATGTGACATGAAAATGGTAATGGGACTTTCGAACAACATCTGCATATTTCTTTCTAATAAATGCATTAACAAGTTGAGTTCCATCCATCTCAGTTCACGCTGCATTTAGATTACCGTTCGGTAGTTTTAATACGTGAAATGGATTTAAATAGCTCTATTAGAACCATATCTTTGACACAAGTCAGAATAACTTTAATAAATCGGAAATGTGTGTGGACCAGTGTGTACACAAAATAGCCCTCCGTTTTAAATACATAGTACGCATTTACTGTGTACTGTATATATGTGTCATGAGTTGACAGTATGGAAGCTGTCAAGAAAGGGAAAATAATCCTGACAAACAGCTGATACTAATATGTATATCAGTTTAATTTGTCCCAGTGATGTAAGTTGTTTTGTATAAAATTGACTGCATTATTATAGATAAATTGTAGGTGGTGCAACTATTAATTACTAGAATATTTTTAATCTAATCTCAATTATTAAATAACACAGTAGGATTTATTACAAGTGATATGATATCTCTGATTTTGGTATATTTAAGTTTCTTATCTTGACTTGTATATGGTTCTTAATATGCTGTTATGTACTCTTATATCTGTATTAACTTATCATAGTCAATTGTGCATAATAATATATTTTGATTTTAGAAAACAATGTTGCCTTCAATTTGATTGTTGTTATTTAATATTTTATTAAATATTCTTTTAAAATGCAAACTTTTACATAATAATAAAAAGATGAAACTAAATTACACACAACTGCCTATAAAGGCACATTATTTCTTCTTCATGGCGGGTAAGTATAACTACTCCTATTGTTTCAATTGTTAATATACTTTCCCTTAGCACACGGTATTTTTATATTATTTCCTATTGCAGCAATGGGACCAATTCTTCCATTTTTACCAGTTTATGGAAAACAACTTGGTATTTCTGCTTTAGTCATGGGTAGCATCACATCTGTTTTACCAATTTTATTTTTGATCGCTAAACCAGCTTTTGGGTTCCTTGTGGACTATTTTCATACTTGGAGAAAAACAATTTTTATTGCATTACTGACAGCAACAAGTAGTTGCTATGTTTGTATGTACTTTTTACCAGTACTTCCAGGCCCAATTTTACCGGACCACAAGTTTAATAATGTATCTTGTACTTCACTACCTCAGTGTTCACAAGAAGTAAGTTTTTATTTCAGTTATAATAATATTTCACTTATACATTATTTCTGTCATACATGTATTTAAAATATAAAGATCCATAATTACCGCATTGTTTAAGGATATCTTGAGGACAGAATTATGTACTGGAGTAAAAAATAGCATGTGCCATTGGACTTGCATGAATACAAATTTTTCTGTGCCAATACAATTTCAAGGGATTAATGAAGAAGTCAATTTTTCTTCGAACACTACATGTTTAATCAATGTGAATATTACATCATACTGTTCTAACAATACTAGTTGTGATATTAGCTGTGATACTTTTGAAGAAAACCATTGTCTATATACATCTGTAACTTTTTGGGGTTTTATTCTTTTAATGTCTCTTGGTAATATTGGTTTTAATGTGAGCAACTGCATAAGTGATGCAATTTGTTTTGATGTATTAGGTATTTCATATCCTTTTGAATTTTTTTTGTGCATGTTTTAAATTACTTATTTACATATGTAATGTTATATATGAAATTACAGGTGACAACCAAATGGGATATGGCAGACAACGTGTTTGGGGAACTATAGGTTTTGGAATTGCAGCTTTATTAGCTGGTTCTGCAGTTGATAATTGGTCTAATGGAGAAATTATGAAAACTTACACACCTGCATTCCTACTTGTTTTTGTATTTTCGTTCATTGATATATTTTGTTGCAAGAAATTAAATGTAAGTACTATTGTATAGATTTAAAGCAACAGCAGATTGTCATATATATAATCTGTCTTATTCGCAGCTTCCAACTATGACAGGGTCAACAGACATATTAAAAGATGTCTTCCAACTTTTAAAATTGAAACCCATAATCATATTTCTTTGTTTTGCAACTATTGCTGGAATTCTTGACAGCTTCATCATTTATTTCTTATTTTGGTAAATTACC
Source organism: Megachile rotundata (assembly GCF_050947335.1). NCBI lineage: Eukaryota > Metazoa > Arthropoda > Insecta > Hymenoptera > Megachilidae > Megachile > Megachile rotundata. The sequence continues at coordinate 11,724,816 of NC_134995.1, forward strand.
ATTTTGTTAATGTAACTACCAGCTAAAATGGAATACAATTGTATTTGAATTTTGAAAGTAATATTGTTTATAATAGGTACTTAGAAGATCTTGCTATGGCAACCAGTCATATGAGAGAGATTAAATTAATAGAAGGTTTAATAGTTGCTGCAGAAACATTGGGTGGTGAAGTGATATTTTTCTCCATGTCTGGTAAACCATTTATTTTCATATTTTTACACATTCCTCGTTTTCATATAATTTTATCGTTATTTAATCGTGTTTCTGTAAACAGGTAAAATTTTAAAGAAACTAGGATTTGGATACACTTTTACATTTTGCTTTGTATGTTATGCTTTGCGATTTGGTTTAATTTCTCTGGCAGTGACTCCATGGTGGGTCATTCCGATAGAATTATTTATGCAAGGACCTACTTATGCACTTTGTTACACAACAATAGTTGCATATGCAAGTAAAGTCTCACCACCTGGTACCTCAGCTACAGTTCAAGGAATCGTGGCTGGGATGGATGATGGTTTTGGTAATCAAACTTATTCGGGAATAATATAAATTCGTTTCTTACTGAAATGAATGATTTTCATTTTATCTTGAAATTTCATTTGGTTTCAGGTTTTGCAATTGGTAGTTTAGTAGGCGGAGTTTTATATAAAGTATTTGGTGGTGTAATAACATTACGGCTATATGCATTATTGGCTGCTATAACTGCATTTGCATACCTCATTTTATACGTCTTATATTTAAAAGATACTACACCAGGTATAATCATTTTTAATCCTGTAACCATTTCATATTTAATATATTTGTATTATTAATTGTTTTACTTATTATATACAGATACAAAAAAGAATGTTGAGTGGAAAACGCCTGAAGAGGCACAAAGAGACTGCACTGTTGCAGAAAGTTGACTATAAAAAATATACAATTCAAATTAAATTTATAAATACTGTTGCTGGAATCATAATAATTACTGATACAAATTGTTAATATATAATTACCATAAATGCATAATATTATATACAATACAATTTATATTGTTATATAGATAATGTTATACTTAATACATTTTTTGTACATTGTTATAACGATTTAAAAAACGCAGATATAAAATTGTAAATAATATAATTAGTTTCAAACATAAAGAAGTGTATGTTAACAAAATAAAATTCGCTTCATGAAATATAATGTTCGCCGTTATGATTATTGCGCTTCTTTATTTTGACAAGTTTTTGCACGTGACAGTTCACGTGTTATGTTGAAGTTCAACAGCTGTTCTATTCAAGACAGACACGGGACACGTGATTAGTTTGACAAAAATGACAGATGTGTGGTGTTTAGACACCTTACCATCTGACGTTCTGATCTTAATTTTCGATTACTGTCATGCGTTCGATTTGGTACGACTCAGTGAAGTATGTACACGATTTTACGATATTATACATGAAGAAACCCTTTGGATCAAAAAGAGTAAACAGCCGATCGCGACGAATCAAACTTCGCCAAAGTTTCGGGAAAGGTATCTTAGGTTATGTTAAATCATTTATACAATATATATTATAACAAAAGTCTTAGTTATACTTGATAATAGATTTTTATTGAAGAACTTCCATGTGTTAAAAATTTTATAATATATATTATATCAATGGACATGATATTCAAAATCTAGAAAGTTCTAGATAATTCTATGAAATACTTTGAATCAAATAAGCAAATATTCATATAAACATATGCAAAATCATTATAATTGCCTTAGGGAATGGAAATACATGTTATTTTGAAAGTATAAATTGTCTCAAATGTATTCAACTATATTAAAATTATACATACATACAAAGTAGGTATACTGAGTTTGTTATTCATTTTTGATAGGTGCAATCCATTATTATGCTTGCGCACAAAGTGGCATGTTTCACATAATTGGCAGCATGGCAGATATGAAAAGAAAATTCTCATTTCACAAAAAACCAAGTTGAAGCCACGCGTTCAATTAACTAAAGACATTTTATGGTGGAGTGGTGGATATCAACTGTATGGTTTTAGACGAACAGAACAATTTCTAACAAATAATCGCATTTTTATTGCTGATAATGTTAGAAGCGATATCTGCAAATTTATTGCTAATAATGAATGCATAATTACTGGCCACAGGTATTTATTTATTTTATTATTACTAGACCTTGGATGATTATCCCTTTATAATATAGCAATGTCTGATTAAATTAAATTATTTGTTGCAGAGATGGCAGTATACAATTTTGGACACAATCAAGATATAACCAAAATATAGAATTTTGCTTTAGTATAGACAGAGCACATTCAGGTCATGTAAATGCGATAGATGAAACTCCTCAAACAATTATATCAGGCTCTGGTGATGGTACAGTTAAAGTAAGTTTTTACATATCAAATATGTAGATAACTAACAAAAATCATACTTTCCACTAATATAACACTTAAAAAATATGGATACCTAGATCTGGGGACCTGTTGGGCAAAAAATCTTAAATGTACCTTTAGCAACAATAAATGTTGCAGAATGGATATGTTCTCTTTCAGCAGATCCGACAAGTAGAAAAGTTGCTATTGGCTCAGCTGGGGATACTGAGAGACCTCATCTTCACATATTTGATCTTGAATAGTAAGTTGCAGTTCATGTTAAAAATCAGAACATTCTTAAAAATATACATTTACAAGACTAAATGTAGTTTTATACCAATAAAATTTCAGTTACAATGAATCTGATATATTAAGACCTGACAATAAGAGATGTGCAGGAACATTGGATATGGTCTGGGATAGTCCACACATTTTGCTTACTTGTGGTTATGACACTTATATTCGAAAATGGGACCTGAGGTAAATGTTTCAAATATATAAGAAGAAATCATTTTATGTCCATCAATGTATGATTAATAATGAATATTATTTTAGAACTGGTACATGTGTATATTCATGGCCAGATCCAACAGATGCAACTTTATATTGCATATCATCGGATTATCAGTACACCATGATCACTGGAACTAAATTTAACTGTAAAGCTGTTCTCTGGGATCAAAGACAAAGAAACTATGTACAAGTTAGTATTAGAGTATTCTTCAAGCAACCTCAGTTTATAACTAAATATTTATGATCAATTCTGTACTTTTTCAGCTGTATTTTATGAATCTTCGTAGAATGTCCAGCCCTGTTTATTCTCTCAGTTTTGATAGTACTCATTTATATGGAGCAACGGATCAGCATCTAGTTGAACTCAAATTCTCAGGATATTCTTACAAAGAATGTAATTATAAAGAAATTCTAAAATACGAACAAATAATAGGATAAATCGAAAGTAGCTCAAATTAACTTATATAAAACAGATGTATAATTTATTTAATTCGAATTGTTAGAAAATCGTACTATACTGATTATACAAAATATCTGTATCAATGTATACCCATATAAATTGCGGCACTTTGTAACATGGAATATTAAGCAATTTAACTATACAACAGATTAAAAGAAACTTCATTAATACAATAATTATTAACACTTTATTATGTTAACAAATATTGATTTTTTAAACGATATTTATAAAACGTAGGAAATTTAACTTGACCTACATCGTCTGTAAATTTGTAACAAATTGTACTATTTAAAAAATTGTTATTTCACCGTGCACAACACCCGAAGCACTTTAAGACAAGTATTTGTAATACACGAAAATAAATATATTTATCCAACTAATTTGATATCTTTGTCTCTTCACTTCGTTATTCGATTTGTAATAAAGAAACAATATTTTATTTTATTTATATAACTTATTTGTCTTATTCATAAAGGATATGGATACAATCAGACATTATATGCTGCAAATCCAAACCCAAAATTAAGTATTCCGTTAAGTAACATTTTACAGTGACATAGTAACATCATATCAAAGCATTTTTCTAATCATATAATTCAGAATGCCACCGTGTCTGAAGTACGTTAGGTCTACTTCGGTGTCAAATCGTGTAATTACTTCGAATTTTTTGCCATCGTCAGTGGTAACGGTAATTTTTTGACCAGGCTGACAATTCTCGGGAATTGCTATATCGTATAATTCATAACCGGTCAATCCCAAGGTCTCCGCAGTTTGTCCAGGTAGATATTGTAATGGCACTATACCCATACCTACTAAATTTGACCTGGAAAAGTATGGGAGAGACAATAAAATACCGTGAAACGTAAATATTTATACGGTGCAATTTCACAGTCTCCTTTTTTGGTGGGCAATGGCACACCGAAATTTAGAAATTTAAGAATTTTTTACACTCTGATATTAACAATTTACTAACATACTAACAGTGTCTTTTCATTATTAAAAATTTATATAAGGAGTTTATAATATGAATTATAATATATTCCTAAAGTCTTGGAATCCCATATCCCTATATTTCTAGTTTATTTGATAAAGAAATTTTACCTGTGTATTCTTTCATAAGATTCAGCTATAACTGCTTTAATTCCAAGGAGATATGGCCCTTTCGCAGCCCAATCTCTTGAAGATCCTGATCCATACTCTTTGCCGACAAGAATGATTAAGGGTGTTTGATCTTTACCGTATTTTTCAGCTGCGTCGTAAACATCCATCTATAAAATAATCAGTAATTAAATTTTTGGAGACAATTTACTTTATACTTGCTACAAACCTCTTCTTTAGTAGGAATGTGAATTGTACGTGGTCCAGCTTTTCCAAGAAATTTGTTAAGCAAACGAATGTTAGCGAAGGTGCCCCGTGCCATTACAGCATCATTACCTCGACGAGATCCATAAGAATTAAAATTTTTTGGCGTCAATCTGAAAGCAAGAAAATTAACCAAACGAATAATAATATTATTAATTTATTTATTTTACCAATTATACTTCAGACATACCCCCGACTCGCAAGATAACGTGCTGCTGGAGAATTGCGTGCGATGCTTCCAGCTGGACTAATGTGATCTGTTGTAACAGAATCTCCAAGGTTCAAGAGAACACGTGCTTTACTAATTGGCTTTATTTTTGGCAGCTCCTAAACATTACAAAAATTATAGATTAGCATTAAATGATATATACTCAAATATTGTTAATGTACATATCAGAACATTCAATTTACCTTTTGCAAATTATCAAAGTACGGTGGATTTTTAATGTATGTAGATTCTTCATCCCATGGGTATAATTTACCTTCAGGAGCTACCAAAGAAGCCCAGCTACTGCTACCTTTCTCGATTTTACTATAAACTTCTTTAAACATAGCTGGAATAACATGTTTCTGTTCTACAGCCTGAATTTCTGCTCTAGTCGGCCAAATATCCTGAAGAAATATGGGAGTGCCATCAGCTCGACGACCTAAAATATTCCTTATTGTAAGTCAAGTGTATCAGGTAGCATTCGATGTCGGTTTTTCCAGCGGTACAATTATTCACCTAGTGGTTCCTTTTCAAAATCTATATCCACCGTTCCAGCAATGGCGTAAGCAATTACCAAAAGCGGCGACGCTAAATAATTTGCTCGTGTATTAGGATGAATTCTGCCTTCGAAATTTCGGTTACCAGACAGTACGCCGCAACATACCAGTCCATTCTAATTAAAAGAAAATAATGAGTTAAATCGTTCAATTGACATCTGAATATGAATTCGAACTATCAGATTATTACTTTCTCAATGGCGTCAACTATAACGTCCAGTAGTGGACCACTGTTACCAATACAGGTCATACATCCGTATCCAACGGTGTCAAACCCTAATTTTTTTAAATATGGAACGACCCCGCTTTCTTCTAAGTAATAAGTTACTACTCCTGATCCGGGAGATAGTGATGTTTTAATATAAGGCGCGACGGTTAAACCAGCTTCGACTGCTCTTTTAGCAAGAAGACCTGAAATTGTGAGACAAATTTTTCATTTCTGCAGCTATGTAAAAATTATTCTACAGAATTAATTATTCCATAAGGAATCATTTCAACGAAAACAGTTAATACTATAAAACGTTATATTATTCTTTACCTGCTCCAAGCATGACACTAGGATTGCTAGTGTTAGTACAACTAGTAATTGCAGCAATGACCACCGAACCGTGTCTCAGTTTATAATCCTTGCCTTCGAACTCGAACATAACTACGGTGTCCACCTTTTCAGGGCTTAGGCCAAATCCCTTAAATCCTACCTGGAAACAAATACGGTATACGTGTAATACTTCTATAACTCGTGAAAGCAGATGTAATTCAAACAAGTTTCCAGCAAAATATTTGCACAATCTCATGCAAGCTGACGATAATATACAAACAACTGAAAAATAAATTTTAATACATCCACGCTTAAAAATTACTCAGAAAGTTTGATGACCTAAGAATGTAAATGACCTTTCACATTCTAGAATTCATTGTCCCTCGACTTATTTGCTGAAGAAGCATTTGTACAGCATAAAGCAGCGAATTCTATATTTGTTTCAAAATTCAATATCTTTTTTAACTGTAATTATCTTAATTCATCACAACGTTATTGTAAAATATAATATGTTAACAACAAGTATTACAAATCCTTCAAAATAATTTCATGTTATATTAATTACATTTTATATTTACAAATTTTTAAGGAAATATCTAAATTTAAAATTACTATATAAAATAACAGATGTTGAAAATATCCTCATAATTTTTGTGATTGATATTAATATTGAAAATATGTACACGCTTTGCTGGGACAATCTCTATATAATAGCCATTGTAATTAGTGCCTGGAAGTATTAAAGTCGTTGCCTAAATTGCTAAAGGATCCTTAGCCTGCGAAGGATATCGTTCAAAACAATTACTTTGTTGATGTCATTGTTTGGACTTTTCTCGCATTGAAGACATTATTGCTTTCACAAATTCTATGCCAGCTATCCCCATTCTTTTCAAATGACTAGAAATTAAAGGGAGCCAATACCTCTCGACTAAATGACCTTTACCGTAAAGGGACATTAGACGTTTCAAAATTTAGCAAAGCATTAAAGCGATTGTTCAACGATATAATTTATGGAATAAATAATTTAACGATATAAATAATTTTATAGAAACAATTCGTGCGAACGCGAATACCAATCGTTGCAATACGAGGCAGAGTGAATATCCGTGGACGTATGACAGTGGTATGCAATAAAACGCGTGAGCTTTGCAAAATGAATGGATATTGTATCAGCAATTTTAGCGAGGTTGCACGATGTTCGTGGCCTCATCGACAGTCGTTCGTGTTCTTTGCGAAATTCAAGATCGATCGATCAGTAAGTATAAAAGTAATTTTACAATTATAATATTGCTCATTCAATTTAAACGCTTTTTATGAATAAATATACTTCATGAAATATTACTATTCTATTTAAGTAACTATGAACGTTACGCATTACATTTCTATATCCATACTAAACCATTAAATTTAAAAATTTCTAAATCTCTGAATTTTCACATTTCCGCTTTCACAATCGCGCGTTAGTGTCTGACATTTTAAATCTAGAATTCGCAAAGGAAAATAAAACGCTAGATCCATTATAGTCAATTCGCAAAATCGATGACAAAAGGGCGTCGAATTTCACAGCGCGAAAGAACAGTCAGCTTTCTGATTCACGTGGATGAGTTTTCAGCAAATGTCCTCGCTGTTATAGCATAGTAACGCGATTCCAATGTTGAACATTTTTCAATAGAAATCGATCGGTAACTTGTTTTTAAAATTACGACCGCTCATTGTTGCTTCATCACGTTCGCACGACTATCGTTACCTATTTGAGCCAATGTAAGTGTCATAAACTCCGACTCATTAAAATAAGATAATCTAAAATATACAACACACGTTATTTAATTATTCATATATAAGACTTTAACTTGAATTCCATGTATGATTATTTTAATTGTGGAACTTACTTTAAATAGCAGAAGATAAAAATATTTTTACAGAGCACTGAGTTTAAAGTAAATTATAAAATTTGTAATCAATCAACTTCAATAAGTTGAAAGATACCAATTTGCCTTATTCCATATTAACAATACAAATTGAACCAATGTTAATTTTGACTAAATTGATTTTCAGCTATTCCTGAAAGCAATGTATGATTTCATAGAATATAGGAAAATGGCTCGAACACCCCAGAATAGAAAATCCTCGTCTACCTGACCCGCTGAGGGTATAGGAAATTCGTGGGACATTCATCAGGTTGTAGAGGATGGCTGATGGCCTGCACCGTTTTTTGAAGAGTGGGGACATCCTAAACATATATAAGTGAGGCTTGATGAGCGCGGAGGGTCATCAGTGTACAATTAACGTGCGAGCAGTGAATTACCGTCTTCGAAATCAACTAGTGTCTTCTGTATATTCTAACAGAGATAGTTTGTGTCTTATATCGAAAATATAGTATTAGTGAATATTCTCTAAATTAATTATTTAATTTGTAAATGATAATCAGTCGAGAGGACGTGCTTCCGGAAACGTAATCTGATTAACCAGTGAGGCTGCTGTTGGATGAAATCTCATCCGGTGTGGTTGGATTAATAACCTCACCGGGTAGGATTCATCCAATGTCTGCTTCTAATCTACAATGTCTACCATCAAGTTTATTCGTGCAATTAATTACTACTTTCTTGTTATTAGAGACGAAGTATTCGTCTAGTGTAACGTTGCATTGGATTCGTGACTAGATCGAAATACTCGTCCCTGATAACGAGATTATCAACGTCAAGAAACGTGCTCATCAAAGTATAATACATCGGCAAACAGTCCCGTTTATTTTTCTTTGGTGATCTAACTGTATGGTGAATCGAAAGACCATAAAGCTAGATCAGCAAGGCAAAATGTACGAGACATACCTTCGTGACACAAGACGTCGTGGATAGACAAGGTAACAAATTTTATTGTGGCATTTATGAAAGCTTCGCTTTAGAGACACACCGCAAACAATCTTTTCTAGATGAAAGAGTCCGGAGGAACTGTTGCTGTGATGTGTCATTGACGAAAGATTCATATCACAGCAGTAGTTACCTGGGATTCTTTCTTCTTTCTTCACCGTCACTGAAGAACTTCAGACGCACGCAATCACACTTGGAAACGCGCAAACAGCACCGGTGGATGAAATATCGAAGTACGGCATGGGATGAACGTGATCCTGGTTGACGGTAATGATTGATCGTCACTGGGTTATGTTTGTCCCATACGAATACTGACCAATCATCGCCATTGCATACTACCACGCTAACATTAAACTTCCCATACTACATGTATTAGCGTATTAATATGAATGTAATTTCTTGTGTTAATAATGTAATGATTTAGATTGTAACTGTAACCTTATTAGTAAGGCAATTCTTGAAGTCCTCTTTCATGTCCGACACAGAAACACGATCATGAGGCCTTTTGGGACCACTGACACTGGATACAACCGTTCCTAAATCCAACGTTACTATTTCTGAGAAGATTGGATCTTGATTTGCATTGTCATAATTTCTTAACATTCGCACGGTGGTGAGATACTTCTCAATTCTATCAATATGTTCTTCAGATCTTCCTATAATCATCGTATACGATAAATTAAGATAAATACTAATCATTAATTTTAAACTTTGTCAGAACCACTTACCTGTTTGCCTGAGATATGTTAAACTTTGCTGATCAACTGCAAAGAATCCAACCGTAGCGCCATACTCTGGACACATATTAGATATCGTAGCACGATCAGCTATACTCAATTGAGACACACCTGGACCAAAGAATTCTACGAATTTTCCAACCACTCCAATTTGACGAAGGTTCTAGACGTAAAAATAAGTTTCTTAAAAATTCTTTGAAATTTCGTGGAAATTTGATATACATTAAAAATCTAAATTGTACCTTTGTAATTGTAAGAACTAGATCTGTTGAAGTAGCATACTGATTCAAAACACCTTCTAATTTATAACCCACAACTTGTGGTACCAGCATGGATATTGCTTGACCTAACATAACAGCCTCAGCTTCAATTCCTCCAACACCCCACCCAAGTACACCAAGTCCATTAATCATGGTTGTGTGAGAATCTGTTCCAACTACACTATCTGGATAAAGTAAACTATTCGTATCAAATACAACTCTAGCTAAATACTCTAGATTCACTTGATGTACTATTCCACTTCCTGGAGGAACGATCAACATATTTTCAAATGCTTTGGCTCCCCATTTTAGAAACATGAATCGTTCCTTGTTCCTTTCAAATTCAAGTTCCTCATTTTTTTTTAAAGCATCATTACTAAAATGAGACAAGTTAATAGAATTATAAGATTGTTTTATATCACAATGAAACATAGTACAACATTGAAAATTTACCTTCTAACATAGTCAACTTGTATTGAATGATCAATAACAAGATCTGCTGGACAAATAGGATTTATCTTATCCGGACTAGTTCCTAACCTTTTAACAGCATCTCTCATTGCTGCAAAATCTACTACAGCAGGCACTCCAGTAAAATCCTGCAAGAAGAATTTAGTGAGAAATAAGAAACATCTACAACTTATCTTTCCGAGAGATTTGTACCTGCAATATTACTCGTGCAGGTTTAAAAGCTACTTCTACTCCATCCTTAGAACTCTGGTTAATTTCCCAATCCAAAATTTTTTCTACATCGCTCTGTTTCACTTGAAAGTTGTCACAATTTCTGACAGCACTTTCTAAGAGCACTCTAATAGAGAAAGGTAACCTGTCTATAGAAATTATTTATTTTAACATTTATAATTGTCTTGTAATAATATTTTAAATTAATAAATACATACCATATTTCTTTCCAAAGCTGGAAATATCATAATATTTATATTCTTTAGATCCAACTTTAAGAGTCTTCAATAAATTATTGTAAGGGTTATTTTCTAAAACACACACAATGCAAATTATCTTTCCATCATATCAATTTTCATGTGTATAATACCTTGTAACGTTGAAAATATTCTTTTTATAATAAATATTTTTAACATTGTTTAAGTATTGAATATAAAATTATACTCAATTATACTATTCTTTATTATTGTTATTGTACTATTATATTTTAAATAAATATTAATAAAAGCTACATTACATTTTCATGCAATAGTTATGCTTAAATTATGAAGAAAATATTTATAATATTATGCTTGATTTTGGTTACAAATATTGTTAAATGAAAAACTAGAAATGCTAATCTCAAATAACTGAGTGTGCAAAATGTATAATTTACTTGTCAAATGTAACAGGTGTCATAATTATGTTATGACCCTTTTCAATTTAAAACAAAAAATTTTCCTATATTTAAAACATGCAATAACAATTAATATGCGAATACTGGATGCAGATATACAGAAATAACGTAAGATCATACAATTTAACATGTTTTTTTATCCGGTGACTTTTCATAAATTAATATAATAAATAATGTTATGAGAATTCGATATTTTAATAAATAAATCGACGCTTTGATTGTATAGTATAAGAAAATTAAATTAGACGAATAAGTTAATGTGAACATTCTTTATTTTTTGTTCGTAATTATATTTTCTTCTTAAAATTATTTACGAGCAAACAGAACAGATCTTCGCACTTACCAGCCATGATTGTCACTGTAGCAGTCACGTCGCCCAGTTCGCTTACGAAGCGATAATATTTGTATAGGGTGACATCTTATCAATAAACATTAAAGAGCTTATCTGAAAGAAAGTTTATCTCCTTCATTAAAAGCTATTAAAACATATCATATTACATATTGCTTATTTGCTGACTTATAAGTGTAATATTGATTAATTTATTTACTAAAATTTTATTCTTTTTTCAAATACAATGAATGTTCTTTGTGCGAACACTCTGTGTATTTGACAATCGACAGACAATTCATTATACAGTACGATGTATCGAATGAATTTGATTAAACCATGGACCTAGAAATATAGGTTATCGTTGAACGTGGGACCCATCGCGTGATGAATGTTGATAAAGTAAACCAATATCTAAGTTCTGATTAGTTGCTGTTTGATATAACTTTAAATTGAAAATTTAGAATTTTTTAAATTTGGAATTTCTAAATTTGAAAAGTTATAAATAAGAAATTTCTACAATACTATGTATGTACCAATCAAGTTTAAGCAGTATAGAACGTCCTCTTTATGTAGACTGTACGTGTCTATAATCCTAACATATTCCCTGTTGTAACGAAAAGACAACTGTACACAAAATCATAATAATGTGATGACAAGTACATTAGATTACGTTCCTTTGGTTAAATATTCAGTTTTTTAACGAGTGCATTTCATAAATACTTAATTAAAGATTCAAGATGGAAAGAAGTTTAGAGAAAACATTAGATGATATGTAAGTTCAATGTATAAGAAATCATGTTATTTCTAAAAAGAGTATACATATAAATATTGATGATAACATTATTTACAATGGAAACTTTTAATTAACATTCAACTCATCCTAAATATTAATGTCAAAAGAATACAAAACAAATGTCTGCGCTTAAAAAATCGATCCTTTATTTTTTAATAATACCAATTTCAAAAGTAAAATGACATATTTTTTAATAGAAATAATACAGAAGGTATCATTGGCTGCATCTTGGCTGATCATACAGGATTATGCTTGGGAGGTACTTTTATCAGAGTCAAATTCAATATTTAACTGTTTCGTAATATGATAAAAATAATAAAAACATTTTTAGCTAAAGGCAATGCATCTACTGATAGTGCAGGTATAATTGCAGCCATTGCAGACCAAGTTGCCAAATTAGAACCAAAACTGCCAGCTCCAATTATATCTCTTCAAAATGAAAGCAGGTAATAAAAGTAATTTTTAACATTACACACTTAGTGTTGCTAAAATAAAGTTAATGTATGAAATAATTATTGATGAATCAAGAGATTTATTACCTAACTAAAGTCAAACATTATTTTGAACAAATGGTTATGCTAAATTATAAATATAAAATAGCATTATAAATAATTTTATAGGAAATGTCTTATCCAACGCCAAGGCCCAGTTGTAGGTGCAATTTACAAGGATGTTTCTATATAAAATAGTTTCCATTTACTTAAACTGGTAATATTAATTATATTTAAATAAAACTCAAATTTATCATTTTCTTAATTATATATAGATAAACTTCAAATAATTTTAACATAACTTCAAATTAAAAAAACGTAATATTCTGTTTAAATTATAACAGTATAGAAAATATATAATTATTAAATTTATATAATTTTTTAGGGTTCTGCATTGCAGCACCTTTATAAATAATTTATATGTAAATATCAATAAACCATTATAAATAGAGTTAAGGTCAGTCAACTTTTTTATGTCTGTTCCTTCTTTCATACCACTTGTTTGTACCGAGTCTGATTAGATCATGATGTTCATATATCCAAGATATGAATACTATCAGAAACATTATTACTCCAATACTTAAGTGTAATACTTTCTGATCTGGGAAACAGTAAGTCTGAAATAAAAACATTTAAAATGTAACATACCTTCTAGTAATGTATATAGTAATGAGAAATTATTTATTTACATGAGATATATTGGTGACTAGGGCTGCTATAAGAAGAGAAGCAGAAAATATAGGCTTTGGTACTAATCCTCTTAGTGGACGGTATACTGTATCTTTATATCTTCTATTGATAAAAGTAGTAGAATGTAAAATCCTTAAGAACATGTTTACACAATTTCCAAGAATAAAACCAACTGGCCCAAACCAAATAGCAAACAAGTATGATGTGCACAAAAACGCAATTGATTCATAAACCATTATTAGGTTGCTTTTATTTATAGTTGCACTGTCAGCTGTTGCATTTGTATAACATTCTGTTACTCCATTTATTCCCAAAAGTAAAATAGCTAAACAGTGTACTCGCATTAGAAGTACTGGCAAATGTGAAGTTAATTTTGCACCGCCATATAACCATAGTAGAGTACTTGAATATGATTGTCCAAATACTAAAACAACCAAACCAATGGACATAACAGTTGAACACAAATGTGTAAGAACATTTACACTTTCTTGAATTTTCACCTGAAACATATATTTTTAGTTAATATATACTTATTATATTATAAGTAGATCTACTGATGTGTCACCTACAGGATTTTGATCATTAATTGGTTTATCTCGTTTAACCATTTGGGTAAAATAGAAATACCCACTCTCTTCTATTGGACGGAAAATAAATCTTGCTGCTAAAGAACCTAAATTATTCACAATTTCATATGTTCCCTTCAGAAATATAAAAACATAATTTATTAAAAAGATAATCATGCTGAAGTAAATATTTATTATTAATTAAACACCTGTTCAGTAAATGTTAATACTGGCATTACTGTCATAATTAGCCTTTCTCCTTCTGTTAAAATTTGCTTTAGAATTCCTTGTCTAAAGAAACTCCATGTAAGGATAGTTAGTTTTTTATCTAAATATGATTCCTAAAAAGAAATAACTATTTATATATTCAATGTATAGCAGACACATATTAATACATACTTTATTTTCCAACTGTCCAGGCAAAAAATCCATTATCGTTTGAAATGGAAATTCTTTCATGACATATTCATCACTACTATCTTTCAGTGACATCCTCCTTTTTAATTTATATTTGTTAGTCTTTTTAATATAATAATGAAAGTACATGTAGTGACTGGTAGTACAAAATACTGCTGCAACTAATTGAGCTACACCAAATGCAAGTAATGCATTCTCTGGATTATATAGTATCAATGGAACAAATGTTACTGTGCGGATAGCAATCATAATAGTATCAAGTATAATCTATAAAATGGAATAATTAGAAGAATATTTTGAACTTGGTTTAAATATTTTTAATCCACAGTCTTACTTTTAATCTAACAAATAAAAATGCGCTAGCAACTAATTGAACAATTAAAGATGACAGTTCAATAACACAGGATAAAGCAACTGCCCAAACGGCAAATGTATAATATGATGGTAATGCTTCAGATGTTGTTAAAACATAAAGCCAAATATATCCAAACATTAACGACATTATAATACATATAGGAACCCTGAAACACATTACAAACTAATATATATGATTATCAAATATAATGGATACTTTATAATGAATTAATTTCAGAAACTAACGTCACCCATAATAAATTCACAACTTGGGCCCAATTATGTTCTGCCGTGTTAGTTAAACATGCTTTCATGAATGGTTCTCTAGATAGGAACAAAATCATGGATTCCAATAGTAACAGTCTTACATTTATAACTCCTAAAACTGCTTGACCCACATGTCGAACAACAAAAGCATTTAAAAGAAAAGTAACACCACGACATAGTATCTGAAAGTTGTATAATTGATTTTACCACATATTTAAACACTTTGTAGATGTCAATTTTAAAAATATAAATTTTTAAATACTACCAAAATTTATAGTACATAGGCAAAATAATTTGTGCCTTTACATATGTTTCTTAATATGTTTAACATTAATTTTAATAATTGCTATGTTCATGAAATACCTGAAACACAATATTGAAGGAAGCATTTTCCAAACTGCTTTTCAAAATATTCTGTGACATTTTTTATAAATAATTAAATGAAAGCATAAATCTTTCGAGATTCCCGCCCAAAGAGATGTCAATGAAATTCGAGGTTATGTAAACACTTGAATAGTACTTAAAACATCGAGTGAATCATTTTTTGGAAATTTCGTTCACATTTATAACTGATTGAAATATAGCAAATGCAAAAGCCACGAATTCCTCCGTACTACATGAAGCAGATTTCATGACGTAATTGCGTCAATTCCCTCTATATATAATATCTAGTAATTTTCTGTCACGAATCTTCATCTATTTCCGCTAGTGGAAAACTATTCTCAAAACAAATGCTTCCTCTAACCTAAATGACAATAGAAGTTCGAAATGTATAACATTAGGTTAGTTCTTGCTAGCAGATTACTACAGTAGATTTATTATAGTATTGTTAAAATGATTATCCTGTGAATTAATGTCATAACATAATGGGAACACGTGTTTGTATATTTTACGTTGTTGTTTCATTAACCTGTACGAAAATATTAAAATTCTAAAATAAATTTTCATTAATCTGTCAAAGTACGTATAATCATATTTTGTTATAAAGAAATGAGATCCAGTTTAATAATTAAGTTACATGTTTAATTTATTTTAGATTTTAAATTTTAACGTTCTCCTTTAACAATGTTAAACCGGTAAAAGAATGATATTAAAAAAATGTCAAATGACGGAAATAATCATGGGCAAAATAATATCACGAAAAATGTTTTTATTACATCCCTTGTTGTAAGTAATAATAATTATATGTAATTAACATCATTTTAACTATCATGGGTGTTTTATTAATCATTTATAAGTAATAATTTTTTATGTCATTCCTTATATTTAAAGTTATTTATATAATTTGATAACTTGTATGAATGCGTTTTAAATTCATAACAGTCAGGTGCTGTCGCAGGACTCATATGCGATTTTATATCTTTTCCTTTGGATACTCTCAAAACACGATTACAAAGTCAACAGGGTTTCATAAAGGCAGGTGGTTTTAAACGATTGTACCTAGGTTTGGGTCCAGTTATGATAGGGTCTGCTCCTTCAGGTAAATTTTAAATAAGTTTATTTACCTAAACCAATGATAAGTTTATTTACCTAAACCATCATTTTCAGCTGCCTTATTTTTTATAACATATGAGGGAATAAAAGAAATCTTTCAACATCGTATACCTGAGTACTATCACCCTATTATGCACATGACTGCTGCATCATTAGGAGAAGCAGTAAAAATCTTTTTACTATTATTTTTTTTTTATTTTGTTGTTAAAAAAGGAATATGATGAAGAATTTTTTATCACATAAAAATTTTAAGATGTTGCTAACAGATTGCATGCATTATTCGGGTACCAGTTGAGGTGGTGAAACAAAGAAAACAAGTACTTATAGAAGATACTGACAAATTACCAATAAAAACATTATATCGAGGTTATGGAAGTACAGTAATCCGAGATTTACCACTGGGTTTGATTCAATTACCACTTTGGGAATATTTTAAGCTATGTTGGAAAAGAGTAGTAGGACGCGAATGCTCTGTTATGGAAGGTGCCATCTGTGGCTCATTATCAGGTAGAAATATTGATTAAATTATAAATATAATGTACTGTTTATACAAGCACTAATTTCTGTAGTTGCTATATCTGCAATTGTAACTACACCTTTGGATGTTGCAAAAACTAGGATAATGTTATCAAATGCATCAGCAAAAAAAGATGAAGTAAAAATATGTGCAATGATAAAAACGATTTATCAAGAACATGGTACTAAAGGGTATGGCAATGGGTATATTCTTTGAATAACTGACTTTTTTTTTTGTTACACATATAGTAATTGTTGACAAATATCTTTAGGCTTTTTGCAGGTTTCACACCGAGAGTGGGTGGTTTTACTCTTAGTGGATTTATATTTTTCGGTGTTTACGAAAAAGTTAGAGAAATTTGCATTTCGTCTTTATCACAAGAGCACTAAGAGGAATACCTTGATAAATATATTATTATATACAGCTTATCAATAGATCATAACTTACTACAAGAGGTAACTGCATTATGTCTAACATTTTGATAGAGTATTGATAGAATATTTTAAGTATTTTTCAAATGAAACAATAGTTTAATTAATATAATATTTTTTATTACAGATCTCAATATTCATATTGTAATAAAACTTCATATTCAAAAAAGGCACAAGATATGACACATTTAAAAATAGTTGCAATTTACATTTTAACTGTTAATAATGACATGATATACTACAAATTTTCAAAATACTTACCAATTTTCAAATTAAATTTTATGATAATGAAAGAAGCTTCTTCAATTATGCGTCAGAAACAGTATTATGATTATTTTCATAGACTTTGAAGGAAGAAACACATTATTAAGCACATGTAAAATATTAATGTATTTAAGAAAAAGTCCTTTAACAGGAAATATAAATTCCCTTATAGTTAAGTTTAATATTACACCTTAAAGTGTTCAGGTGTAATGTACTGCACATTGATTTACGCTTATATCTATTTATTCAAAGTACTGTGATATATGAAAGACGAAAGAATTATGATAATTCTTAATACTGATTATATATTTATTAACAACAATGTGTTCCTTTAGATTTATTACTTATATCAATTGTTTCCTCTAATATGGGTGCATTTTCTGGATCAGATGCAAAGTCTTGAGCAATTTCATTAAACAATTCAGCTATAAAAATTAATAAATAAATATGTGTAATATGATATTAATAAATGTTAAACATATATATACTTACCAACATTTTCTCCAGTTTTACTAGATGTTATAAAAAACTTAGACTGAATGCCTGCAGCATATGTTTCTACAACATCTATATCAGGAGAAGCAACTACACCATGCTGCAAGATATCCTTTTTTGTAGCACAAATGTAAATTTTACAGCCTTCTTCAACAGACCTAAGTTCTTTTACCCAGTATTTTGCTTTTTGAAATGTATTTGATTTTGTAATATCATAACATACTACAGCTGCTTTTGCACCACGATAATATAATTTAATCATAGCATTATATCTACAGAAATAGATTATATAAATTATTTCAAAATAACAAATTTTGCATTGTAAACATATAATAATTACTCACTTTTCACTGCCTGCTGTATCCCATATTCCCATGATAAGCTTTTTTCCATCGACTTGCATTTGCTTCGCTGCAAATGCAGCTCCTATAGTCTAAGGAAAGCGGAACTGAATTAATTTGTTTTGTGATGGATCTCCTAGACGATTCTCAGTGCAAATCTTAGTAACGCTATTTTAGAATATTTCTTCCATGCCGCGGACTAAGAGAAACAAGACGGCCTAAATTAGTATGTTTTCTAAGTTAATTTTACAAAGAGCGATTGTTACCTAGCTCCTCACACTACTCTAAGTACTTTATAGGAATATGTGATTAATTTGCGCACGGAGTAGTTTTTGTTATTAGAATGATACTTACATTTTGGTATGACAGACTTTCATTGAATCTTTCATTCACGAAACGTTCTACAAGGCTAGTTTTTCCTACAGCCGCGTTACCTAGTAAAACAACTTTTAAATCAACGCGACTCATACTTTATTTGTCGTTGAAACTTTTAGAGTGCGAAGTACTGCTGTAAAATAAATTCTATCTTTGTAACATTTAGGTTAATGTAATCATTAACGCATTTTATACTAAGAATCTATCAGCAATTTATATTTATGTGATATAAACTTTAAATCGATTATATTGGCGTTTAATACGTATAACTTTTCCATCAGTGATTCAGCATTGTTATCTGTTTGAAATAGATAATTTAACCAAAGCGAGTTGTGTTTTTAACCAAACAGCAATATTCGATATTTGTAGATGGCGTTATTGTGTACAGTATGGACTTTGAAGCTTGCTCATAATAACGATACGTGGGAAAAAATAATTACACCTTGTTCATTTTAGAATTTTTACATTTTATCTTTTATAACTTCTAATAAATACAATTTTAAATAAATTATAACATACAGGGTTTCAAACTTCTTGAAAGTTACTTAAAAATAATGACTACCTTTTTAATCAATTATTTTACTTTTTTTATAAACAAAAACTAATTTTTAACGTCAAAAACTGAAACTAGTAAAACCTCTTGTATGTATTTACGTAATGTTAGAAATTTATAATAAATTTCTTATTAACATTACTTAGCTTTTCCTTGTGCAGCAACTGCAGCCATTGCAGCTTTTACAGTTTCTTCATCGCCTAAAAATTTCATGGATACAACAGGCTTAAAGTTTTCGTCTAATTCATAAACGAATGGAATACCAGTTGGTAAATTTAAACCCATGATTGCATCATTGGACATTTCTGAAAAGGAAAATGTTATTAATCTCATGCTTTCAAAATAGTTATCTATGTATAAAAATAAAACTACATACGATCTAAATGCTTTACTATGCCACGTAAACTGTTTCCATGAGCAGCAATGATAATTTTCTTTCCCTCCTTTAATTGGGGGATAATAGTATTATTCCAGTATGGTAATGTCCTTTCAATTGTTAATTTTAACGATTCAAATTTAGGGAATTCTTCTGGTTTTGGCTCAGCAGCATATCTGGCATCTTTGACTATTGTTTCATAATATTTGTGATCTGGTTCCATGGGTGGAGGAGGTACATCAAACGATCTTCTCCAAATTTGTACTTGTTCTTCACCATATTTAGCAGCAGTTTCAGCTTTATTCATGCCAGTTAAACCACCATAATGACGTTCATTAAGGCGCCATGTTTTATGAACCGGAATGTTTTCTTGACCTATTTCTTTAAGAATTGCTTTCAAAGTTTCTTGTGCTCTAGTTAATACTGAAGTATGGGCAACATCAAAGGTATATCCTGCATCTTTAACTGCTTTTCCTGCAGAAACTGCTTCAGATTTACCTACAATTACAAATATACTTAATAATATTATCAATGTTAATTACATACTAATCATTTAAGATAATCACATAGCCAGTTGTAATTTTCTATTGATATCCAAAAAGTTTAATTAACGCACTTTCAACTCTATATTTTAAAAATTATTACATCATTATAACAAACTTTATTAACTGTTTCAAATGCATATAAAATTTTCACACTGAAAATACTATTATTTATTAATAATGTTTCAAATTGTTTGACCTTTTGCCCTTGAAGCTTTACATTAGAAATTTTCACGAAAAATGACTTACCCTTATCGGATAAATTGGCATCGTACCATCCACAAAATAAATTCAATTTATTCCATTCACTTTCTCCATGGCGTACCATAACAATCGTATATTTCGACATTTTTTTATTAGAATAGTTAGCAGCACGTAAACAGGAAATACGATTCGTGAACAATCCCTGCTCAATATTTCTGTACAACTGTTTCAGCCAATAGCCCCCACCACCTGTCACATCTTTCAATCGCGTGAGCATTATGTTTGAACTTATATACAAATTGTATAACTGATCAAATACGTCTTCCGCTACATCGAGCAAGAAAAATTATCTTTTGAAGAATGTTATGAAACGAGTGATATGCATTTATAAATATTAATATATCAGTTATTCTCTGTACAAGTTGTACGATACACTTTTTCGCGCCATTGTCAATATGCTTGAAATCAGGAGAAAATAGTAGCGTTTCGCGCAACTCGAATGAGCTCGAAAAGTTTCTTCTTTATTTGTACTACCCTCTCCATTCCGCACTTTTCACTCCAGCGACTGTATACACGGTGAACAAAATACATGAATAATGATGTAGGAGATCATACTAAAAGAATAATTAATTATTGAGTAACTTATAAATTTAGGAATTTAGAAATTTAGAAATTTGAAAATTTAAGTGTTTGGTATTATGGATCTTTACGAACTTGGGCATTTAATAAAGTTTGAGGATTTAGAACTTAAGAAATTTAAAACTAGGAATTTAAAAATTTATGAGTTTGAAGTTTTGAAAATTTGAATCACTGGGTACATGCGCTCAGCCATAAAGGCACATGCGCGTTTTTGCTACATAGCAGGAACTTTTAAAAAATGAGTGTTTCTGGGTGTAAGGCGGCGCCACTGGGTTGTACCATAGCAACTCATCCCGATGTCGTCGTGAAAGCTTTCAACACTATGAGCCAGTGAAGTGTATCTGTCGGACAGTGGCGTGAAAATGGCGGTGTAAAATGGCAGGACGTAGATCGACGTTGACAAATGCCGATTCCCTATCGGGATCTGGAAACACAGATCCTTTGAGGGAACTTTTTGAAGCATGTAAAACTGGAGACCTTGCGAGGGTAAAGGCGTTGGTTACACCGAAGACGGTCAATGCTCGAGACACTGCCGGACGCAAGTCCACCCCCCTGCATTTTGCAGCTGGTGAGCAAAATTTTTGCATCACCTCTTACTGTCCTATCACATTGATGCAATTCTATATCCAATTCAAGATTTTTCTTGATACATTATCTTTGATTGAAAGCACAGTTTTTCGTTGTCAACATGAAATGGTTCAAAGACTTGTTTTCAATGCTGTCATCAACAGTTTATTATAATTTTATTCTGTAAGACACAATTTTTACCAAGAATTTTATATTATTTTTATTTAATTAGTAGATTTTGTTATTGATCATACATTAACATATTTGTTGTGACATAAAATGATAAGATTTGTAAAGACATTTATTTTTTCATAATTTCAACATAGGTTACGGTAGAAGAGACGTAGTAGAATTTTTGTTATCTGCTGGAGCATCTATTCAAGCACGTGATGATGGAGGTTTACATCCTTTGCACAATGCTTGTTCTTTCGGACATTCTGATGTTGTGAGACTCCTTTTAGAAGCAGGAGCTAATCCAAATACTAGGGACAACTGGAATTATACCCCTCTGCATGAAGCTGCAATTAAAGTATATTTTCATTTTATTTACTTTACTAATGCTATGTTTGTAATTATATAATATTTTATATTTCAATTATTTTGATAGGGTAAAATTGATGTGTGTATTGCTTTGCTACAACATGGCGCAGATGCAAATATCAGAAATACAGAAGGAAAAACTGCATTAGAACTAGCAGATCCTGCAACTAAGCCAGTATTAACAGGAGAATATAAAAAGGATGAATTATTAGAAGCAGCAAGATCAGGAAATGAAGAACGTCTTTTACAACTTTTGAATCCCTTAAATGTCAATTGCCATGCAAGTGATGGCAGAAGATCTACCCCTTTGCATTTAGCTGCTGGATATAATCGATCTAGAGTGGTGCAAATTTTGCTGCAGAATGGTGCAGATGTGCACGCAAAAGATAAAGGGTATATATTTTAATCTTTAATAAATTAAAGGAAACAAATGGATATTTATTTACTTCTGTAATATTACAGAGGTCTGGTTCCACTTCATAATGCCTGTTCATATGGTCACTTTGAAGTAACTGAAGCGCTTCTTAAACACGGTGCAGCGGTTAATGCCAGTGATTTATGGGCATTCACTCCATTACACGAAGCTGCTAGTAAATCTAGAGCTGAGGTGTGTTCGTTACTGCTAAGCGAGGGTGCGGATCCGACTCAATTAAACTGTCACAGTAAAAGCGCCATCGACGTAGCCCCTACATTGGAATTACAAGAAAGATTGGCATGTATGTTTAGCAGTTGAATATTATATTTTTTTTTCACAGAAATCCACACAGAACATGACTTTGTTAGATACACTTTAATTGTAGACGAATACAAGGGACACTGCCTCTTGGATGCCTGCAGGCAGGCAGATCTTACTAAATTAAAAAAGTACCTGTCCCAAGAAGTTGTAAATTTTAAACACCCATATACTGGGGATACACCACTGCACTGTGCCGTTGCATCTCCTTATCCCAAGAGAAAACAAGTAATAGAATCTTTGATTAGGAAAAATGCTGCCTTAAATGAGAAAAATAAAGACTTTCTTACACCTCTTCATGTTGCTACCGATCATTCTCATTATGATGCAATGGATGTGCTACTTAGACATAATGCAAAAGTCAATGCTTTAGATGGATTAGGGCAAACTGCACTACACAGGTATCGTGTATAAAGCATTTGAAGTTTTTTTTTATTTGTACTGTATGGGAAAGTATTTGATTTTTTTTTATCTGAAATATTGTTACATAAACAGGTGTGTTAGAGAAGACAATGTGCAAGCTTGCAGAATATTGTTATCATACAATGTTGATCCATCTATAGTATCGCTTCAGGGCTATACTGCAGCACAAGTAGCTGCAGAAAATGTCCTTAAAATATTGCAAGGTTCGAAACCAATTCACTTCGGATACAAATCTTTTCAGCCAAAGAATGTTTCTGTTCTCATTTTTGTTTTATAGATCCACCAAGCGCGACGGACGACGCGGAAGCACAGCTGTTAGAAGCAAGTAAGTCGGGCGATTTGGCGGCAGTCGAAAGAATTTTACAAACGAATCCACACGCTGTAAATTGTCGTGACTTAGATGGTCGGCACTCCACGCCGCTGCATTTCGCAGCGGGATTTAATAGAGTGCCTGTAGTGGAATATTTATTGGCACATGGAGCAGATGTACACGCCAAAGATAAAGGGTTAGCCTTCCTTTTCTAAACAGTAACCATAATTAAAATGCAGCCGTATAAATATATTTAATCTCTAACTTTCAGTGGACTTGTTCCCTTACACAATGCCTGCTCTTATGGTCATTATGAAGTAACGGAATTATTAGTAAAACATGGTGCATCGGTAAATGTCGCGGATTTGTGGAAATTCACCCCACTACACGAAGCAGCTGCTAAAGGAAAATATGAAATTGTTCGTTTATTATTAAGACACGGTGCAGATGCTACCAAAAAGAACAGAGACGGAGCAACACCTTTGGATCTAGTGAGAGACGGTGATCAAGATGTAGCTGACTTATTACGAGGAAACAGTGCACTTTTAGATGCAGCAAAGAAAGGAAATTTGGCGAGAGTACAGCGACTCGTTACACAGGACAATATTAATTGTAGAGATGCGCAAGGTCGTAACAGTACTCCATTGCATTTAGCTGGTATGTTATATTGTTTCTTCATTTTCCGCTCATACGTGGTATTTTGTACCGTTTAATTTGCTTGTATTTTAACGCAGCGGGATACAATAATTTGGAAGTGGCAGAATTCTTGCTTGAACGTGGGGCAGATGTGAATGCTCAAGATAAAGGAGGATTGATACCTTTGCACAACGCTTCAAGCTACGGTCATTTAGATATCGCTGCATTACTCATTAAATACAATACTGTAGTCAACGCTACTGACAAATGGGGCTTTACACCACTTCACGAGGCAGCGCAGAAAGGGAGAACGCAGTTGTGTGCTCTTTTATTAGCACATGGTGCAGACCCCTTTTCCAAAAATCAAGAGGGACAGACTCCTTTGGATTTAGCTAGCGCTGACGATGTGAGGTGCTTATTGCAAGATGCTATGGCTTCGCAGCAAGTAGTACCATCAATACCATCTGGTAATAGTGGCGTTGGAGTTGCCATTAATATGAATAGTAATAATAATAACACTATTAATAGTAGACCACCAAGTATCGTTGCGGGTAAATGCATTTTGATTACGATATATGTACATATACATATATACTTGTACACTTTTTTATTGTTAAAATTTATCAGTTCCAGTTACTCCATCTCCACCGCTCACTCAAGAAACTGTTATTATGCCTTCTGGCACAGCCATGACTTTATGCGTACCACTTGCAAGACCGTCTTCTTGTTTGAGCCCAATGCCACCATCAGAAACGTGCTCTGAAAGGGATTCTAAGGATTCTAAAGACAATTCGATCATTACAACTGTGGCTGGTTTTTTACAAAGTCTTGGTTTAGAACATTTATTAGAATTGTTTGAACGTGAACAGATTACATTGGACATATTAGCAGAAATGGGTCATGAGGATTTGAAACAAGTTGGAGTATCTGCGTATGGTTATAGGCACAAATTAATCAAAGGGATGGAAAAACTTTTAAACACAACTGCTGGTACGCCTTGGCAACCGACTATTACACCCGGAACACTATTGGTAGACTTATTAGCGGAAGATAAAGAATTCTTAGCTGTCGAAGAAGAAATGCAAAGTACCATTAGACAGCACAGAGATAATGGTCATTCTGGGGGTATATTTTCTCGATATAACATAGTTAGGGTATGTCTTGTATATTGTAATAGAGAAATAACAAATATGAATAGTAATTATAATAATTTTTATTCGATTGCTCTTTAATGTAGATACAAAAGGTACAGAACCGAAAATTATGGGAACGTTATGCGCATAGAAGGCAAGAAGTTGCGGAAGAAGTTGGTGCGGCAGCACCTTCCTCACCGAGTACTGGTGCCAGAACTACTCCTGGATCGAGTTTACCACAAGCAAACGAAAGAATGTTATTCCATGGTAGTCCATTTATCAATGCTATCGTTCAGAAAGGTTTTGATGAACGACATGCGTATATTGGTGGTATGTTTGGCGCTGGAATTTATTTTGCTGAACATAGTAGCAAAAGTAATCAATACGTATATGGCATATGCGGGGGTACTGGATGTCCAGCTCATAAAGACCGAAGTTGTTATATCTGCCACAGGTGAGATACATGTAAAGAAAGTATTATACGTATTTATGATGGGCACTGACGTGCCACAGTATGTGTAATGATGAAGAGATTTTAAATTTTTGAATTGAGGAATTTACTACACATTACTGATTTGATCTTACATAATTTTTCAGACATTTATTACTTTGTCGTGTTACATTGGGAAAGTCGTTTTTACAATTTTCTGCGATGAAGAT
Source organism: Megachile rotundata (assembly GCF_050947335.1). NCBI lineage: Eukaryota > Metazoa > Arthropoda > Insecta > Hymenoptera > Megachilidae > Megachile > Megachile rotundata. The sequence continues at coordinate 11,751,190 of NC_134995.1, forward strand.
GGCTCATGCACCACCAGGACACCACAGTGTGATGGGTAGACCATCGCAAGGTGGTTTAGCATTCCCTGAATATGTAGTCTATAGAGGCGAACAAGCATATCCAGAATATCTCATTACATACCAAATTGCAAGACCTCAACAAGAAAGCGGAGAAAACGAAAGCGTCGAGGAACGGTGATCAGAAGAGTCCAGCCCAGCGGCGAGATTGCGAAGTCTTTGTTGCTGCCAGAGACCTAGAACGTGTAACACTCTGTCTTAAATCTAGTTGGAACAAATCATGATTTCCTTTGGAATCAATTCTTCCATTTTTTATCTTCTTTAGCCGAGGTAGAAAAGTCATGAGTGAGTGTACGATGCAGGTGATTTATAAGTGAATTTTGTCGATGTATTTATCGAACCTATTCATTCAAATCTGAAAGGAGACAATTAATAGGACATTTAATTTTTAGCATTTATTTTGTGATAATATACTGGTCTGATTCGACCACGCAATCGTATACATGCCTGATTATTAGTGTATATTGACTGCAGTGTATATATATCAGTATGAATTAGAATTAATCGAACACCAGCATGATTTTTTATGTAAATTTATATGTCGATACACATATTGACATGTACATTTATCTTTGTTAATAATTAAGAAATTTCAATTCTCACGCCTAAGTACCGATTGATTATGGTGTGATTGGAATATCTTAAAAAGATTAAGTATATGCGTTTAAGAAAAACATAAAATTTCTACGTATTAATTTAAAAGTAAACAATTGTGCTGGTTAAAACAACTGTTTCGATTACGTACGTTATAGGTAAAGTCCGCGGGTAAACGTTTAATTTGTAAATAGTTAGAAATATAAATCTTTGTAATGTAATCATGAGCACAATTCACGCGATCAAATCATTAGGAAGGATTATAAAAAATCGTATTTTCTTAAACTTCGAGACGAACTAATTGAATCAACTGTGATTACGTTTACGATAGATTATGTGAAATTATTGATACAACGAAAGGTATTATTATTTAGTATTCGTATCATTCGCACAGAATCTCCGTTTCATCATGCAAGACAAATTAATGAAGGTACACTTTAATTAGATTCTGGGCTTTACCTTTAACATGTATATACATACGCGAGTATTTTATATATATTCGGTTGATATTTCGAACATGGAATAAGATTGATTCACATTGTCAACATTATCAACAGGGTTCCTATAAGCTCGTAGTAATTTTGAATACTGTACATAAATATACATTGTATTGTACGTAAATTTTTCCTTTTCAACGAAACACACCAATCACTCATTCAGGTTTCTTTTGGAGACTTCAGATGATCAATATATGTATTGTCAATATTTTAGGATTTTCAATATGCAATAACAATATTGAAATATTGGCAATGTGTACAAGTTGTGGATCGAAGATTTGACACTTCAAAAATTTATGGCCAGTGCCTATTGACAGTACTGAAATACCAACAATGTATATTAATCGTCTTAGGCCTCCAATGCGTTTATGCGAACATAGTTTGGTTTCTCTCAGGTGATAAAGAAATGCGTGTTGCACTTTTTATTCAATTTTAATTAAATACCATCTGTTACAACGAAGTCACTTTCCTTTTTCTTGTGCGTCTATAGTAATATAAACATTTAAACAGCAAGAAAAACAGTAAGGTATTTGAATGCGAAACAAAATTATAATTTTTTCGTTTGTGTACAACTTTGAACGATGGATGATGATATTGTATAAACGAAAAAATATTCTTAGCATTATTATTTATTGGAATCGCTAAAGTGATCTCTTTAAATAATAGAAATAATCATGCTTCGATTAATTTCTTATAATAAATGAAAGACAAAAAAGAAGAAACATCCGAATATGCGGTTGTACGAGTGTGAAATACAAGAGAAATTCTTTTTCTTTTCATGGAATCTTGACACACACTCTTGGTTATTATTTAGGTGACGGTTTTATTTATGGGTGTATAGATGAAATATGTGTTCGTTTAATAAGTGCTCAAGGCGATGCAACAAATCCATGTTTGTTAATTCTGTATTCTTACATGAAGATACAGAATAACCGAGTATTGTAAACCAACATACAACAAATTTCTGTCCTTGTATTTACTGTATTCAGCAGTCGACGAGCGTATTTAAATTTCGTATGCTTTGACTGTAAGAAGATAGACTGATTCTAAGAAGAAAAAAAACATTTTACCGTTACGTCCAATTTTATACTTTTTTTTTCGTTTCTTTGCCTAACGACTGACTACTCATGAGAAGAAGTATTTATTTCAATAAACGAAGGCAACGTCAAAAGAAAAGAAAAATTGAATTAATGTTGTCCTTCGTGTAATCATTTTTTTACATTTTGTATCATAGTTTGAGGTGTATCAAGTTTTCATTTGTAATCTTTCGCTCAGTATGACAATAGACTTAACGAAGCACACTACCGTATAATAGAACTTTTACATTGAAGAAATGTGGCAGGGTATTATGTTACCAAGAGAACTCGTTTATACCTGCGTTTACCTATACGTGAGACAATGACGAAGAAATAAACGAGTCTGTTTTATTTCTGTACTGTACTGTCGTTAAATAATTCATACATGCTTTAACTGTGTGTTACGGATAATGCTACTTTATCAGAGCAAGATAAGAATTTGGTGTGAATAGGTAGGCATCAGGGTGGATCTGGTCCCCCCAAAATATGGATGCAAGATATTTCCTCATAAAAGAAATTTTCAAAATTCTAAACTCCTAAATATTACTTGACCACGTATGATGTGGAAAAAACTTGACAATATTAGAACTAGGGGATCTGAACCATCCCAACCAAAAATCCTAATTATGCCAAACAAGATAATACCAATTTTCTATATGCATTTTTCAGTACACATAATTTGGTGTCACAGTGATACAAATTATTATCTGTAGTATTTATAAAATATTTGAACAAACATCAATTTATTTTATGATTAATCATTTTTGGACAAATTTACTAAAATTGGAAAGGATGTTTTGAAAATTCAAATATGGCGGGCAAACAAGTAATCGGTTCTATGTTATACAATACAGAGACATATTTAAAAATAAACAAACAGAATGATATCTAATATCAATTTTTTGACATGTACAATATTTTTCGAAATAATGTAATTATTATACATAATATCATATAAATATTTTATTAGTAACACAAATTTCCGGTTTTACTATGAATACAAATTTAAAGATGGGAGAGTTTAGAAAGTATTATACAATTTTTAAATATACAATTTAAATTTTTATCATATTTTAAGAGAGAAAAACATGTACACTAATTCATAAAAAATAACTATTTGTTAGGAATATGCGGGTACCCAGAATTATGAACACGGTTCAGTTCGATAAAATATTTATTTGAAATTGCGTTTAAAATATGAGATACGTATCATATTTATTGATTTCGAGTACAAGAGTACTTCATATCAGAAAGCTACAAATTTTGAAATTTCGAAAATTCCGCAGCCCCAAGCATTCGGATATGTATATACTATTTCTATCGATATTGTTCGAATTTTTCCGAACCCGAGTCAAAGCTCGGGTATATACACGATTAGGCTACCCGCTCATTCCCACTGCTATTTATCTACAGAATGTTATTTTTAGGAAACGCGTGGACAAAAGTTAAGAAAAATTCAGGTAAAAACCGGTACTCTCGATGATTGTTGACATCTCCGTCTTTTTCTTGGTTCCTATTAACTTCTGGCCTACGAATCAGGTCTGTCGCCGGCATGCTATAAGAATGCCGGACACGTGGCTAAGCAGTTCTCTGATTCGTAGATTTAACGCGATCACGTGAAACGCACGAGGTTAAAACAGCGCATGCGCAGAACGAACATTGCCGATTCGTCGGCGACCTGCTGTCAGATGAACGAGACACCGGTCCACAAGTCAGACGCAGTTGGAACGAGGACTAGGTTAAGTCGCGCGGTTTGCGTCGGCAACCAGTAACAGAGGTACCTCAAAAGCCTCTTGCGTCCAATAAAAAAAGACTCCACGGAAATAAATCCGTAAGTGTCTTATAACTAGGATGAATCGAAATTCGTGACACTCATTAAACCGGTATAAGCGATGCACCACATCGTTTTCATCGCGTGAAAATCATCCATACGGTTTCCGGCAATTTATAATCGATTTGTTACGTGTTTTTCGTTCGGGAAATTTATTTAAATACTGCAATGTGTTCACTTCGACTATATTAAAGAAGATAATACCGAGCTCCTGTCATTTTTGAAATCGAAGATCGAAGATTTGTAAGTCTGGACTAAAAACTTCAGGATTTTTGGAAGACATCCCCGTACACGTTTGGAAGAAAAGTGCATAAAAGTTCAGCCCCGTTTCATCCCACTTTCCGGTGGAACTGCTCCCAAGTTGTAACAATACAAGTAAGCAGTTTTTTCTTTCTTTTCGTTTACTTTTTCTGCTTAAATTATATTTTATCATGAGACAGTGTTATATTTGAGAACTGATATTAATAAATTAAATAATAGTATTGTACATACAATGTACTACATTATTTTGGCACAATGTACATTTAGCTGAAATATAGGATTTTTTTAATAAGGACAAACGTAGAGGGTGGAGTCCTTATATTTGAAAACTTTTAAACCCCAAAATTTATAAATTTTCTAAGGGATCAAATTTCCAAGTTAAATACTGTAATTTCTATTCCATGTTTACTATGTTCTAAGCTTTCAAATCTTTTAAATTTCCAAATTCTGAAATTTGCATATTTTTATTTTGGAAAACTTGCCAACGAAAAACCAACGGTGGTGCCCTTTTTCCCTACATCGCCATTTTCCCTGCGGAAGCGTACTACACTCGCTGTGTCGTAATTTATTTACAACGCGGTGCATGAAAGTATTCGATGGCTCATCTGCAACAATTTATTATGCAACACTAATAGCGTAGAATTACTTAACCGTTACCAATTGCAGAGCTATGCAACTATAATTTTAGATAAAGTTCGTTCGAATTTAGTCTGGCGTGATGCTTTTCTTAGTATTGGTATTATCTTACGCGAGAAAGACTTTGTTTACAAACAAACTTTGAGATAACATTCGCGACGAAAATTACGAATGTCAGACGAAAAGTAAACGCCCAGTTTATCGGCACGTACTTCTACTATCTTATATACATAATTATATCGTGATCGTCTACTAAATTTAACCGGTTAATTGCGTTAGAACAATAGGAAAACCGCACGCGTTTCTCGGGAAACACGTGCGTAAGATAATGAACGGGAAAAAACGAAAGTATTGTGTAGGGGTATGCAGAAAGCTGCTGTTGCACGCCTATCTGAATTTCAAAAAAATGCTTTTATCGTGGCAGCAAAGAAAAGAAATTGACAGGACCGATTAGCGGGCTGGTTATGACTGGGAAGAACATTATTAGCAATGTTATTGTTTAATCTACTTCGACGTTTTGAATGACGCGGAGGGATTGATTGGCGGACTCCTGACCTCACGACAACGGAAATAAATAAATATTACTCGCATTCTTTTTCTCATTCTTACACCGATTGTAACTAAATTTCTTTTAAGTCGTACGATTCGATTATTTTATATTATGCATAGTAGCAACCTAACTTAATGTCAGTATTTATAACCTAATATTTTTTCTTGGTCACGATTAACGTATAAGAAAATCAGAATTTGTGGAAATAATGTTGATGTTTTATTGGAATCGTGTTTCGAGTATGTTGACCAATTTCTTCTCGCAACCGGCTTGACTGCTCTTTTAAAAGAGCACCTTGTTCGTTTTTCAATACGCATGCGCGCGTGCTTTGTACCCCCGCATTCAGGGCCGGTTGACGGTAAATGGTACATCCGGTGAAACCATTCTTTGGCGCGTCCTTACTAATTTTTTAAGACTTGCAAATTAATCTGTCACTCTAAGTATACAAATTTTACATTTTCCAAGTTTTCATGGTCTCCAATTCTGAAGTTCTCGAATTTTTAAGTATTCAAATTCTTAAACTTAATTTCCAAATCCTTAATTTTTTTAATTTGAATTTACCGCGCTGTACCGGGTACACGCCTATTCTTCGGTCACTCGTCTCTCGTAAACGCCTACATCTTGGAAACAATTATGCGGACACAAAACGAGTTGTACGCACGCAGAAAATTCCTACGCGTAAACTGTAATATATGCACTTCCGGAGAAAGCTGCAGAGAGCGTTGTAATTTGCATCATTTTACAAGATGCGAGGACCTCCCTCAAATATTTTGAAGGGCTCGCAAACCTACTAATGGTTAAAAGATACCAAATATTCACATACATATAATGCTTAAAAGATAACAAATATTAATATCCATAATGTCTACAAGATAAGTAAGTATTTATAGTCGAGTTAATGATTACAGAGCATATGTTTATATAGCCGAATTTTTATTTTGAATGTAGTCCACTTAAATAAGTCAGGTTTTTTTCTCTCGATTGGTGTAGTCGATAAGTTCCAGACAAGGTACGATACACTGCGGTGAACGTACGGGTGGAGTTTGTTGCTCCTTTGAGTCTTACGCAATATCTGTTCGTTTCAAATGTGACGATTTTAGGAACCACATGATCCATGAATGATATGACAAACTTTAAGTGAAACTCATATGGGACTTTTTGTACTTGACCCTACTTTCTCTTTAAAAAAATCTAGACTTATAAGCCTGCATGAGTTTAAATTTTAAATTACCTATAAAATTGAATCGGTATTGTTATCATTCATATAGCAGATAAAATTAATTCTCCAAGCGATTACAATTAAGTTTGGAAATGAATTGTTGCGTGACGCGAGACACGCATTAAATTATGCTCGAGCATTTGTTCTTACGTACACGTTACGTTGTACATGATTTATGTTTCACTATGGGTCGGCGTATCAACGCTTCACGGTATATTGTTCCACATATAAATCAGCGAGAGTCAAAAGGCTATCATTTTCACCCATGCTTGAAGAATCCCCGATGTTTCTTTAAGTAATTATACCCTAAACGCAATTTATCGTTATCGTTCGTGTAAATTTAGAACTACAACGGCGACTCGCGTGTATTTTAATCGAGTCGCTCCGGACATCTTGAATATCGCATTTTTCTTTCATCGATTAGAAATAGACCATTGGCAAATTGTCACGTGCCTAGTAATGTTGCGGTCGTCGTATATTTGTTTTATTGGCTCGTTAAGTGGAAAATTAAAAAAATGTAAGTTAATCCGACGAGCAGATAAATATACGTTTGATTTCAGTTTATCTTGGAATGCGGTTCTTCCTATTATCGTTACACAATAGCGTCTCACGTGATGCGTAAGGGTGTGTTTGAAACAGATAAACAAAAATGTAACGCAAGAACAATAGGAAACGTTACATTGCATTACGTCGAATTGATTAAATTGTTAAACATTCCAAGGTTTACACTGCAATTTGACGAAGCGAAACGAAGAAAGAAGAATAAGCATTCGTTCGCTTAATCTAAACGCACCCTAACGCTATGCACACTGCATCTTCATGGTTTCGGTGATTAAACTTTGTCCGGTAAGATTCCGCGCTCTGGAGGGTGGCGTGTTAGCGTCGGCAAGGATATATATCGGTTATCAGGCTTCTTCGAACCAGAAACACGACGATTGATAACAACAAAGGACCGACCTCAGTGGCGCCTTCGATGCCGAGCATTTTTGTGACGCCATTTATTAACGGGGCATCAATGCTAATCATGGATAATCCGATAAAATTTTCATAAATGCTTTTACAACACGTGCTCGCCTCGTGGCATTGGCTGATGGTTGCAGACGACGTGCACGTGATGAAGAGAAAGTTGTACGGTTCTCCCGATTATTCTAGTCGTGTAGTCAGCTTTTAGATGACCGGAGGAATTGTGCCAAAGCTTTTCATAACTTGAATAGCGCTCTTCGTTTTCTCGCTACAAAAGCGTTTCATTTCATGTATCCTGTTTACCTTTTCTTCTTACATATTCCTTGTGACTGAATATCTCTTGCTGTAACACTTTAACTTTAATAAATATATTCTTAGTCGATCCTATTTACTTGTGGTATAACTTACTTTGTCTATTTTTTTTTTGTCTTTTAATACAGCAAAAGTCTTTTCATGTAAGCTCTTCAGTCCTTAAAGTCATGATCAAGTGCTTCAGTTCCTGAATAAAAAGTTATTCTACATAATTTCACATTTTGCTTCTGCTATCTTATACATTCAATTTGCTGGGTTTCCAAGCTTCCAAATTCCTATATTTTCAAAATTCCAGGCAAAAGAGTTAGAATTTGTATTGTGTAACGCAAGAAGTTAAGTACTCACCTCCCCACTCTGTAACAATCCTATTCTTCCTGTTTCGCTCTACAGAATCAGATAATAATTTATTACGCATTTGTCCTAATAAACAGCCGTTCAAGGATGAATGAGATTAGCACATATTTCTCAAGGCTGTTCTTTAATGGTTCACAGTTGTCACGACGCGACAGTCGTGCTATAAAAAGAAGATATTTAAATTTTGCGAACAGGTTTCTGCACCGAGTCTTCATGCTTACTTACACAAATTGATGTTCTTCTTTCTACGTCACGCATGTGTAAACTGATTGACAGGATTTCTTTGGTAGAATCTTTCAGAGTAAACAATGGCAGTGGAATTTCTGTGAAAACGTGACTGTTCTCTGCAAAGAAAATATTCTGATAAACGAAAAACACAATCGTGTTGATAGGAAGACCTCAATTTGCCTAGTGTTAAGTAATAACCGATAAAACAAGATAGCGAAAATTAACGCATCGACAAAAATAATCGTTCTTTACAGTTCACTACCAGTAATATATGGTAATGGTCGTTATCGTAGGTCAGGCATGCTCAAAGGTTTCAACGAGTCATTCGTCGAGCCATTTGAGTCTCGTGGTCAAAACGATACACCCCCACTTCCGTTTCTTTGTTATCATTTTTACGTGCACCGAGACGTATTATGGATAGTTGTATAATAAAATTATTTACATAATTGATATCGTTGCATTGTTAAAAAACCAAAATGAAAAATGCCGAATAACAAGTTTCATCGACAGAACTACACTGTTATTTTGCTGTTATCGGTGTATTACTTGGTTAACGTAATGGATGATGACATTATTAATATGTTTTTCATCAGTTGGACATTATTCGAATATTGATTATTTTTATTTCAATCTTTTTATTCGCTATCCTAAGTAATTTCTGTCACGTGTCATGTTGTAAGTTTGCACAATGGATGAGTGAAATACTTAATTAACGAAGAAAAAATAAATATATCGAAATTGACCCAAATTAATACCAATCGTTCTTTATCTGACGAACACTGGTTCGTTGCAAGCTGATAAAGAGGAATCGCACATTGTCCTTCCAGTGTCTCCCGATTCGTTGTTTCAACGTTAAAAATATCAAAGATGTCCATATTTTTAAAGTCCTTTTATATCGTGTACATATTTCACGAAATTATAAGCGTTTCTTGTATCGTACGACAATCTGTTAATTAATTAAATGTTAATTAATTATCCTGTAGAAGTTTATCATTCATGGTATTATCAGTTATTAATGTTTCCGGCTTGTCCATTTTGCGAAATTCCTGTCATCTACGATAAGTCAAGGACTCGTATATTTTCTGGCTTTATCGGGTTAATCGTAGTTTAATTCCATGCATGACTCCTAATAACCTGTGACCTCTTGTTATCAGTGACGGTTGATAGTAATTAACTACGATAGAAGTGAATTTCATTATAATTGAAACGATTGTATTGAAATGCGTTACTTACTTGTAGCTGTAACACTTATTAGATAACAAGCAGATAAACAATATTCGATGTACATTGACGGCTTCCTTAAGAAAGATGTCAGCATAGAGGAAAGAGGAGACCTAATTATTACATAATTATTTTCGGACGATAAATTTTAGGAAATCGGGAACATTAAACTTTTAAGCTTCCATATTTCTTGTGTCCTATGTCCTTAGATGAGGACTGCGCATGCGCAGTGAATCCTTAATGGTCGAACGTCGAACGCATAATGTTAACGCGCAATATCCATTTGTACACGAATGTTTCGGCGGGGAACTGAATATATATATATATGATACTAAATAAATACAGCATGGTTGGGAAAAAGTCAAACGAGGATCAAGTTACCTTTCGATCGGCCAGACGGTTATTTTAAGCCGTCAGAGAGCCGGTGACTAGACGCTGCAGGCCGTGCATCGATTTGTAGACACACGTGTGTTGTCTCGTGCCCAATCTCACGCAGTTTTACGATTCGTTTTAGTAGCTCGTTATTTACCATGCACTCGCAGGTCGATAAACCGATTTCAAAGTCAACAGAGAAATGTCTTTCAGTTTCTTCAAAAATGTGAACGATTCCACGCTGGCCTTTCAATGTTCGATGTAGAGATTCATGTGTACCCTAGAAGTCAAATAATTGGATTAGTTCCAAGGGCGTAACGCATCTCGGTGTATACAGCATTTAGAAGATGTATTGCGCTAAATTTAAGTCGTAAGATTCGAAATAGCCTAACGATGCGCAATTTTCCCTCTCACCAGTCACGGAACATGAACATACGTATATACGTATATACTTTTTCTATGACGAAGAGGGCGCCAAAACTTGTTTGCGATTCACTTTTGACCGCTTCGATAACTCTTTCAATGTCCAATTACTAAATATATTAATAATATCGGTCGATAACGTTGATACGACAGTAACTTAAAAAAGATCGAATATCGCAACGATGTTATCGCTATGTCGTTAAATATCAATAACATATCGATAGTGTGTCGATAATCGATAGCAGCATTTCTAGTCTCGCGGTTTTATTTTGGTCGCACGCACATATTATAATTCGCGACGACCATTATATCGACTCCCAGGACGAATGATGAAATATCATGACGAAAGAATGCACCGTCTCAGCTGTGGTAAATAATCATTCACGTGCCTATTTCCTATCAATTAATATCCTTTTAGAACAAACGAGTTTACCATTATCTACACTTCTTTTTTCTTAGTTTCTGCTCTTTATATGATATTTCGTAAACAAACAAGTACAAAAGTTATTTTATATGACCTTTACGTAAGTCGACAAATTTCTCGCGCAATAATTTTCCCAGTTCAGCGGTTCAGACGCACAATCATTTGTCACGATTATTGACACTGCCCTTTACACGTCGATTATAACACAACAGTGCGTTTTTGTTAAATGAAATAATGTATCGATCGCTCGACAAGTTTTATTTCTTACGAGTTTCTTTTAAACCCAAAAAACAGTTTACGTCAAGTTCGCGACTTTTTGCTGGTCGATTTTGTAAACGAGAGCGATGGCGCCTCGATATATCGAGGACACAACATGAACAAGTTTATCAGCAAAAATGATGATTTTTACGTCGAAAAATTTGATATCGATGTTGTCGCAACAGAAACGTGTCTTATGTCAAGTAGACCAAAAGTGGAATATAATCGTTGTTAATTACTTTTGATACAGGTATGATTTATTTTATTTACTTTTTGATATCGAATTAATTCGAGGATTTTAACGTATCGATTGATCGATCGTAATACCGTTGCGTAATTCCGAGACATTTCAAATTTGGTAAACACTTCTAGTCACAACGCATCTATTTGGTCTATTACAAATTTGAACTTTAAACTTTTATCAAGCTTAGATTTTTCTTGAAAAATCTGGAATAAATACAATGATTTCGGCACGTCAATATCGTAGATCGCAATGTCTGGTGTGGAAAATTACCGATCTAATTGTTAACCTAACCTCGTAAAGGTTGATTCGATGCAATGATGCATTATGGGTACAAGGATTCTTTCTCTCTAAGGATGACAGTAGGAGGAAGGAAACTGTCATTACTATTATTTTATTTTGGGTGAGCCAATAAATAAATTTAAACATTTTCAAATGTTTAAAATTTAAAATTTTTAGATTCCCGAATTGAAGATTTATTAACCGAAGCTGTTGAGCTTTTCTTCTGACATACGTAGCCATTTTCTCTTTATTATCCTAATGGGCTCGCCATTGTAATCACTTGCATTGTTTACACTCTTTTCTACGTAATCACGGATAATTTTACTCGTCGAATCTTTGTCTTTTTTTCCTCATTAAAATTAATCATTTATCGGTTGCAAAACAATAATTATGCAAGAACTTGAAGTTCGAAAAAGAATGATAACTGAAAATTTTCGTTCCAGGACGTTAAGAATGTTATTGTCTTCGGGTTCAGAAGTTAACGAGACGTATCGTTTTGCGTCGATATAAATAAAGAAGCCGCGTAAAAATTGAAAATGACAGGAGTGTCTTCAAATATATGTCGAGAGTGCTGTTGAAAACTGTGCAGAAAATACGATAATCTTGCTCTCTTTTTTTCCTGTAATTTTTTTCCTGCTTGACCCTGGTAATCCATTCTCGTAATGATAAACAATGAGCAGCGATTTTGACCTCAACCTTTTGTTATTCATGACATACAACGTTATGCGTAATATTTACTTAGTTTCTTTTTTGAAGTGTCTTTCTTTTAACATTACTAATTGCACATGAATATTTGTAATCAGTTATTATAAAACGATCACACATTATTAACGATCGGTAACTCGATGAAGATGACATAAACACGTGATGTCGTTAATGGAATGATGTTTGGAGGTAAACAAGAGAAGATTGTAAATTTGTTTATGAAAACAAGCTGATAAAATAATTGTTTATTTACTTATTTAATTCTTATAGAAACACGATAACCCCTACTGATGTTATTGTCATTTACATCGGCAAATAAGGGAAACAAGGAACAGTTCAGGATAATGCACGTTTAAATAGCTGAAACTCGAAACATCCGACTTTGTGATACCGGTTGATTCTTAGTGGTGCATACGTACTTCGTTCCGGTCTGGTAGACGTAGAGTCTGGTTTGCGAGCAAGTCAAGACACGAGAGAAGAGACTATTGCCACATTTAAAAGTCGTAATTCCACTCCTGGAGTAACATGACCACTGTACACCTATTCTAACGCGCAAAACATTTTACCGTAGTAAAATAGTATAAAATACTCGATAAGAAAAATTAGCAACCAGGTACTTAGCTTCACTTTTTTAAATTATTTTTAAAGTACAAATCTGTGTCACTATTTTTTCTAGGAATACCTGCGTCTGTGTAGTGGAAAATATCTGCCTTTCGCCCGATCCCGGTTCATTTCTCCCAAACCCTAATGCATGCACATAAAATTGATAAAAGGAGATAGCTGGCTAGGTATTTGGTTGTCCAGATTGATAGGTTGGGTTTAAGTGCAGCAGGAAAGTATTTCCAATGATTCATTAGCATAACAGTTAGCTTTATTAAGGGTCTGGAGGCAGACTCTATAGTGTTGGGAATACTTTTCAGGTATAAGCAATATTCACTGTTGGTTAAATAGGTAACTGTAGGTTACTTTGAACAGAAGTTTTAGATATAAATATTCAAAATTATTATATTTATTTATATAGCATATGCAATGTAAATGTAGATGAATATTATAGATATCTACAAACGCTTCCATAACTTTTTCTTGAGGAAGAAGTTGACTTGTTTAGTTTATATTCCACAAGATAAGAGTTATGAGTGGGTTCGGAGAGATTTCGGTAGCTTTTCAACGTAAGCAAATATTTGTCGGTATGACCGTAGTCAATTTTGGGTAGTCGCATTACAATGATTCACGTGATCCAACGTGATCTCATTCTGCTGACGAAATTTTTGGCAAACATCGACGCACGTTCCTGACTATTAAAAGTTTGTCGCTAGACTGCTCAAAATTCCAATTTTGCAAGCATTAACTATCGAAAGTGCAAAGTGAAATTGAGTCCTCTCAAGAGCACAAGAAACCAGTTAAGAAAGTTTGAGAAATAACTTAACATATTCTCTTAATCCAATATAATAAAAATTGTTCAAAATGAAGTAATGATTGAATATGTTGTATGGCGACTATAATACAATAATTGAAATATTTTTTTTTTTTTTTGTTTCAGATATAAATGTGTTCCATAGCGATGCCTGCCGAGCTGCTCCTGGGGCATAGTCCTCCGGTTTACAGCCCGCTTTTGTACAGTCCCCTGGTCGTAACAGCACCACCGATTACCAGCAGGTCGGTGCCACCCAGGATACGGCCATGCCTTTCGTCCGGTTCTCTGGCTATCGACAGTCTGCGAAACAGCAACGATGGCAATAATAAGCAGAAAAAGAAGGTGGTGTTTGCTGACGACCGTGGTCGCCCTCTTACTCAGGTATTTGTCCTGTAATACCGATTATGCGAGGTTAATACCTGTTCCGTTTATAATACACAGCTTGTTCTTCTGTCATTACTCGGAACATTTGCATGAATACTAGCGTTTACAACTTGCTAGGGTGCAATATTGGAAATTTCGACACTGTTCAATTTCTAAATCCTAATTTTGTTTCAATTTATAATATCCATACTTGCTTATTAACAAAATCTACTGATTCAAAAATCCTAATTATTATACTTTCTTCCAATAGGTCCGCGTCATGTCAGAACCCAGCAACGTACCACCCCTTTGGAGTACGGCATACCTATCCGGACTAACCGGCCGTCTACTTAATTCTAAGATAGAAAACGACGAACCCAGCGAGCTTATGTCACCATGGCAAGTGACGTTTCCTCAACCAGCCAGCGATTATCTTGCCTTTCGTCGAAAACTGGACCAGGAGAATGTTAGTTTGGAGAATGTGATAATAAAGGAATCGGAACAGTGTCTAGTAGGCACGGTCAAGGTACGAAATCTGGCGTACGACAAGGAAGTCGTAGTCAGAGCTAGCAACGACTCTTGGAAAACCCACGAGGACGTACATTGCACCTACGTTGAACAACCTGGCGCTCCAGCTTTGATCCTGTACGACACTTTCCGTTTCCGGTTAACTCTACCACTCGCATCGAACGTGGTAGAGTTCTGCGTACGGTATCGTACCGATGGGAAGGAATATTGGGATAACAACGATGGGAAGAACTATATCGTTCGCAAAAAGCTGGAGGTAATTTAGATATTTTTTTTAATGAGTTGTGACTCTTCCTATCTATATCCTTGTCCAAGCCTACAGGAGGTCACTGAAAGTTGGTTGAGCTGTAGAAGGACGTATTATTGGTCAACACCTCACAAATCCAGGGTTAAGACTCAAGGTCTTAAAATACCCTGGAGCAGTGCCGTGTATGGTAGAGGCTCCTTGTACATTTCACTTTTCCTCTCTCTTCGATTTGACAACACAAATTGCTTCGTTAAGTGTTTCTTATGCTTAAATATTTCTGTATTACAGCCTCGAGCACCTCCCAAGAGGTACGATATCCTGACGACTTCCTGCGATGGATTCTCGAGTAACGGCGCTCGAGACAACATAACTCGAATCACAGACGCGACGAGGGCGAATATGCGCACGTGGAGCGAATTCGCTTCCTGGCAGCATCTTACGAACGACACCCCATACTGGTGAATCACCAAGAATCTTCCTCAAACGATGTACGGAGTCGTACGAATTCTTCCAGTTTACTTGGTTAATCAGCGAGGCATAGATTACGCGGGACGAGGTGTTGTCACTGCATCACATGGCACACGGAAAACGATTTGAAACTTGTGTCGCAATCGGACACCAGGAATAGGGGAATGGAGAAGAGAACATTGACGAAAGAAGGGAAGCAATGGATCGTGATCGAGTTCAATTCGTATAAGGACATGCTTGCGAGGAAGGATATAATTGGAGGTCGATAGCGCGGAACATACGGGAATGGAGGCATTGGTCGCGTTACATTTATGGTAAGTTGACGTTCAAATCAATGGACAATTTTTATCGTTCTAATTTTATGCTCGCTATTTTACTATTACTTACACGTGTTTGTACGTTGAGGGCGTTAGATCGCCCACACGCAAAGCCACGCTTTATCGTACTAAGATTGATCTTCGCAATATTAATTATACCTATGATAATTTTTTGTAATTTATAATACCGTTTCATATCTGCTTTTTTCCCAAATTAATTTGCGAAGATTTTCACGCTGCCATCGTTTCTCTTCGCAAGAGCACGCGGTACGCTTAAACTTTCTCTCTATAAATAACAATCTGCCGTGGTGCGACGATAACAGTCGCGATCGGCGAGTCGCCTAACTCTAATCGCCTTAACTAAAGGTTGTTACCACGCGTGACACGATACGTTTATTTCTTCTTTTTCGTTCGTTAACTTCATTCGCACTGCGGGTATAAAAGAGGATACACAAAACGATTCAAAATTGAGAAGTGCTATAGACTGAATATTTTGTAAAATATTTTTAGAGTACTCTCACTTGTACATCTCATTATCTTTTACGTTCTGCTTTTAGAGAGAATGTTTAACTATCTGAAGAGGAAAATGTTTCAAATTGTTATCATCTATTTAAATGACTTTATTGGGAAATGTAAGTTAACAGTATGCACCTTTACATTCCACTAGTCACTTGCCTTCGCCGGGTGCGAATGAACTTCTTTCAGGTCACACAGATTCAATGAGACATATACGCAATCTTATCAAGAAGTTGCAGTCTGTCAGAAAAGCTAACCATAAAAAAACTGTACTACTTTTGTCATCAGACGAATATGTACATTGTATACAAAGTAATATACATTCTATATAAAGTTGATTCACAGGACCTAACACGTGTCCATACATGTATCGCCTTAAATATTTCAAATCACGGAGATAATTTAAGAACGCCTTGATTTTATAGATCACGAATGATTTCATGGTCAAAAGAATAAGTTCGCGAATCCTTGGCCTACTGCCAGTCGACTGACAAATGTGAACGCCATGTGCGTGCAGGTTAATATAAAGTAGTTTCGTACATTGTCGAAAACGTCTGATTCACTACCACGTTTCTGTATGGAATCGTAAATAAAACGATGGCAATCGAGTTGAATCGGCAAACTTACAAAATCTAGACTGCGCACATTAACCTACTTTCCGATATAGTTAAACCTATATATATATTCAGATACTACAGCAGGTGGTAGATTAATAAATTTTTCAACATAGTTCTCGTGGACTAAGACTATTACTTATTATATCTCTTGTGGATTAATTCTAAGATTCCATATATTCCTTTTTTTTAAATAATTATTGTACTACTTATATAACTATTTATATTTTAATTGAATTTAAACTAACACTTTCTTTTCTAGATTAGACTATGTTCCACAAGAAATGTTTGGAATTTGCATATAGAGATGCAGTTCACGAAACTACAATGTATGAATATCTGTACACACTTGTGTATACCGGTTGAGGCGTGGTTAAAAAGTGGTAGTACAAGATCATATATGTCTTGTGGTGCGTTGCAGTCATGCCATACCACGCCTTGAGAGCTCTGTAAAAACTTTAAGATGTCTAGACGTGTGGGCTGACTGGATATCGTCGACTCCCCTGTGCGACCGAGTTGTTAGCCCTGTATTCATAGTATCGAAACTATTGATTTCCGTGCATTAGAAATTCTCTTTTAAAGTTTGTCGTTCGTACACGAACGTACATCATAATTGTTGGTCTGTCTATAAAAAGAAATTAATTAATTACGAATTTACAACATACCAGATTACGTGAGAATTACCGATAAAAACGTAATTTTATGAATGCGATAACATGCTTTTAATTGCGTTATTGATAAACAAAATTCTCGCGTGACAGTGAGTAAACAAAATGTAAAAAAGGGAACGATAAAAAATGAAAGTCTAAAAATGTATATAAATATAAATATTCAGATTTTTTTATACGCGACAAGATGCACCAAAACAAAATAATTCTCGACGATCAAAATCAACAGCTTTTAAGACTCTTGTGTGTATGTGTATCAGGGTGATCAGCCCTTGAAAGACTCGTATACGTTTTTGAATTAATGACCGTCAAATGTTATAGCGAACCGTGACGCGTCCTTCACGCTATTTAGCTCGTTAAACAATTCATTATGAAGCGAACAACTGCTACAGCTCTTGTTTCTCTTGTTTCAGATTGCAACGTGCAGATATCAACGCATACAGACAAGCCGTGCAACACAAGATTTCGCCGAGCGTTATTTAATATCAGTCTGGATGGATTCTAATTCCAAAGCTTCCCTAAGCTCTACCAAATCGAAGATATCGTCATGCGTCTTCTTCTCGATCGTCGTCTTCCTTCTCCTCCTCTTCCTCTTTCCTGGAACTTGGCTGCCACAGCCGAGGATGTCCATCAAGATAAGTTTCCACCTTAAAAGTTGACCAAATCTCGCTGGTCTCGCCCGTTCCCCTAATTCTTATCCTTTCTTTTCTTTCTTCTAACTCTTCTCTTCTTTTCTTTTTTTTTCTCTCTGTTGCTTCTTTCAATTTTTCCAACGGTGTACGAACTTATACGAATTCTTTTAAATGGTTTTATTTTTTGGGCATGGTCTTTGGATTATCAACGCGAGGTAACGCAGTATCAGGAACCGAAGGAATTATGAGAATGAAAAGTGATGCTTGCGAGCGGTTTCAGACACAACGTCATCTGCAATTCATTGTTAATAACTCGTTGACTGTCGTGGGAATCTATGTTTTAAGAATTTAATTATAATATGAAATGATCAGTAATATTGTTATAATGGGTTGTGCCATATTTTCATATTGACAGTCAACGATAATAAATTTTTGTGGGAGTTCCTACTATTGCATTAAGACATGTGAACTTAACCGCTTACAGGGCAGTTATAAGAATAGTTTCCATGAACACAATACCGTAGCTATGACCGTTATGTATAGATATAATTATCAAAGAAGAAGAAAGAAAGGACTGTTACCTTCCGATGCGGGGATTATTTTGTTATTTGACCAGTGCTAACTTCTGTCTCTTTATTCTCAACCAATTCACGATAGTACTGTGAAGAGATTAAAGTTACACAACGTTATTACATTTGGATTAATCCCGTATTGGTTGTTATCGTCCGATAAATTGGTATCTGTTATCAAGATAAAATCTAAAGTACACGTTACATTGTTACGGTTTATATTACCACGCGTTTGCATATTTGAAAATTCCAAACTTATAAGGAAACTTGACAATTTTTATGTGTCCGAATTTCTAAGTTTTAAAATCTGTAATTCTGAAAGCTTGTAATTTTGAAAGTTTGAAAAGCTAATGGTCTAAGAGTCAGAAAGTCAGAAAATTGTAAAACTTGAAAGTTAAATATGGTGTTTCTCTAAACGCGTGATCCAGGTCAAGAAGTGTTCCATTTACTCGTCGCAGTTACATGAATAATCTGCTCGCGTGTCTCGCCTTTTGTACGACAAATTAGCCAACGATTAGACGCGTCGATATTCATGTGTACATAATCTTTTCCCGCAAGTTTCGTAACACATATTTCAACCTCCATTTTATGGATGACTTAACGTCGTGCTCGTATCGTGACACCATTAATTTGTAATCAGATGTTCCATGGACGTGCCAAAAATAGCATTTATCAAACGTATCGTAATCATGGATTCAAAACAGAGAGCATAATTGAAAATTTATTTTTAGACAGTTGACACGTGTACCATGACAAAAAGGCCACAAATTATTTATTATTGAATCTTGAATTTTTATCGACAGAATTTTTCCGCTGCACCCCGACTATGAAATTCGATTCACTTTCTCTTGCTTTATTTTCTGTACTGTTTCCCCAAGAAGTACAAAAGTTAAACTATTAATTATTATTATTGTTATTATTATTATCAACGCATGATGGAATGTGCATGCCATCGTAGAATACTTTAAATACGACTGGTTCGTGCGTACAAAATATATGAGCCTCCCTCCTTTGGCTTTTCTTGCCCTAAATATTGCATTAACGAAAAACAAACATTCAGGAAACGAGATTTTCGTTGCAGGGACGTTGGTGTGTGATGATGACGGTTATCTCGAAGGATGGTTATCTCGAAGGATGGTTATCTCGAAGGACTGCCCGGAATGAACACGATGACGAGAGGAGGGAGGGCGTCGAATTATAGAATAAACGGGTGCAATTAGGGATCCTTCTGAAACTGGAAACCACTGGAATACTGACTGCTACTGCTACTACTTTAAAGCCGGTCGCATAGTCCAGCTTTGGATGTCTTTTAAGTTGATTTTGCCTGGTGTCACCAGCCTCGCAGGAAGGAGAGCAGCCTCTTCGTTCTTGATGCCCTCTGTGTAAACTGTACAAGTTCAACTATTCACTGGACATTTTGAACAGATCTTCCTGCTCTTTTTCTTAACGTCGTTGTAATTCTCTTCGTCATTTTTTGTTCGGAGTCATGTGACTCTCTTAGGTTTTGTTTCACTTTTCATACCGCGTCAGATGTACCGTCTTTCTTCCGCATTCGTCCTTATGAACTTTGCAGTTGTAAACGATTCCTAGAGAGTCGGTGACTTTGTTGGAAAATGTTTAATAACACAAATGGAGTTAGTAATTTATAGGAGGACAACCAGAATAAAAGAAGAACAGGGAATGTCAAATATGTTTGCAGATCTAACCGTGCCCAAAGATCGACGATAAATTGACTTTGTACTTAACACTATTTTTTAATTGATCACTCCATTAGTATGCACCTGTTCCTGTATTGTTGTAAACGGACATCTTCGGCAAATAGGCTGTCAGTTAATGACCTAGAAAGATACGTACATGCATCTTTTCTATTTTATCTGTCATTTGTTTTTTTTAGTTGTTGACAATGTATTTTTTGTACATAAACAAGGTTCGACGTTTTCTTTATTCATATATAATAATCCAGCGTTTGTTAATTCCAGTGAAGACAAAGGCAAGACAGAATGATCTACTTATTGAACTCAACTTACTCCTCGCTGTACACTAATCCTTTTATCATTATTTTCTAGACGTCTCTGACTTTTTTTTGTACCATATCTTGTACTTGATTCATTCCAGATATTGTACACTAAATTGCCATTAATAAAGTAGTTAGTTACGGAAGAATATTTCGAACGACTGAATGTATATACAAAATCGAAGAAAACGAATCGTTCTTCGATAATGCATTGATTTAGATATTCGCACATGTATGTGATCATTGGCTCCTGACGGTAGATGTTAATTATTTAAATGGGATTTAAGTTAGGTGAACACGACTTGTCACACTTTAGAGTGCAATAGAACTTTCTTCTTTCTTTCTTTCTTTCTTTCTTTGTACATATATGTGTATATATATATATATATATGTACAATATACATATATAAACTGCGCGATATATTATGTATATACATGTATATTAATAGCGACAGATAAGTCTCGACGAGTTCAACGAACCGAGAAAAGCGTGTTATAACGGTTTAATTCGCGTTTCGTCCGATAGAGTTCGGCAAGCCCTCGCGATATTTCCGTGTTACATTGCGTCCAATATAATCAAATGCATTGTGTTCGTTTCACGCGAAGAACTCGTTTCACCGGTACGGATCAAATGAAACTTGTTAAGATAAAACTTGTATACGCTTAAAACGTTGCCGCACCTGTGACAGTACTGTCCTCAGAAAGTTTATGTGCTTTGTTGATTAGTTTATATTGTCATCTCTTATTGACCAACATTGTTTCCAAAATAGAAATTTGCAAATTTAAAGATGTTGTAATTTGTAAGTTGCAAATGAGGGAATTTGTAAACATGTAATGTTGAATATTTTTGACTGAGATAGTTTTTCCTTGATTCATTAATAGAATCATGTAGCTCAATGGACAGTACTGATACAAAACTTTGAACAGGTAATAGATTAATTATTTGAATGCCTTATATTGTGCTAAGTAAACTGTCACTGCATATGCTTGTCAATTGTTCAGTACCAGAAATGCCTCAAAGTTTCAAGAAGTATGTATATAACGTTCATTTACTGTAACAATGACATAACTGAAAATGTACAATTTTTAAATTATTAGCACAAAAGTAACTGTTCTTGCCTGTACCGTTTACTGGTAAAAAGTAGATTTGTACACTTTAAATTTTTTTTAAACTGTAATTTCTGACTTGTGTCATTGTGCGACATTCTGACAAGTATTCGTGGTATTCAAATAAAGTTCGTGCAACGAAAATAAGGTGATCGCGTGGATACAATTGTCGCCATGATTCTGTGAGGTCTAATGTGTGAAGGTATAGTCTCCGGCACAATACAACAGGATCTTTATGCAAGAGAGACTTAAAAATTTGATCCTTAAGTGCCGAAGACTATATCTGTTTGTGATGCGTATTCGTTTTCTTAAATGCCTACAGATTTTAAATATATAAACGAGATTATTGATGAACATATATACACGCGGAATGCGCTGTTTACCTATTTAATCGTAGATTTCCTTTTGAGAGCTGTAAGACTGATAACTTAACGCGGATCACGCAGACTGTTGTATATATAGTATCATAATAAGCTGCAAGACCGAATTTCGATGAAACTCAACGACGTGAAATGAACATTTAAACAGAATACTCCACGCGTTTTTCTTTTTGTCACAAAATCACGTAAGCTAAGTTCTATCGAAAGTTCGCTTCTTGAATTGTGGTAGATCCTGTGTTAAGTTGACCCGTGAAAGTTCGTTTGAGGCTTTGCGAAAAAGTTTTCCCAAAAATAAGAGTATATATATATATATATTCATATATATGCTATTCTTTACAACTTATCAGACGTTATTTCGCGTTATAATCTTTCTTTCTTTTCTTTAGATGGAATGTATATTTTCCTTTTGCTTCTATTGTATATTATTAACACGAAGCCTGCGCTTAGATTAGATAGATTGCAATAATATTGATTACTTAATCAATGATTTTTTAAACTAGTAATTTATGTATTATAATTGCGAATTCATTGTTATATAAAGTGAACGTGTTTTATTTTTTGTACGTGTCGAATATCGAATTGTAAATATGCTAGCGTGTTGTATGCGTATATATATTGTATGTATGTATATATACCACGTTATATACGTATATATACCACGTTATATACGTATATATACACATATAGTAATTGGAAATGAAATATTTTTAAGTGGAAATCATTATGTGCCGTTGAACTTATTATTTTTAAGATTGCGACAAAATAGAAGTGCGTAAAACGAAAGGTACTAAGCTGGATAGGCTTTAGAAATTATGTTTCAATATTAATGATATATATTGGAAAGAAAATATATATATGTATATCAAATTCGTTAATATTATTTCTTTTTATTTGTAAAAAGTCTTGTAAAATGTATTAGAAAAGTATTGACGCACAGTTGCATTAATAATAAGCAATATTTTTTAACTGCTTACAAATGAATTCTTATGTCAAATATTTAGTGTGTTAATATTTTTCTAATGCAATATATGTGGAATACCTTTGACTTCCGGCGCCTTAATCCTTTTATGTATTGCCAAAATCTCTATTTTATATACTAACTTTATTGCATACACCATCCAGTTGAATGGAATTTACTTAATTAATTATAAATGTACATATTTGTTGGAAATGAATCATCCAATAAATTGTAGTCAACAAGCATGTCCAGTTTTTGTAAATTTGAGAGTTTGTAAATGAAGATATAAAATTTGTTAAAAATTTAAAAATTATACAAATTTGGAAATAGATATTTAGAAGTATGCAGCTTTGAGAATTTCTAATGTGAAGTACATGAGCTTATAAATGGTACAATTCTTGCAATAAAGAAGTGGGAGACCTCTTGGTCTGTTTCTAGTTAGCCAATGGTATAGGAATAAATATAAAAATTAATTCTTATCAGATGACAGAGTCACCTTTGTGCATGGAATATTCCGCGTATTTCCATATCAGTGTTAACGAGAGAATAATTCGCATATAACATTGAAACATTTTTTGTCAAATACCAATAATATTATTAAAACTATTTACAGTTTCCATCAAGATAGATAAAAGTAGAAACGGTATTTATCTTCCTATTCATGTATAATCGAATTTTGTTCTATTAAACTGAAACGTAATTGGTTCTTCTTGTCCTCTTTCAGATTCCTCTTCCCACTTTAATTGAGGAAAATGGAGGGGACGCAAAACATGAGGAAAAAAGATGCGAAGTGGTGACACAGCTAAGAACAGCTGCAGTAAGAAGTGGACAGTAACGAAAGGACTCGTCGAGCAAGCATGGTGTTACAATCATCGTCCGCGGTGTTATCGTCACTGTCGTTTCTTTTGCTTACTATTGGCCCGCCACTTAGCGTTGCACAATTTGAAGGTATACCAGATTCTCTCCATTCAAATATTCTTATCGGACATTAATGGAATCTATGTTATTTGAATCATTTATGAGGATACGATTAGATAAATCAGATAATAGTTATTTAAAAAAATATAGTGATTTTAAACTCTTTCTTTAAGTGTTGTAATAAATAATTTATCTTAACTTTAAAATGTTTTTACACATGTACGATATTTACCGGCCACCGATACAAATTTAATTCTGTGAAATAAAAAATTAAAACAATAGGGCAATTTTTAATATTATAAATAAATAAAATGGTAAACTGAAGCTTTGTTAAAAATTAATATTATCAGCATTAGGTCTTTGTGTAGAGTGGACCACGTACCCCGTTTTACGACCAGAATGGCGCTTCAAATGACCAAACGGTTTATGAGATTTTTATGGCCTTGATATTTGTATCTTCTTTACAAAGTTTTATAGAGCCACAATCAACGCAAAAATATTTTCAAGACCTTTGTGACCAAAGAATTAATTTTGTTTGTAATTTTCAGGCGAATCTTGTACAGTTGATGATTCACCAGGAGTTTGCACACATATAGAACAATGTCCACCAGTTCATCAGGCACTGTTAAGTGGTATTTACCCTCGTAAGCTGTGTGGGTATGTAAAGTTCGAGCCCATCATTTGCTGTCCATCAAATAAACCACGACCAAAACCAAGACCAACAACAACAACTACAACAACAACAACAACAACAACGACGACAACAACCGCTGCGCCTGTTACAACATTTATGATCGATAATAGGATTAACACAGCAAGAGAAAGTATATATATTTTTGGATACAATATTGTACAAATATTAGGTTACAGTTAAAACTACAAATGTTATTTTACAATTTTTATATTATAATATTGCAATATCAAGTACTTGAAATACTCTGTTATGATATGATGAAGTCGTAGAATATTTTGGAAGCCCGAAATTCTATAATCGAGCCTTAAATTATAGTATAAGGATCTAAACTTTTGATCAAGACTGTATAAAGAAATGTTTCATAGAATATTAATGTAATGTTTGCTGGGATTCCCAAACTGTGCGTGCGTCACGTTATCGAAGGATTTGCGATGTTGTTCATAGATAAAACAAAGACATCAGTCTTGATACATAACAGTTGTAACCAATTATCACACTGTTACGACTTCACTGCATCGTTACGGGGGCTACTACTTTGAGGATAGGTTTTCTAATAATGTTTCAATACATGAAATTAACTGTTTCAGAATGTGCGGAATACTCGAAGGCAGTGTTCGAGTTGGTAGATCCGCCGACGTTAGCAGCCAATCGAAAACCCCAAAATACATCCGTCTGCGCGATCACAACTCGCAAGCTTATTGTTGGTGGAATGAAAGCTGAGGCACGGGAGTATCCACACATGGCAGCTGTTGGGTTCAATAACGATGAAGGAGGCATTACTTGGAGCTGCGGTGGCACTTTGATTTCAGAAAGATTTGTCCTAACCGCGGCTCATTGTACTTATCATAGAGATTTGTAAATATTTATATTTGTTAGCTTCATTTAATGGAGACACTTTCCATTAAAGTGTCATTCATAATCCGTATGTTCATTAGCTCATTGATCACTTATCGTACAAATTCTGTACGCAGCTGTTTCATAACATAATTCATAATCAGAACAAGATATGATGCATAAAAAAGAAGTGACAATGAATACCAAGCTTTTAGGAGTCTAAATTCATCTTATTTCATTATTGTATGTTACAGTGGCCAAGCTGCCGTGGTTCGAGTGGGTGATTTGAATCTCGTCAGAACAGACGATGATGCCAAACCACAGGACATTCCAATTATCAAAAGAATAAGACACCCATTGTACAAAAGACCTGCTGAATACCATGACATTGCTCTTCTGCAATTAAAAACGAATGTAGTATTCAACAAGTGGGTAAGACCTTGTTGTTTACCTTATTCTTTGCCGGATACTGGGATAGATAACAACGCAACCGCTACTGGATGGGGTCACGTTGAATGGGGTAAATGAAGAACTTATTAAAAGTCTTGTACCTTCATAAACGTAGCCAAATTAATGATGAAATGCTATTTAACTGTGCATTTATTCCCTTCAGCCGGAGACACTTCAAATGATCTGTTAAAAGTTACCCTTAAGTTGATTCCTCAAGAAAAATGCAACGATAGCTATGCAACAAGTCAGGACTATAAACTTCCAAGAGGTATCGTAGCTGATTGGCAGCTTTGCGCTGGTAGTTCTGGAAAAGATACTTGTCAGGTATAATACTGCACACCATATTAGATTTTTGCTTTTTTAGCCGCTTTCAAGTAGACTATGATATTGTACTTCAGAACATTTAATTACAGAATTATCTCATGAGATTAATACTATTTTATATTTCATTTTTTGCATAGGGTGACAGTGGTGGACCATTAGTTGTACTGAATAATGATTACTACTGTATGTATAGTTTGATCGGTATCACAAGTACTGGAAAAGATTGCGGTGGCGCTGCTCCCGGCATATATACTCGTGTTTACAATTACATATCATGGATAGAAAGTATTGTTTGGCCAGAATCGTGACATTTTAAAATAAAAAACTGATACAAATGGTGAAAAAATGATCAAAACTATTAGTTTATAATTAAGTATTTATTTTACATTATCAACTTAATTACAAGTAATGATTACTCATAGAGTAATGTGAATTTTAAAATGAACAATATCATGTAATATATAATTGAAAGTAGCCTCGCATATTGAGGAACCTGAATTAATTAAGACTGCACTGTATATGATTGGCCTTGGGCTGCAATAAAAACTAATGTTTAGAGTATGAGACTTACTAAATTTTACCTAAACAGCAACAGGTATAATATATTAGATGTACGTAATATAAATTGCAGTAAAAACGGAAACCATTCGTCTCTTATCTTCATGTCAGTTGCTGTTTTACATATGCAATTTACATATTAATTTATCATTCAACGTCTGAACGCTAAATTTCAAAATCAATGTCATTTGTGTAACATAAAGTTAAAATCACGTTGAATCATATAGAACCTCAGTACTTTATATGATTAACCTTGTGTAATAATAAACATTATTACAAAGTATGGGGCTTGTTTAATTTTCTCTTGAAAAAAGTAACGTAACATAGCAATAGTTTTTCGATATTTTCCGTCATTTATTCATCGCATCTCTTGATAAATAATGCTGTTACAGCGAATGTCATCTTACATATTTCATGTCCTTGTAAGTTAAGTATCCTTCCAGTAAAGAAGACAACGCAATATCTTTGGATTTTCCATAACAAAGAACTTCTCTTATCCTCAAGAAACAAAAAACGAGATGGAACACTCCAGCAGATAAACACTAACAAACACAAACATACTAAAACTTTAAAGTTTATAATGGACATATAATTTGTGCAGTACTGTATAATTAGCAGCAGTACTATTTAAAACAGGTATATTAAAATAATTACTCAGAATCAAATGACATCAGGTACTTCTGCATACAAGGAAAATAAGAAATATTTATATGGTCTTGCTTGACCAGTTCATACATTCTTGTATCTTCTATACGTGAAGGTAATATAGAATACATGGTCGCAGATTCTTTCTCCCGCTTAAATCGAAGAAGATGGAGGGGATACGTCATCAGGGTACATGTCGATGATACATAAAAGAATAAAGAAGCTGCGGTCGGCAGCGATAGAAGCAAAAGGATTCAATGATCAATGATGATGTTACGAATAACTATCAATGGTATATTATCACTCATTTCATCCTTTCTTCTCCACTCAAGTGGTCCAGTATTCATTACTGCACAATTCGAAGGTATAAACAATTCTTTTCGCTTTATCGTATAAAGCACATACATGGCTATTGCAACAGGTATAAATATAGATCTTTTGTGATTTTCAGGTGAATCATGCACAGTTAACAGATCACCAGGCGTGTGCACGCTTCTGAAACAATGTGTACCAGTTTATAACGATTTGCGAAATGGATCTCCTCCGAGTAGTGTGTGCGGATATTCCCATTTTGATCCTATTGTATGTTGTCCTATCAATAGACCAACAATAATCAGTGACCGATTAACAACGACCAGTGGTCGACCAACAAGAACGACACCGAAACCCTCTGCAAGTCAATTAAATCGTAATAAGTCAGCTTATGATATAGCTAATGAAAGTATGTACATTTTCTGTCTCATCTAACATGTCCCATGTTCCATGTTGTCCTTTGCATAAATTTTGAAAGCAATACAAAACATTTCAGAATGCGACGAGTATGCGGCGGCATTTAGAAAAGTAAATAATGTGTGCCCTACTCCTGACGGTGGACAAGTCGCTTGTTTTCCTGCCGTCGGTGGAACGCTAGCTATATCGAGAACATTTTTGCACATGGCTGCAGTTGGATTCGTTTCCAGTACAGGAGAAATTGCTTGGCTTTGTGGCGGTACTTTAATTTCTGAAAGATATGTTGTAACCGCGGCGCATTGTACTTTTAGTAGAGATTTGTAAGTATTTGTATAGTCCATACTTTTCTAACAAAATTCTGATTAGTGATCATAATCAAGGTACAATTTACAATTGATTATCAAATTTTGAATAAGCATTAAAATTTTGAAGAGCATTCATTTTATTTCTGTTTAATTATTTTACAGTGGGGAAGCAGTGTGGGTTCGCGTGGGCGATTTAAATCTTAATAGGACAGACGATGATGCGCAACCACAGGACATTCGAATTGTCGAAAGAATAAGACACCCTTGGTACAAGAGACCTCCTGAATACCACGACATTGCACTTTTGAAATTAGAAACAAACGTAACTTACAGCAAGTGGGTAGTACCTGCGTGTTTGCCTTATACTTTTCCGGATACCGGTAAACATACTTCAGCAGTCGCTACTGGATGGGGGCTCCTTGAATGGGGTACGTAAAGACAATGTTTTTATATTTTATTTTTCTCAAGTTGTTTCTTATTTTCCTTAAGCTGGAGATCCGTCGAATGACCTAATACAAGTCAGCCTTAAGTTGGTACCTCATGCAGAATGCAATGTCACTTTCTTTCAAAATTCTAAGGACATTAGACTTCCATATGGTATTGTGAACGAATGGCAAATTTGCGCCGGTGAACTTGGAAAAGACACTTGTCAGGTAATTATATTCTAGAGACATTAGTCGTAGAATTATTGTGACTGTACAATGTTATATTTAATTTTCTGTACAGGGCGACAGTGGTGGTCCGCTGGCTATCATAAATAGCAAATATCCCCGTTTGCATACTTTAGTTGGTATTACTAGCATAGGAAGAGATTGCGGTAGTATTTCTCCCGGTATATATACCCGTGTTTTTACCTATATCCCATGGATACAAAGTATAATTTGGCCACAAGAAAATTAAAACCAAATAAAAGATATGTACAATGAGCTACTATTTAAGATACCTGAATACTAAAATTAATGACGTTGCACATTTATTGTTAAATTGAAAATAAAGTGAGAACATGTACTAATAAAGGGTAAACAGAAGGTAGCATATGTGACTATTCTTTATCTTTACAAAGGTCAACCATCAAAAGAATATAGTGATAATTATTTATAAAAATCTTGATAATTTTAATGACCTTGATATATGACCTCAAAGTCAACACACAAGTCCTCAAGTTCCAAGGTCCCAAATTCCAGAATCCCAGTGTTCGAAAATTCTAAAATTACAATCTATTAAAATATGAATTCTTGTGACTGGAGAGGTTGTTAAAATATCCAAAAAATTTCAAGGAGTTTGGAATATTGCTACCTTCGATACATATATTTAAAGTAGAAATTTCGGATGATATTCAGCATTGATCTTTGGGCGCGCAAGCGCCAGCCGGCAGATCATACGTATATAATAGTTTTCGTTACACGGTTCGTGCATTCATTCAGTGGAGACAACTATACCGTGGCCATCTATTTTCGTTTGTACGGTCTTGAACCGATTGTGGCCAAGGTAAGAATTGTTTCACATCCGTAACAAAACATTATACACGTAATTACTGTTGTAAACGGATAAACGAAAGATTCAACATGTAACTCACGATTTCATACTATCTGACATACTCACATAAAAAAACACACACAAAGATACATTCTCGTAAAAATGGACAGTATTTTATTAGGTAGGTAATATCAATTGCAGTTTGATTCGTAATCATAGTGCGTTACATTGATAACTGTTGTAGCGAAAAGGAAGAAGTGTACAGGATACTTAACGTGTAGTACTCTAATTCAATGTCGGTCATCCTTGACGAATGTGGAAATGGTACTGGTTCGCCCTCGATATCCAAAGCTGAAGATAATTTGTCCAATAGCGACGGTCCACTCATCAAGGGGTACGTTTGTCGAAATAGTTACAACGTTCGTATAAATTATTGGATAATAATACTTCCAGTTCTGAAAACATTAATCGAACAATGCTCATCTCTCGAACGATGCCGACGACCAACGAAAAATCGACAAAACGACGTTATTGCCTGTGGATCTTGACTTTCATCCTGGCGATAATTGGGCTATGTAATCTTTTTCTTAATATAACTGTTATCGCCGTCTTGCGGATCAGTCAAGGAATGGAGGCGATGGAGATGATACCTGATGAAAATCTTGTGAAGTTTTATGGAAAAACTGACTTAGATAGGGTCAGTTGTTTACATATAACAAAGTGTGATAGATAATATAAAAATTAAAAATTTACTAGTTGTATATATAGAAATTTGTTTATTTCTTGGTGTTACTCTATGTAACGTTACCATATTTTCCACTTTGCTGATAACATGTCTATCTGCAGGTGTGTTTGCGATCAGGTATTTGTCAGAGTTATGGCGACGAATCGATGGAAATCTCTGGCGATGAAGCTGGCATACAAATAGACGTGAACAATCAAAGAACACAGGATGAAACACGCGTGAAAGTTACCGTTTTACCAAATGGTACCTCAATAGCACACGTAGAGTCTTTCGAGATTAGAGATCCCAGGTCGGGAGCTATTTACTTTACTACTGACTTTCCAAATTTTGGTTTACCATCGGGTGTAGAAAAAATTGATGTGAAGCTTGCGGAGACTCACAGAATCACGTCACCAGTGAACGAAAGTCTCACTGTAAATTCTGATGATCAAATTTCTATGCAAGGTGCAGAAGGTGCAAGCATGGAAAGCAAAGATATTGTTTGGAGTGCGGATACTGATATTTTTTTAAAGAGCATCAATGGAAGCATTGTTCTTGACGCGAAAGAAGGCGTTGCTATCGACGTTGAAAATATACCTGTTACTCCGATATTTTTGCAAAATCCACCCGGCCAAGAACAGTACAAAGTGTGCATTTGTATGCCACAAGGAAAACTTTTTAAAGTAGCGGTTCGCACGGGTTCTAACGGCCGATCAGTGAATTGTGCTCGTATAAGTAGAACTCCTGAAAATGATCCTTGTTTATGATAGGATAGAAAAAACAATTTTATTGCAATTTTGTTATTTCACGTATTAAACACTGCCATGTGTATGAACTGAAAATATAAGACTTGATTTGTTATTCCGTGAGTTACTAAACTTGAATTCTTGTACATATGAATTCTGGTATCATTATAAGAACTTTGAAATATATTGTAAGTACTATGCATAGATGTAATTTAGATTTTATTTCACATATAAAATTGAACTATACTTTGTAATTCATTGAATATTACATACACACACATTATGTATAAACATTAATGATTATGTTATTGTTATTAGAAAATGATGCAACACTGAAATTCATATGTAATACTGAATACATTAACTTTTATATTAAATAATAAAAATTTCAAATTAATTATGATCATAAAAAATAGTATAGAATCTTTTGCTTTCTTACGTAACAAAAAGATCAGAAAATAAAATACAACTATGCTACACAGGGATTTAACCACTCTCAGTTATCATTTCTTCATTGCTTTCTTCCATATCTTCTTGTTGTTCTTGCTCTGTTGGAGGTTCATATGCTTTATCTAAAGGACTAGCGACTACACCGCCTACCCATACACTCATCTCTACAGCAAGTTTGTTAGTACCCTCAAGTAATGGTCTATATCCTCCATGAGCCAATACACGTAATAATGTTTGAGCTGTGAGACACACCAAGTCTTGTTGTTCTAATGTCATAGCTGTATGTACACGTATATTACCACCTTCACATGGATCAGATATACCTAAACAAAACCAGTATATAATATAGTACAAGTTACTTTCAATGACTTAAATGAAAATTATTAAGTTTTACCAGCAGATCCAGGAAGGAAGAGTCCAGAAGCTAATAATTGAAGTACTCTCTTATATGCTTGATTTATTGGTAGTGCTTGTCTACTCGGATTATTCATTATAGCATTGTGCACTAATAAATCCAACATCCAAGGAGATAATGGCTCTAAACCTTCAAATCTACTTCTCAAGTCCCTAAGTAATCTTATTAATACTTTTATGCTAGAATGATGAGCATTTTCTTCAAACCATCGGGAATGTCTAATTGCAGCAAGATGTCCTTGGCATATTTTCACATCTAAATGCTGATCAGATTCTAATTTTCGTAGATTCTGATGTAGAGTAGTTATAAGGACACGTACTGTAGCTTCATTGTTAGAAATATCAAAGCCACGTTCTGTGTGAGTAAGTCGAAAGATTTCCTTTGGATTAACACTTTTCAAGTCATTATTGACTTTTGTGCCAAGTGCTTCTACTGCAGTTTTAGTAGGCAATGTCTTAAGAATTACAACAATGTCAGCTATATTGTGGCCTTTAATCATTGTTCCTTTCTTGAAACTACCAACTTGCCTTACTTCTTCCAATTGCTACAAATAGAAATTATTATTAAACATTTGCTGTTTTGAAAAATATAACACAAATGGTTAAAAATGATATTTACACAAGCTTCAAAACTGCCTGGAGCAACAATCAAATTGTCAAGTACAGTCTGTAACTTAGTTACAAGATTTAAAATAGAAGTTTGCTCCTTTGCTGTAGGACACATGTCTGTGTTCTTCTTCAATAGTGCCATTTGGAAATCTGATTCATCTGGAGCTGGTTTAACTCGTGGAAAAGCAGCTTCACACAATGTATAGTCAAATGGGTGACGTGGAAGAAATTGCTTCCTAGGAAAACCCATTCCACGTCCCATGCCACCTCTACCTCCTCTAATCATTCCACCACGACCACCACGTACCATGTTATGTCTAATCATAGAAACAAACACTCAAAAGTATTCTAGAAATATAGCATATTTTATCAATATTTGAATTCAAGATCCATTTCAGAATTTAACGAAGTTATTTCAATCTTTTTTGAGTGTACAAAATTAAATAATGCAAAGATTAATAATGCATAATAAAAACTAATATTTAAATCAACAAAACGTTAATTAAAAATTTAACCACAACACCGTTTGTCGGCATCATAAGTATTTAGTGAAGATACTCGTCCAAAGGATTAAACGATAGTGTTAAAAGTAAGTCAAACTTACCAAAAATTGGTAAAACAAATTTATGTTAATATTATTTTACAGTAAGTAATAAGTTTCTGCCTTTTTATAACAAGTTACAACCCCACAAGACCAAACACCGACATCCAAGCAATATATTCGAGACAAAAAATGCTCAGGGGAAACTTAGTAAAACAAGATATTCTACTCACTTACTAAAGTATCATTTTTGCGCCATCTAGTTATAATCATTTTCATAATTACATGTGTTATTTTGATTGGCTTGTTAACTTCACTCTCCTCGTTTATAATCCAAGCTTACATTTCATCTCTACATTTTCTTAGGTTCATGATCATGGCATATTCATTGTTATTTTATTTTAAATAAAAGTTAATAAAAGTTACATTATAATTGTAATAGATGTATGAACAAATTAAAAAAATTACTGCAAATGTTTAAATTCATATAAGTTATATTTAATGTTATAGTTGAATCGAGCAGTATACTAAGAAAAACACTGATAATATTTTTAAATTTTCTACTTTACATTAGTGAATATTATTTATAAATTGATACTTATTACAATAAGTATATTTTTCATTCAATTATAGTTAATAATATTATGTCAAATATTTCTTTTAACTATATTGTTAATTAATTATAACAATATTTATTATATTTAACAGTCAAATATAACTTTAGCAATTTTACAACTACTTTATACAATTGATAAAAATGAAGTAAAATGTATTATAATATAACATATTTCAATTTGTAAGAAAAGTAATGTGTTATATCTGAAATAATAATGTTTCATAGTATGTATATAAACTCTATAGAACTTATAACTGTTGATATATTCATTCCAGTAAATACTAAATTAACAGAACTATACATTATACATTAATTACATACTTTTACAAATTTACAAGTATAACAAAAACTCAAATTAAATGAAATTAACAAAACAACATACTCTTTAATTACATTACTGCTTCATTTGGACTGAATGTCTAATATTTTATCTCGGCATACATGAAGAAATACATGTAAAATGCTTCCATCACAAATCTATTACAAATAAAGTAATAGAAAATATGGAGATCATTACAGGGTTATAAAATCTTTCAGTATTTATTATTTGATCAGTACTTTTAATCCATTACTGAAATATGGCTGCAATTATGGTTTCACTAATCTTTGATGTCTACATATCTGATAAATGAATGCCTTGAAATATCAAATACTGTTCACTTGTTACATAGAATATGAGCAAAAGAAAGATATTAAATAATGCTTATGTAATACTTAAAAGAATTCTCAATAGTACTGGAAATTTATAAAGCAAAAATTCAACATGGTACATAAAGAAAAACCACTGGTAAAAGACATGTTAGAAGAACGGAAGCACAGAACATATTATCAAGAAACAGATAAAACTTACATGAAGCAACTGGGTAAAAATTGCATCCATTAATCAGTATTTTTATAACTCATGTAGTAGAATTTAAAAAATTTTCAATTTCTTTTGTTAGTACGATATACAATAGCAGAAGATACCAATGCATGTCCTCGATGGTATCAAGACTTTTCTATTGAACAAGTATAATACTTAGCAGTAACATTATATGTGACACAATAATTACTAAAATTTTCATTAGTATAATAAATGTTTTTAAATTAATAGATGAAGAATCTAATAATGTTACAATGTCTCATGCATCAGGACTGTGAAGAAACAGTGATAGGACGTACTCAAAGATCACTTTTGTCAATAGGAATTGTATCTACATTTTTTACTCTTCCACCAGATGTTCTTAAAAAATTACAAGAATTTACTAATTGTAATGTAATAGAATTTTTGAGAGAGACCTATAAAATATTAACAGGGAATTATTTTGAAGAAGAAAAATATAGTTTGTATTTTCTTATATATTTTAAACTCCTGTAACAAAACAAATTTTTTCTAAATTTTATGTTATTGTTAATTTTAGAAGAATTCTATGGTTGCAATGAAAGAATAATTTTATCAGCTATTGCATTTTTAACTTTGCCAGAAACTGTTGTAGAACTACACAAAAGATTACCTCCTGTGATAATGCCAGAATTACCTCCTAAACGTAATATTTAATACATTATTAATTCATAGAATATTTATAAATATTTTTATTATATAAATTTTATTATATTATAGCTACACTATCTGTACCACCACCGAGGCAAAAAATGGATTCTCCTTATGAAGAGAATCTCTTTGTACGTCCAGATTGGGCATCCTACTTAAATCAGTTACAATATTGGCAACAACAGTATCAATTATTACCATTACCAAAAGTAATATTACCACCTAAAGATTGTGTTCTAACAAATTACAAAAAAACCAGAGATGATGAATACAGCCAATTCAATGTCTTTAAATATGATCCTCAAGAAATGCAAAAGCCTAATGTTTTAATGAGAAGAAAACAAAATGTGAACACTTCCACTAACACAGAATCGAAGTATGGTACTCCAATTAAAGTAAAAACAGATGATATTAATGATTCTGCTAATAATCCTAATATAGTGGAAGAAAATGTTATGTCAGTTAATGTTCCTATTAACACTACTGCAGTGCAACAAACTAAAAGAGTTAGAGAAGAAAACGATAGTATAGGTATACTACATTACTATCAAACATTATTATTAAACATTAATATTTGTAATTATTTACATTTGTATAATAGATAGTACAAGTGAAGAGTCGGAACAAGGAAGCATAGAAGATGATACAGTAAATAACACAGGCTATAATGAGAAAGTAGCTACTCTAGATGTTCCACCATTATATGGAGGAAACAGATTATTTGATTTTACAATCAATGGAATTTGTGAAAAATCAGGACCAGTACAGTACAAACTATGTGGTAAATAAATACTCAAACATAAGCAAATCATAATTAGTTACTCTTTTACATTGTCATTCTTTTATACATATATTTCAGGAGTACTACAACCGCCTCGGCCAAATAGAAAATCTTGGCTAGGTGAGAAACATGCGCATTATATAATATCTGGAGCTGCCGACGATCCACCAACTTGTCCCATAACATATGAAATGACTGGTGTTGCAAATGTAACGCCAACTAATAGTGATGAAAGGTTTTTAGCTGTACTAAAATTAGGAGATGGACCAAAAAAGATTTATCCGAGCGGTAGAAAGAATTTATCTCGACATTGGCAAGAATGGTTACAAAATGTGGATGAAGAATTTCGAAAAGTGGAGAGAGAAGCAAACAAAATGATAAAAGATATAGAAGCTATAACAAAACTGGTATTTCCAAAACCCACATGTGACAGTTGTTGTTCTTGTAGACAAACTAGAAAATCGTACCTGAAAGCAAAAGAAACAAAAGCACCTTATTTTGTGATAGATACAATAACTGAAGATGATAATAAAAACAAGTAACAACAATTATCAAATCAATCTATACTTCTTTTTTAAATATTTTATAACTTCAAAATATTTTGGTGTTTTATAGATACATCATAGGATCTATGGCACTGCATTCCCCAGCGCCTACTCCTCCAGAATCAACGACAAATTTGCTAGAAATTATAGCCTCAGAAGATGTTCTTACTTCAAATCTTGTTATAAATGGTGTCACAAACGAAGAAGGTGAAACACAATACTTTATATCGGGTACTAGAGAAGATGTCGTACGTGTACCACGTCGAATCGTCGAACGTCCACCACCTCCACCACCTAGAAATGTTCCACCATGTGTTTGTGCGATTCAACAAATATTTAATAAAGACATAACTCCAACGTTGAGTCAAGACAATATACCATGGACAAAACAAGATGGTTTATGCTTTGGAAAAAAATTCAGACCCGACGAAGCTGGTGCATATTCTTGTAAAAAGTATCCTGGTGATAAATCATGCAGAAGAAATCCATTTAGGAGAGAAATAATTAACCAAAGACAGAGAGCTGAGAGAGCAAAACAAGAAAAGGAGAAAGATTTTTCCAAGAAAAAAATGTATAGTATCGCAGATTTTAAACCGTGCGGAGATGAACATGGTATGGGTATATGCGGAGGTCCTTGGGGTGCTGTGCATACTTTAACTGCAGAAGAATTGGCAGAAGAAGAAAGGTTACGGAAGGAAATACTAAGAGTATGCTTTGTGTTTATCTAATTTAAATAATATTACACTTTATAATAACATAATATAATTGTAGGGTCCTCCATGCGGAACAAGACCTGGGCGAGCTGTCTGTGAGGGGCCATTTGGAAAAAGAATTTCGATAAAACCGCAAAAGAGGATTGAAATCGAAGATGAAATTCCAGGAGAAGAAGATCTAGACGAAGAGGAAATTGAAGAAGAAGAAGAGGAAGAGAAAATAAAAGAACCTCCTGTTAAGAAAGAAAAAGAAAAGAAACGGCAGAAGGAATGCTACACAAGTCCAGAATCAATAGCAGCAAAGAAACAAGTAATGGAAAAAAAGGTCAAAAAATTCATTCCGGATCCCACCTATCCTGGTTACGATGATCCATGGAATGTATTTCGTACAGCACCATCAGAAAAAGAATCAGAAACAAATTTTAAAGAGTTATTAAAGCTCAGTTCTCCAAAACCACCGGCAACGCCTGTACAATCTAAAGTAACGTTAAGTGAGAGCAAATATATTTCAAGTGTATCGCAGAAACCTATTTCAGATTCAAATATAAAAAAAGATACTTCCAAAGTTGTTAGAAAGTCGGTACCCGTAAAATCCAAAAGCAGTCAGGAAGTAGTTAAAAAAAAATCAGTGTCGACCGTCAAGAGAGGAACTCAAATTGAAATGAAAAAGGCATCTAAAGAAACACTACGGAGTGCTAAATTAGATGAAAAGACAGACCGTAAACTTGCTAAACCAACAAAGGATAAACACGATTATAGAAAGATAAGTACTAAAACTATGTCTGTTAAACATTTAAAAAAAGGAAATCACGTAAGGAAATCATCTAAACCGACTGTTGAGAATCCAAAATTAAAATCCAAACGTGAAAAACCAACTGCAGTCAAAGAAGCTTCAAGTGTTAAATTTAACATTAAAACTAAAAAAAAAGAGGAAATGTTAGAAAGTTCAAAAATTAGTAAATCAAAAAAATCTGAAAGAAAATTAAGTAATTCTGGAAATATCAAACGAAGTAAAGTAGAAAAAGCGAAACGCTTAAGTAATAAATCAATTGTGCCACCAAATGTTGCTAGAAGAGAAACAGCTAAATCATTTAGTGAAAAGAAAAGGCCTATAAAACAAGATAAAAGAAAAGATACACAAACTATTCAACATGAGGATTCTGATATCTTTAGAAGGAATCAGATAGAAAATTTGAAGAGCATGTTAAAATCTTCTGATCTTTATCCTTATGATGTTAAACCAGTAGATCTTCCAGAAGAACCTAAAGCAAAATGTCAACCAGAATATGAATACACAGAAACTGTAGATGATTCTGCAAAGGTTGATGAAGATGCAGACAAGCAATTACCGAGTAAAGGTCCTTGCGGTTGGAGAACAAAATCAGAACAAAAACTGCCAACGAAAAAGACTTTAGTTCACCTTACTGAACCTGACTACCCTCCACAAACAGTACCAGTACGGCCAGGGGGCAAGCCATGTCTTTGCCGTGAAAATAGAGCAAAGAAAAAGATACTAAAGTATAATATTGGAGGAGTTCTAGATAAAAAAAAAGATGACGAGGGGAAGAAGTTATTCAGGAAAAAGAAAGATGAAGATGACAAACAAATGCAAGTTATAGATGGTCTAATTTATTATACTCCACCTCCAAGTCCACGTAGGAGCGACGAATACGTACCTGAATATGATCTCTATAAATCTCCGTATGATATGTGCCTTACACAACGTAAAGATAGGGGTCTTAAATTTATCGAACGGTATAGTAGACCTCAAATATCAGAAGGGCCAAAAAATCAAGACTCTTGTGGATGTAACGAATTTATTGATACATACGGTATTCAAACAACAATAGATCAAAAGAATGAAGAATTTGATAAAATTAGAGAAGAATTCGTGAATGCGAAACCACCAAAAGAACGTTGGAAATTAGCAGTTAATGACGTAGGATTAATCGACTATTTTACAAGATGCCGGGACAGTATGCCTTGTTGGCTCAAATGTGCTCAATTTAATAAAGTAGGCTGTCCTTTGCCACTCCCAAAACTCCAAACCATAAGACCAGTTTGCGAATGTAAATATGAAAGAAAAATATTAGAAAATAACGAGGAGAAACAAAGATGGAAAGAACGTCGAAAGAAACTGAAATCCCTTAAAAAAGAACCGTTTAAGAATGTCACGGACATTTCAAAGCCAATAGTAGCAAATACCAAATTAGTAATATCAGATGTAAAAAGAATTCCAAGAGAAAATGAATACATAGATGATATTAAGTATTGTATAACCGGTGTCGCTGAAAATTATTCTGAGTTACCACCCACACAAGTAGTAGGTGGCATACATATGTCTACACCCATTCAAACACCTGAGCCAAGCGAGGAGAAATTACCATGCGTTTGTTCACATAAACATTGGTCAGCTGTAAGTGTACCTCCTGGGCCATTACCAAAACCAGAAGAAATTTTACTTGCAGATAAAAAACGTAGACAGGAAGCTGTAATAGAAGCATTCAAACAAATTTATGCTCCTCAACAAGTGTACGATACACATGATGGACATAGTTGTAAGGAACCTTGTATACCAGATTCTGACGATAATGATTTAGTATCAATGCAGAGCAGGGGTAACATTGGAATGAGAAGTAGATTGATGAGTCAGAAACAACGGCGGTCAGAATTAAAAAATACAGATAAGAGAAAAAAGTTAAGCACAGTACAGAAAACTACTGAACGTTCAATAAAGAGCTCGCGCAAAGAAACAAGAACTGTTAAAAATGAAGGAAATAGTCAAAAATATTCGCCAAATCCTCAAACATATGAGTACCAAAATATTATTCAGTCACAAAAAGAGTCTACTGATTCCAATATGGAAGATGTAGATATTTCTGATGAAAATATTGAAGACGATATTTTCGATACAGGAGATCCTTTCATGATCGTAGTACAAGTACAAAAATCTATTTTTAATAACTTTGAAATTAAAGTAATTAGAATAATATTTGAATTATTCCATGATTAGGTTGAATTGAAAAAAATGGCATCGGAAGGATTTTTATTTGCAAAATTACCAGAATGCTTTTTTATGCCACAGTTGCAATATTGGTTAATGTATAGAAAAGGATTTTCTCTTAGTGATGCGGATAAACGTAAGTAAACTGTAAGTAAACTGTATTTTTCGTATGCTACAATATACTATTTTTTTAGACAAATCTGTAACTGAAACTACTCTCACATGGAACATGCTGGATACAAAAAGGTTGCCTAAAATTAAACCACCTCCGATAGAACTAGAAAAACATGAAATTCATAAATTAACTTTTGATAGTGCAAAGAAAATGAAAGAAAAAGTATGTCGCCGTAAATGTACAAAACAGTGGTTCTTAATCTTTTTGAAATTTTGGAACAATTTTGAATACAATCGATTTCTGATAATTTTGCGAAATATCGATTATGAACCACTGACATGCAAATTGCATTGCAGCAGTATTATCATTTAATTCATTTATAGATCGCATTGAAAAAGCAGATATTTTATAATGAAGTTCGTAACCATCGTGTCTTATACGCGCGACTAATGTGGAATACAATGGAGTACGGAAAATTCCCATCAACATCGTTTAAACAAGCATATTTTACTTACATGTCTAGTAAAGAAACCGATGGTCATGTTTTTAAACCATGGCTTCCTTGTGAAGCAAAAGACATGAGCTAAAAACGTGTTTTATTTGAATGTAATAATTGGCGCCTAAATTTTGAACACTCGAGAAAAAAGTTCGAGAGTAACAATCGATAGTTCGATATGAAGATTTTAAGTTGGTTAAGGTATCAATCATAAGTGACGGAGAATGGATTTCGAGAGTCCGGATGTAGAAAAAGAATTTCCAGGATTATACGCGTCAGAATCTGCGAAAAAAAGTAACGAAAGTGACTGTACGTATCATTACTTATCAAATTAATTAATCGTTTTGAAGGAACAGACTTTTTAATAAATGAGGTTATGCATCTGTCATACGAGTTAGTCAAACACCATAGATCCTTTTTTGTTCAATGACACGTTTTAATTGTATATTTAAAATACAGTATTTATTATCTAATTAATCTGTTGGTAAATGTATACGCGCATATATTTTTAGTCAGTGATGAAGGCGGACACGAAAAACATTCCAAAAAAGAACTTCTTGGCGGTAAACGGAAGGAAAAGAAAGATCGAAAGGATCGAGGATATGCCACCTTAGAAGGTGAAAGTTCCCCTGACGAAGATCAAGAAACAAAGTAATAATTTACATCAAATTCTTTTACAAATTATGTCCTTATTCATTTATTTTCAATTGCCTGATTACCCACTGACAGTTACATCTGTTTTAAACCAGTTATTTTTATTCATACCACTTTTTTTATATGCTATTCAGTTAAATAAGTATCTTTTTTCTTTTGGAATTAAAATTACATCACAAAGTAACTTTAATTTTCACATATTGTTAGCACTGTTGTATTAATTAAACTTCATATTGGTCTAAAATTAGTTCTATTGATTTCATTGATTGTATTTTACATACTAACATTTTAGAAAAACAATTTTGTTCTAATGGAGAACAAACTTATTGCAAATATTTATGATCTCATATTATTAATTATTTTAATCCTTATTTCCATAGTAAATGTATACTTTATTATAAAAGTTTTAGTACTGTATATTCAA
Organism: Megachile rotundata; assembly: GCF_050947335.1. Lineage (NCBI taxonomy): Eukaryota > Metazoa > Arthropoda > Insecta > Hymenoptera > Megachilidae > Megachile > Megachile rotundata. Next base: position 11,793,785 of record NC_134995.1, read on the forward strand.
AGAAGTGATAAATAAATCATAGATTAAAGAATATAAATAAATTATAGATTATAATAGTACAAAATTGTTTTATATATTATATACAACTACTTTATTACTTGAACTAGCATATAATTTAACTCACAGAAGTCCTTCAAAATCAAAAAAGACCAAAGCTTTTAAATTTCCATCAAAAAAGGAGAAACGTGAAAAATCTAGAGAAAAAGAGGGCAAAGAAAAGGATGGCGAGAAAGAGAAAGATAAGAAGAAAAAGGACAAAGATGAGAAAGACATAGAAAAAGAAAAGCGTAAAGAGAAAGAGAAAGATAAAACTAAACAGAAATTGAAAGATCGTAAGAAAGGAAAGCATACAGGAGAAGAAGGCTTGGACATTGGAGGTAAAGTATTTTATAAATCCATTTTGGAGCTATATGTATGCTAAATAAATTTCTTGTAATTATCTATATAGAAGAACAACCAATATTTGGTGTTAGTCTACATTTGGCAGTGGAACGAAGTCGTTGTCATGATGGTGTTGAATTACCCTTAGTTGTAAGGGACTGCATTGACTTTGTGGAAGAGCATGGTATGAATATAGAAGGATTATATAAGGTTCCAGGAGTAAAGTCAAAAGTTCAGTATTTGAAAAAGTTGTACAACTACAGAGAAGCTGTGAATATGTCTGATTTTGAACCCACAGTAGCTACAAGTTTATTAATATTGTTCCTTAGGTTTGTCATTTGAATCTTTACTTTTTAAACAAACTGTTAAGTGGAAAAGTTAGAAGCAAAGATGTTGCTGTTATAGGGAATTGCCAGAACCTGTGCTAGAGAACAGTGAAATGATATCTCGATTTGAACAAGCAGCATCCACAAAAGATGTAGCACAAAGAGAAGCACAATTGATACACCTAACTCAACAACTTCCAGAGTGCAACAAAGTTCTTCTTGCGTGGGTTATACTACATTTAGATCATGTTACAGCACGAGTATGCAAAAAGTTAATTTTTGAGTATAGTATACATACGTATTTTCGTTTCATGTAAAATTTTATTTCAGGAAAAGACAACAAAAATGAATGCTCAAACAATTTCAATGACATTGAGTCCTGTGTTGCAAATGAGTCATAGACTCTTATTAGCTTTGTTGTTTCATTGCAAAGCTTTGTTCCCAAATGTACACTTAACAAAATATATCCCACCACTTTCAGCCGGCAGCGTTAATCTTCCAGATACTGTAGAAAGTATAGCTGCTGAGTTATCTAAACAAGAATCCTTACTCTTACAAATACACATGCAAATGAACGCAGGTTTCGTGACTAAATCGCGTGAGGAACAATTATGGGAAGTACAACGTATGATAACGCAATTGAAGGTCAGATTATAACGTTATCAGTTCATAAATATTTGTCAAAATTATGCTGCAATGTTTAAAGTCCCATTTTCCTTCTGTATAGAGAAAATATAAAACAGTTCAAAAAATGGAAGGTGCTGTGCAAAAGAGCTTAGATGAAGAAGTTAAAGTGAATGATGAAGCTACAGTAGAATTAAATGTTCAAAAAGCAAAAACAGAAGAAGAGGATACAGAAAATGTAAAACCTGAAACACAAGCATCGTCTACTTTGACATTGAAACTAAACAATAAAGTACATGTTTCCGAAAACAATAAAGACTCTACAAGTACAAATACCGCTCAAAATGAACGAAACACTCATACTGTTGACAAGGATATTGTAGATTCTGCTGAAACATCTGTGGTTGCATCACAATCTAATGAGCAAGAAAATACATCTAGGAGAAATGAAAATGGTATAAATCATGAATATTATCATAATCAGAATTACTTTATGACAAACAATATTAATTATATTATTTTAGTTTCAGTCACAGAGCCTGAGCCTGAAAATGCTATAGACAAATTAAGAGAGAGTTTAATATACGAAGAATTGTTGAATATGCAAGCGTTACTAAAGTCAAGAATAAATCAGGAAAGAAATGAAATCAAACGACTGATGGAAATGTTATCCGAACGTGTTCCGGAAAAAAAGAAACCAAAGGATAGGATACATTCACCAAATGAAGCAGAAATGACAGCTATGATTCAATTAGTCAAAGAAAATCAATTACTTGAGGTACATATAACATGTTATCTCTAATAATTCATATTATATACAAGATTCCTAGATCCCTGTATCTCTGATTTCACTCATTTTTAACGTAATTTATACGTACATTGTATCCCCTTGTTTCAGAAAAAAATGACTACTCTAATTCGAAGTATCATAGAAGAAAAAGATGCTTGCATCGAACTCCGTGTTCAATTAGCAGTTCATCAGTTAGCAGCCAAAACTTGACCGTTAAATAAGAATTAATATTTTAATGTAATAAAAAAATACACGGATTGTGAAGATATGTAACATGTTTTGCACAGAATGAACATATATAGTTTATAAGATGTTACTACAATCATGTTTTCTTGACTTATTCTATTCTCTTGTAAAATAATAAACAAAACAAAAAAGGATATTGAACATGTACATGTATATATTTGTTTCGACTTAGCATAAGAACTTTTCAAATGTATATACATATATTTTATGTTTATATCATGCATTTTCCTTTGATTCTATAATTACAATAACAGTATGAAGAAATGCATATATGTTTATACTTAAATTATGTTTTACATATTTATTTGAAACAAGTATATTATTTTATACAATTTTTAAGTAACAGTATTATCTGAAGGATTACTTGTTCGTAAACATGTTTCATCAACACTAAATAACATTAAACATTTTTTTTTTTTGTATAGATGAAATAGTGTAACATTTCAGAAACCAAATTTTATAATGGAATGTAGGACAAAAAATATGATTTTACAATTGTATTTCTCTTTCTATGTTAATACTGTAGAATATATTACACTTTACACAATCACTTGTAAGTGAACATTTGCACAAAACAAAACATTATAATGAAGATTATATTAATCATACAAGATTAATTTTAAATAGTATAACATGGCACTGACCCTTTCAGCATAAGTTCTGTACAAATATTTTTAATGTTGATAAACAACATTACGCAATTCGTATTCAATGTTTTTATACATGTATTACATGAAATAATTCCATTTGATACTTTGATTTACCTTTTAAATTTTCATTAACATAAAAAGCATTTATTGATCTTGTACTTACAATTTCATCATACTATAAACAACCTACTTTTGTTCTTAACGGGTCAGGTCTTTTTATTCTTACCATATTTCATTTACATTCTTTCTCATAAATTCATGAAAAAGATAATTGAATTAAAGGATTGAGAAAATTAATGACGCGAATCTCTTGGATAAAATTCGGCAAGGGTGCTAGCAGGAATTCGCTTAAGCATCTCCTTAGGGAAAATACGTAGTAGTTGCCAACCGATGTCCAACGATTCGAAGACAGTACGATTTTCATAACTTCCTTGAGAAATGAAGTTCTTCTCAAACTTGGAAAGGAATTCTAAGTATAACAAATCATCTGGTGTTAAGGCTTCCTCACCAACAACAGCCTTCATAGCTTGTACGTCTTTTCCAATAGCATAACAAGCGTACTGAAACAAAATTATGGATGATTTTACAATGTTATAAACTTTTGGAAATAATCATCAGAACAAAAAATTACATACCAATTGATTAGATACATCAGAGTGATCTTTTCGCGTCATGCCCTCACCAATAGCAGATTTCATAAGTCGAGATAAAGATGGAAGTACATTAACAGGTGGATAAATTTGTCTGTTATGAAGCTGACGATCAACGTAAATTTGTCCTTCGGTAATATATCCAGTTAAATCAGGAATAGGATGAGTAATATCATCGTTTGGCATAGTCAGAATTGGAATTTGAGTAATAGAACCATTTCGACCTTCTACTCGCCCTGCACGTTCGTATATTGTTGCCAAATCAGTGTACATGTAACCAGGGAAACCACGACGACCGGGTACCTCTTCACGAGCAGCTGATACCTCACGAAGAGCTTCAGCATAAGAAGACATGTCAGTAAGTATAACTAAAACGTGCTTTTCACATTGATAAGCCAAAAATTCAGCAGCAGTTAAAGCAAGTCGTGGAGTAATGATTCTTTCAATGGTAGGATCATTGGCTAAATTCAAAAATAGGCACACATTTTCCATAGAACCATTCTCTTCAAAATCTTGTTTGAAGAAACGAGCAGTTTCCATATTTACACCCATAGCTGCAAATACAATAGCAAAATTGTCCTCATGAGAGTCCAAAACTGATTTTCCAGGCAATTTTACAAGACCAGCTTGACGACAAATTTGTGCAGCAATCTGTAAAATACAAGTTTAAGAAATCATCTATATTAACACAGATATATTATCTTCATTTATGTACCTCATTATGTGGTAAACCAGCAGCAGAGAAAATAGGAATCTTTTGACCACGGGCAATAGAATTCATAACATCAATTGCTGAAATACCAGTTTGGATCATCTCTTCGGGATAGATACGTGACCAGGGATTAATAGGCTGTCCCTCAATGTCCAAGAAATCTTCCGCAAGAATTGGGGGACCTTTATCGATTGGTTTTCCAGAACCGTTAAACACACGGCCCAACATGTCTTCAGACACAGGAGTCCGAAGAATGTCACCAGTGAATTCACAGTGAGTATTTTTTGCATCAATACCGGAAGTACCCTCAAATACTTGAACCACTGCTTTAGATCCAGAGACTTCCAAAACTTGACCTGATCTGATAGATCCATCGGCAAGTTTTAATTGTACAATTTCTGCAAACTTTGGAAATTTGACTTCATCTAATATCACCAATGGACCATTTACACCTGATACTGTTTTATATGCTAGAAAAGTAAAAACAAATGTTCAATGTCACAAAAAATGAATATACAATAAATTATTTTAAATTTTATTTTACTTCATATCCCAGCTTCCCAACTTTCATAATTGTATGTGAAATAATGGATGTCTTTAGATATATACTACTAAAATATAATATTCAGTGTCACAGATATATGACAGTGGACCTTAGATAGTTCATACATTGTCATACACATGAAGTTTAATAGCAAATGTTAATAATAATATAAATGTAGAAAGAAACAATTATAAGTCTATCAGTATCTCTGTCTACAGTCACATGACAGATTTATCATGTTTTCATGAAAACTTCTACTCACAATTGACTTACTAAAATATACAAATTTAATCTTTCAAAGTATTTATTACGTTTAAAACAAGTTTCTTCGTTTATTATAAACAATTAAAAAACAACTACCCTTTGAATCAGCTGATTAGTTGCAAATCGATCCGCTGCTACGCCCAGTTTGTACGAAGTATATGTGATTTCTTAGATTCACGTTTATATATTTTAATAAAATAAATGTAGATACTTACTAAGTCGTGGCTGCGAAACGAAGTCTCTTGAAACAGCCAAAACATGTTCTTTAACGGCTTGGCGTTCCCCAATACTTTTCGAATACATTTTGTCAAGCAGTTTCCCTGGTCTGTTACGTCGATCAAACAGCTAAAGGTGCTACTGCTAGATGCGCTTTGTTGGAAAGAGACAAACTAGATTGCAAGAGTGGGGACAACTTCGAAAATTAAATTTAAATTAAAGAAAGTAGCAGAATATTCTTCAAAATGAATCAAATTAATTAGAAATGTCAACACGAATAACCATTAAATCTTTTTATCGATAGTTTGACCTTTACAACTTATAAAATTGGAATTAAATGATTTTGAATTTAGTACATTTGATGAAAATAGTGAACAACAGTTGTTCGACAAGGATAGATATAATGGCACGTGCGATCACGTGGCTTGTACTAAGAGATACATTTTACATTTTATTGAAATGGAATTACTTTAAAATAAGCTGGTAAAATAATATTATGCTATAAAAAAAGATACTAGGATTATATTCATAGAAAAATTGTAATATTTCATTATATGAACATAAGTTATTACAATGATCTAGATATACGTCGTACGCGCGGTTTATTTAAATACAAATAGTTTATTTCTAATAATTTAATAAGAATGTTCAGATATTTATTAATTAATCTCACACAAAAATATTACATATACTTGAATTCCTATATATTTTATTTTATTGTGCTAGTTGTTACTTCTATAGGATCATTAATAAAAGGAAATTATTATCAATAATACTCTGTTATCACGAATTATATATTTGTAATAATAATTTTAATATGTATTTAACCACTTTTAAAAGCAAAATATAATACAACTCGCTCGTTCTAAACCTTGACCTAAACTTAGTTTTGTTTATGTAGTGGTACTGCTTTTACCGATAATTTCGCGCCGAGAAGGCGCTAGTGTGCAGTGAGACACGGTGGCGGCTGGTTCGGGGATATATTTGCATTTAAAACGTTCGTTTCATTTACAGTGGTGTCAGACACATTTTTTAGTCATTTATCAAATATAATTTATTAGTTTTTTTCAAAGATCTATTTTTTTATCGTCGTTCCACTCGACACTGTGCTCCACTGACAGAAAAATACAGTATATCCGAACCATGGCGGCTCTTAAATGTATGATCAACCTATCAAAAAGTCTTAAAACAGTGACGACCACGTCTCGTCCTTGTTGTTTGCAAACGTCAAAAAAAACGTATTTTACGTATGTGAATGAAATTGCTATGCCAATATTAGACAAAAATCCTTGTTGGCTCAAAACCGCCGATGAAGCCATCGAAAAAGCTGAATTAGATTCAGGTAATTAATATGTTTTGATCATATCATACATGTTACTGATACAAAAAGTTTTTAATTTCACGAAAAATTGAACACTTATTTACTTAATTTTTTTAAAGACAGTATCATGTTAGTTTAAAGTCTACTTTTTTGTCATCTAACCTCGAAGAATCACTATAGTAAGGATCAGACGTTAATGGTCCGTATTTTTGCAAATTTATGCATATAACAAAATTTAGTATCTACTGCTTAAATTTATATTAAATAGTTTGTAAATAGATTGTAATTAAAATTTTTTTATATTTTTTTTTAATATGCAAATAAAGTTTGTGAGTTGTAAATTATGCAAAAGATACGAGTGGGGCAACAACTTTGCATTAAATTAAATGTATTCGATTTGACTGTATCGAACGTAGGTAATGATCTTTTGCATAAATGTTGGCTTTGGCGCCTTTCTATTTTAATTTCAACAATAGTATAACTAACCGATATTATACACCATTTTTTATTTAAAATCGAATGATTTTTTTCTCTCTTATATGAATAAAAATGCAATGTATTTACACTTGAATTTAAATAACGTTTAATTCAGTAAAACAATATTCATTACGTAATGTATTTTATACATAATGTACTCAATGAACACAAATTACCAATGATTGTCTTAAAAAGAGTCGGATGTAGTTACATTGAAATCGAATAATGGAATATCGTAGTAAGGAAAAAATGTCAATGAAGACATATCTCGCATTCGATTAATGCAGTCGAATGCTATATTTACATTGCGGACAATCGAGTAGGAGAAACGATCTTTGTTCAATCCTGGCTTTGAAAAATCGATTATTGCTTGAGACCGATAAACATGTGTAATTTTATATACAAATAAAAATTATTAATTTTATCGAATATTTTATTGCACATTGAATTTCCCGTGTTCTTAAAATTGGGTTAATTATTCGTTTTAAATTAACTCGAGCACAGAATAAATCTGAAATATACGAAATGTCAGTCATTCGTTGATAATATTATTTTATTATAAGAAATGTAAACAGATGATGACGTTATCTATTCTTGTAAATGATTCGACAACGTAATGTTTTTGTCGATATACAATTATAAAATTAATGCGAATGTAGTATAACATTTGATTAAGAGTGAATCAAAGCTAACGTCAAGGACGATAAAGCATATCGTCTTTCACGGCGGTACACTTTACAGAATAAGCATTGTTCTATATGTAATCGTTCTAATCGTCACTAATAACTTTCGTTGCTAATACGCTTATTTATTAATCGATTTATAACTGATGAATCTTTGTATCATTATCTTATCATTTCAATTGCTAATTGAAGCCACGTCAATTATAAACAGTAGGATATTATGTAATCTAATGGATCGAAATCGCATCAAAAAATTTATTATTAAAACGGTTGTTTACTGAGCTAGGATTGTCGAATATAGAACACCACGAAAAACATTGACCTCGACACGCATACGCAACATGCAAATATGCGGTTGGATATCTTTGGTGATGATTATTATTGGTTTCAGGCTCTCGATAATATATAAATGTGATATAAACTCTCCATTCTTCCTTGTAAATTCAATTTCATATGACATCTTAAGATTTTTTAATACACGTTCATTGGCGTAACTAACATTTTTTCTGGGGTGAGCTAACTCATCTAGCTGCACTAGCAGCAAGGCCGCCACTTGAGTTTGCGGAGCCCACAGCAATAAATTGTAATCGTGTAAGAAGCATGTTACTGCTATGCAATTCAAATGGCCCGAAACGTATTCTTTTCTTGCCAAACGAAGAAACTGTTCAAGTCAAGGTTCGCGAGCCTCTTTGAGCCAAAGAATGAATTGTTTATTCTAAGGTGACTAAATATTAAACAACCGAATGGATTAACGATTATTACTTTGACCTTCGCTCAGCAGACACAGGGTCGTTAACCCAGTTACAAAAATAAAGCATATAAAGTATAAATACATACGCTCATTTCTTTTAAATGTACTTCTAATTAACGCCTCTTACGTTAAATTTCCCGTAAAAATTTAAGAGAAATTTTGATGACCATGACATTATGCAAAATTATTTTATCTTGTAGATCAACAAGTGTTTGTCCAGGGAGCTGCCGCAACACCGGTTGAATTATTAAGGGCGATGACAGATTACGGTGTGCGATGTGACGTCAGAAATGTACGATTGTATCATATGCATCTAGAAGGCCCAGCTCCATTTGCAAAACCAGAAAATGCAAGTACGTCATCGTCGTGATAGATTGATCGGCCGTTTTTTTTTAAGTGGCGCAAAAATTTTAATTGAACGCTTTATCAACGAACGATTTAAATGAGATTTCACACGTTGATAGGATCTGTTATTAGAAATTTCCCTACATATGAATTCTGGCACAGACGGTGAAGGGATTTGTCAGATTAAAGTTTTGAGGGGATGATTAATATTGTGCAACTAAGTGTAGATTAAAATTGATTAGATAGTAGACTGATAAAGAGGACTCGCGTTTGTAAACGAGTCTTATGGTAAATTTTTTTTTCAAATTTAGCAATTTAAAAAGCTATATAGAGCCTCCACTATATAGAGGATTTATAATAACGTGTAAAATCTCATTATAATAAATAAATAAAAATAGCTACACATTTCTGAATTATAATGTTTTTGTATGCAGAACATTTCAGGTCCATCAGCTTCTTTATTGGAGGCAATGTGAGGCAAGCTGTTCAGGCAGGTACTGCTGACTGCATTCCAATTTTCTTACACGAGATTCCACGAGTGTTCAATGAAGGACATGTCAAACCAGACATTTCTCTGATACATGTATCTCCACCCGATGAACATGGATTTTGTTCACTCGGTACTAGCGTAGACTGTGTTCGGTCTGCTGCGAGCCAATCTAAATACATCGTAGGTAAATTTTCGAGTTCATTCTTATTATCTTAATAGACCACCCACGATCTAACCGAACATAATCTAACGCCGAATGTAACCTAACCCGACCTAGCCCAACCTTGATATATCATAACCTCCACATGTTTCACTTTTATTATATTATATACAAATCAATGCTTGTACATAGTATCATTGTTACTTCTTGATTTTCAAAGGTTTGTTTTATTGTTGCTTACAGCCTTGGTAAACAAACATATGCCAAGAACGTTTGGCGATGCTATCATTCATGTAAGTCATTTGGACTTTGCTGTGGAGCATCACGTTCCACTTCCAGTTCATGATGTAAAAAAGCCATCGAAGGAAGAACAGCAAATCGGTAAATATATCGCTGAGAATTTGGTAACGGATGGAGCTACTATGCAAATGGGTATCGGTAGCATACCGGACGCGGTACTGTCGCTTCTCGGTAATCACAAAGACCTTGGAATTCATAGTGAAATGTTTAGCGACGGCGTAGTCGATCTCGTACACAAAGGATGCGTTACGAATAATCGTAAAACAATGCACAAAGGCAGAATCGTTGGTTCGTTTTGCGTTGGCTCTCAAAAGTTGTACGACTTTATGCACAATAATCCTTTTATCGGTGAGTCCATTTCATTTGTGCGATTGTATTCAATGAAAAATAATGAATGAATTAATGTTACAGAAATGCTGATGGTGGATTATGTTAACAATCCCAAAATAGTAGCAAAACAACCAAATATGACAGCTATCAATTCTTGTATAGAAGTCGATATTACTGGACAGGTGTGTTCTGACAGTATTGGACCTAAAATGTATTCTGGATTTGGAGGACAACTAGATTTCATCACAGGTGCAGCACTTAGTGATGATGGTTGTGGGAAACCGATTATTGCACTGCAATCGGTTACTTCCAAAGGCGTTAGTAAAATTCAGCCCGTCTTAAAGACAGGTATATAGTTCTTAATCCTTTGAGAACAAAATACTATGCTTACAATTTTGATGAAATACTAATTTTCATTTATCATTTGAAGGTGCCGGTGTCGTTACGAACAGAGCAGTTGTTCGTTACGTAGTCACGGAACATGGAATTGCTAGTTTGTTTGGTAAAAATCTTCAACAGCGAGCGTACGAATTAATTCAAGTTGCCCATCCTGATCACAGAGAGGCATTGGAAAAGTCAGCATTTGAACGTTTGCACGTTATGCCAGCACCATAAGCATTTCAATAAAATCATATGAAAAGAATATTTCTAATAGCATTTTGCAATAATTGTTTTTATTCTTCGCGTAAACATCGATCTGCGTTGAAAAAAAACCTAATATCTTTGATTTCGTGTAACTGTCGTGTTTTTGCCAAAAAAGGAGGTGATAAATATGAAAAGCAAATTTTAAATGTCGTACAATAAGGATCTCGTCTTGCCCTGAAACGAAGAGGGTTTTATTTTAAACGGATAAAAAAATACTCATTTACAATTGGTTAAATGAAAAAGAAACTTTTAGTTTTAATCAATATTCAACTTTAGGAATATAACTGAAATATTGTTAGTAATAACCAAAACAGTGTATAATAACAATGAATAATTTTTATATAAAATTTAAAATCGTTCCTCTGTACAATGCAATTAATGTAACGATTGGAAGTACGTGGCATTTGAAACAATAAATTACAAATTAAATGTATATACATATTTCAGTCGTGATTATTTGTCTACCTGTTTGGAACAGAGCATATAGGGTTTAAAAATAAATCGTATGTACTGCGTATCGAAAAACTGAAAAATCGAATACCGCTAAATGCGACTTTCAAATACTTATCGTGGAGATGGCAACGAATGTAATGTGATCTGATGTTAACTGATAATTGAGACTAAAGAAATCTTTTAGATTATGTGTCATCCAAATTTGAATGTACTTGATATATATAATTTACCATCAATCAAGCATCCGCAAATTTTTCTAGATCTTTATTACTTATACAGTTTTTTATGTGCCTTGTAATTATTCGACAAAATGTTTAATTTTCGACGAAATTTAGAGTCAACATTTTCAAAAATTATACCGAAAAAACCATTTAAGATTGGTGTAAGATTTATTTTACGAGAACCACTGCAACCCTTGAATCGATGTCCAAAATGGGTTTGCGTAGAAGACGCGGTAAAAATTATAAATTCAGGTATTTATAGTGATTTCAAATGCCTCAAATACAATATTAAAATTCATCTATAATTCTTATATAATAATTTGTGTTAAATGGATTTCGTATTACCTTAAATTTATTTTTCTAGAACATTTAGTTTTTATACAAGGAGGAGCAGCAACACCTAATGAATTAATACGTGCTTTGACTGAACATGGTGTTTGTAACAACTTACGTGGAGTTCGTTTACTTCATATGGGCCTTGAAGGAGATGCGCCGTTTGCAAGTCCTGAGTTTGAAAGTATAGTGTTCTATAATACATAGTATTCTATATAGAGTTGTAATATAACTCTAATTGTCTATTATAACTATCAAGTAATTATTACTTTTCAGAAAATTTCAGATCTATAAGTTTTTATATTGGAGCTAATCTCAGAGATGCTGTCAATGATGGAAGAGCGGATTACATTCCAATATTTCTCCACGAAGTACCCAAACTTTTTTATGAAAAAAGAATCGTTCCTGACGTCGCCTTAATTCATGTCAGCACACCAGATGCTAGAGGTTTCTGTTCTCTAGGTGTAAGCGTGGACTGCACGCGTGCTGCTCTTACTACAGCTAAAGTTATCGTTGGTAAGTAATGGACATTTAATGATAAATGTTACTCATAATTCACAAATATTATTTTTCCTGCTTAGCTCAAGTGAATGAACACATGCCAAGATCATTTGGAGAATCAGTTATCCATTCTAGCCATATCGATTGGGCAGTCAAATACAATTGTCCTTTACCATGTGTAGCCAGTACTGAACCCAATGAAATTGAGCAAGAAATTGGAAAGCTTATAGCAACAAGACTGGTAGAAGATGGAGCAACTTTACAGCTTGGTATTGGCAATATTCCTGATGCTGTCCTCTGCAATCTTGGTAATCATAAAGATCTTGGTGTACACTCGGAAATTCTTGGAGACACAATGGTAGATCTGGCAGAACGAGGAAATATTTCAAATAGAATGAAAACAAAGCACAGAGGACGTATGGTCTCTTCTTTAGCGATTGGAACCAAAAGGGTGTATGACTTTTTACATAATAATCCTTTTGTAGGTGTGTGTACAACATAACTTTTTAAAACTTTTAAATTTTTGGCAATATTTCTCATAATTTTGTAAGTAATTTCATTTTTACTTGTATAGAAATGCTCACCATCAATTATGTGAATGACCCTCGTGTAATATCGCAACAACCAAGAATGACAGCTATTAATTCATGTATAGAAATGGATATTACGGGTCAAATATGTTCTGACAGCTTAGGCTGTAAACTGTATTCCGGTTTTGGTGGTCAACTTGATTTCACTCGAGGTGCTGCGCTGGGTTCAGATGGTCGAGGAAAAGCTATTATTGCATTTCCTTCGGTCACGAGTAAGGGAGAAAGTAAAATTCAGCCCGTAATTAGACTTGGTAAGATATCAAATGTTCTCGGTGAGAAATCGTTTCTTAAAACTAAAATGAATTTGTCGAATATTATTTTGACGGTAAATATATTCTAAATTATTTGTTAACTAGGTGGTGGCATTGTGGTAACAAGAGCACATGCACATTATATAGTTACTGAACACGGAATAGCACAACTTTTTGGTAAAACATTACGACAAAGAGTAAACGCATTGATTCAAATTGCCCACCCTGATCATAGAGAATGCCTTGAAAAAGCTGCGTTCGAAAGACTTAAAACTACTCCAACAAAATATTTATAATTCGCGGATCAAAATTTTATTACGTTGAAGTCTTAAGTCTCAATAATTTGAACTTTGTTTTTTAATTGAAATATAAAATTTGTACGTTATTTTTAAATATTTAATGATCGACAAAAACTTATGATATTTATTACAATATCCAATGTTCTTTTATTTACAAAATGAACAGTGTTTTTAATTATTATTTAAAAACCACGTATATAAACACACTATGTATGTACAAATAATTTCTTAATTTATAAATATATTTTACACTTGACATTAATTTATATTTTACTAAAAATTAATACCTTCAGGTAACGTTCCTTCCTGACGTCTTTTCTCAACGTTTTCATAGTATTCTGAAAAATTAACGTACGGCTTAATTCTAGCATTTCTATTTGTTGGTCTTGCGCCAGGATACATATCTGATGTAGATGATGATTCAGTTGACATATCAGAATTTTCTTCCGTGATACCTCCACTCGAATAATCATTCAACGACACCGTTGGTATCGGTGCAGATTCTACAACTGGATTAAATCTAACTGACGGATTATTTGGACTTTTCAATGCATGAGGAAGTGGGAAGTTAAAATTTCGTACGAGAAGAGTTATGTCATCTCGTTTACCGGTAGTAACGGTACTTTGCAAATTACTCATATTAATATCATGATGAATTCTTACAACTTTATCCACGACAGCTTGAGCAACTCCTGTCAAAGTGGACTGCACCTGAAACTGAAATGCATTGTATAAAAAGTATAAATATATCACTATGTAATTAGTTAAATTACTATCAATGAATATTTCAATCATTTTATACCTCTTGAACTGCAAAATTAATTAATTTTATATTGACTTGATCAACTCCAGTCACTTCTTCCAATGATTTATAAAGGCCTCGAGACATAAGCAATAGAAATTTACAAGAATCATCAACCTCTATTCCACCATGGATTTCTGGTTCAGCAATAACAGGTTCAGCTGTGGCAGATGCTAGTTCTTCAAATTCTCTGTATCCTCCTTTAACAAGATAGTTTCCAAGACAACGTGTATTTTCTTGGTTTCCCAGATGAGATCCTTTGATTTAAAATAATATTAAATATTTCACACCTTACATTTGTTACAAAAGTTGAATATACTTTGTTAAATTACCTTGCCTTATGGATTCGATATCTAGTCCTAAATGAGATAATCTTAGTAATTCATCTTCATTCTTTAAGTCATGATCTACACTCAACTGCACAACCCTTAAAACTTGATTACTATCTGTTTTACACAGTAAAGCTCTACTGTCACCAACATTTGCAACATATAATTTTCCTCTGTATATAAGAGCTAAAACTGCACTAGTACCTGCTGATAACTCACAATTCAATGCATTTAATTTATCAACCTATGTAAAGAAATTGTCACATAAATAATATTTATAACTTTTTGAAATTGTATTATTATTATATCAAATCAACTAACCAGGTGAGGAAATTTCTGATAGGTTTCATATGAATTTAACCCATCTGGTATGTCAAACTGTAAACTAGCTCTTTCAGCCAAAAGATCTCCAATAGAATCTAAATATCCTCTTTCAACAGCTATAAATGCCTGTCTATAATAATTTCATTTCATAAAAAGTATCTCATTAAATGAAATTTGAATCCTATTATTATTGTACTCTGTTACCTAAGAACTTCTTTGATTTCTTCATCAGTTGATTTACCATTTAACTGTCCAAGTAAAATTTCAGCAGCCATTCGCTGCATAGCAAAATTTGCAACCTTTGTTCCATCATGACCATCAAATACTCCATAAAGAAAAGTTGAATCATCATATCGACAATGAAAGCTACAGTCTTCAAAGGGATGTTCTTCTTGCCTGTATCCATCTTCCCGATATATTTGATTTGTAGAAAATCCTACTCCTGTAGAAATAAATGTAATGTTAGCAGGTTCAATTTTAGGTTATGTGTGCAAATTATTACCTACCAGATTGTTTACATACTGGTAAATCATCTGTCCAACTGTATTGAGTATCCTGGAAAGGTATTAAATTAGGGCGTTCTGCCCTGGTTGGCATTATTAAAGAAAAAACGTAATTTTAATATGATTTTAGACAATATACGTGTAGACTTAAGTAACTTACGTTTGTAACATATCGACTGCATATCGACTCATATCGATATATTTAAATTACGATGCAATCGTTTGAACTTGTTCAAAACAAACATTTATATAAAAATACAATTGTTATTTACTACAATTTATCTGTTTAATAATTATTAATTATTACTAGACTTATTGATTTGTTGTTAATAAACGAATGAATTTTATGCAATTTGCGAAATACCGAAATATAACTTATTTACTTTGCGAAACCTTCTCTTTTTTTCAACAGATGTATGCTGTTAAAAACAAAACTTTTATCGCACCTGCCAAATTGCATGACTTTAGGTTTATTAACAGTACAAATTTTTGTAATTAATGAATTATAAAAGAAGTTATTATTGAATATGTAACAATTTTAATTTCACCGTAATGGATTATTAATCTCACAAAATACGACCAATATGGAAACTTGATAAATTATTTGTAAAATATTAATGAAAATAGCATTTATCAGTAAACGGAAATTATTTAACAGGTTATTACATATTATGTATTCGTATTTTATACTTATTGACAAATATTATTAATAAAATGCCTAAAACTTTAAATAAAATAGTTTCTTTTTAATAGTTCCAACATCCATTTATCAAAAACACTTTATTGTTACTTCATAAAGAAAATATGAGTCGAATTCCACGAGCTGGGACCAGTACAGGTCTTACTAAAACCCAACAGCTTCGTCAAGCAAAATCTGCTGCGATGTTAAGAGATTTTGAGAAAAAACAAGCAGATATGGCACGACATCAAGCAGATCCATTTAAAAGACGTACAGTACTAAGACCTGAACCAAAAAAAGTAGATTTTACTAAACCTGGAATGACCAAAGCAATGATGGCAAGAGTAAAACAGGCAGAGAAGTTCAAACAAGAATACGAACGTAAACAAGAAGCTTTAACTACTAGTCGACAACCTCGGAGAACACCTGCACCAATAGGAGGTGATGCCAGGTTGCAACGACAGTTAAATTTGATTGAAATGAATGATCTAACATTTGTTAAATGAATAACAAGTATTACTCCGTTTTTCATGTCTTTAAACTAGAAGAAATTTAAAAAATAAATTGAGTAATTCAATGATTTCTTTAATATGAAATTTTTGCTATCATACACAAATCATTTTTAATTAGGATGGGTAGAGAAAGAATACCAGGAAGAGAAAGAAGACGTAGTCCAAGTGCAGCTAGGCCTACAACTCCAAGAGCTGGATCACCATCTAGAAGAGAATTTGATGCTGGACCTAGTCAATTTACCACTCCTAAAAGAGATCCTAGATCATTAAGAACACCTGAACCAGGCGTATCTAGAAAAACTAATGAATTAGCTAAAATGATGAATGCTGATATAGTTCAAGCTGATCCAATTGGTGCAGGACCAATTAATAACATTGTGATACCTCCTGGAGTTGTAAGCGATAATCGTACCACCATTATTAGCATACAACAACCAAGTGCAGAATCTCAAATAGCAAATCGTTCGATTCAAGTGATAAGGTGATTTTATAAAGTCCTGTTTTTGATTGCAAAATAATATAGGTCTTTATCAATTTAACAGTGATACTCTTGATGAACAAGATGCTTTAGAAACTTCAGCTGTACAAAATAGATTATCAGAATTACAACAGGCTAGAAGGGATTTTGTTATGGCTGTAGCACATGTTGGTTCTAATGCTGTTAATATAGAAGGAGAAACTCCTCCTCCTTCTTTCTATTCACCTCCCAGACATATAGTGAAGTAAACCTTCAAATAATTCTAAATTTAATTTCTAGATTATATTTACACAAAATTTTGATGCCATATTACATTACATAATAGAGTCCCTGACTTAGAGGATAAATACCTTCAGCCTGAATATGGAAGAGATCACCCAGATGTTCTGGCTGCTCGTAAATTCATAGAAGAAAGAGAAGCAGCTAGAAGAATAGAGGAAGAATTTGAACGAATAGCAGCTAAAGAACAAATGTCTGATGATTTACAATTAGATGTCCCTGTTGAGGAAGAAATTTTCCAGGACAGAGATATATCTTGGGAAGAAGATGAAGCTGGCATGGCTATGCCTCGTCCATCTAGGGTTAAAGCTTATGTATCTCCCATTCCTAAACAACAAAAGGCATATGAGTATGATCCATTTGACCCAGAACAATTAGAACAATTTTTCGATGTTCAACGTTTCCCACCATGTCCTCAATGTGGACCACCACCTGGCAGAGAACAGTTACATCCTGACTTATGGGAGTTAGATGATCCATGGTTTAGACCTCCACCCGAACCTGAAGGACCAGATTTAATGGAGTTCGAAGAATCAGATCTAATAAAATTTGATTAATCAAACATTTTCCTTTGTCTTATAATATTCCAATTGATACACGTACTTTAACATTACATTGCTTGTGATATATAATTGCTTTGCCCATATAAATAGCTATAATTCTAATAATAATTAAACGATGCTTCAAAATTGACAAAAATTTGTATTTAATAATAGCTATTATACTATTATAATTTATTCTTTTTTAATTAAAATAAGTAGGTATTTAGGAATTTAGATAAATATACAAAATAAAAGGTCACTGGGTATACATTATCAGCATCAAGAATGTCGAAAATGCACATGCGTACATATTGTCTTTTGTTACAAACCACGAACTTAAAACCAATCACAGTTTACATGCGCAGAGTGATCAAAAATTCGTCATTTGACGAGTATGATCGGTGAAACGAATAAAATACACGTAAAAACGAAAGTTAAAAAAAAAGAATGATTGAACTATATAGTTATGTAGGTGTGTTTTAGATTTTATGTAATATTATATACAAGATTTTAGAAATTGTGTTTGATATGTTGACGATTGTGTGTGATGTTTTACTTGGTTATAAGATTCTATTGTTTCCTTAGTTGCTGAACGTGGATTATACATATATAAGAAATCTTTATAATCTTATAATGGACACATCTTAAAAATAAAGTAATTGTAATTTATAATATATTATTGTTCTTGCATATAAGTACCAGTGACTACAATAGTCAATGTAAGTACTACAAATATAATGGCGACACCCACTAATGGAAATGGTAATCTCGTCGATGAATTTGAAGAAGCATTCCAGGTATAATACACATATCCTTTTACTTAATGGTTATATTATATTGTTAAAGATAAAAGTATTTTAATATTAAACATTACTTTTAGCAATGTTTAAGTATATTAATAACAAAAGACGAAGGGTTAGGAAACAATGGGATTGGGGTAACTGGTGGTTTGATTGTGGATAAAGAAGAAGCTCGTAGTGAAGTTGAACAAGTTACGTTAAGATTTATAGACCTGGCCAGACAAATGGAAGCTTTCTTTCTGCAAAAAAGATTTTTATTATCTGCACTGAAACCAGAATTGGTAGTGAAAGAGGATATCAGTGATCTTAGAGTAGAATTAGCACGTAAAGAAGATCTTATCAAAAGGCATTATGATAAAATCACAGTATGGCAGAATTTATTAGCAGATTTGCAAGGTTGGGCAAAATCTCCTGCTCAAGGTCCTGCACCTAATGGTATTAATAATAATTAAAAAAATAATATTGGCTAAAAGCACACACAATAATTAAATGATATTTTAGGTTTGCCAAATGGAACTCAGAGTGGACAAAATCAACAAACTACAAATGGAGGTGGAAATGCAACAATACAACAACAACAACAAATGTTGCAGCATCAACAGCAGCTCCAACAACAACAGCAGTTACAACATCAAATGCAACATCAAATGCAACAGCAACAACTTCATCAGCAACAGGTATTTAAGTAATACCGTTACGAGCAAAGCTGAAACTGTAATCAGGCAGCTATTTAAAATTAGAACATCGGTAAAACTTTTCAATTTTAAAAAATGTATAACAATGAAAACTTGCAGCATATATTTGCAGAAAGTTTGTTTTATCATGGAGATTATAGTTAGAAGTTACATCTTGGGTCAACATTTTTAGCTGTTTACCTTATTTTGGTTGTAAATCAAAATGTAAATTATTGAATTTCTTCATACAAAATATCATTGCACTATATGGTTATACATATATATCACAAGATCATTTATAATCATTGTAATGTTCTCATCTTCATGGAAATGATATATTATTAGGTTTCCATATTATTTGTCACATCTAAAATTGAACGAATATCAATATTGAATGGTTTTAAATGCCTGTGCGTGTGCATCTGAGTGTGAATGTGCAAAATGTACATATATAAATTAAATTAAGTAATTTTTTGTGATTGAAATACCTATCAGAATTGTAGAAACTATTTTTGCTCCTATTCTTAAAATAATAGTTATTTAAAACATAAAAGTATTTGGTCCTACTGCACAAAAGAGCAACGTATATTAGTGTTGCGTGTAATCAGTGCCTTATATAATTCCTATTGACAAAAGTGTAATATGCAGAAATGGATAAATTGAAATTCTTTTATTAATAGTTGCGATATAGAACCATAAATGCATTAATTTCACTTATAAAGAAAATAGAGAAGTATTAAAAAGATATACTTGCATAAACATGTAAAATGGTGCCAAAATAACTAATATTAAAATATGTACAAATATTTAGCCAAAAACTGCTATAATAAATCTGACAACGGCAATAATAAAAGAAAGCTAAACATATATTTATGTTTGCTTGACATTAATGGTAAACCTAATGATTCCTGTAACCTATAAATAATAATTAGAATCAGATAATTACTACTAATTAAAATATATACCTGCAAATGTATACACATCTTTGTTTATACATTTTAATTTTTCTTTTATATCTTTTTATATTACATAATACATTTCTTAATGTGATACATTACAAATTGTTAAAAATTTAAAGTGTTTTTGAATACTTATAAGTCTTCTTGTTTATAACATAATAAATATCTTTTGCATGTAAACATATGTGCATGCATTCTGCATTGATGTAAAAAGATTAAGAAACAAAACCTTTATATTCTAAAAATCATTCATAAGTCATATTCATGATAAACTATAGAAGTTACATGTCAAATTTATTTTCATTGCTACTCTGCCTGTTCTGTATGATACAAATTGACATATATTCTTTTAACATAAATTTTTAGATGTGATATTAAATTAAAATGTTGCAGCTATTCGTAGAAATGAATAACTGCAAAGAAATATGCCATTTCAACTACATTGTTTTTATTCGTATTACTGCACTTGCGTTTACATGCAAGTATAGATGTTTACAGAATAAATTTCTATTCATGGTAAAAAAATATTGTGCTTTCTTTCATTTCCCTTGCCTATCTAATTACTGTTCCTCATATCCTACATGCTTGTAATCATCAAAATTCTATTTTTTTTTCACTTATAAATTTATGTATCTACATATGTTGCATGTATGTACAGTATTCATAAAATTTAACCAATTCAATTATTTCTTCTAAGCGCTTTGTTATCATTTTGCATCATTTTATATGATCTAATAGAATACAAGAATAGAAAATGTACATATTATATTGAACAAAATCATTGGTGATAGAATATTTGGCATAACATTCCAGGTGCAGCAAGGATCTGGTGCTCCTCCTACATCGGGTCTTCAAGGAGTTGGAGTTTCAGTTGGACAACAAGGAATGTTCATGACACAAGGTGTAACTGGAGCAAGAGCTGGATTTCCTGTTGGAGGTGTAGGAAGCAGTGCTCTTCAGGGTCCACTTGCTTTTTTGGAAAAGACAACGAGCAACATAGGAATGCCCGAAAGGCGGAGTTGACGCGCAAGGGGGAGGGGCCGAGGCCGGGGTCGAGGAAAAGGCCGAGGAAGAGGACGAGGCGGAGGAGGAAATTTACCTCCGCCACCACCACTTCTCGATACTTCGGACCCGTCATCGTATGCTGCTGCTGCCGCAGTTGCAGCTGCTGCGGCAGCGCCCCTTCCCTCTCCACAGCAGCAGCCTCCACCGTCTTGTACATGAATACATTTGCTACGATTAATTTTTTATTGTAAGAAATCATTCCTATGTCTAAGGCATAACTTACAGGTATTGAGATATTTAGTTGATTTAATGTTAAAACTGTATTACAGTGATTTTATATTAGGTTTATAAAAATACGCACGAAGCATATCGTTATTTTGAATAATCAGGGATTCATTTAAAAATGAATAATTAAATGATGTCATTATTTAATCGTTTCAATTATAAATAATGAATATATAGCATTACATAAGTTTCATTATAAAAATATTTTTTATTCGTAATTTATAAACTGCACTTTTTTTAGTTTAATAAATTGTTATATTTTCCATATTGTAAGAATTTAGAAATGGAATGACCGGTATGTTTTTTTGAACTGTTCAAGAGGATGTCAGTAAAAATTGTACATAACACAACTGTGTGGTAAATTACTAACATAAATTTCACATGTACATAGAATTAGAGACACAGTTTTTTCATACAATAAATCATGTTGTATTTTATTATATTAAGTTCGAATAGTTGTTAGCACTTTTACAAGGTGTAATATTTTACACAGTATTGATTGAAGCTTTCGGATGTATTTTAGACAACACAAATAAAGTATAAATTGCCCAATTAATAATACACCTTCCCTGGATGTTTTATCATATTAAATTATCTTTTATACAAGTTTAGAATATTATATTTTGCTTTGTATGTTATGCATTGATATTGTTTTCATTGTTACTGCATGTCTCTTTGTTATATTCTATGGATATTGCCATATTTTAATTGTATAAGTTGCATTTCGACCAATTCGTTGTATTTCAACTTTTTCTGTGTTGCTTTGAATATCGGAATGTAACAAGGAAGGCGGGCGGTGTTTATATAAAACGTGTACTATGTGTATACATATGGATACATATATATGAGAATAGATAGAGTTGCACCATACAACTTAAACTAATCGTAAATTTTAACACAATGCTTGTAAAAATTGAATAAGCGTACGAGTCGGACGACCTGTCATTCCAGTTGGTATGTACGGTAAGTTATCAGGTCCAGGACCCATTACTCCTGCCATATCTAAATGCATCCATGGAATATCACTCGCAACAAACTCCCGTAAGAAAGCAGCTGCAGTGCATGCACCTGCACCTTTGGTTCTTGCGGCATTTAGTACATCCGCTGACTTAACTTTTTTTATAATTAACACCAAATAAATCATACATTATTTTCTTTCGCTATTTACAATCATAGTTAAAGACGAAGCTACATAGCGAATTATTTACTTACTTGTCACTTCATCTGTAAAATACTGCCAAAGTGGAAATCTCCAAACTCGATCGCCAGTAATTGTGCCAGCATTTCGTAATATCTCATAAAAGCTACTATCATTTGTGAAAACACCTGTTGCTACTCCACCCAAAGCGATTTTCATCGCACCCGTTAACGTTGCAATATCCAAAATAAGTCTGTAAAGTATTAAAGTACAATAAGTATTTAATGTAAAAGATGATCAATATGATCAAGATGACTTAAGATGGTCTCTTAAGTCATTAATAGTATTACCTTGGCTTAAATTCTTGAGCGTAGCAAAGTGCATCAGCTAGGATGAGTCTACCTTCTGCATCAGTGTTATCTACAATGATACTTTTTCCATTCATTGCAAATACAACATCACCTGGTTTGGTTGCAGTTCCAGAGGGTAAATTCTCCGTAAGCGGCATCAAGCCAACAATGTTTATTTTCAGTTTAAGCTCAGCCGCAGCTCGAATTGCAGCTACAACACATGCTGCACCACCCATATCCGCACGCATTTCATCCATATCAGTTGAAGGCTGAAATTAATACATACCTTCATAAATATATGACTTGAAAATTTTTATGTACTGTCATTTACCTTAAGACTAATACCGCCTGCATCAAACGTAACACCTTTTCCGACGAAGACAACTGGTTGAGAATTATCACTAGCACCTTTATAATGAACTTCAACAAACTTTGGTGGCTCACAACTACCATGAGATACACTAAGGAAAGAACCCATTTGTTTCTTTTCCGCCCAGTCTTTGTCGTGTACATGTACAGTAATTCCTAATTTAGTAAGTACAGAGTGTACTTCTTGAGAAAATATAGAGGGTGTCATTAGATTGGCCGGAGTATCTTCAAGTAGGCGCGCCCAATTTTGAGCTTGAGCTTTGATACTCCCAATTTGCCATTGCTCCCTTGAAAAAATAATAATCAATTTGATTTAGTATGATTTAAATATAAAAATGTATATCTCAGTAAAATAGTCTACTCACTCTCCTTCTTGCCCATATAAAGAAACTTTTGGATATACTTTTTGTTTTTCTTTACTTTTTGAACCTTGATAAAACCAAGTTGACAATGCAGCTCCTTCTGCTGCTGCTTCTGCATCTCCTAATGTTTCTAATTGTATGTCTTTTATTTCAACTGCATCCAATGCACGGCAACCAGCTAATTAAACAATTAGATTATTAGTAAAAATATACATTCAAAGTTTGTATTATATTATAAGTAGAAAACATATTCAAACATTTAGTAAAAATATTTACCTGCTGCTGCAATACGTATGTTCTCTCTTCCTTCATCTATTTCTTCAAGTTGATCAATACCAAGATTCTTTTTTCCAAGACCAACAACTGCAATTCCGACATAATCCTTCTCATCCAAACCCCAAAATACTCTAGCATGTCCTTTAGCAATTTTTGGACCTGCTCTGTAGTGGTATAAATATTCAAATGTTATTTTAACTTTCTGTACATTTAAAATATATTATAATTAAGGTGGGGGGCAAGTTTATATGAAATTAAAAATTTTGTTTCAAGTTGTACTAAAACACATATTCACAAATTTATTTATTACAATAAAGTTTAGGCGCCTTGGACATGTATAGCATATGCTATAACATCTGCAATTTCAAAATACAATCTAAAAATATACTATCCTTTACATACATCCTAGAATATATTCTAATTATTTTTCTAACAATTGTGCTAATTCTTAAATAGATAAAAATTACATTAAAATTACTATTCATAATTAGAACAATGTTAATACATAATTGTGTTCTCTGATTTCTGGAGATAATTGATTTGCATTTGTAATACATCAAAAGTAGGTATTATAATTATTTTGAATGTACATATTATTGACAAGAATTTACAATATTATTTACAAACTATATTTCTATTACCGAAATTCGGTTCTTCTGTGTGTACATTGATTTAAGTATGTAGATTTGTCATGGGGTGTTATCATGTTTATATTGTTTGCTTAAACATTATTAGACAAACAGTGAAGAAATATAAAATTGACATATTGATATTTTAAAAAATAAACCATCATGTACATTTACTTAGAATATTCTAATCAGAGCTAAATAAAATAATTAAATTAATTTATTTTTTTATAAGTACTTTAAGTATAACTGAACAAATTTCCAATTCATAAATTTTCATTATAAATTCTATTTTTCTTTAGCTCTGACACTAACATACAAAGACAGTCATTACAACACTGATAATAGGAACTTAATGCAATTCAAGCACATTTACTACTTCCTATCTAATATGATACTCTTGGCACAAATTGAATTTAATAAACAATATTGATATTTTTCATGATATCAACCTGTATATTACTACCATTTAATTTTTTTTAGGCTACTTTGGCAAGATTTACTATATGAACTATATCTTAAGTAATTACAGTTACATTTTTACATTACAACTTTTTACAAGTTTATAATTTAAATTATTTTCTCTTTCTATACATTATTACAAATCATAAAAATACTTTTTATATAGTAAATTGTCTAAAATAATGAAATTTTGCATTCCATTATATTTAAAAATCATTACACTAGAATCGCTTTAGTTACAACAAAATATTATTTAATCATTTTCCAATAATTTGTCTGTTGTAATTATAAACAAATGTTGATAGTATATCTTAAAAATTATAACCAGAAATATAAAGTGGAACACAGTATAATAAAAAATATCATATAAAACTAAGATGAAATTTATCTAACAAGAATATTGTATCATACATGAATTGTGCTAATCACTGGTAGTCACTGTGTAAATGTATCAATTTTATAATACATTAAACTTAACTAAATTAATACAGAGTTAAAGGCCGCGTTTTATCTTAGACTCTTTCCAGATGCAGATACGTGATACTAATACAATTATATAAATTATTTATTGCTATCATCAAATTATACCTTAATTGTGAAGTACTTAACTAAAAGTAATGTAAGTAACAGTACCCATGGATCTAACAAAAGTATAATTATAAAAAATATTTGTGCTGGTTAACACCCAGAGTATTACTTTCTCAAACAAGTCAGTCTCTAACAATTTAAATTTCAATGTATTATACAGTTCCTTAATTTAACCTACAACAAATCACTACAACATTTAGAATGAATTTTTACTTCTCGTTGTTACTTGTATCTGAGCATTAAATTGAATTAATTTCAAAATACATATATCAAATTTACTAAATGTTACATTACATTTTTAATTATCTTCAAACAAGTTCTAATATTTTAATAATTCCTTGAGAATTTGCAGCTACCACAACATTGGACATTTGTTTCCAACAAACTGCAGACACAAATTCATTCAGATCCTCTTCTCTTCGTTCTTGTGTTTCTAATATACTTCGAACAGCATCAAATTTATAAGAGAATAATTGCTTTGTAAGTCCTTTGTAATATATATATAGTGCATTATTTTCTGATCCACATACTACATAATCACCATCAGTAGCAAGACCAACAAAATTTTTTTCATTAACATGCCCAACAAATGAACGCAAACAATGTGGATTGTTAATGTTCCACATTTTTAATTGTGAATCAGTGCTTGCAGACACTATTTCTTCTTTATTAATGAATTTAACATATGAGACAGCCTTGCGATGACCTTTAAAAATACATAGTGCTTCCTTCATATTACGCAAATCATAGTAATGGACACAATGATCTGCAGATCCAAATGCTAAGTGACAAGAACTACGTGGATTAAATTTTACACAACATACATTAGCTTTTGTTTCTAAAGAAGCAACGGAATGATCATTATTCAAAGACCATAGCTTAACTCTAGTATCATCTGATCCTGATGCTATGAGCCTAGTATCTACATCGTTAAAATCAACAGACCAACATCTTTTCTCATGTTCTTGAAAAGCTTTGGTTCTTTGACCAGTAGCAGCATCCCATACTGTTACAGTTCCCTCATAATCAGATGATGCTAGCATTCCTTTATGAAAGGAATTCCATGAAACACATGATATTTTGGAACTAGAAACCATTTCTACACAAGGGTAATGAATATCTACTGTATCCCTTATTACAGCACTATAGTCAAATACTTTTATCCGTCTTGTTACTCCGGCTATCGCAAAAAATTCGTTATCTTTGTCAAATTCTATGCTTGAAACAATTGTTGAATTATTAAAAATATCTGATGAATAATTTAAAGTTGCCAATGGACGTAATGAATTATATCTTGAAAATTTAACAAGATTTTCTCTAAAAACGTCAAGTCCTGAACTTGTACCATGCCATGATTCATTTTGGTTCTGAGGTTTATGTCCAAGATGCAACTGCTTAGCACGTGAATCAAAATAACATTGAACAAAATCATCAAAATGAGCATGCATTCTCTTTCTACGTATAGCCAAAGTTGATCCAACTGTATAATCAATTTGTTTTTGATTTCCTGTAGGATTAATAAATGTCTCATTTCCAGTAGCACCTACTTTTTCATTTGGTTTTACCATATTTGAATCTATAGTATCTATAAGACCAATCATTTCTTTTCTAATAGCTGACACTTGTGCAGTATCATTTTCGCTTGATTTCTTTATATCTTCTATTTTAGGACATTTACTTTGAACATCCCTTAAAATATTTTCAACTTCTTCCATATCGCTTTTAACCACTGTTATCTCTTTTTGTAACTGTTTCTTTTGTTCTTCTTTTTGCTGTAGTAAATGTTTCAAAAATTCGTGCAATAGTTTATTTTGCGCTGCACATGTTTCTGCTTCAAGTAAATGTTTCCTTTGTGTTAATACTTCTAACATTATATTCACATCTGGCAAAGTAAGATTAGCACTTTCAGCAGCTACAATATCTCTCAATCCATCATATGGCAATGTAGATAATTCAGTGAGACCTTTAATTCTAGTTTTATGTTTGGATATTAATTCATGTAACAAAAAATTTGGGAAAATATCTTGTTGCGTTAATGTGTAGCTACAGCTTGGACAACGCCCATTAGCTTCCAAAGATTTTACTATACAACGGTAACAAAATGTATGACCACAGCGTGTGATATGAGCTTCATCAATTACCTCAAAACAAATAGGACACAGAAAATCATTATTTTTATCTTCAAGTGTACCACTAATCCTATGAAGAACATTTTTCGAATGATGTTTACTTATTTTACTACCACATTCATCTACTCCCCCACTGCTCCCAGCAGTGCTATCATTTCCCAGGTTATTATCACTGATAACTGACATTATGATACTTGACCAAATAATATTTCTTAAAATACATTTAATAATTTGAACATGATCTTTTGGACTTCATATCATTTAAATTTGTCAAACTCCTCATCAATAATTTTAACTTATCTAATAATCAGTCTAAGGAAATTATTACTTTATAAATAACAGGTTTTTAAAATTTTTTATACAATAAAATATGTATGTGTCTGGCAACTCCTTCTGTGCAGTGAGTTTTTGCTTCATATCATGCGTACAATACCGTCTCTCAGTCTAGTCACTCCTGAAACAATGAAAATAATGCCAGTGAGCTCACAATATATAAATTTCACTCAAATTCGAGAGTTTTGTTAACAAAAAAATACTTTATGGGAAAGTTTTTAAAACAAAGAAAAAGCACTTCTGAACATTATATGTAAAAGCTCAGGCAGCATTATGACAATTGTTTCAGGCTGGAACTATGAATAAGAAACTTGAATGTTTGTTAATGTTAATTCACATAGTTTTCAAAATGAAAATACCAAAATAATACATAAAATTATGTCTGGTGTTATAATTTATTATTTCCGTGATTCTGTTATTTAGTGTATACATTGATTTAACTTCAATTAAATGAAATAATCATATGAAGTGATTCATGAGAGAATTTTATCATCAAATGATGAATTTTTGTTTGTTCTGCGCATGTTGGCTCTGTTTGGTTTAATACTTTCTGCAACCAAGAGTAACATGTACATGCCCCAATGATGATCATGCATATCCACTGATATTTTTGATTAAATTATTGTTTATTTTCCCTATTTAGGACAGGTGTAGGGAAACATTTTCATAAGACAAAAATCTTCTTTCTAGGTACACGATACATCATTGTACAGCAGAAAGCATTTTAAGCTTTTCCTAGAGAAAATGACATGTAGAAAAAAAAGTCATAGCGAATTATTACACGCGATAGCTATCCCTAAAGAAAATAGCGATTTACGGAAAGAAGGTTGTACCACTCGAGAAAATTATTTGTTGTGTATTAGAAAATTTCTAACTTACTGATTTCTATATATTAGTGTTCTTAAATTTTTTAATTCCGAAGTTTCCGATTTTTAAGAAAAGGAAATCCCCATCACTTTTGTAAAGCTTGTCATAATACACGATAACTCTCAAGTGTTATTAGTGAATGGTCAAGCTTTCTTTCCCTACATCGCCATTTTCCCTAGGGAAGCCTACCATGCTCGGTACTGTACCTGAATATGGGCATACATGTATAATCTGGTTTCGCATATTGTGTATACAAAAAACGGATTTAGTAAAAATAATATTAACATAGATTTTACATAAACAGATTATGTGAAAAGACGGCATTACAATATGGAATATGTTATAGGTTACTGTATCAATTTCAAACTTACAACAAAATATTCTTTTGTAGCTTTCCGTTAACTAGTTCATCATATTTAGCCGCCGTGGGAGTCAATGAAACGTTGCATTCATCTTCTGTTTCGTATACACCAAGCACCAATCCCTTCTGTTGGAAATTAAAATATCACGGATAAATAATGAACAATAATTCTATCGAGGATAGTGAAACCTATCCTCGAAAAATTCAAATCATTTCATTATAACAAAAAAAAAAGATATAAAAAAAGTTTAATAACGTTTCTAATTAAGTTATTTATAATTCATGTTTGTAGATAAAATGTTTTCTCCTTATCTTCGTATCAGGTTTGATTACTAAAATGAAAATTTTCCACTTCAACATTTCTTTTTGTATAATAGAAACATATTGTTCTTTTGATATAAAGATAATGTCGTATACTGTCAATTTATGAATAAATAAAGCTATAACTACCTTCATGGTCGAAATGCTGGATAAGAAACGTAACTGCGAATTTCCGTACTGCAGACCTTTAGCCCGGATAAGAGACAATGCCATAATTTGCTCAAGAGAACACTTAGGTGTGATATATACACCTATATCTATATATAGGCGTGCATGTGTGTATGCATGTATGTACACATATTGCATGCACGTAAACGTACACACACATATGTTTCTCTCAAAAGAAGACGATATCTAGGTATATTGTTACCAATATTATAGATTCACCACTGTGGTAACTCGCGTTTTGCAGTACCATCTAGTGACAATTTTTAAGAATTGTAAAAATTAATAACAAACCAACGTTTTACACATAAACATTTTGACTACATTTATTTTCTTGATCATTAGATTCTCTATTTTCATTAAAACACTAAATATTTAAAGAAACGCCAATATATACGCAGCTCAACAAGATATAACATATATTCTCTGTTCTGAGAAAAGAGGAACTGTCTTCGTTATTCCTATCGACTGAGTTTGATTTTATATACTCTATAATCTATGGTAATACGCAAGCGCAATTATGATGATGTGATACCGAAAATATATATACCATGGGCACAGAAAGTTTTATGATTTTGAATACTCGTTAATGTTAGTATGTTTCATTTATTACATGAAAAACTACTTTTGAATATTCAAAACTCATCAAACAAAAGTTAATTAATATTCGTAAATTGTACAAATTACGAATATAATTGTACAACTATAATTGTACATCTATCCTACTATCACCTGTTGTTGCTATTTCTTCGTTTTTTCTCACCATGTATATGATCATGAAAGTAAAAACAGACTGTAGGAAAGCATCACTTTCGTAACTTCCCTAAGCGCCAGGGGGCGTAAAATGTGGTCTAGTTAGTTTCTTCTCTTGTAGAACAGAGTATTAAAAAAGTGCAATACATATACTTGAACGCTTGATATGTGGTGGTACGAAGTTCGTGTGATATGAATATGGCGATGTTTACAACGACTAACCATTTAACAGTTTATTTACAAAAGTATTCACAAACGATTCCAAAAAGCGCTCTGAAATAAATATCAAGTACTATTGTTTTCTCAGCTTTTAATAATTACAGTCTGCAAATCTGGATGAAACTAGGGAGAAAATGATTGCCGCCTCAGAACCGGTGGTAAGCGGAACATTTTTTAGGTTAAAATTTGTAATTATTGAATAATTTCACAAAAAATTGATTTACTTAATTAATATATTTTTTAAAGGAATATATTCCTGGTGGAAGACAAACAATCTTACGACATCCTGAATCAATAGTTAATCAGCACACATTAAGTAATCAAATTGAAGGAGATAGTATTTTATTACAAAAATTTAGTCGTGTAAATATCTCAGAAGGATTACCGAGAGAATTTTGGATTGTACGTGAGAATGATACATGTGGTGAAGAAGAGTTATACTGTTCAGGCAAAATTGCAATTCATTCAAAGGGAAACCAAACTACTCGAGTATTGCAAACAAGTTATACTTGTGAAACAGATATTAAACATGCACTATGGTGTAAATTCCATGCTAATATACCTGATCGTTCATCAAAAGCCAAAGAAATAGAAGAAGAGGAAAATGATAATAAAACAGTAGAATGCATTTGTTTAATTGATTCATATACTCTTAAAGTGTTTAGTGAAACTGGAGAAGATTATGTATCTAGTTTACAATTTCAGGTGATAAATCAAATAAAACATTTTGAAAATCCATGTACAATCTTGTGTTAGAAAATTGATTATATGATTATGATTTAGGTATCTGCTGTTTGGCCAACAAAATATGGAATTTTGTTGGAGAAAACACAAGTGCCTGTAACTGAAATAAGGTTTGTTTTTAAAAATGAAAAATAAACATTTTAATTTATTTAAATGTGCTAATATTGTGTTTATATTATTAGCAGGTACATGCCACTAGATGGGAATAGATTACAATCGCATAATGACATTAATTTACCAATAGCATTTTCTCTTATGCATCCTTTGGATGAAATTTGTCCTGTACTTATTAAACATGGTACTGTTATAAATTTCATCAATTTTTTTATTACAATAAAAATCAGAAAAGTTCAATACATATGCAATTAATATTTACAGGAAACATATCGTATATGTATGACTCAAATCAACAAATTCTATTTACTAGTTCTGAACCATCCTTGGCTGTGATATATGATGCAAAGACTGGATTGCATTCTGTATATAAAATACGTAAAGCTTTAGCAGAAGAATGTCAGATAGTTTGTGGAAGTAATGATACTACACCTAGTATATTTAATCATTCAAGTATATCTTCATTAAACATTGGAAGTAATCTTTCATATAATAAAAATTGTACAAATAAAGGACATTTAAGTATATTTGGTAAGTTATATAACCGTGATTTAAAAAATTTATGTAATTATCATTTATGATAAGAAGCATGTTTATACTTTAGGAGTACCAAATCCACAACTAAGTATAGGCTTGGGAATCTCAAACAGTCCATTTAGTTCTCGAACATCTTATACAACTACCTGTTCTGGAGGACCATCACCATCTCAACAACAGCAACAACATTCTAGATCTCAAAGTCCAATGGCAACTATTTCTCGTTGTCAATCTCCTACTCATTCTGCTTTCTCACCATTACTTGGTGCATCAGGTAGTTCAGTTATGCACCACAATAGGTTACATCAAGCAGTTATGACTACTGCATTGAGTCATACACAAAATAGTCCTTTTGGAAATTTCAACAATATGCAATTACAAGATATTATTATACCAAGTAAACCTCTGTATCCTGAAATTTGTCTTGATCATGTTTGGACTGAAAATGTTGGAATTCCAAAGTAGGTATTACGGATAGGTAATCGTTATGGCAAAACAGCGTTAACATAAATATTTTTATCTTTTTAAGGGATACTGCATCTTGCCGAGCGTCTAAGGTTTTTCTCTCGTCAGATCTCGTAGGTCAAAGCTATTTGTGTTATTTAGCTCCATATAGATCTCAACTCTTTTTAGTAAGACTTGAAAAAACCAACAAACAACAACAAATTATTTTTGGTATGGTAACAAGTATTGTAGCTAAGGATGCTGTTAATGTACCAGTTAGTATTTATATATTAACATATTTTTGTTATATGTAGTTAATGTTACAAATGAAATATAAGTTACCTTGTTTCAGAATTTACATATGATAGCAACAATGGATTTAGCAAATGGAGTAGTACTATATTCTGGTGTAACTTGTATTGGCAAGTTACACGTGACAGGCATATTTCCCAATTTGACTGGGTGTAACTATTTTTTATCTAGTAATAACCATAAATTAGGTTCTCCGTTTCCACGACGAAGTTCATTGATTTCTCAAAACTATGTTGCTTCTCACGACATTAAATTCGAAGAAGGATTACACTTACTAAGTCCTGTAAGTGGTAATTGTGCAAGGCCACCTATCCTTTTAGAAAATTCTTTAATAGACTCAAATTTTCTTGTATTAAAAGAAACTGTCGGAAATAAAGTTACATTGGAATATGGAAGTAAAAATTACTTTCGTATAACTTTACCGACGTCGAGTACTTCACCTTTAGGTAAATATAAAATTATATATATATTATATTATCATGATATATTGATGTTCCAAACTTTTTGCAGTAACTAAATGTTTGCAAACGTTAAGAAGTGTCTTACAAAAGGATTTGGCAATGCAATTACTAGTAAAATGGTATGGTGCTCGAAATGCTCCTGGACCTCAAGATTTTTCACCAGAACAAGAATGGTGTCTTTTTTTAATAGTTTTATTTACATTATTGGGATATGAAGTCGAAAAACTACAATTAATTCAAAAGCACGAGAAAGATCAACTTGCTGAACGCAATAGTCCTATGGTAGTGCCAAAGAAACAGAAAACAAATAATTCTGGCTCTAGTGACGATTGGAAGTATATGATTAATCTTGTGAAGGGTGGAAGTTCTCAAACTTTTATCTCAAATATACTTGGTCTTCAGAAAACTTCAAGCACGTTTCAAATGTCGATACCAAATTCCGTAGAATCGAATAATGCAGGGAAAATAAATGTGCAATCCATTCTGTTTCCATATTTTCCACTTGTTTTGTTTTCTTTGCATCTTCTATACGAAGAATTAAAATTAAATTCTGTAATGTCAGAAAGCTTGCCTTTACTCGCACAATTGCTTTATCAATTAAGTTCAGATTTAAGGTTTGATATGTACACTCATCATTATTTTGTCGATTTTCCGTCCATTTGTCAATTAAATTTTTCATCTCAAATCAAGGAAGCGGATTTACAAAAAATCACTATACCAAATTACATACCGTCAAAACCACCCAACATATTTGAAACATTGAATAATTTATTAAATTGTGTGGAAGTAGCGCCGTTTCCCTATTTGAGCCAAGTGAATCAAAAGACAAAAAATATAATTTATTTAATGGCACTTATAGCAAATGAAAATAAGACGAACATATTAGAAATTGATAAATTTGTGAAACATATAATATCAATTGGAAGTCGAATAGATTTTCAAGAAGGTGGAAATAAATATGAAAGGGAATTATTAAAAAAAATTGAATATCCTGCAATAGATAGAATAGTATTATTATATCATGAAATGGGTAAGTTTTTATATTTTGAGTATTGTTATTAATAATGTTACATTGAAATCAAATCTCATGACAATTTCTCTTCAGGTATGAATAAAAAGGATCTTGAAACGTTACCTCCCGGTGTATCATTAGTATTAAAAGATGTAATGCACAGATGTAGAGAGCGACCTCCATCAAATTGGCCAATGCAGGCATATGAATTAGTGGACCGCCAAGACTTGGCTGCGTTAGACAAACATATACAGTCTTCTGCATCAAATCAACATATGGAAAATGAAGGAAAAAATTATTCTATCAAAGATCCTGAACAAGATGATGGCATGGAATTTGATGATGCTGTATGTTATTATATTTGTATTTAACATTTTATTAGTTGCATATATTAATTATCATTTTTTCAAGGTACTGAAATTAAGATTCAATAAAGATCACAGAATAGCAGAAGTGCGAAAACTTCTAAATTCATCAAAACCAGTGAGAATAGCAATAGTACAAAGGCCAGATGTAAGCGATCATGAATTCATAGAAGAACAGGAGAAACATTTGCATGCACTATGTACGAGAACAATGGCACTTCCAGTAGCTAGAGGGATGTTTACGCTCAGAACTTCAACTCCTATTATCACGGAACAACTACCAATCCCACGGCTTTGTTTAACTGGTACAGATAAAATGTTACTTATATTGATCAAATTGTTTGACAGTTATAAAATATTGTTATTACACACACAGGAAAAGCACCTCCTCGCGGAACTACTATAGAATTAGCTCATATAGATGTTCCCCCAAACATGAATTTATGGCCATTATTTCATAATGGTGTAGCTGCGGGTCTTCGTATTCATCCGGATGCGTCGAATATCGATTCAACATGGATAGTATACAATAAGCAACAGCAAGGCGAGTTTGGCATTGAACATTCAGGTTTCTTGATGGCTCTTGGTTTAAATGGACACCTAAAAAATTTAGCGCCTCTTAGTATGTATGAATATTTAGTTGAATGCCACGAAGCTACTAGCGTTGGTCTTCTCTTGGGATTGTCGGCAACTCATCGTGGTACAATGAATGTTTCGATGACCAAACTTTTATCTCTACACGTGGAAACATTGTTACCGCCAACAAGCATTGAATTAAATGTTCAACAAAATGTTCAAGTTGCTGCGTTAATGGGAGTTGGGTTAGTGTATCAAGGAACTGCTCATAGACACATTTCCCATGCTTTATTATCAGAAATTGGTAACTATTCAATAACATATTATAATTATTAATTAGTTTTCCACTATATTCTTATATCTAAATTATTCATATCTAGGTAGACCACCAGGCCCAGAAATGAAAAATTGTGTGGATCGAGAATCATATTCTTTAGCAGCAGGTTTAGCATTAGGTTTAGTGGTCTTAAGATGTGGAAGTGGATCCGATTTAGCTAACATACCAGATACCTTACATTATTACATGGTTGGTGGACACGTTAGACCTTTTACCGGTGCACAAAAAGATAAATATAAATCACCTAGGTAGACATATTTCTATATTCTGGTATAAAAGTTTCTACAATTTTTGATTCTTTTTCTATTCTTCCCATTTTACAATTGCAGTTATCAAATAAGAGAAGGTGATTCGATAAATATTGATGTAACAAGTCCAGGAGCTACCATAGCTTTAGGTCTTATGTATTTTAATACGGGAAATCGAGCAGTGGCTGAGTGGATGCAAGCTCCTGATACCCAATATTTATTAGATTTTGTACGACCTGATTTCTTGTTACTGCGAATATTAGCGAAGTCACTTATCCTTTGGGATGAAATTGAACCAACGAAATCTTGGGTTTCTAGTCATGTTCCTAATATCGTTTACAAATACAGATTACAAAAACCAACTTCTGAGATAGCGCAAAGCGTGGATTTGGAAACCATGAAGTTAGTACATAGAATCTATATAATATAATAATTATTACTTTCAATACTAATCAATGTTAATTAATTTACAGCCAGGCTTATTGTAACATAATTGCGGGTGCCTGTATGGCTTTAGGTTTGAAGTATGCTGGCACTGCTAATAAGAATGCTTTTAAAACTTTGTATAATTATGCTCAGATGTTTACGGCATTGTCCCATAAAACTATTGCTGAATTAGCTGGAAAATCAACCATTGAAACTTGTTTAAATGTTACTTTACTTTCGGCTGCTGTTGTAATGGCAGGAACGGGTAACTTGGAGGTACATTTAATAATTGTATTATTTAATACTTTCATATGTTCTTTGAATACATTATTTATCTTCTGATTGTATAGATTATGAGAATATGTCGACACATAAGAACTCGTGTAGGACCAGCAAGCAGTGTAGTTACATATGGATCTCATTTAGCAACGCACATGGCTCTCGGTCTTCTTTTTCTTGGAGGAGGAAAGTACACACTTTCTAACAGCCCCAGTGCAGTAGCTGCTCTTATAATTTCTCTTTTCCCAAAATTCCCGACACACAGTAATGATAATAGGTTAGTGCCGATTCAATTTATTTATATAAAATTATTTACAGTATTATTTATATTGCGATAATTTATTTAATTGATCGTTTGTAGATATCATTTACAGGCATTACGACATCTGTATGTATTAGCTGCTGAACCACGCGTAATCTTACCCAGAGACATTGACAGTGGTCAGTATTGCTATGCGATGGTACATCTAACTTTTGCATCAGAAAAAGAAGCTGAGGGACAAGATGTAGTACTTCAAGCGCCGTGTTTACTACCACAATTGTGCAACATTAACAAACTTGAACTAAAAGATGATCGATATTGGGAAATCGTTTTTGAAAAAAATCACAATTGGCAACAGTTAGAAAGTGTGCTTAAAAATTGCGAACCCTTAAGTGTTAAACAGAGAGCTGGCTGTTTACCGTACATAGAGGATCCTCATGTAATCATTATTAATACATTATAGAAAATAATGTAATATAAATTAAATCGACTAATATTTATTATTGTTCATTTTAGGGTTTCAGAAGTTTAATCGCCCAAACATTAACAACAGAAAATGTTATTGCATGGGCTGCCCGCCCGGAATGTGTAACCTCGTTCACAAACGATAAAACTGTTTTAAATATAGTGAAATATTTCTTACAATGGCCTAAAAAAGAAAAGATTAAAACTGAAAATAAATTAAAAATGCAATCTCATGGTAGTTTAGGTAAAAGCAGTTCTGGCTATTTGACTCAAAGCTTAAGCGATACATCTGAAAAAATAAGTGGTAGTTGGAATGAACAGTCAAATTCTTATAACGAAAAAATGGAAATTGCAGATTTATCAACTGAGTTAAAAGACAATAGTTATAAATCTGAAACACAGTATTCTGATATGTCGGAATTTGAAGAACAATTCTTACACGCATTTGCTATAATTGTTTACGAATGTGTAATAAAAGACAAAGTGAGTCTTCTTCCCTTGTGGGTGACTTTGCTGAAAAGTTTGGAGATTTCAGAAAAAGAACCAAACAGTTTTTCTATATGGCAAATAAAACTTGTTTCATCTTATATGTTGGAAAAACCTTGTACAGAAAATAGAAATCCACTGCTTAGTGCAGAGAGTGTACTTGCAATTCAACAAAAAATTTCCTTTATTATGGACAGCTGGGAACATGGTAATTATTAAAATGGACACTAATTTAATACTAATGCTAATGCTAATAATAATTTTTTATATTACAGAATTAACGCCATATATTAATTCTTATCTAACTACGGGAAGTATTCAAGGTGACATAACATTATTACGAAAAATGTGCTCATATTTTGTATTTTATGATATACCCCATAAAATGGATTACCAAACAGTCCGTAAGTTTTTTACTTTATTTACAGATATATTTTTATACTGGTATTTACATTATTATTATTATCATTACTATAATGCTATTATTGTTTCCCTTTTTAGTGACATTGTTATTAAAACCGGAAAATAGATTTAAAATATCTAATATTACCCTATGTAAATTGTATAAAATATTAAAATCGTATTAGTTAGGTTAGTATCTCTTCAAGCAATTGAAATTAATTTTGTGTAATGTATTTGAATAGATCATTGAATTAAATTATATTTATATTTCATCATGGAAAAATGTGGAGAACATAGACTGATTTTCATCAATCTGTTTTGTTGTACAATACATATAGTTAAATAAATTAGTAGGAATATTTATCCATAACATGTAAATAAGTTAACAGTTATATTAATGGAAAATTAATTTATTATTTTATACATTGTAATAAATAGCGTTTATTGTATAAAATAATCTAAAATACAATTTTACCGTTTTTATATGTACATATATACATATTATATAAGTATCTTTACAAAAGATGTCAAGTCTTTGTATGTTAATTTTTATTTGGTACTAAAAATATTGAATTGCATCTGTAATAAATGATACTTCAATGATATTTCAGGCCAATGAGTGATACCTTAAATAACATTAATTTATAGGAATAAATATTTTTAAAATCGATTTGAATTTACAGTCTCAATAATAAAGTTGTACCTATTTTCAACGTTTTTATCCTAAACTTTATCTAGAAATTAAACTTCGTCTTCTATAAAACTGTTCTTCATGTATAATTGGTGTACCACTTATAGTATATATTAAGTTATCAATCATTTCACCAACAAAAGTATAACAATATAAACAACCAACTAAAATACCTCCAAGATGTCCTACAAATGAAGACTGTGGGACTAAAAGATGGATCAATATCAATTCAACCCAAACAGCAATTTTACTAGGAACACGTAATCCCCCAACATCATGAATTCTATCTTGTTCCTCACAAACTACAATAACTTTTAATGCAAACAAAACAGCAGAGAATCCAATAGCACATTGGGTATAATATCCATAATCTCCAGTTAACTGCATTAAGGCATAACCCAAAGATGTATACATAGCACTGCACCCAAATGAAAGAACAGCCAACAAAATAACAAAATTCATTGTTCCATACATGGGTTCTAAATACGAACCCTTTAAAATTAGAGATACCATATTATAATACAAGTGCATATCTGAACCATGTTCAAAATTTGATATTATAAAAGATTTCCAATCACGATATTTAAATATTTTTATTGTGGATATGCATACTTCCTCTGCATTCCATGGAACTTTTATTAAACCAATATAGAGTAGAACCTACAATGAAACAATAGTTTCTAGTTCCAGAACTTTTGTATTTTGCAATATGCGAATATATTATTTTCACTTATGTACAGAGTAGATTATGACTAAATACTCACTTGTAGAATAATTGATGTTAAAGTAGCTGGTGGAATTTTATCAATACCAAAATTTATAGCTTGCAAACACAGCAAATAAATGCCATATTGCAGACCTTGTTGCCTCCTTTGAATAGGTCTCATTATTTTATACAAATTTATAAACAAACCAATTTAATATTTCTTTTCAGCAAACCTCTTTATTTAATTTATACAACTGCCTAAAAATTAAAATTGTATTGTTTATTTTAAAATACAGGTTAGAATATATGAAAATGAACTGAAATAAAGATAACGCTAAAGAAATATTTTATACGTTGCTTATTTTGCACTTTATAATTACCATTCACATTTGCGACAATTTCTGCCTCGTGTCAGAGATGTAACTGCTGTACTCAACAGGTTATTTCGTTTGACAGATTCAGCATAATATTTATAGGTGTAATAATATCTTCACCAATCAAGAGCTACCACATCGATTTTAAACGCTATCAACTTTTAACACGTGCTTTCATCTAATTACGTTATAAAATAAATTTTATACAAATTACATGAAATTAAGATTTATTTCTGCATTATTAAATTATAAAATCAATAAATAGCGGGAAGCAATTTTTGGAAATTTTAGTTTACACACATGAATAAATATATACAAGGTGTCCTAAGTTTTTGACAACAAAGTGCAAGAATTTATTCTACATATAAAATTAGGGAAAAGATTAGCCATTCAGATTTGAAAATCATAAAACATTAAATCGTTTGACATTTTTATATGAAGTACTGAAAACTTATAAGATTATCAGTATATATGTAACTTTATCTGAACAATTAATTTCAAAATATCAGTGAATAGTATTTTACTTTTACCTACAGAATGTTTTCTTGTATTTTGTCGAGAAAAATTTGGGGTACTTTGTATATAAATGCACTACACACACGTTACCATACATACTTATACATGTACAATATGTAATTCACTACATACATATAATATATATATTTTTGTTTCACAATTACTAAATAGCTATCTTTTTACAAATTAGTATCTAGATATTTACTAAAACAAATGTTGTTAATAAATACATTGTAAATAATGTAGGTAAAAAATAATTTAAAAGATTCAACTTGAAAACCCAGGATTTGTATGTTCTATAATACACCTGCGACAATAACGTTTTACTGCTCTATATCCAACCCATGTAACTCGAGGACATTCACCAATATTGAGTTGCCTCAATCCTCGCACGTAATATGCTAATGCTTCCAATCCAGCATCTGTTACACGTTCGCAACCACATAAGGATAATTTTTTCAAATTTGGACATCCAGTGGAAAGGGCCTCAAGAGTTGCATCACCAATGTCACATTTTCCTATATCAAGAGCTCTTAAACGTGGACATCCACGTGCCAAAGCTAAAGTAGCACTGTCACTAAGTGCTTCACAGCCACGAGCATTTAAATATCTCAATTTGTAACAGTGCTTAGCAACAACTAGGAGACCAGCATCTGATACACGATCACATTTACCTACTGAAAAGTAACGCAATGATGGGCCAAGACGTGCTGCTAATTCGCGTACGCCGAAATCTGTGATTTTCACACAATCAGAAACAGATAACTGGCGTAGATTGCCACAATAGGAAGCAACTGCTACAAGACTGGCATCAGTTATGCGTGTGCATCGTCGTAAATATAAACAGACAATGTGTGGCATACGAGAAAGTGTTAAGACCAAACCAGAATCTTCCACACCATGACAATCACTGAGATCCAATGACTGCAATTGTAGTGTTGTTATTCGACTATGTGCCCTTGTTACACCAATGCATCCAGTCAAGTCCAGTTCCTTCAAATGTATGCAGTTATCTAAAATACTAGTGACATTTGTGTCTGTAACACGTCGGGAATGTCGTAAAACTAAAGAAGTTAAACTTAAATATGGTAACTGGGCAAAAATCCCAGCTAATCCTACAGCACCTTCGAGTATAAGACGACGAATATGCGTGTGACATCCTCGTCTAGTTAAAGCATTTAATGCAGCTGTCGCATTTTGAGGATAACGTATCTCTACTTCTTTCCAGAGAGTCGGATGCCATGCTATTTCCCAAAGACGTCTACAAGTTTGAGCTACAGCACAGAGATCTCTTGTACCTAGCCAACTAAATATCTTCAATAATAAAGTATCGTTTAACTGACATAAATCAGTGACATAAATGCATTTTTGTTGCAACAGAGTTTGGTGTCTAATTGGGGCAGATATAACAGTTGATGAAGGTGTAGAACGACATGCATTATTGTCTAAGGTATGGTACCCTAAATCAACGGCATCCGAAGTTGGTCTATATACACCCACTTTCTGAGATGAATATGCGGTTTCCCTTTCAGAGTTATTCTTTTCCCCAAAGGATGGAAGGAGAAGTGGACATGATCCATCCATTCCATGCTCTATTCTAAATTAAAAAAAAAATAAAGATTTATCTATAAATTGTACGTAAAATTTATTAAAAATTATTTAATATTACTATATAGGATATTGAAAAATAAAATATATGAAAAGAGTGAATAAATTATATACATTTTTTTTAATTCTAACATTAAAACTTAAATTTCGCGGGCGTATCGATTATTTATCAATTATCTTAGTGCATAAATAAAACAGTACAATGTTCCGTATCATACAAATTTTGATAAATATTTACTTACAAGTGTGCGACAAGTAGAAAAATCAATAATAATAAGTGACATTATGGAACAATATCGATCTATTAGGCAGTGCCTCCATTTTGATCGTACATTCCAATTCTTGAAGCAGCTGGAAATCGTAACTATTTTTTATAATCAAGTTAAAATATACTAAGATTTTTTAAAATATTAATTAATATATATATTATAACTCACTTAATTACATTCTTTGAACAAAAAAATTGCAGCGAAAGTATCAGATTTGATACATGCTATTCATAAAGGCCCAATACTGTCGATAAATCACCACTTTTTAAATGGGTACTATTAAGGCGATTCTCATCGGTTAACATTGTGATTAAAGATTTTTTTTTAATACAATACCATAATTAACATTATAGCATTATTTTTGTATAGATTTTTATTTACATGTTTTGGATAACTCATAATTTATAATTAAGAATTACGAGATATTTG
Source organism: Megachile rotundata (assembly GCF_050947335.1). NCBI lineage: Eukaryota > Metazoa > Arthropoda > Insecta > Hymenoptera > Megachilidae > Megachile > Megachile rotundata. The sequence continues at coordinate 11,836,891 of NC_134995.1, forward strand.
ACTTTCAGTTACGTACAATAATTATCATACATGATCAATTTCAAAAACATTATTTGTAGATGTTATAATGCAAAATAAAAGAATAATATACATTAAAAAAATGTGAATAATATGGTTATCGAAAAACAGATATACATATACAGGTTTATTATCTATATGGTACTTTTGATTTAGTTTTATTTGTAAATTCTCCTTAACTAAATACAAATTGGTGCCTAGTTTTGATTGGCTATAATTTAATAATACAAATCCAAATTAAAAATTTGAAATTTTTTATCTGATGTATACTAAAAAATAAATACGTTTGCTTATTAACTTAGAAATCTGCATTAATTAATCATCTGTAGATTTTCATTATTAACGACACAAAATGAGCAGAAAAGTAGCCAATCAAAATTTGTAATACGAACTGCTGGAGCTAATTTCGCTTTTTCAGTTTAAGCTTACAATCCATGTATTCTTAAGTTCATGGAATGTTTTCTGTCAATTAGTTAATTGCCTCGTATGTTTGGTTAGTTGTACAAATTATCCGAGTTCTTTGTAATACGGAAGAAGAAAACATTATAAAAATAAATTTCAGCTATTCTGTGAATAAAGAAATATGTTATAAAAATGGCTAACACTTTAACTAATGTACCTGTATCAAAAATCATAAAAAGTAAAAGTAATTTTGAAGATGAGCCCAGGAAGAAAAGCAGGGAAGATTGGCGGAAAGCAAAAGAATTAGAGGAAGCGAGAAAAGCTGGTACAGCACCAGCAGCTGTAGATGAAGAAGGAAAAGACATTAATCCGCATATTCCACAATATATTAGTGCTACACCATGGTATTTTGGAGCACAGGTACTTATCGTTTAGTTTAACACTACTATTATCATTATTGTCACAACGTCTAATTAGTTAAAAATATTTTCAGGGACCTACTTTAAAACATCAAAGGCCACAACCTGAAAAACAGAAGCAATACAGTAGTATAGATGAATGGTATAAACGGGGTGTAGATAATTCTAAAGTTGCATCAAAGTACCGTAAAGGTGCATGTGAAAATTGTGGAGCAATGACTCACAAAAGGAAAGAATGTATGGAACGTCCACGTAAAGTAGGAGCAAAATATACAAATGTAAACATTGCTCCAGATGAATTTACACAACCTGAACTATCTATGGATTATGATGGTAAAAGAGATAGGTAATATAAATTACATAATTAATTATTGCTTTGTTAGGTTGAATGCATCTTTAATTATTTGTTTAATACAGGTGGGCTGGATATGATCCTTCTCAGCATAGAGCTATTGTTGAAGAATATCAGAAAATTGAAGAAGCAAAAAGACAAATGCGTGCAGAAAAATTAAATGCAGAAGAAAATGATGAACAAGATTCAGATAAGGATGAAGATAAATATGTTGATGAAGTTGATATGCCTGGAACAAAGGTAGATTCCAAGCAGCGTATCACTGTTAGAAATTTACGAATCAGAGAAGACACTGCAAAATATTTAAGAAATTTGGATCCAAATTCTGCATACTATGATCCTAAAACAAGATCCATGCGCGATAATCCTTATGCTGGTACTGAAAGAGAGTATGTATCACACAAATTTCTGATTTTATGATTAAAGCGTATCTAAATATTTGTATTGAATTACAGAGTGGATTACAAGGGCGAAAATTTTGCACGTTTTTCGGGAGATACGCAGCAACATGCAAATGCTCAACTGTTTGCATGGGAAGCTCATGAAAGGGGCGTTGATGTTCATTTACTTGCTGAACCCACAAAACTGGAGTTATTAAAACAGGAATATGATAAAAAACGCGATGAGCTAAAAGATAAAGCTCGCGATAGTATAATAAATAGATATGGTGGAGAAGAACACCTGGATGCTCCTCCACCATCCCTTTTATTAGCACAAACAGAGCAATATGTAGAATATTCAAGATATGGAAAAGTATGTAAATCCGCAACTTTCTATAGTATCACAATTTAGTAAGTTTTAGCAACTTTTATAATACACGTTTACTTACAGATTATTAAAGGGCAAGACCGACAAGTGATTCGGTCAAAATATGAAGAAGATGTATTTCCAAATAATCATACATCTGTTTGGGGTTCTTACTGGTATGCAGGCAAATGGGGATACAAATGTTGTCATTCTTTTATAAAAAATTCGTATTGTACCGGAGAAGCAGGTAAAAGAGCATTGGAATCATCAATCGTTGAAAATAAAAGAATCGTAAACGAGGAACAAAAATCCGACGATGAAAAAGCAGAATCGTCCGATGAAAAATCGACGAGTAGTGATAGCTCATCTGATGAAGAAGAGAAAATATCAAAAACTATAAGAAAGTCAAAATCTGCTAAGAGAAAAAATAAAAAACAGAAGCAAAAGGAAAGGCGAAAAAACAAGAAGAAAGCTGCTAAGATGCAAGAACAGGATAAATTACAAGAGGCGTTAAGAAAAGAGGAAGAAAACGAGAAAGAAGCAGAAAGATTAATGCAAATGGATGAAAGGAAGCGTCCTTATAATAGTATGTACGAAGTAAAAAGACCAACAATGGATGAAATCGAAGCGTTCCAAATGAAACGGAAACGTGATGATGATCCCATGGCGGAATTTCTTAATCAATAATTAGAAAACATTAATTGTTATAAGATTCGTTTCCTCTAGGTCGTTATACGGCTATGTACATACATAAGTGTTTAATTTATAATAATATTTTTATTTGACTAATAAAACTTACGTCAATAATAAATAATGTACTTTTATTATAACTTAAGATACAGTTATTAAAGTGAACAATATTACATATATTAATTATACAATGCTCGTAATCGATACAATTTGTGATGTACATGCAAAATATTAAAATATTTAAAAATAGCTGCACTGTTGAAAAAAATATTTTCAATGCTATATGAAAATATGATGTTCAACAATTATGAACTTAACATTTGCAAATGTAAAAATTTATTTGAAGAATAACAAATAAGAGTACGATTAATTAACTAAGTTTCAATCATTTTATCACAGATAAAATATAAATAACTTAGGCAAATATTTTAATCCCTTGTTTTAGTACCTTTACAATGAACTCACCTTTAATGGTTTTAAATTTTTAGAACTTACTACTTATTTTATTACATTCTATTTATTACATATGAAATTGTATGAAGTATGAATATGCAATCATTACCGCTTGATTATAAAAATCGATGTAACCATTATATGTGAAAAGTGTTTATAGATTTATTTTACCAAAGCATACATATTTACAAATACTTTGCAAAATTGTTACTGCAAATAAAGATTACATTATTTCTATTATAATGTTAATTCAGTTAATCAAAGTGTTCTATTCTCTTTGTTTTTAATTGGTCTTTTCAACATATCAGATATAACAAAATTATAAATAATAAAAAAACAAATATATAAATTGTAACTATAGTATTTAAAAAACGAAGAATTTAATTTAATGTTACAGAAAGACATAATTAAATAGAGTTTAATTTTTTTAATTACATTGAATTTGAGAAGATAAAATATGTTTAACCTTAGAAATCTTTTATGTACATTTCCAAGGAATCTTAATAAATTAATGTTTTAACAATTCTTAATGAATGATTGTATATTAAGTTTTATTCAGATTAATAAATATTGTTCTGTTTTTTGAATTCGTTAAGTACCTATACTTTACGATCCCTTGGAATATATTTTCAGTTTTAGAAAGGAAAGTTAAAGCAGATTTAAAAGAAATTGCAATATTAAAAGCATTCAAAGAGCACAGTAAACACGGTACATCTCATTCTTTTGTGCCGAGTGTGCCATTACTTATATGTTGTATTTAAATTATTCGACATAACATCTTACATCTCCCTAAATTAAATTCAGAATGTTTTGCGATGAATTGCTCTTATCCCATTTTCTTCATATTCTCTTTTACTAATCCACATCTTCCTAAAAGTATCTAACGAAGCCAAAATGGATCCTCCAATCCAGGTACTATATAATCGTTCTTGTGGAGCCGATATCTATTACGATTGAAAATATTTTTAGCAAGGAACATTCTAGTATGAAGTAAAATTTGTGATACATTATACATACCCTAATTTTTATATCTTTTGGTGCCATTTTACGAATTTCAGATAACAATCTATCACCAAACCCCTAATACATAAAACATACATTATAGTATCTTTGTTCTTTCATCATAACAAGAAGTGATACAGGAATACATTTGATTAATTTCATGCTTACACGGAATAATGTAGATCCTCCTGACAAGACAATATTTTGGTATAGTACCTTCCTTAAATCTAAATCAGATTTTTGAATAGAATATGTTAACACTTCGTGAAGTCCTTCACATTCTTCTCCAATCAAGTCTGGTCTAAAAAGCACTTCAGGAGCTCTAAATCGTGCTGGACCAATCTATTGTAAATAAATATCATACTCTGTATTCATCATAAAATATAAATATATTTATGTAAATTTGAAACATGTTATCATTAGTTGCATGTAAATTATTCAGACAGTTTAATAAACTCATAATTTAAAATTTTATAAGTTAAATATACACCAAACTATTACCTCCAAATAACTGCCATCAGGTAATATATATTGAAATTTCTCTGTTTCAATTGTTTCTTCCTTTTGAGGGTTGCTAGCAAGATAGCACGCTCGTTCTTTAATTGTTCTAACAATTTCAAACTCTGCTGTAGTTCTGAAATTAATACTTTCTTTACGTAAAAGAAGTCGAAGATGCCTTGTAACATCACGTCCTGCTATATCAACCCTCATAATACTATGAGGGATAGCAAAACCTTCGTAAATAGGTACTGCATGTGTGACACCATCTCCAGCATCTAAAACAACCCCTGTTGTTCGTCCAGTAGCATATCTATAATATTTAAATAATAACAGCATTATTTCTTCACTCATAATATTATTCTATAAAACAAATACTTACAAACTGAGAACAGCTTGCATTGAAACAAATAAAGCTGGAACATTAAATGTGTCAAAGAATATTTCTGCAGCTTTTTCTCTATTTTTTCTTGGATTAAGAGGAGCTTCTGTTAATAGAACTGGATGTTCTTCACTAAATGTTGCTAATTGATCTTTACTATATACATAAGACCAAATTTTCTCCATGTCATTCCAATCTGTAACAACTCCATGTTCCATTGGATAACGAAGAGACAAAAGGCCACGATGTTCCTCTGCTATTGGCCCCACAAAAAGATCTCCTTCTAAAGCACCAGCCATGACACGAACATGTTTGGGTCTGCCAATACTATAAAAAGTTATATTTGTTTAAATAATTTGAGACATAACTGTTTGGATACCTTAGATTACAGATTTTTTAAATCTTATTGATATTTTATTATGTGGGCACATAACTTATTGTTAACAACTTGTTTGATCTGATGCTAACATACTACAACTGACAAATAATTGGTGTCATATTGGTTCTGAAATAGCATTTTGATTCCTGTATCAATACAAACCACTGTCAAATCTGTTATGCAAATGTAAATCACCATGATGTAGAAATTCTAATATGTTCTAGCATATGTATCATCTTTAAAGAATTAAATAAATAAATGTGCACATTAACAAAAAATTGTCAAATACTAATAAGTAATTAAAAACTAATCAAAACATTTAATGCTATTTTACACCTAACAGTAACCTCCAAGCAATAACTGTCAAAGAATATTAATTAAGTTCACTTACTAATTTGGAAATCTGCATTTTGGTATCTGGTCGCCTGCAAAACCTGCTTTGATCACACCAGAACCCTAAAGATGTAAAAATTAATATTATACTAACAATATTATTATTGATTTTAAATAATATAAATAATTTTATTTATAAAAGAGTATTAAAATGTCATAACCGTATAAAAACCGATATACCAACAATAATACGAAAAAATGCAGAGAGACTACAACATATGAATAATATTTCAGATTTTAAAGAGAAAGCGACAAATTTTTGGCGTTACTTAGAAGCCGACATTATGGTAGAATTGAATTTGACACACCAGAATAAAGGATGATAAAATTGAATAATTCTTAAATTTAATACATTGCTTACATTATCAATAACTACGGGTTGATTAATTATCACATCATAGGGCTCCATAATTATTTAAAAACTGCACCACTTTGTGTAAAAACTTTGAAAAACCACAATCGTAACCCTACAGGCGCACACCTATTCTCTGGTGAAGTCTGAAGGGAGTTATTGACAGCTAAACGAAATAAAATTACTTCTCCTTGCTAGTTACAAACAGGATTGCCAATAGTTCATTTAAATTTTCACTTGAGCTCTTGGATGCAACATATAAATACAAAGAATTATAAATTGTTATATTATTTACATTACATTATATAACAATTACTTAATTCTTATGAAACATCAAATAATGTATTATAATTCAAATTTTAAAATATGCATTATAGTATTGTAACATATTTAATAAAATTATTAACTTATAATATTTTGCGGTTGTACATTTATTTATTGAATGAAAATGCTTAAAAATTTTTTAATGTTTGTATTTCAAGTCGACTTAACATTACAGCATAATTTTTGTTAACAATTCACAGCCAAGATTTGAAAATGTTTCATACTTATAATGATTTTATATTGAAATAATATAGACTGCTTCTTTTTATTTCACAATTCACTATTTCAATGTTGAAGAAACAACAGCTGTGTTTAAAATATTACAAAACTGCAATAATAAAAATTAGCAACTATATATAATATAGATTTAGACTAAAAATATGTCTTTGTATCATCTTCAGGTATGCAGTCTACAATTAACATAAAAATATATAACTTGATAACATTACTGGAGATCATCATTAAAATAGTTTTCATAATAATTTATATCATGTGGTTATAATATTTATTACAAATGATCATCTTATGCTACCATTATTTTGTATAATTGTAAAACTTGTATGTCTATATTTCATCAATATTTGCGCTATTCTTTTCTATAAGTAATTGTAATAGTTCAATGACAATATCACATTGTTATATTTATCTGAAAATATAAAAAATGTTTAAGCCACTTGTTTATACTTGTGAATGTCATACTATGCATAATATGATTTTACAATTAATATATCTCTGCCATAAGTAGTACAACTAAAGATGTCCAACCAGTAAATGGATGACTGCCCTTGCCTTCTCCATAAACATCGCCATAATTTTCCCACAAATATCCAGATTTTTTATACTGTTTAATAACGTTTTGTATTAAATTTTGTCTTAAGCTTTGATAAATTTGTTTTGCTTTATCCTGGTATGGCCCATCAACAGTGGAATAATAATGTGTTGCTCTTACTGTCAAGTAATTCAAATTCATCCAAATAGCTCCTCGCCAATAAGGAGCATCATGTTCAGTATTATATTTCATATAAAATGGTGATATCTTTGCAAGAGATCGTATACCATATTTAGTCCATAAAAGATCAGAATTTTTTAAATCTTGTAATACTTTGCCTAATTGTGGAGACTCAGGATCAATAATTTGTAAAATAAATGGAAATAAGGAGACATAACCGAAGGATGTATCAACGTATTTTAATGTAGGATCTTCTAAAACGATTCGTATTGTTTCTAATGGTTGTGCATGTGATCTTGGAGGCGACGTTGGTTTCCGTAAAACTACCTTATCCGTATGCAACCCAAAATCAGCGTAAGTTTGAGTATTTGGCGACCAGTGTAATTTATTTAATAAATTATTATCAGATAAATATTGATATGTTTCCCTGTACTTATTATTATGTTGATTTAAAACTTCGCTAATCTGAGACATAACATTGGCAGCAAATGCAATCCAACACCGTAAATCGACGTGTCTTTCATCGACATTTGGATGAGAAGCTCTCGGATAATCATCCAATCCAGAAGTGAGTGTCTTTGGATTTAATTCTTTATTAGTTGTTCCGTCCCTGCCTCGCCATCTATATGTACTTGGTATATCTCCTGTTTGTGTGGTATTAAACCAATTGAACCATGTTTGAAGTCGTGGATATAAACTGTCAAGGAATTGAAAATGTTTTTCCAATATTTCCTCTCCTTTGTGTTTAAGTATGAAATTTAAAGTCAGAAAGAATGTAGGTGGATTTGCATTTGTATTTATTTGGGTGACAAACTCATCTGGTACTTTTGCCAGAGATTCTTGACCCAAAATCATTTCTCGTGGAATCCAACCTTCTACATTCATTAGATCAAACCAATGATTTATAATATCTAATTCAATTTCTAGGTCCCACACCGATATAAGCAAGCCATGAAAACCTTCATCCCATAAAAAGCCGCGGGGAAAGAAACTTCTGCTAGGTACAGCAGTGTACAAGGGTGCTTTCCAGTAAGGCACAGGCCCTTTAGTGTACTGACTTTGTACTTGTGAACTTCCATAGAAATACCCTATGGAGCCCATCATATTTGATAATGCCATTTTGGCAAATGTAATTTCATCTTCTGTGAAACCTTTTGATCTTAATTTAAATATTTTTTCGAATTTTTCATCAAATAGTTTCCGCTGCTTTTTCAAAGCATTCACATAGTTTTCACCAATTAATCTGTCAACTCTGTTGATGAAACTACCAGACTCATAACTAATTTCGATCTCAAAAGGAATTCTACCAGTTATTTGTGTCACAATAAAGTTTGCATCTTTCTTCTGCCCATCAGCTGATAATGGTACTTGTTCACCTGCTAATATTATGTGCTTTTTTGAAGATCCTTTATGAGATGCTACTCTAAGATTTTGAAGGACTGCTTCTTTCAGAACAGTGAAACTAGGCACTACAGTTGCTAAAAATGAATGCTCCTCCAAAGTTCCCTCTATTACATTGAGATTTATAGTAAATGAACCCAATCCTCGAGTATTTCCTTCTACACCTGTTAGACGTTTTTCATCACCAAGACTGACTTTAATCCATCCATTGGTATGCTCTTCAATAGCAGTATAAAAGAGCAGTGAAATTTCTTCACCATTTCGTACTTGGTTTTCAGAAGTTACAGCAATCCTTTTAGTCCAATCACCACCATGTTTACCACCAGATCTTTTAACAAATGTAGTATTTAAAATAGCTGAATTGTCTACAATTTCTTGAACACCAAAAGTTCTTCCATCATGTTCCATCCATGCATATCTAAATTAAGTTAAACAATAAGCATTTTATACATGTTTATAAAATATAATATTGAGAAAAAAAGAATTTTATTCACCTATCTAATTTATCACCTTGTTCACACCAATGTCTAAGGCCACTACCATCCTGACCCAATAAATGTGGGAAATACCACATTAATCCTGTTACTAAAGAATGTGGATCTCTTGTTTTTAATCCAAAATAAACACCTGATCGATAAGTACCCCAATATCTATCTGGAGCATCTAACCCAGAAGTTGTTACCAGCTATTTTTTAATAAAATGTAATAATTTTATTAATAATTCTGATACAAATGAAATATAAGGACAGCATGAATTATCAATAATGTATCATAAAAGTAAAAATACATAGAACTTACCTTCTTTGTATCATATGGAGTATTTACCCTAGTTTCAAGGTATCCTTTATAACTAAACCAAACAGCTATACTGATACATAAAATTGTAGCTGAAGTATTCATTATTGACATCTTAAATTTATTTTCTTTTTTAGTATTGGGGACCTTACTTTTTAGCTTTGCAAACTTCTCCTGTGTTTTATTTTTTGCCATTCTAATTATCCTAAAACAAATCATACATGTTAGATACAGCTGCTGTCATAAATTTATAAAATAATTTTTAAAAAAATCTACATAAAATGATAAATACCTTAATTACTGATACTTTGTATTACAACTATTAATATAATTAATATAAAATAATGATTAAAATAGATAAAAAAATTAATTTTTAATTTAAAGTAGAAATATCATTCCACGTGACATTTCATGTATCTCATTTCTTATAGGTTATATTGGACGATTGCTTTATCATGAAAATGACACAAATTGGACAATAAAGTACGGTTTAATGTTAAAGAAAATACTGTACAAATAGATCAACACATATGCTTACAAGTTACATCATTTCATTTTACAGATGTCAAATATTGATAAAACCGGTCAATGTATAAATATAAATATATAGTCAATATCATGAAAGAATAGAGTAGTCGGACAAACGATTTTCGTTCATTCTGCACATGTTGATTTTGATTAGCTTGCAATAAAGAGCAATGCGCATGTGCCTTTCATGAAATTCCAATTCTTGAGCATATATACTGATGGCCTTTTATTTTGTATACTTTTTACATTAGTATCCACTTGGTTATTTGTATATTTTGGTCACCGTGTATATAGTTGACAATGTAGAAAATGAGTTATGGAGGAGCAATATAAATGGTGGGACCCCCAGAATTGTATCAAGCTGCGCAAAGCGATTATATTTTATCATGAAATCAACTGTATCATGTTAGATTGAAATATTCAATAAATAAAACAATTTTATTTAGATTTTTATTTTTATTTATCCAATAGTCGCATATGTTACAAATAAAGCATTAACTATCACGCAGTAGTCATATCGAGGAAGAGCTTACAATTATATTACTTTATGTTTAAACATTAAATTAACTTTTGCGTGATAAAATTAATCACAGTTTTATGAATGTTTTGTACACGTGTTGCTTTCATTATGTATCTTTGATTTTAAATTCAATTTTCATCTGAATTTTTAAGCAAGTACATGCGTGGTCATTTAGATAATAGAGCATGATTGGGACAATTTAAATATTGGGATTAGTGAATGTTTTGTACATATGTTAAAATACATATTACAGTTTACATTGACTAGTCTAATATTTCGTATATCTTATACATATGTTGGTTTTTTTAAAAATGTTAAAACAATTGCGTATATACAATCTCAGCAATGTATAGATTCCTTTAAACTCTAAGACTGAACAACAAAATATTTATCTTAAGAATGTAACCAAGTCCAGGATCATGAATAATTTTCTTAATTTATAACATATATTCAGTAAAATATGTTCACAGCCGATAGTATATGTTAACTGCAATAAACTTAGGAATGTAATTAGATGAACCCCACTTAATCAATTTCATATCATTTTGTGTAAAATGTTTTTCAGTAAAAGACATTTTCTTTTTCAAATGCCTTATCTATTGTATACATTCAAAAGTATAATTTATTGTTAAAAATGGTATTGATTGGAATTACAGTGTATAAAATACGAAAAGAATGAAGAAACATTAATGAAGTAGGTCCATAAGGATCGTTGTTTTCTGTAAAAAGCATATATTATACATGTATGTGAGCTGGCCTTTTCTTATATTAAATTACCATAAAAAAAGTAACAAAATAAACTGAAATATATTACTAACTAAATAAAGTATGATGTACAGAACTGAAACATTTCTTTACATACTGAAATTCATTAGTATGTATACAGTACAATATCATGTACTATTCTACGTTTTTTATCATTTTTTCTACGTTTTTTTAATGTTATAACGATCTTACGTTCTACAATAGCATATATGATTCACCCTGAATAAAAATTCTGCTGTATTTTACTAATTTAAAAATTATATTTCGAATAACTTTATCAATCATTGTTTACTATACACTGTAAACCAATAAATATTGGTCGTTTATCTAGTTAAATTATACATGAAACATAATATTAATCTTGCTTTCATCCTTTCATCATTTGCTATAGAAAATAATAATACATATAATTTATTAATTATGTTGATACATAATATTGCTTTCATTGAGCAATTTAAATATATGTATATACATTAATAAATTTTATATTATATTATATTAATGAAGTGTATATGAGGAGAATTTAAGTAGTATAATTTTACTCCAAAATGACTATGTCAAAATATAAAAATAATAACTAATAACTTTGAAATCAAAGAAAAAGAACAGAAAACGAGATAAATATAGTATCATTATTATATAATGTTCATAGTAATAAATGATAATGTATAAAAAAATGGAATTATTATATTGGTTTATTTAAAGGTGAATCTTTAAAAGTTGTGACTTTCTTATTATGTGTATACAAATAATGATATTTAGATATACTCGAAAATCTGTATACACATCTAGAAAAAGTGGTTTAATATTAATATAATACTTCATCCAAACGTGTGCAGCTCTTTTTATGCATTTATCATTTATAAAAAGAAAGCATTGACCCAAATGAAATCGAACTGCAACTGAATTTCAAATTAAATTGTACATTGTAAGAATAAAATTGATACATATGAATGATACATTGATACATATATAAAAGATGTGTATATCTATATATATATATAATTATATATTTTGTACTAATCGAATAATCATAAAGATTAAAATAAATAACATGAAAATTAAAAACACTGAATTAATTCATATAGAATTTTAAATATATTTTTGCATGTATAGTGCTCCTAATTTTTGTATACACTTTCTATAACATGTGATTAAGCAAATACTGTATCTACTATAAACTTCTCTTTACAAGTAATAACACGCTTTTTTACTATAACCATCAATAGAATTATGTTACTTGTAAATAAAAATAAATCTGAAATATTAATCTCAAATTTGAGATTATGACAATAAAATAATATAAATCAATTATGAAATTAATCATAAAAAAATGATACAGGATAATAATCTGTTCAAAATACTCATCTATATAATACTAAAGCCAATTGCAACAATAATAGTGCTTATTAATAAAATAATAGTTTTAAAGGAATCAGTGAAAAATGGCTAAAAGATGTAAATTAAGTAGTTTGTGATATCTTGATCTATATATAACTTGTACCTTGATATTTAATGAGGTAAAAATAAATAAGATTTGATAACATGCTTTGCTTTAAACTGCAAAAATATTACAACATATAATAAATGTAACAGATATTTTTGCGGCCAGCGCTTATTAATTAATATCTTTGAATATAATATTCCAACATTTTTGTTTTCTTCTCAAATATCAGTTCAGATATTAATGTGGTTTATATGGAACTCCCTTTCTTGATTTCGTAGTAATTAACGATGTTACAACGCAATTGGGCAGACGAATCAGCACATTTTGTTATTACATACCTCTTTGAAAAATATTTTTGTTGTAATAAAATATAAGCTGTTAATAAATCAATAAAATGAAAAAGTTCGACCAAATATGTAATAAACAATTTTAATTAGTTGACAAGAATTTTTCGATATGGATTAAACAAATTTTATATAATAAACAAATTGTATAATAATTATTTTTTAAAATAAAGTATGACTATTTTTTTTTCAAATATTAATTTGAATATTCCAATGTTAATGTTGTTCTTTAGAGGTATGCAATGTGTATTAGTTGTAAGTAAGAATTTACTTACAAATTAATGTACTGATTCGACTGGCCAGTTGCGTTGATTACGGTTCATTTCCTTAAACTATCCTTACTACTTGCTCGGCTAGTCGAAGCTGTGCTTGATTCTCCAGGACCACCAGTACCTCCTGCATCTCCATTAATACTGGATCCAGCAAGAGATGCTGTTGGTGTGACTGGAGCTGAACGCCTTCTTACTTTAGTCAAAGCTTTATCTAATCGTTGTATAAATATGTCCACATCTGATCGCTTCATACCTAAAGCGGCGGCAGCAGTTAAATATGGTACTGGGTAATTACTATTATGTGCTCCCCACCCTAAGTAAAATAAGATACATAAAATATAAAAAATTATATCATTAAAACTGAGTTGCAAGTATATTAAATACAAACCTTCAAATTTATGCGAAACAATATGTTTAGATTCTGTTGTTGTTATTACTCGTGTACCGCTAACATTGCGAAGGAATAATATTGATCCTAACATTGTAACTTGTTTGTTGTCATGTTGATGACTTAAACATTGAAGAGTCATTCCCATTGATATAGGATTTCCTTTAGTATCTAATAATCTCTCATCATGTCTTGCTGCTAATTTTCCAAGCTCTTCTTTTAAGTATGAATACATTTCTTTACGTTGTGTAATTAATTGCTTGTAACCCGCCATTCCCAAACTAAGCAATGTTATCATTACATCCATAATAGAACTAGCACTTGCGCGACCCGGATACATTTTTGATATGCGATCTAAAAGATTTTTGTCAAATGATCCAATAACTGCACCACCTACTGGTACTAAAAAATTTTTATCTGTGCTTTGAACAAAGGCATCGACGCGACCTTTTCGAGACGCTTCTTGTATAAGATGCATACATCTTGTACTCTGTAACCTGTTGATGATTAAAATTAATGTAATATTTATTTATACGTAGTGTACTTATTAAACATGTATAAACTTACCCATAGGCATTATTTACTAAATGAGGAATATTATATTGAGTACAAAGAGCTGCAATAGAATCAATAGAATCACATGCCCTGGGTGCAAAACAACTAGTGGTTGTAAGCACACAAGCAACACTTTCACCTAAAGCTGCCATTTGAGATTCAAGTCTTTGCATATCTGTTTTTAATTCATCTCCAATTATTTTTGTTTCAATAACAATTGGTTCTAAACCAGCTGTAATTATTGACTTAAAGCTTGATTTTTGATCAATTCTAGGCCATAATACATACTTTGCTCTGGGTCTATCTTGCTTAAATGTTAGCATACATAATACCAAACTCATGCCTGTAGCCATTGGGGACAGAAAACAGCCTGCTATACTTTTTACACCTGTAATCAGGATATTGATGTATCACATTTATGAAATATGAATTAAAGAATTTAAAATTCATAATCTTACCCATATATCGAATAACTTCAAGTACTAAAGCATTTGTTAATTTATACATTAAGCTACTCCCTGCAGCTTTTGGTTGTACTTCTTCTAAATCGCTTGATCTACCTATTCCATGACCCATCCGAAAATGACGCCTTGCTACAATGTTTGATACAATTCTTGCTTCACGTTCTCCTACACTACAGTTAGAAGGAAAGTTGTTGCTATCCATTTGTGATAAATCTGAGAGAAAAGCTTCAATTGTTGCATCATCCCACCCTTCTTCTGGCCACTTTTGCTATTTTAAAAATTTGTATTAATAATCATACAATATAAATTATCAATACATTTGTTATTATAATTTTAAATAACATCTTACATGTTCAATGAAATGTCTTATAAGATTTTCTCGTGTTTTTTTTGCATTCAAACCTTGTTGCACATAAGTTGCAGGAATAAGTCTTTCTGCCAAACTGAATGCCTGATTATTCATCTTCCTGATTTATTGAACTGCTTCAAGCGTTTAGGCCACAATCGTTAGGAAGTTTGATGTTTTAACACACCATTGCTTTTAATAATTAATATTAATTTGTTAGAATAATTATAAAATTAGGGATAATGTTCATTTTTAATACACTGTATGCAGGTCATATAATGCTATTCTCTATTTGTTAATAAACAAAACATTTGAGAATAAAAGATATCCACAAATGTTGCAAAACAGTAGAATAACAGAAGCAAGATTGCCCATGTACAATGTATTAATATACCTTATGTAACACAAAAGATAATAAGTATTTGTAATATATGAGAATACTGTTTAATTCCATATTTAATGACATAAGTATTAATATTTTATTAATATCTATGGTATTTATATTATATTCAAAGCAAAATTTTATTACCTACTACATTATATATTGTTTATAAATTCCAAAACAAATAACATCAACTTTTGTGTTTTCGATATAACATAAGATGAAATGGCATCAATAATACCTAAGAAAATAAAACACAAATCTCTGCCGTATCAAAATGAAATTTATTAATACATCGCATTTAAGAATACAAAAAATTAAATATTACATATCATAACATGCAAAAGAATAAGTACATAACTTAAAAAACTTATAGCTGCATTACAGTAACATATTTATACATTAAACAGAAGGCTGTGAAAATAAATATCATTATATAATGTCAAGAAATAAAACAATTTAATTAAAACATATAACCAAAATTATGAAAATAATCATAAAAATTATTGTGGTCCAAAATGTCAAAAAAACGTGTTTTATTAATATAATTTTGCAATTAAAAATAAATGAATTCAACAGTAAAGGTTATGTGATTTTATTATTTATGTATTCACGTGTTTGGAAGAAAAACGATTCGCAAGATTATTATAATAAGGTGTACGTTGAAATTTGTAAACAAATAAAAGAAAAAAGACCGGTCATTTGATCGTGACACAATTTCGTGAGATGGCCCAAATACAGAGTGAAAAAAGTGGGTTGGGCTGCAATGAAATTTATGTGGCGGTTACTTCGACGATCATGCACTACCTGACGCATTCCAAACACTCCGAGCCGTAATTTCATACGTGCGTTTAACAGAACCGAGTAAACATAGAGACGATCCGTATTGTGGTCATCCGGAATTGTCAGCAGACAGGTTGTTAGGTTATGTCGTGTCGAGGTCACCTAAATCGGATTAATTTTACGCAATAGAGAGGATGCAACGTAATTGTTTGGCCACAGGGGCCTCGGGACGACGTTTCGACTGTTGTCGATTACACGATGTGTACCGCGGACGCGTGGAAAATTGCGAAAGTTGCGAACTATGGAATTTTACCTCGAATTATGGCGTTCAGACGACAGCGGACGGACGGGTTACGCACGGCGCTACGAACGAATTCGTCTGCCGCCTTTACAGGTCAAAGTGATCCGCGTGCGATTCACAATTCAACTGACTGGCAGGTGCATCATTTACTGATAATTACCCTCTTCCATCCTTCCATTGAATATCATCGATCATACGCTGATACGAAAAGTGGAAATGTAGAGCCGAATCAACGAGCTTTTAAGTATGTCATGTTCTATATACACATTTTTATTAATATTTGAGTACATTATTTAAAATACTATACTGTTTACCTTAATATTTTACATTTTTTTCTTAAAGTATCTGTCGTTTTTAATACTTTCAGTTTATTGAATGACGTTATAGATATATAATAGCACGTATTTGTGCGAATTACTTCACAAATCATTTTAAACAGTTTCGCTGTATTTTTATAACATGGTAAAATATTATATTTTAATAGTAATTTATATATTATGAAATAGTAATGTCAATTGATACAATTTTATATTTAGGTACTTAAATTTGGCGCCATCCACTTGTTTAAAATAATTGAATACATACTTGATGAGTCACACGAATTATTGATAATTATTTTTTTATAATTATCGTCATGTTTCACGCTTTATAATGCGAATTGAATTTAGGGTGTGAAAAGAAAGAATTTGACCAGTACTTATGACTGCTTTTAGGTTAGATATACCAACGTTATAAATTTTTGTTTATAAAGAAAATTCATGTTATTATAAACTAATATCGTAATATTTAATCGTGTGTTTTTTGAATATTGTAACACATGCGCGGTGAGTATTTCGACGATTTAAACAATATAGAAACACTTCGATTTTCTACATTGGTACACCTGTGCGGAGGTCAACGCAGTTCAGTGAATTGACCTAAGTTTGCAATGAGACTTTTCACTGTGTGACAGTGAATTTCAGTGTTGAGTTAGTACTCGAATGATAGGTTGTATCGTGTGTCGGTATATAAGAAAAGTATCCCGAATCGTGTTATTTATATTTATACAAGATATTAAATATATTCATAAAAATCCAATTGTATTTGGTACGTCCTTATATACTTTTGATAAGAAATTTTGTTAACACATACCGTATTAATGGCAGTCTTTTAACTTTTCTAACAGAGGTTCACAAATTTTTCACATATTTTGTTTTGTTATTCATAATACATACATTTTGCAATGTTGCATATGTTTCACGCTTTTTGTGCGCTTTCACAAATAATCAAATCATCGAAATGTATGATTAACAAACAAAAATGAATGAAATGGAAAAGATAAAAAATTCATAAAAGATTCTTATTACTGATATATACTTATTAGCTAAATGAATAATCAATTAACGAATCGTTTTATCTTCCAGATAATCATGGAAGTGGAAAATTGCAATTCGCACGGAGATCATGATAATACTGCACCAAATACGCCTCTGCATGAGAATGATCCTACTGGAACTAAAAAGTGGTATCGGCAAGCTAGTCAAAGGTTAGTGTTTTTTTTTTCGTGTCAATTGACATTTGTTTTAAAAACGTTATTTAAACAGTAGATTGCACAGAGAAAAATTGCTTGCAAATTCATTAAATTAATTTAAATATTTAAAGGAAACAAAAGTACATTTGAAATTAATTTATAACTTTACTTGGGTATTATTACAAGGAAATTAATTATCGTTCGTCGTGATTATAATAGTTATCCGATACTTTTATCATAAAACATTCTTATTGAACATTAAATTTAAGACATTTAAACGATTTAATAAATGATTTTTCAATTATTATTTCATCTTTTATCGACCGATAATATTTTATCATTATTTCAATATTGACATGTGGCATGTCCGTATAAAGTATATTACATTGTGCAGCGATAACTAGAATAAGTCGTTCAGTTATAATATACTTGCGCGTAAAATTTTACGCGATATTTGTAAGATTGTGAAGGTCGTTCAAGCGGCCTACGCGTTGCAAAAGGCCGCACAATCATACGTGCAAAAATAACTGATTTTAGTGTAATTTATTTTCACCTCGATCATGAATATTTGTGGTCACGCGATAAAGCCCATAGATAATACTATCAATACATTATCGTGAATTGTTTTGTCTTGATAACATCGTTGCACCTCGAGCATTAATGACTGTAAATAATTCTTTCATTCGCTATCGATAATTTATGGAATTATCTGTAAATCTCGGATCGGATGAAATCGGGCGAGAATCCAAAACTTTTTACGTGCGTACGGGATCCTCGAGTGTCTCGAATTTCAAAATATTCATATATTTGAAAGGTACAAATTGTGGTTCCATGAATCCGTACCAGTCTGAACACTGATGTACCATGTTACTCGCGCATCTGCACTCACACTATAATGAAATAAGTTTCTGATTATTTGATAATGTATGCACATTTATTTAATGATCATAGAAACATACAAAATATCCAATGACATCATATCATGTATTCTTACATAATGTAGACCACCAAAGTGGAACCACTTACCCACTACAACCAAAAAAATACTGTTTTAATAACAACGCATATCACTTGATCTTTCTTCAAATTTTTATTATTAAATATATCCTAATTAGAAAATGATTGTTTTAGATTCACTCTCCTTCCTCCATTCCTGACTGCAGCAAATCCAATGTTTATTTAATTAATTCTTTATCATACTTCTGTGTACTTTTCCTTCTTGCCTATCATCGTCACGCGAGTGACCCCTACAGCCTTCTTATCATCATTGCTATCCTCGCTATATTTTCGTGTGTTATTTGCTCGTATATACACGACCAAAAATGTTCGCTATGCTCGGTCATTACATCGTTGTCGTTCGCGTTGGTCAGTTAATGAAACAAGTAAATATTCTGGATTCTTCTTGGTTGAAACTGATTAGTTCTTCAAGAATCATTTCGCAATTGATCCGTGATGAGTCGTCAGAATGTGAATGTGCTGGTTACCTCGCCAAACAAGACTGGTAATTCTTCATTTTACCTTGTGCTTATATACGTGATGTCAGAAAGTGCATTGTACTGTCCTCATTGATAAGATACAATAGAGGTATAAGTTATTTGCACCAGTATCATATTTATTTTTTCTATGTTCCTTTTTCATTTGTTTAAAAAAATTAATAGTAGCTTTACATTATTAATTCTAGTATTATCTTGAAATATTATCTTGAAAATATTCCCGATTTCTGAGAATTAATGGATTATACACTGATGCTCTCACGAGCCTACTCATTACTGGCTCAGATCTCAGTGTTGCTTTCTTTTACTCGGTATTGATTTTACATTGTATCTTAAATGGAAGAAAAGAAAAAATTATCGCCAAGGAAACCGATACGGCTTTGATTCTTTCGCACAATCCACCCTCTTATACCTTTTGTTGATACTGTTTCTTGGCCAGTAACCAGCATTCGAAATTCGAATGTTCTGAAGCAGGATCTAAAGTTCGCTTCCCGGATGAATTCAGCATCTTCCATCAGGACTCGTTTCATCAGTCGTTGTTCAACTTCCCTTTAGATAGTGGAATAAGAATGACCAGGAACAATCGTAGCGAACAAGACCTGGTTAGCTATAATGAGGGCAACTACGGCATACGAACAGATAAGCGAGAATTAGGTCACAGGTAAATTTTTCCACTTTGACTATTGAAAATTAATTCTCTTTCCTTGCAGAAATTTTGTTTATTCATACTATCCCCAAATTCTTAAATTTTCTACTTCCTAGAAATGTACATATTTAATCTTTTAATAATAACTAAAATCATTTTACACATTTGACTAATTAATGATATTAATTGATTATTCTTACCATATATAAAAATTCGACAGTTGAGTTTGTCAAAGGATTCAGATATATTTAATGGAATTTGAGTCTCTTCCGGGCATGACAATAATGCGCGCGCGCGTATCTGCAACGATCTGCACCCTCCATGTAATATGTACAACGCATTTCAAAAGAAACGTTAGCTCCACCAAATAATATTTCTGTTTTCCTCTCTTATTGTCAAGTCGATAACGAGTAAAGGAACAAATATTGTCTAGACTATTTTCAAGCGAGAACAGAAAATAAATTACTTTGTAATCAAGTCAACAATTTCCATTCCAAGTTCATCATAAATTTTCAGTCTTCGTTAAACCACAAAGATTCAGTTTTATGCAAACTAATGAAACTAAATCTTTATGGTCTTAATTGTAGACGGTGTATCACACAAGTTCTAAATATTCAAATCTTCTGATTTCCAAATCTCTGAATTCTCCTTTAACTTCCTGTTCCAATTTAATAACGCAGAGATTGCTTTTCTCTGCAGTCGCTTATTTCTACCTACGTGACATACACAACGTATTCCGATTTGACTGTGCCCAAATCTAAAGGAGGTTCAAAATTGAAAGGATACGTGACGGTGCACGCGTAGCTACTTCAAGCCAAACAATGCAGCGAATACCATGTTCGTTGGAAACGTAAACGTCCTTAGGAGAAATAGGTCTCTTCATTCTTTTAAATTATTATTATTAAACGTATGCGTGCGTGAACATTCGTTTGACGCGCAAAACGAAATACGCGTTACGATCGCTGCGAGATTGAATTACATTCTCGAATATCGTGTCGGAATGCTAGTGAAACCATTGTTCCTCGTACATCGTAATTTGGTACACCGTAATTTGGCGTTGTTAAGAACCCACATTATCAGGAAAATGTGGATGTATTTGCTACAACTTCGATTACTGGTATCGCTTTAAGTAGTTTAATCACCTTCTCGGACATTCGACAAGTATCTATAATAACAAACGTTAAGATAATTATTTCATTGGGGAAAAGGGGCAGTTAATTGCCTTCTGCTTACAAGGAAAAACTGAATACTTATTTTACAAACTCGTGCGAGTGTAATTATATAATATCTAATTATGTCGTAATTATTTCTGTGAAACCATGAATTTCGAAACATATTCGTTGCTAAAAGAAACTTCCGTTATTTACTTTCTTTAATTCTCTACATTGTTCTTGCGAATGTTATACATAACATTACCCAGTTAGAAAATTAAAATTGATGTAAAATTAGAGAAAATAAATAACCTTATTTGAGCACTTGGTTTTAAAATTCGTGGTTTCTGTTCAAATATTAAATATAATACAATATTGCAACAATGTTGTATTCATTCAATGTTCAACCGAAGTCGTTGTTCGAACAAAGGCGGCGTGTGCTTTTAGTTATGTTTAGAATTTAATTTTAGCCGCCAACAGCTAAGTAGACATACCTCGTGTACGTGTGTCGGAATTACGATTGAAACGGTGATCTTAATTTCAGCCGCTTTTATCTATACGAAACAATTTCTCTGATAACAGAGTGAGAAAAGTTTTCCATCGAGATGTAGCAATCCGTCATTAGTCATTCCTTCTCGTTCATTCCATCGTACATTATTGTTTCCTGAAAACGTAGTCAGAATTAATGCTGGTTTTCTCAGGATTTGATTGACTGCGGTACTATTACTTTTGTTGCGAATGAACTCTGCATATGTAGTACACACAGTGAATAAAGTCAGAGTGAAAGCATAGACGATGCATATCTTAGCAGAAACTGATATGTGTGCGTGCATCCTCGTGCAATGCTTGACCGACTTAACCGAAAGTCAATAGCGTGAACCAAGCTGCGAAAGAAATTCATGTTAGAGCAATTAAAACAGTGCTTGACCGTGTTGGTTGAATAATTTAACGACATCCGATTACCTCGCAACAAATATTATAATTTTTATATCAGTTTTATGGACGCGCTTCCAGATTGGCATTTCCTCGTTCACTTGTTATTCAAAGGAAAGTTTCAAAGTCCCAAAACATTTGTCACTCATTCGGCTTCAGATTAGAAGTATTTCAGGGAGGCTTTCCAGTCCTTTCAACTGATATGCGGTATCGAATTTGTTTTACTTATTTGTAAACGGTTCATCCATTTTGTTTTCCAGCGACGGTTGGTCAAACTTAAGCGTTATATCGAATACTTGTCGATGACTAACGCCAAATATTCCTGGAAACGAAATTCTTGCAATTATCTTTGATTGCGTAACGGTGGATCGAAAGTTTCTATAAAATCTAGGTTGTATTGAAAGGTCGAGTTTGGGAGGTCTAATTTTAGGTCGAGAACGAAGTTCCCGTGTATGAACTGAACAGGAACCAACTGACTCTTGATACATGATTGTGCAGTGATAAATGTACATTCATATATGCTTCGTTTGAAAATAACTTCAAAATTTATAGCTAGCTGATAACGAAATCAGCAAAAATCACTGGATAAGTTGTATACAAACAGCGACACACAGTACCACCTCTTGTATACAATTTTTAAAAAAGTACATTTGTATCATGCATATCTATTCTCATCAGTTTACATTTGATAAGCTTCTAAAATATACTCTAGTATTTAAAACCTCTTCCTTTCTTACAAAAGATTTTCTTGGAACAAGGTACAAATCAACATATTATTTCCAAATATGTTAAGTTACTTCCTGGATCAAAGTTTGTCAAGGAACAATGTGAAAACTGTAAGTTTAACACTGCGACACTTGACTATGATTACAGTTTCGTGTCTGCAACACCTCGTGTTCATACCCATAAATGAAAGTCTCACGAGTGTAATTTTGTATACCGTACTGCACGCGATTTCGTGAGACGAGAATTCCTCTTGTTAAATGGTAACTTCCAATAAACTTCACGGGCACCGAGTGGGATGTGCAGCTATTAAGTTCAAGGAGATTTCAAATTTTCAAACGATTTTCCATCATTCATCAAAATGTTCCATCAAATGTTTCAGTCACCAAAATTTGGAAGAATTATTAACCACCTTCCTTGCATTATATTATGGATCTCTATACTTTTATGTATTCAATATATAATATGTACTACCATGTACCACTGTATATTCAAAAAATTAGGAACAATGTTAATATCGTATTTAAATTACAATTGCGTAATAACCATAGACGTTCATAGGTCACTTCTGGCATGAGTCGTTTCTCCGTCGGTGTATTCCCAAATATGTACCAACTACCGCTACACTGCAACATACAAATGACGTGACCATGAAATTCTAGTTAATTTCATTTCCTTTATTTTAAGAATGTATCTTGTAATGTTAAGAGTCTATATGTAGAAGATATATTACCAGGGGCCGGCCGGATTCACGTCCGGAAGACGATGAATTAATTCCTATCGGCACATATTAACCACTTACTCGGCAAGTCAAGGATCAGTTGACGTTTGATCATCGGACGGATCGCATCGTAGTTTTTTGTTACGTGATTTGGGTTGTTCGATATCTCCTTTCTGTTTTCGATTCAGTGTTGTTTACCTCATTTTTCTTGTGCTTATATTTGCAACAAAGAACAGTGACATTTTGTTAGAAACATTTAGTGTTTTGACTGACCTTGAATTTAATAAAAAAGGAAATAGCAGGTAGTTAATTAGGACGTCAATTAAGCACATTACACGCGCATTCATTGGCTTGTTGAACTCTGTTAAGAGAGAATACTCTTCAAAATAGTAATATATTACTTAATTATTTTGTTCATATTTTAAGTACGTAATTAACTACGAGATTAACTTTACTGACGCGATAAGTGTAATTGGAATTGTGTACGTCAGTGGACATAAATAAAATTTTATCTGTATGAAGGTAAAATATAAATTGACGTAACGTGAACTTCAAATTTATTCCGTACTTTCATTCCAGTTCATTCGCTGTTGACGAATTTGTCTTAAATGATTATTAATGTTTCCACTGTAGTACGATAACGATAAGATTCCACTTTTTTTTCGGATCTCGGTAGGTGGTGAGACATGGTGTGATATGTGTATAATTGGCTTTCTCGTTTCTTATTAGCGTCAATTTACGGAACTACGTTAATCTGTCAGAAACCCATGTAATTAGATCGTAAAACCATAAACTGGATATACGTATTTTTAATAGGGACATGAAATGTAATCCTCGTCAATTCAACTTGCATGTAGTTTTCTATGTGGCTCCTAGAAAGGGAAGAATATTCGTATTAAGGAATAAATTGAGTTGAATGGAACCTTTAATCTTCAAAAGACACTTCAATTGAGATAATGTGGATAAATAACGGACATAAAGTACTTGCTTTGTAGATACCGCTTCTTGGAATAATGTAACTCAATACGGCATTGGTATTCGGCATAAATTATACGTTATACGATTATACATATATAATTATGCAACAATTTACTTCGTTAATAATATAGTTCTTTGGTCATTTTCTTTAGCGAATAACAACCTGTTTTTTTTTTAACTTTGATATTATTTTATTTTATTATATTGGGTAAGTTGGCCAAAGGAGAAATTCGGTACTAAAAGTAAAATATATGTAGGTGGTATATCGGTACAAAAATTAAACAATTCTTATATTCCAAAATTTCTAAATTCTTACATTCCTAGATCTTACCCTAAGCTATAGCCTAAGTTCCCTATACATATACCTATATTCCAATGTTTTTAGATCTCTGTGTTTGTAGTATTTTCTTGACCATAGCCATAATCTTTCCATAATAAAACAGGCGCTTGACGTTGATATTCAAAACATTGCGTATCAATGTTTGCAGACCTGAATTATATAGAAACAGATTTAATATACCTTTCAAAATGATAAGTTTTACTTACAAAACCGAGTTGAAGAAATATTTTCGTTTGCGTGTGATAATATAACATACGTCATGACAAACATGGAGCGTAGTAAATTTAAATTCTGACGATGCGGAAAACATATTGACGTGAAATGTTATCAGTATACAGAATGACGTCTCTTTTATTGAAGTCTCGACAACTATCGTTGATGTTATTGCAACACAGTTTATCCGCATACAATTGTCTTCGACTTTTATAAAATGATCCATTATATCGGTGGCCACTTGTTACTTACTCCTATATATAGTATGATTAAGAGAAGCTACAGTTAAAATTTTCATGACATGTTTTATCGCTGTTCATACAATTGTATGTTCTATAGTACTCTTCTTGTACCTGTATCATATTTGAAATGCGCTGATGCGTCGAATGTTCGTCGAATTGATGCGTCATTTTATCTACGAGACATCACTCACGTGGAATAATGATCCTCGTTTCCTCGAATCTTTGTTCGATATTTTCGCGCGAAATGTTACACGCTGCTTACGTTGAGAGTACTGTAAAGACGTTACGAATATTTCGTATATTTTTACGGAATCGATACAATCGATACGATCGAAACGATTTATGAGCAAACATGTTTGACAATAATTACTGTATCACGACTGATAAATTATAAAGTAATCTTAATGATGAACGTGAAGAGTAAGCTTTCCAGTTATTGCATCGATTGCGTCACATATTTAGAAATTACATATAAAAGTTGCGAAGACTTGCGAAATGAAATGAGACGACACCTACTGCTTTCACTTTAATTTCAGAAAGCTATTTTTCCCTCGTATATGTATCCATTTTATCGATTCGATTCTATCGAAGCTGTTATTACCGACTAACAGGTACGCATATCGATCACCAGGCGCTGATGATTTTTTGAAAATAACGAAAAATGTGGCTGAAGGATGTGAATGACGACGCTTTACCGGCTGCGAATTTCGTGAATTCGCGACGCAACGTCCAAAACGAGTAAGTTCCTCGTTTTTTCTCTTGTGTTAGAAATTGCTCAATGTCCAAACCAGTCGATAAGTTAGCGCCTAATATCATTGACATACGAAGCAGTAACTTACATTAACGTATAATTTTACGAGTGAATTTGACATCATTAATACGTACCGGTAAAAATAACTTCATTTCAAAGGTAACATCAGACAGAAATTATATTTATTTTCTATTTAATATTCTCCAATTATTTTTGACAAACTTTTTTCACTTGAAAAAGGAATATCCTTTTGAGAGTCACTATCGACATCTGTAGGTATCGATTACGATTACGACGCACGTTGACACCGGCGAGTTTATTTTCTAGATCTCGATATCCCAATATTCTCTGTCATTAGAGATATTTTATGTAACCGAATGACAAAGAATCGACGTCAACTTGACGCATATATATATTTAATATAAACGTGGGAAGAACACCGAATAAATGCACCTTGTGCCAATACTCTATCACCATATAAATAAAATAATGTTCACTTTAATTAAAAAGCATAAATACACTTGTTAAGACTACAAACTCGATATAAATCGATGCGATTATCGACCGGATAACATGTATTACTCTTTCCACAAGTGGAATTGATGCATTTCCTGTTCTATTAAACACTTTCTTCCTTTTTCCCTCCCACATATACTATTATTATGTGCTTCAAACTTTACTATATAATTTTTATCTAAAAATGTTGTACTACACCTTTTTCATTGACACCTGAACGTGATCGTAAAAAGTTCGTTTGCAATGTGTAACGATGGTAATGACAATTGAAATAAAACA
The DNA here is from genome assembly GCF_050947335.1 of Megachile rotundata. Classification (NCBI taxonomy): domain Eukaryota; kingdom Metazoa; phylum Arthropoda; class Insecta; order Hymenoptera; family Megachilidae; genus Megachile; species Megachile rotundata. The sequence continues at coordinate 11,864,038 of NC_134995.1, forward strand.
TACTTTCGTAAATGTTAACTATTTACTTTTATTTTGAATACATGACATTCATCTTATCAGAAGTACTAAACTTCCTCGCTTCTGTAATATATAATTAAATATCTCCGATTTAAAGGAAAAAATGAGCAATTCCAAAGATAACCCATCAACGCCAGCAACAAAATCGAGTGATTGCGATATTATGAGAATACCAACTATATCGATAATTAACTCAGAATCTTTTATCAGAGCTCGAAATATTGCCGTAAACAGGTTTGGTATTATTTGGGGTTGAAAAAATAAAAAGCAAATATTTCACATATATTTTTTTCTCTGCTAAATGTCACTGTATCTTAATGGGAAAATATTTTTTATTAAGTTTTGTTCGTTTACTTTTGTTACAGAATTTTTGTCAACCGCAGTCTTCATTTAGAAAATATCAAATTCTATGGCTTTGATATGGATTACACATTAGCAGGTGAGTAGTAACTTCAAAGTTGCAAATTTATGATAACTGGAAAGTGGGGTTAGTAATGGTAACCATTATCTAGATACAAAATTATCTGAGTAATAGATAATTATTTAATTAATGGCCAACCAATACCCCGGGTTATCACAAATTCATAAATTCTAATTTAAAAATTTATTCCATACAAATTTATAATAATAAGCAAGTGCTATTAATTTTTTACTAACTTAATTTTTTATAAATGTTGTAGAGTATAAATCACCACAATACGAGCAACTGGGTTTCACGTTACTGAAAGATCGACTTGTATCATTGGGATACCCGCAAGAAATCAAAGCGTTCGAATATGATCCCAGCTTTCCGGTACGAGGACTGTGGTTCGACACCCTTTACGGAAATCTCCTCAAAGTGGACGCCTATGGAAACATCCTAGTTTGCGTTCATGGTTTCGAGTTTTTGAAACAGTGAGCAACATTTATTAAATATGTTAAATTATTTTTATATTTCAAAGATAAAATTGTTCATTTAAAATGTTTGTTTTATTTCAGTTCGCAAGTATACGAGCTTTATCCGAATAAATTTTTACAATTAGACGAGTCCAGGGTATATGTGCTCAACACGTTGTTCAATCTTCCCGAAACGTATTTATTAGCATGTTTGATAGACTTTTTCACGAATTCGCCACAATACACGCGCGAAAAAACCGGGGTGAAAGAAGGAGAACTGACGATGAGCTTCAAAAGTATATTCCAAGATGTCCGAAACGCGGTGGACTGGATACATCTACACGGTGATCTTAAATCAAAAACTATCGAGAATTTGGATGAATACGTAAAGAAAGACCAGAGGTTGCCCACCATTTTGAATAGAATCCGAGAAAGTGGAGCGAAAGTATTTCTTTTAACGAATAGCGATTACGTTTTTACCGACAAGATTATGACTTATCTTTTTGACTTTCCACATGGGGCAAAGGTATGTTGTTGAAATGTGCGAGTAAGAAAAATTGTAAATTAATTGTACTTATATACTAATTGTATTACAGCCGGACGAACCACATAGGAACTGGAAAACATATTTTGATACTATCGTAGTAGACGCTAGGAAGCCGTTGTTTTTCGGTGAAGGTACAATTTTAAGACAAGTGGATACCAAAACTGGAGCTCTGAAACTTGGAACGCATAAAGGCCCACTTCATACAGGTAGAATTATTTTTAACATTTTAAAAGGATATCATTACATCTACATCTGCTGTAAAATCGAGATGCACGCAGTATACCTGTATTTATACTTGTAATAAAACGGTGTTTTATGTGTAAACAGGTGAAGTTTATTCAGGAGGATCTTGCGATGTTTTCACGGAATTAATAGGCGCAAAAGGCAAAGACGTATTGTATGTTGGAGATCATATATTCGGTGATATTTTAAAGAGTAAGAAAATCAGAGGATGGAGGACATTTTTAATAGTACCTGAACTAGTTCAAGAGCTTCACGTTTGGACAGACAAATGTCAATTATTCGCTGAATTACAAAATTTAGATGTTATGTTAGGAGAAATGTACAAGTAAGTAAAATAATATACGATTATTAACGCGGAATAGTTATTGAATATCATAATTATTGCTTATCTCCGTTTTTCTTTAGAAATTTAGATAGTAGCACAAAAGAAAAACCCGACATTTCCAAACTGCGAGCATCAATAAGAGACGTTACGCACAAAATGGATTTAGCTTACGGAATGATGGGTTCGTTATTCCGTAGTGGTAGTAGGCAAACTTTTTTCAGTAGTCAAGTAGTGAGGTATGCTGATTTATATGCAGCAACATTCTTAAATCTTATTTATTATCCATTCTCGTACATGTTTCGAGCTCCTGCTATGTTGGTAAGTTGATGGGATTCTTCTCCTTTATTGATTGATAAATTTTGTTATTTTATTTTGACCTGATATTTTTCAGATGCCTCACGAAAGTACAGTAGCTCATGAACAAAGATTCGTTATGGAAACACCGATGATTAGTCGGTCTCGAACTTACAAATTCACCGACGAAGAAGAAGAACAAAGTAAACCTCCTGTATGTATATATTTCTTGTTATTATTTCGTACCTTATATAATATGAAAAAAGAGTCTCAATTGATTTTATCCATTATTAGAAAACATTATATGTGGATTGTCCCAATAATCAAATACCACATGCTAGACCTGAAACTCCACGCAATGTAACACATACACACGATGAAGATTGCAGCGACGAAGACAGTGACTCCCAGAAACAGGCGAATCATGTAAGATCTTGTCCAAGAAATTCCAATTGTAAATGAATTATTTTCATTATGATTATTCTATGTTTTATGGTAACGCTCTTTGACAATTTATCAATGATTCAAAGATTTAGTACGATTTTACTACGTCATAGCTGTACTTAAAGATCTTGAGTAAATTTATTAAATTATATTTTGTTTCATGTCATTCCAATATTTTTTCATATATAAAATAATATGACTTTGGTTATTACGTTGTAAAATTTTCTTAAAATTTGAATTAGTAATATTTTCTTCTTTACGTACCAATTTACAATATTTTTATTTTTACAATGGTGCCCAAGTAAACAGTTCGAAATAAACGTAGTTATATAGGTGTTAGTGTATTGAAACTGAATTTATTGTCGTATAATATAACTTTAAAAAGTTGCAAATTGTGAATTACTGTAAAATACAGTGTATATTAGTTTGCACATTAATCTATATCTTGTTGACTCTGCTTCATATTTATTTAAATACTGCTTAAAACGATACGAGATACAATGAAGACTTTAGGTCCTCCTTTGCGAGTTTATAAATTATTATTATGCTTTAAAGAAGTTAATCGAATATAAAATATAATCGTTTAATAATGATAATTATTTTCTGATAAAAAATATCTTTCTTTGATTATATTTTAGTTTTAATATGATTCTCGCACAACAAATTGGGATTTATAAAAATATTTTGCAATACACAAAATGTATTGACATTAAACTTTTTCAGATATGTACAATATGTTTTATAAATTTAGTCTTACGAAATATAGATATGACTTCGTCATAAATTATATGAGTATAGTAAGCGTTACAACGTACATTGAGGATACTGTAAGTTTGAGTAATTAGGATAGTCTTTTTACAGGAAACTTTAGCTCACTGAAGTTATACAATTAGAATAGTAATATCAAATGAATTAATGAAAATTATTATAAAAATGTATTATTTTATTAATTTATGAAGTATAATATGTACTGATAATAGTAGAAAAAATGAAGTTTCTGCATTAAAACTATTTGCATATTGTAAATGACTATGCCAGAAATCATAATCAGATATGTATATTACTGAAATTGAAAATTCTTCACTGCAATAAAATACTGTTATGTTTATTTATTATACAATATATGTATTTTGTATTGTATGATATATATATATATATATATATATATATATATATATATATATATATATATATATATATATATATATATATATATATATATATATATATATATATATATATATATATATATATATATATATATATATATATATATATATATATATATATATATATGTTAGTTGGTGCTAGACATTTTTGTATTGCAAATTCAATTCTTTTGCAAACCAGAATTATTTCATGTATCAAAGTTAAAAAATATATGCTATGCCTTATTATTATGCAACATACTAATAACATAACTATAACTATGTATCAATCAAAATAAAGTTGTGATCATTATAATTACATTTATTTAAATATGACTAGTGTTCTGTATAGAAATTGTTATATTTCTTCAATGGTATCAGCAATAAATAATTTTTTGATATTATATTGATTTGTAAAAACAATTTTATTCCTTTTACATTAGCAAATCTGCTAAATATTCTTCAAACTCCTCCTCCCGTGTTTTTTCCAAATTATCAGCTGGTTTCTCTTTCCAAATATTAGATTCATTTTTATTCATTTCTTCCACAGGTTCAGTTATTTTATCTGCAGCTTTGTCCTCAGTTTTAACATTCTCCACAGATGTACTAGGCATATCAGATGCAGTATTCTGAACGTCAGAATTTGTTCCTAATCTTTTCAATGCCTTATGTCTTTTTGCTTCATGTTTTTGTGAACGATAATTTAATTTTATTGAACACTTGGGACATAGTCCTTAAAATATATGTTAACAATGAATATATATTTTAAGTATATATGTTTAAAAAAATATATAATTACTTACTTAACTTGACAAGAGCATTTTTTTTCTGGTCATGTTCTATGTAACCAAAATTTACTTCCCAAGATTTAAGTTCTTCTTTCTCATTACATTTTTTATTTCCACATTCAAACTGTCCTTTTCCAACGATAACCTCCTTTTCTGTTCTCCATCTTAAAGCAACCTATTTAATACTGATTTTTAGGAATTGTGGAAACCTTTACTATGTTTGAAATACATTTGTAATTTACCTTGTTTTGTTTATAATATGTTAGATCGGCTATACAATACTCTTTAAATAATTTATCATAATACTTTTTTGCCAGCTTGGCGCCCCATGTATCTGGTTCATCATTGTCCTGATCCCATAGAAATTTGTGGTTTTCTCTAATAACGTCATAGTCCGTCTTATCTCGGGACCTCGAAACACAGGCCGAAACGTCAAGAGCTGCTCGGTTTAAGGTTTATAAAGTTGTCATTTTTCTTTATCGCATTTAAATAAATCTGATCCAAAAATATCTGATAAGATCTTAAAGCTTATCTCAACCAAACCGAAATTAAGACAAGAATTATAAACAGTGATTATATTATCAATTTTTTTTTAAACTAATTAAAAGATTTAACATACGTGTCGCGCTTTAAGGATGATATTGAATCATCATGTAACGTCAAATAATCATTTATAAGTTTCTTATGCCTGTCATACGCTGATAAGTAGGCGTACGCTGGAAACATGTTCTCCTAACCAACTAATTGGTTCTATGTACTTCTCGTTTTATGAATAATGAAATATCAATTAAGAGGAATTAACAGCATCTATTCACTCTATAGTAATAAATCATCACGCACTACAAATGTAGATTACAGATGTATCTTTCACAAAAAATGGTATACACTTTCATCCCGTAGAAGATGTCGATCATGAAAATGTTCTGGTATTTATTTCATTTAAAAAATGGCAACCAGAATTCGTTTAGCACAAGATCATATCCATTATTCGACAAGTTTTTGTCATTCTGCGCATGTCAACACTGATCATACATACTCGGTGATCCACATTTTATATATAAAGGAAAATAAAAAAATGAATATTTCGGCACTTTGACGACGTAGTATGGTTCCTGAGGCATTTAGAAACAAATTTCTATTAGGGTTTGATGCGTTTTGATGCCTAATAAAGCCAGAAAATCAATTTTTGTAGAATTCGGTCCAAAACGGCACAGGTGGCGCCATCTAGCGGCGAGCGGCGGAACTACGAAAAAACTAAAATTTCGATGTTCTCCGAAATTAGGCAATTTTACGTATTTCTGAGGGTCAGAAATTGCTCTGTGACCCCTCTAGAACCTATATATTGCCACTAGAACCTCCTCAGAGCGCTAGAAAAGAAAATAAAAAAATAGGTCAAAACATGGACCAAAAAATTGGCGTCCATCTAGCGGCGAAAGTTGGAACTACAAAAACATAAAAATGCGATTTTCTCGAAAATTAGTGAACTTTGAGTACTTCTGAGGCTCAGAAATTGTTATGTGATCGCATTAGAAGCAAAATAGAGCAATAAAAGTTTCCTGAAAGTTTTAAGAAAGAAAATAAAAAAAATGTCTTTTTATGGGGAAAAATTGTGGCGCCATCTAGCGGCGAAACTGCGAACTAAACTGAAAAAACGTATGCCCATAGACTTTAATACAAAATTGAATTTGCTAGCGCTTATGTACTTGACTTTTCAACTTTTTTGTCCACGTTTTTCTCTTGCACCACTCAACCAATTCAACCGGATGACATTGATTATTTTTGCTTTAGCGTGAAATTTACTCGCTCACTCAACATTGTTAGGTTAGGCGCGGAGCGCCTCAATCAAACAGAACTAATTTATTATTACTATGTATTTTATCAGTGTTTGTTATCAGTTCTGCATATGTATTAAATTAGATATCTAAAGAAAATCCATGCATAAATATTGATTGAATGTGTAAATAAGAATATATATTTTACTGAAACCGTTCTTTTTTATTAATAATGTTAAAAATAATTAATACAAGTAATGTATATAATGTGTCCTTTAAGAAGATAAGGATGTTTAGTAATTTTGTGAAAATAGTTGAAGTTGGTCCAAGAGATGGATTACAAAATGAACAAACTATTGTGCCAACCAAAGTCAAAGTTGAATTGATCAACAAACTATCACAAACTGGATTAAAACATATAGAAGTCACAAGTTTTGTATCTCCAAAATGGATTCCACAAATGGCAGATAATATGCAAGTTTATCAAACAATTAAGAAAAGATCAGATATCTCATATCCAGTATTAGTACCAAATATAAAAGGTTTAGAAAATGCATTGAAAGTAGGTGTAAAAGAAATAGCTGTTTTTGGGGCAGCATCTGAGTCTTTTTCAAGAAAAAACATTAACTGTTCTATCGAGGAGAGTATGAACAATATTAAAACAGTTGTTGAAGAAGCACAAAATCATGATATTAAAGTTAGAGGCTATGTATCCTGTATCGTAGGCTGTCCTTATGAAGGTCAAATTAAACCAACAGTTGTAGCCAATTTAGCTGCATTTCTGTTACAATGTGGATGTTATGAAATCTCTTTAGGAGACACTATTGGTATAGGATCTCCTAATAAAATAAAGCAAGTATTACATGAATTAAAACATGTATCAAGCAATACAAATAAATTTGCAATTCATTGTCATGATACTTATGGTCAAGCTTTGGTAAATATTTATGCTAGTCTTGAGGAGGGTATCAGGATTTTTGATTCATCTGTTGCTGGATTAGGAGGTTGTCCATATGCACCTGGTGCTTCTGGAAATGTTGCTACTGAAGATTTACTTTATTTTTTACATGGACAAGGTTTAGAAACTGGAGTAGATATCAATGAAATAATATCAATAGGAAATTTCATCAGTAATCAACTTCAAAGACAAAATCATTCTAAAGTTGGTATTGCACTTCTTGCAAAGGAACATTTAAAAAGCTGTTTGTAAATATATTTTTATATTAAATATACATTTTTAAGTTTTTAATTTATATTTAAGATATAAACTATAAAAGATAACTTAAGATTTTTATAAAAACAGTGTTAAATAGAGATATATGTATATATTTGGTACTTATTAAATTTTAATAACTCTGAAACTTGTATACATAATCCATAAAAATATAGCGCAACAACCAAAAATACTACATTATGCTATTTGTGTAAGCTGTCATATGTTCTTTGCAATAGTGAGAACATACACAGAAGACTGACTGTATTAAAAAAAATATGTTATAATACATTATGACAACAAGATGACACACAAGATCTGATTTATATTTCACATGAAACCTGTGTTACGAAATGTTTGATAGTTCTTGTAATATAGTTTGTGTATCTAATGCATTTAAATCTATCGAACCCCGGGTATCAATTACAACTCCTGTTACCTGAAAAATAATAAAAAAAAATAGAAGAAATAAATGCTTAAAATTACATGTTTATACATTTAATCGATTATTACCATTTCTTCAAAGAATGCAATGTGGTTTGGTTTTTCAGAATATCTTTCATATTGATCTAAATTATCTTGTAATTTCAGGGTAAGGCTATCATAATTTTGTATTATGATTGCTAAAATTTGTTCTTCTGTTGGAGTTGATAAACTTTCACTTGCCAACCATGCTGCTATTTTTGGTGGAAAATGATTTACAATATCTCTCATATTGACTAAACAGTTTGTTAATTTTAATGCATGTTCTTTATATTCGTAAGATTCACTTGTTGAATATCGTAGTGCTTAAATGTACATATTATAATTTCATTAGTTGCTTGCAATCCATTTGTTTTAAACAACAATATATACAAAATTATTCATTGTTACATACCCATTGCATTTAAATTTGTGAAAATAAGCCGCATTCGGATGATTTCATAAAATAATTCATCATAACTACTTGGAGATGATAGGAAGGTATCTCCGTAAGTTATAAATAAATTTAAAATATTTACAACCTATAAAATTTATTTTATTCTTTCGATTTATAATTGTTATAATATTTTTAATATATTAATTTACCTGAATAGCTAGTGGGAAAATATTCATTTTCTTAATAAGATGACTTTCATGTGTAGTTAAAAATTTGAGTAGATTGATCAATGCTGTCCATAGATCTCTCCATTGATATCCAAGTCTAACTCTACATCTTTTCTGGTAACAAAGCAACCTTTGTAAAACTCCAATACATTGATGATACAGTTCAAGTGGAAATTTCTTCATCATATGTGATGTAACAAATTCAACAAGTAAATCTACAATTTTACAATAATTATTCAAATAAATCAAACTTTTGCCTTAAATGAGTAATAATTGTACCAAGTAACGTAGCTGCCAATGGTTGAGCAGGTGCTGCTTTATCTTGTATTTTTCTGTGATGCATTGGAACTCGATGGAGTTGTACTCTGAATGCTAAATTTGCATCATGCATCAAACTGTTTGCATATTGATCTTCTGCAATGCAGCTTAATATAAGGAAACACAACTTAACATTATTCATTATTGCTTCTGTTCTGATAACTTGCATAACTATTGAACTGAAATAACACAAGATATAATGCATTAATCATCTTTATTAATATGATATTTAATAAATAATTTCTTACCAATATTGTAAAAATGTAGCCAATAAATTGAATGGCTGGGCCATGACATCAGGCAGCTGAGCTCCTGGAGCTACTGCGTTCGGCCCTAATGTATTGTTTGGCGAAGGTGGTGCACTAGTATCACTTTGCGTATATGCCAAAGTTGTTACAAAATTCCGATTTAAATGTGTAGCTTCGTAAAGTGCTAACAACAAAGCATTGTTAGCACGAACTTGTTGCGTTTTTGCTTCTTCTTCTCCAACAAACATACTTCCAACTATATTAGTCAAAGAAGATAACCAGGACGCTTGTACTTCTAAATTATTAATATATTTATGTTTGTATTAATAATTTTCAGTAAGTAGTGTGAAAGTACCAACATAAATGCCTTTATACCTGCTCTTTGCTGAGCGAATTGCCTACAAAATTCCGTCAATGAACTTGATATTACTTGCCCATAGCCATTAAGTGCTAGTTCATCATCTAAAATTGATAACTTAACAATATAAGGATTTGCTCCTTCATGTTTTCTGTAATTGACTAGAAGCGTTAATAGCAATACTGCATCGTGTCCATGACGACTTCTAGCTGTCGTATCTCTTAATAACTACATGAAAACTGTGTATTAATATTTATGATTTGTGTTTTTCAATGATACATTGTTTAAATAAAATTGTAATACCTACTTGAACCAGAGATTCAAAAACACTATTAAGCATAACATATTCCAACAAAGTGTTTTGACTAACATTGTCCATACCAGTTACAATAATTAATAACAATTTCAAGCACAAAGCTTTTAAGCTATCAGGATATTCACCTGAAATCACAGAAATTTTTAACAATCAATTTTCTGAATCACTATTCACACATTAAATGTATATTTGAATCTTTGATTTCTTGAATCAATTATTTATTACAATACTTTTAATTTACCTGTTAAAAAATTATTGCAATGCTGCATTAAAGTTGTCATCCTTTGCTCTGCTGAATCAAATCCCACTAAGATGTCTATTAAGTTAAATCCACAATCGCCTTGACTAGCTTTCTTGTACATGGATTGAATGACAGCAGCTAAAGTTTGTAGAGCATATACAACCCTAAAAGGATGTTCATCAACTAATGTGTCTACACAGTGACAAACCAAGGCATTTAAATTTTCTCTGCTTGCATTTAACTGCTCCACTGTCATATGTAAAATTTCACTTTCAATGTGTGGGACCTAAAGATGTAAGAAATAATCATATAAAAGTAATGATAGTTCCACATAATCACAGGGTATATAGTAAGATTTAACAGTTCATTTGTTTCTTTTTTTGACAAAAAAAGTGGCAATAAAAATTTGTTGTCAACAAGAAGCACAAAGATTTATTTGGTTAATTAAAAAATTCTGTTATATAAAAAATGATACTACAAACTTGTAATTTTAATATCTAATAATTATTATATGTTGATACATATTTACTGATATAATATTATAATGATCGGTAAATTTGTTACCAAATTTATTCAAGTAAGTTTGCAAGTATTTTGTAAAGGTTCATTAATATTTAAACTATAAAATTTACAGTCATTACCATCATGGGAAGTAACAAAATATTATGGAAGAGTATGTATATATCAATTAAAATGCTTAAAATATAAAGTTCAAACGAGTGAAGCATGGTTTAATTTTAAGTGCAAATTTATGCCAGGTAGTTTACACAATGAAATAGAATGTGAAGAAACTAAGCAAAAACAGGGTATTTATTAAAAAAGAATTCAATGTTACTTTATTGCAAAGTATTAATTTCAGAATAATATTATTCTACTATTTTTAGTTGAGGATAAAAGTAAACAACAAGTAAAAAAGAAAGTGCCACTTGATGTAACAGATCACAAAAAGCAAAAAGAATTACAAGCCTCTAAAAATAAGGAAAATGTAAAAACTTCATCTACTGATATAAAAGCCACTCATATATCAAAGAAACATCAGAAACCTGACAGTAAAAAATATCAAGAAGAAGAGGACTACTATATGCGCGATGAGTTTAGAACAAAAAAACAAAGAAAAGCATAATTTGCATATAATCTGAATTAATAAGTAATTAGACTGGAGAATATAATAAATATAAAACATTAATAGTTTATTAATAACTATACTTATTCTAACATATTTTTCTATAACAGGTAAAATGCGCTTAATATCTTTAGGAAAGCTTCCTCAAAAAATATGAAGAATTTCAACATTTTAATTTGCCAATTTGCAATTTTTATTACTTATATTTGTATATGCTATTTAATAAAATGAATATAAAAATGACTCACCATAGGTTTAATTAAGAACAGTTCATTCCAAAAATTTGGATGAGCTAACGTTAAATCTTCTCCTTTAAAAAAACTTTCATAAATTGGTACAAGTTTCCCTTTATGTTGGCGTTTGGAGCCTGAACCACTCCTTTTTCTCATAGCCATTGTCATAATATTTTATTCACTATATTTCATTTCTTTCAGCTATAAAATGTGTTAATGCAAATAAACAAATATGTATACAATTTTTATAGAATTTTTTAAATTACAACAAATCATGCAGTACAAATATAATTTTAATACAAACGTATTATAAAAACTATATGATATTTTAATAATATATTTAATACAATCTATAGTTTAGAATCTATTACTGTTAAATATAACCTATACTCCTAAATAGTTTTAAACAAATAAATAATATTTTAATGATCAAAACAGCTTTGAAACAAATATGTTTATTTAATTATATAGCAAATTTAAAAGTATTAAGCATATTTGGAAAAGTAAATAGTGAATATTTACTTACTAACAAAATAGATACATATTTCCTTGATATCGCATAAAGAATCTTTATATTTATTTAAAAAACAGTTCTGGGTGTTTGTAATTTTATTTTTTGTTATATTACAATTATTTTCAAGCTTTCATTGAAAAATTTCTAAATATTGGAGGAGAAACATTACGATAACATCAAAGTACGAAATGACAGGGAACCATTACTAAAAGAATGATTGGCATGTATTATTCTTATCATAATGTAATCATCCAAAAACAACATTTATAAAAAAAACAGATAGATAACAGTACTTAAGCATTATTAAGATACAGTTTCTTAATCTGGATAAAAAATGTAACAAGTTATTATACAATGTTACATGATCACTTCGTATACATAATTCGAAGAACGAACTTTTAAATGAGCATTCCATTGTTTTGATTGTTGAATCGTTCAAAATATTAGCACTATGCTTTTACGTTCGAAATTTTTGTACCACCTAAGCAAAAAGTTATTTCAAATTATAATCATTATTTAATAACAATTCAAACATGAAATTTATATAATAAATAAAATTTATTTCAGATCTTTACCATCAGTGTCAAATATTTATATTCCATGTTATGTTGGATCAAAAAGAGAGTATTCATTTAAAAGTGAACAATTTACACAGAACACATCTAAGAATGATTTTTATGCAAAATGCACTGCATACATTACCATTGCTACATCTCTACTGGGTATCTATTTCTACACAACCCGTAAAGAAGTTTATGCCTTGAATAAAAAGGATGTTCAATGTGGAGAATTCCAAGCAAATTTGAAAACTTACAGTTTAGAGGAAGTAGGAAAACACGATAATAAAAAAGATGGTGTTTGGGTGACATTTAAACAAGGAGTATATGATGTAACAAATTTTATTGAAAAACATCCAGGTGGTCCCTCCAAACTATTAATGGCAGCTGGTGGTTCGATTGAACCATTTTGGGCAATATTTGCAAATCACAATAGTTCAGAAATATATGAGCTTCTTGAAACAATGAGAATTGGAAATATTTCTGAAGAAGATACTATTTCCAATAAACTGAATGATAGTGACCCATACTCAAATGAACCTATTAGACATAAAGCTTTAAAAATTAATGGACATAAACCATTTTGTGCCGAACCACCTTCTGCTTTATTAATTGAAAGCTTCATTACACCTGTGTATATATATTTTTAATTTAAAAAGAATTTTAAGAAGTTTCTAAATAGTACTAGTTTTGACATGTTATTTTATTTCAGGGAATTATTTTATGTCAGAAATCATCTCCCTGTTCCTCACATAGACATAAAAACTTATACTTTAGAACTAGCTGTGGAGGAAACAACAAAGAAGACCCTTAAATTTGAAGATATAAAAAGGTATCCCAAGTATACAATAACAAGTGCCATAATGTGTGGTGGAAACAGACGATCTGAAATGGCAAAAGTAAATTACTTTTCTTTCTTTGGTAAATTGTGAATGTTCATACATTTGTAAAATATAAAAATCTTCAAAGTAATTTATGAATACTTTGGAGATATCGGTATATTATAAATGCATAAATATCTGCAAGTTACTTGTAAGTAATGTAATAAATATGATTATACATTTGTCTTCTAATAACAGGAAAAAGAATTGAAAGGGCTTAGTTGGGGTGTAGGTGCAGTGGGCAATGCTACATGGACTGGGGCAAGACTATATGATGTATTGAAGGATTTGGGAATTAAAGAAGATGACTACAATCATATACAGGTATAATCACGGAAACAGAAGGAGTAGATATTAAAAATAAACTAAAAACAATAGTTTCTTAAAATGTAAATAATTTCTTTAAATAAGTTTGAGGGATATGACTTAGATCCTTCTGGAACACCATATGGAGCAAGTATACCTATTAGTAAAGCTATGGATCCTAAAGCAGATATAATTTTAGCTTATGAAATGAATGGAAAACCAATATCAAAAGATCATGGTTTTCCTATCAGGGTAATTGTTCCAGGTGTGGTGGGTGCCAGAAATGTGAAATGGCTTGGTAATAAACTAACAATTATTATAATTGTAATAAATGTTGAATACAGAATAATAATCTATTTTTGTAATATTCTTAGCTAAAATAATTGTCTCAAAAGAAGAAAGTCAGTCACAGTGGCAGCGACGTGATTATAAAGGTTTTTCTCCAAGTATTGATTGGAATAATGTAGATTTTTCTAAAGCACCTGCTATTCAAGAAATGCCTGTCGTTTCTGCAATTTGTGTACCAGAATCATCAGAAACAGTTAAAGTAGTAAATGGAAAAGTAAATGTCAAAGGTAAAGTATATAACTTTCAGTGCATTTAAAAATTTTTGTATGTAAAAATAAGCAAACCTTCTTCTTAGGATATGCATGGTCTGGAGGAGGTCGAAAAATTATTCGAGTTGATGTAACAAATGATCACGGTAAAACTTGGTATACAGCTAATTTTCATGCGGAAGATAGCAATGCTAAAGAAGGTCGTTATTGGAGCTGGACATTATGGAATGTAGATCTTCCCGTTAATAAAGAATCAAAAGAAATGGAAATTTGGGCAAAAGCTGTAGATGCATCATACAATGTTCAACCAGAAAGTTTTAAAAACATTTGGAATCTACGAGGTTTTCTCTGTAATGCATATCACAAAGTTCAAATTAAATTAGAGCAATGAATTTCTGAAAACATTTATGTAAACTTCTTGTACATTTTCTGATTAAAAATTAGAGGAAAAATCTAATCAAATTTATTGTACTTTTATTTTATTAATTTCTAATAATTCTTCATCTTCTTTAAATTCATTGTTAAAATAAGTATATATGTTTTCTAAAGTTACTTCACACTGTGTTGCATTATTTGTATTATGGATTTCAAACAGAGGTGTTGATTGCATAGCAGATTTTCCAATTAAAATAACATATGGAAATCCAGTTACACGAGCATGCATCAATCGATTTCCAATAGTCAAATTTGTTCTATCATCAAGTATAGCATCGATATGTAAATGATTTAACAGTCCTATTATTTTGTCTAGATATTGAGTTGCAATTTCTTCTTTGCTCCCTTTCTGTAAAAATGCAATGATTTTCAATAGTATATATAATACATAATATACTAGTATTAAAATAGTGTATATTACTTTTGGTGGTATAATACAAATTGTATAAGGTGCTAAATGTTTTGGCCACCTCAATTCGGTTTTAGTAGATAATGTTTCAGCCAGCATCATAAAGATGCGACTTATACCAATTCCATAGCATCCCATTACAAAGGGTGTTGATGAATTATTTGTTCTATATACTACATTCAAGGGTTCTGTATATTTTGTGTTTAATAAAAATGTATGTGCTATCTAGAATGAAAGATAAAATTTATCAAAAAGTGTAAGATTAATCCAAATTTATTTTTTCTATTACCTCAGCAACTTGCTCTTTCAAAAATTCATTTTTACAGTTAGGACAATGCGTATCATTGCAAATAGTTTTGTTAATAGTGTACTGACAAGATGGGCATATAAAGACAGTATCTTCTCCAATACTACCTTTATAATGATACTCATGAGACATTAAACCTCCGATAATTCCTGTATCACCAACAGCTGCAAATCTTAATTAATATTAGCTTAGCATATAATACTACATGATGACACTTGTTCTATTACCTTTTATAAATGTTACACCTATCTTTGTAAATATATTTTCATAAGCTTCATTCACTATTTCATAAGTCTTTTGTGCACTCTCTAAATCAAAATCAAATGTATATAGATCTTTCATAAGAAATTCTCTACTTCTTATAAATCCATGACGTGGTTTCATCTCATCCCTCCATTTATTCGAGATTTGATACAGTCTCAAAGGTATCATGTGTGACGGTATTGTTCCTATGGTTGATAATAAGTTACAAATACTTTCTTCACATGTCTATGTTAAAATAAAACATTACATTTACTAAAATGTAATAAATGTTAATAATTTTTATGTTTATATGTCTGATTTAAATAATGACTTACTGGACTAAGTATGTATTTTTTTGCGAATCTATCATTCAGTATAAATAACTCAGATAAATTATCATCAAGCCTGTTTGTTTTATTCCACAATTTGGTTGATGTCAAAGCTGGAAGTAATAGCTTTTGCCCTCCAATCTTTTCCATTTCATGGTCAATAATAGTTATTAATTTATTTAAAACACGTAATGCCAAGGGTAAATATGCATACATGCCACTATTAACTTGTTTAATAAATCCATATCTCGTTAAATTCTGCAATCAATGTACGGATTATAATGATTATCACAAGGAATCAATAAAAAATAAAAGAAATAATATATAATATACCTCATAACTTTTTGAAATAGGTTCTGATTGTTTAGCAGTACTAATCCTAGATGACAGTGGTTGGAACAATCGTGACATTCTACTTATGTTCTGAATTGCCATATTTGACATTTTTAATAGATCAAATATTGTAAATACAAACAAAAATTTGGAATTCAACGCATGTATGCACGGTATCAAACATGCAATCGCGAATGCAATCTTCCATCGACTGAATAATCCACAACTCTACATATAAAAACACGGTTATACACAGTCTGGAATCTGGAAGTTCCAATAGTGGGGGTAGCATTCTTATATTCACGTATACACGTTCAACAATGCCACGTGATTAATGCATTGGGGACAGTATATATACACACATGTAAATATACTGCACGTTTTACTTTATAAATTAGTGTCTGCCACGAAACGAAATGATTTAATAATTATTTGGAAATTATTTCACAATCATATAGTGATACAAAATTATTATATAATATAATAAGAGTAAAAGTAAGTTAGACTACAAAATATATTTAGTACAGAAAGTATAATGTGCGATTATTTATATTATAATCATTAACAAAATATTTTTAAAACTACTTTAAGGTTAATTTGTTTCACTTAATTGCAAATAGGAATAATTTAATATTTTTTATTTAAAATTTTGCAAATGTAAAGTTCAAATTACTGTATTAATATATACTCTCAATAATATTGTATGATCTTATTATTGATTGTTTCAGAATATTACATAATAAATATGTTTTTAATATTTTTGCATTCGTTTCATATTTGAAATTAATATAATGAACTTTTACCTTACTATTGGAAATGCATAAGTATATCACAAAATGAATAACAGGTAATAAATTAAACTTTTAATATTTTCAGACATCCACAGTTCAATCATGGAGAAAGATGATATATTTTTACAAGTACGTCTAGAAAGGCCTATTTATGAACAGGAAGATTTAAACAGGGATTATCAGTATGAAAAGCCAAAAATATCTGGTATGTAAAAAGTATTTAGAAAACACAAATATGTCTGCTATATAATAATTATTAATTATTTCTTATAGTACTTCGAAATGCATTAAGCAGTTTGAAATCAGTAAATTGGAAATCTTGTTTTACGTCTGCAGTTCCATCAATACATTGGTTGAGCAAATATAGATGGAAAACAAATATAATGTCTGACATAATTTCTGGTTTAACAGTAGCAATTATGCATATTCCTCAAGGGATGGCCTATGCACTTTTAGGAAATGTACCACCTGTAGTTGGTATATACATGGCATTTTTTCCTGTTTTAGTATATTTTTTCTTTGGCACATCCAGACATGTATCCATGGGTAAGAAAAAATTAATAATTATATCTTAACGATTGTAACATGGGAGGAAAATGTTCAGCATTTGATAAAGATCCACATTTTTTAGTGTTTTACAGTATGTATACATATTTTGTAAAATACTACTTCTATTACAGAAAAGTTACACATAACTCCTTTTAATAGAAAATTATTAGACAAGTTAAAACAATGAAACATTATTGGCACTCATCAGGAACATTCGCTGTGGTTTGCTTGATGACTGGGAAATCAGTGATGACTTTTTCAATACCACAAAATGAAATTATAAGTCCAAACACTACAAATGCAATATCCAATCATCCGGAGGAGTATTTATATACACCCTTACAAGTAGCAACAGCAGTTACTTTAATGGTTGGAATATATCAGGTAAAGTTTCATAAATTCTTGATACATTTATGGATAGTTAATAATATATTTCGTTTATTTTTTTAGATCATAATGTACATATTTCATTTGGGTATTATAAGTACATTACTTAGTGAACCTTTAGTGAACAGTTTTACAACTGGAGCAGCTGTTTATGTTTTCACGTCCCAAATCAAAGATCTGTTGGGATTAAAAATACCAAAACAAAAAGGATATTTTAAACTTATTTTTGTAGGTATAAAGTATCAAATTTTTGTTAGAACAAAGAATTAATAAAAAATATTATTCTAGACATTAATAGATGTTTTTAAAGAAATACAAAATACAAATTTGGCTGCTGTAATCACATCATTGATAACAATTATATGCCTTGTTTGTAATAATGAATTTTTAAAGGTTAGTATTAACATTTCTATATTATACTTATAATGTATAAGTAATTATTATGTGATTATTTCAATATTAGCCTTGGGCAAGCAAAAAATGCAATATTCCGATACCAATCGAGTTGATTGCAGTTGTGAGTGGAACATTAATTTCAAAATACCTTTATTTGTCTGAAAAATACAGTATTCAAACTGTAGGTAATATTCCAACAGGGTATGTAATAATATAATTTAATTATATCCTACGAATATAATTTGACTTTGTAAATATGTTAAATTAAAAAATTAACAGACTACCATCACCGGAAATACCAACACTTAACTTGTTAAGCTTGGTAGCAATAGACAGTATTGCTATAACTATGGTTTCATATACAATAACTATATCAATGGCTTTAATATTTGCGCAAAAACTGAATTATAAAATTGATTCCAATCAAGAACTTCTCGCTATGGTAAGATAATAACTTTTAATATTAGTTTTAAAAACGGATAAGTTTGTATATTTATGAAGTGTATTTCCAGGGTATGAGTAACATAGTGGGGTCCTTTTTCTCATGTATGCCAGTATCAGCATCTTTAAGTAGATCTTTAATTCAAGAAACTGTTGGTGGTCGAACACAGATAGCGAGTATTGTATCTTGTTTAATATTACTTACAATTCTCTTATGGATCGGCCCATTTTTCGAAGCCTTGCCACGATGTGTTCTTGCATCAATTATTGTTGTAAGTATATCATTCGGGATAGTTAAAAAGAAATGAATACAAATATTTTTGTATTTATTATTGCTTTAATATGAATTAATATTCCTTCTTAGGTAGCGCTGAAAGGGATGTTTCAGCAAGCTAATCAACTTAGAAAATTCTGGCATTTAAGTAAATATGATTCCATAATTTGGATTGTAACGTTTTTAATAGTAGTATTAGTAAACATTGACATTGGTTTGCTGAGTGGAATAATAATGTCACTTGTAATTATTTTATTACAAAGCCTTAGACCATATACCTGTTTATTGGGACATATACCAAATACAGATTTATATTTAGATTTGAGTAGATTCAAAACGGTACGCATTATATAATGAACATTGTTGTATAAAATATTACATTTATACTTTAATGCTTTCGTTATTTTTAGGCAGTAGAAGTTCCTGGATTGAAAATATATCATTACTGCGGTACATTAAACTTTGCAAACAGTAATTACTTTAAATCAGAATTGTACAAGTTAATTGGAATAAATCCACAAAAAGTTATAGAACAGAAAATTAAGTTCAGAGAGAAAGAAATTTACATGAAAGCACAAGATTCAGATGAGAAACAAGAATTGAAATGTGTGATAATGGATATGAGTGCATTAAGTTACATTGATTCTAGTGGCGTAAGCACATTGCATTCAGTAATACAAGAATTTCAACAAATTGATGTACAATTTTATTTTGCAAATTGTACAAGCCCTATTTTTGAGACCATAAAAAAATGTAACTTGTATTTACATAAAACAGTTTTGCTCAAGATTTTTGCAACCATACAAGATGCTAAAATATATTATGAAAAAGAATTGTACTTAAGGTAGTGTAATTAAATTATTATAATGTACTTATATAGCAAAACGTATATGTAGTCATATATTTACGTTTTTATAGTTCTTAATGTGATATTGTTACATGACATTTTTGAATACTGTATTAAAGTACTTAATATAATAAATATTGTAATAAAATAAATTTGTAATAAATTACAATATTAAACAAGTTTAAAAAAAAAAATGTCGATAAAAGATAATATGATAACATGATTTGTATTGTTATTGTGGGTAGGCAAAAAAGAGGAATTAAAATTATAAATTGAGTAATCACAGACCATTTATTTATGGTGATCACTCTATTTACAAAGTAACAGTGTGGTTACGATAAGTAACTTACTGTCATTAATTGAATTTTTTAAATGTGCTACCTCTTTTAATCACAGAATTGGTAGCAAATTACTATAATTCATGTATATAGCACATCATTACTTCTAATTCTTGGGCAGTGACAACTTGCACTGATATCTGTATTACAGAATAAATACTCAAAATGTATGGCAAAACATTGTTCGACAATGTACTGTAATGAATTAATTTATCTATGCCTTTCTTTCTAATTGTAACTGATTCACAATATAATTAAAAATACTTTTGGTGCTTAATAATTAAGCTAGTCCATATTTCTTCTTGAGGGATTCTGGCATTTCTGGTGGTGGTGGACGGGGCATTCGCAACCAAACTTTCACGGCATCATAAATGAACCACTGCGCTCCCGTTAATGTACCGATCATAACAATTCGAGGACCAAGACCCTTCCATACACCTTTCATACCAAGCTTTTTCAAAACATCTACAGCTGATGCTCCTTTTTCTTGATTTAACTTTGATACAACCTGAGGCAGCAAAATAGGTTTATATTAATAATATAAATTAAAATGTATATTGTTAGCAAACGAAAAATGTACTTACAGAATCAGCAGGATGAGATACAATAGCACAAAATACACCAGCAATGTATCCTGCAGCAAAGGTGACAACCAACTGTTCACCCTTTGTACATTCTTGTCTTGGTTTAGGAACTACATACTTATATAAAAGTTCAAGTGTACGTTCAAAACAAGCAAACTTCATCATTGTATATGGAATTTGACGAAGCCACAAAGGTACCAGCCCTTTGTAAAAACCACCAAGACCTTCATCAGCATACATCTTTGGGAAAGCTTCTCTTAATGTATTCGCATATCCTGGCATAGTTTGAATCCTGACCTGTATAAATCAAAAACGTATTTTGTATACTAAGACTTATAGGATTTAATACAGATACAGCAGTGTTTAAATCAATAGCTATTTCAACAAACTCACAATACATATGTTATTAGACAGAACAAGGTAAAGATGAGGATCAATAGGAAGGTGGAGGTACAAAAGAACAATTCTATCTTGTCTTTCATGAGTAGAAGTCACAGGAATGCACAGATAATACAAATGTAGTATCTGTTATTCTTTCAAAGTTATAACAGGGACAGTATCGATTTAAATATTCTTGTTTTAAAAAAATATCAATTATGTATACATATAAGATAATTACTTTAGCAGCTTCAAGAGGAGCTAGACCAATATCAGCAAAGAATTCTGCAGATGCGGAAGAAATTAGATATAATGTTGTTCTATATTCGTATGCCATCTCTTCTCCAGCCAAAGCAGAGTAATATACTTTGAAAACTTCATAGAGTCCAAATTTGAACATTCCTTGAATGGAATAACCGAAGAATGTTGGAGCCCAACCTTTTACTAAACCACGGGTTCCATCTTCAGCCAGGGTTACCTATAAAATAATAATTTTCAGCATAATTATCCTACACTTGTAAAAAAAATATTAAAAATAATTTATTACTCACTCGAAATCCATTGAAAACTGATTTGTACTTTGCAGGGTCTACTTGAATTCGACATTTCACTAAATCCAAGGGAGTAACCATGGTATGTGTAATGCCACATGATAAGATACCTCCCAAGCCACATAGCATAAAATAATGATTGGATCCAAATTCACAGCTGTCTGTACATTGCAAATAAGAAAATAATTTTCATTTATTCATACAATATAAGTCATAAAATCTAACTGTTAAAATATTACGTTAAAAAAAATGCTCAAGTAGAAGAGCTACTATTGATCAGCTGTTCAAAAACGCGTGCGGAATTTGATTCTGGCAAAATCTCAAAATCCGCATGAACGGCCTTACCACCTTGATGTCATCTAATAATAAACCTTTCAAGTACACGAAGATATCTTTAATTGTTTCTCGGTCGCGGCCATCGTACCACTTTTATTCGAATGTCAACCAAGGCTACGAGGACGATATCCGCACGCGCATTTTCAACAAAATGGCTGCTCCTTATGCAATCTTTCGATATACGAAAAATAATCGAAGAGGACAGATTCTTTTCTGAATTACTTTATATAGTAATATTTTACAAGACAAATCATCTTATTTCTTTCAAAAGTTATATAACTTTAAAATAACACGTTTAAAAATAGAATGAAAATAAAGGTATACAAACGTACTCGCCCATGCGGTTAGATTTGTTTGTTACATAAGTTATCAATCTTTAATTGCAGAAATTGTATCACAATAAAAGGCATGTTACTCAAAAAATGATGAAAGTATCCAATTTTCATATTTGTTAATTAATTGTTAAGTTACCATTCTATCTAACTGTCGTGTTACGACTGAATTTTAAATTATGTAAAAGAATCCATAATTAATGTTATAAATATGACTTATAAATTATGTAATAGCATTCTAGGAACTAAATTTTCTTATGTATATAACCAGATTTGAAAACTGATCTTCGTTATAAATGAAAACTTATTCAGTGTGAAATATTGATGTAGGATTTAGTAACTGTATTGATTTTATGATAAAATAATTGATTACTGACCACCTGGTAGAGCATCGGCAGCGGCAATGTGACGATGTTTAACTAGTGCTTGTGTAAGGTCGTACTGCCCCTGCTGACATTTAGCTGTCATATACGGCGTTCCAAATGGATTCATTTTAGCTACATCCAACAATGAGGGCCACATCTTGTTTCTATCACTTCACCTGTACACACCACTAATCAATGATAGTTTCTATGTAATAATTATATTAGTCTAAATTATTTGTTACGAAACCTGCAAAAGTACGACTCTCGCCTCTGCCTCGTGGAAAAAGAGTGGCAGAGGATTCAGTAACAGAATCCGTTTAGTGACATAAACCATTAACTATTTTAGCTTCATAGATAGGATTTGATTTTCTGCCAATGACTTTGCCATCTATTGTAACACATGGGAATTAACATACGATACTTTATGACTGGTTTTCACTGATATCAACTTTGAATTATAAAATGATTATTCAAATATTCATTCCATTTTGGGAAGCAAAATTTGTAGAATCTTCGAAATGAGATAATATGAAAGAGTATTTGTACTAATAGTAAGTAAAAAATCATTGGGTATGCCTTCATGTTCAGTACAAGATCGTTATACGGGCTCATTCGCATTACTCCTGCTTATCAACTAACTAGAGGCAATCTGCGCAGGACGAACGAAGATTTGTTCGTCAATAATATTCTGTTACGAATTAAATTATAGAACTTTTGAGGTTACAGTATGATTCCTGCACTAATTGTTACACAAACTTTGAGAAACATAACAAATAGGATTCCGACATTTCTGTTTCGTAACAAAAGTAGTCAAATAGATGTTTCAAGTGCAGAATCAACGGATTCGTTGGACCCAGATTTGGTAGTGCTCTATTATAAACATTAGTATTATAACGTTAAATAAACTTTATATGAAATACTAATTACATAAATTATAAATTATCTTCTTTTATTTTATAGCCAATTATTACAGAAAACCCATATAAAAAGGAAAAAAAGTTATGTATTTTATGTAAATATAATATAGACCCAGATTATAAAAATGTACGATTTTTGTCCCAATTTCAAAGTCGCCATACAGGTAGAATTTATGGGAAACACATAACTGGATTATGTGAATACAAACAAAAAAGAGTAGAACAAGAAATAATGAAAGCACAATCTGCTGGTAATAATTTTTATCTCATTTTAATTTGAAATAGTTAATATCTAATATTTTATTATATTTAATGCTTCTTCTGTCAGGTTTAATGGGTTACATGACAAAAGAAATTAAGTATGTTGATGATCCAAAATTATTTAACCCAGCATTTCCATTTCGAAAACACCAATGGTAGTTACAACTTAAATATATTCCATATCTAACTAGAATTTATATGACAGACAAATAAATTTATGTTATATTTATTATAATAAAATAATATTGAATTAATTATAAACTGTATTTTTAATTATTTTATGTTTTTAATGTTCAAAAAAATATCAGTAAAATGTATCATCATCTGTAGAAAAATGGACCACATTAGGATCTATGTTCAATGAAGATAAGATTTCAGAAATGGTCACAGTTTGTCCACATTTTTGTTGCAAATCATATTGATAGTCCTTAAGGGCAACTTGACAAGAGTTCCGCCATTTGTTAATAGCAACTTCTAAATCTTCTGCTTTGTTCTTTAATTATGAATATGGTATTAAGAAATCAATAATTATAATTTCTACATAATATGTTATTTTACCTTTTTTCTGTATGACAGAGTTCTTTTCAAGTTATTAATAGATTCCTGCTTTTCGTGTATTCTCTTTTTCAATAATTCCAAATCATTCTGACACAATACTTTATTTTTTTCAATATCTATGTGATCTTCATTACTTTCTTTCTGTAAACATACTTTCTTAGGTGAAGGTGTACACGTAAAGGACAGCTTTTTTGATGCACACCGCTTTCTATTATAAAAAAAAATATAAATAAAAACACATTGTTAACATAAATTGTTAGAAATATAATATAGATTTTTACTTACACAGGTGTTATACAAGTATTTGATTCTGTTGTATCAGTAACATTACTTTTATTATTGTTATTTTGAGGAGTGTTAGTAAATGGAGAACGAAATGGTTTATTTACACCTTTAGCATTTCTAAAGGGTTTCAAACTCATGATTCTGAAAATAATATGTTTTCTCCTGATATCATTTTCTATAGTAATCCTTATTACACAAATCTGCTTTTCTGTGATAAAAATATATATAGTTTGTATATAATTAGTATATATAATATTATGAAGTTTAATGTAATAATCCAGTATTTTATTTAAGTTTTATATCATATTTTAGATATTACAAATATTTTTTTGTTAGTTTTATACAAAATGATTCAATTATATTTAAACAAGTTTGTAATGTCAATATTTATATCGTACAATGAGCTTTTCAAAATAACATTTTCTACTCACTGTTTTGAATTCACTATAGTCCGTATATTATTATTTTCATTCCGTAAAAAAAATGTAAAATTATAAAAATAAGATTTAAAAATTACCGATTGTTTACGAATGTTTGAAACTAAACGATGCTATTATAATAAATTTAATAAAATTAAACTGAAGATTTATTATAAATACAATATATAAAACTTTTAATATATAAGTTTCCAATCTATATTCCTATAATCTGTTGTTGTAGTTGTACTTCATTCTTAACCCCTATGAGATACAGACGCCGATCGAATATAACCAGTTTAATATACAAAAAGAAGTATTATTAAGTATTATAGATATAACAATATATCACACTTAGTTCTAAATATTATTTAAGTAAGTCAACTTTTTTATTGCGAGTTTAATTAATCATGTTAATTCCAAATGTTTGTATATATTTCAATTTATTAGCGTTAAAAATTTCATTTGCCGCTTGTACAAATATTTTTTACTTTATATTACATTTCTAATTATAGTGGCAATGGATATTCGACCGAACAATACAATATATATAAATAATTTGAATGAGAAAATAAAAAAAGATGAACTTAAAAAGTCTCTCTATGCAATTTTTTCTCAATTTGGTCAAATTCTGGATATTGTAGCATTAAAAACATTAAAAATGCGTGGACAAGCATTTGTTATTTTTAAGGAAATTGCTAGTGCTACAAATGCTTTAAGGTCAATGCAAGGGTTTCCATTTTATGACAAACCAATGGTAAATATAAAAAATAATTTTAATTGTAACCTAGTACAAAACAGTTTATTACAATTGGTTGTGTTTCAGAGGATACAATATGCAAAGACTGATAGTGATATAATTGCAAAAATGAAGGGTACTTATGCAGAACGACCTAAGAAACCAAAACGAGTTGTTCCTGCAGCTGATGAAGAAGCTAAGCGAGCTAAGAAGCGAGCCAAAGAACAAGCTAAACATTCGCAACAAATTAGTTATCATGCTGGTGTACCACAACATCCTGGTTTAGTTAATGCAGCTGTACCAGAACAACCACCTAATCAGATTCTGTTTCTTACGAATCTACCAGATGAAACTAGTGAGATGATGTTATCTATGCTTTTCAATCAATTTCCTGGTTTTAAAGAAGTACGTTTAGTACCAAACAGGCATGATATTGCATTTGTCGAATTTGAAAATGAAGTTCAGTCAGGAGCTGCAAAAGATGCACTTCAAGGATTTAAGATCACACCCTCACATGCAATGAAAATATCATTTGCGAAAAAGTAAAATATGAAATATTTTGATTTGTATAAAATTACTGTTGGAGACTGGGAATGTATGTATGCTGTAACAGATCTGTACACTCAAGTGTAACTTTGTTCAATGAAATTTTATGAATACAAATTGAACTTACAGTATACAGGTTTAAAAATAATATATGTACAAAATTCTATGTAATGTACACATACAACAAAAATACTGTAAATAGCAATTATATAAGATTTTACAGAAATATATCAATTGTATGAAATTGTTTTTAATTTAATTTTATAACAATTCAAAATACTAAAATTTGAAATATAAAATGATCATTTAATAATTTTCATTATTTTAAACACATCACATGCATGTTTTCGTGAAACATTAATGTTTTCAGCAGAAGTGTATTAAGTATTTAAATATTTGTGTATCAAACGTCAATTTTATTGATATTTATAGAAAAAGTCAAAACTTAAATATTTTTGAAGAAAACTTGTAAATAAATTTTTTTTAAATTATTAACAAATAAATGATACGTATTTTAATAACCGACCACTTAAATTCAAAGAAAATATTTGAAAATATTTAAAAAAAAAAATATAAGTGCAATTATCAAAGAAAGTTAAGATCTTAAATTTCTAGGTGTTAAAGTACATGATAATTGCTAGTAAATATTCAATAAATTTGCAATACAAAAATTTATTTTTATAAAAAGATTTTAAAAAATAGCATTATTTTTATGCTTAAAATACAATAATTACAAATAGCGTTGTAACATTTTGGCGGGAATCGGTTGGCATGTGTGGATGGAGTAGGGGAACGTGTCGTTGGACAACGAACGAATCGCAGTGGAGTACATCGTCTCGACCAGTTCAGTCGAGCTTCGCTATTCGCGCAGTAAATAGTCAGATGGTACGTTACAACCCGCTTGTACAGTATAACTTCGAGTAGGTGACGCGCGCGGTAGCAGTAAAAAGTCGCCAGAACGAAAAACGTTCTTTGTGTTCTAAGCAATATATGTAAAACATATTAATAATATAGATACTCGGGATACACAAAAAAGAAGATAGCTCGGTTTATATCTCAGAAATTCAAGGTGAGTGCTTTTTAAACGGCTTTCTCCACTGTAAATATTTTATTTCACCCGAGTAATATGTACGTTCATTGTTTGAAGGTAGAAAAACTTGTAGGCGATATTTTTAATATTTTTTTTTATCGACATTTCGATTCGAGCCGATTATTACTTACAGAGATATTTATTCATTCGGTTAGACAGAGGGGTAGGTGATGGACGCTACCATGATTCTGGAGTTGCCATGATTTGTCGATCATGGCGTCCTTAGCAGCTAAGCAATATTTATATGTTTGTCTTTAATAGCAAGTCCTTTTCTTATCTCTCGCTTATTGTAACCAAAGATTAAAAATATTTATCATTTGATAATATTGCTCATCTCTGTTCTCAATTGTACACGCAAAGTTATAAATAATTTATAATTGTGTCTAGTATTTTCGAAAATGGCGGGCGCGGAATTTCAGAAAATTTTCGCTTATTATTCCGTATAAATTTTTTCCTTTATTAAGGTAATCACGATATCAGAATTAGCTTGTCGCATAAAAAGCAGTAATTTTTTCTGTATACATAAATATATTTTAACACTCGTTGATGCAAGTAGTTTCACGTAATTGTTGTGTGTCGGTCAAAACAATTGATCTGTCTCGAAACTGCCGGTTTACGATAATCGCTATTAATATATAAGGCGCGTAATTTGTTCTTCATTAAATATAATTAGTATTACTAATTGTTTTTCCTATAAATTTATAACAAAGTATACGTATCAGTTTTATAATTACTAAATTATGTGGAAAGTAAAATAATAAAATTTCTATATATATTTTTTGAAACATAAAAATTCACATTTATAATGTAGGAAATAAATCTTCTGTTTATATAGTAATACAAAAAGAGAAACATGTCAGATGACAATTCACCTGTTATTGAAGAGCAAAAGAAAAAGCGAGGAAGGCCATCGAAAGCAGATAAAAATGCTGTTAAGGAAACTAAAAAAAGAGGTAGATCTGTGTTAGACAAAAATAGTGCTGTTCGAGCTGCAAAATCTGACACTGAAGATGATGCTTCCCCTGTGAAAAAGGGTAGAGGGCGACCAAAAGGTTCTCATAAAAAGAAGGTGCTTAAAAGATAAAATTTTCAATTTGGAGTTATTTATAATATATTTACTATAAAAAAATTAAAAATGTATTTATTTATATAGCAAGGACTACCTAAAGGAACTACAGGACGTGGCCGTGGCAGACCCAAAAAGAAAGAAGAAAAACCTGAAAGTACTGGAGAAGAAGATGATGAACAAGAAGAGGAAGAAGAGGAAGAAGAAGAGAATTAAACATGAAAAAATAAATCCAATATATCAGAATTATTCTTTGAAAGTTTTAAAACAAATGATAACAGATTTAAAATTTAAGTTTGCTTCATAACTGTAAGAGCAAAATAAAATGCATATGAAACTTGCATAAATAATATGCGAAAAATTTTTATAGTAGTTACTTTAATCATTTTTATTATTATTCTTCGTATAAGAATTACTTCTTTAATATTGTAATCAAATATACAAAGTTTTTAATGAAAAGGAATTTTTAAATTCAGATTTAGATCTCATAAATTGACTTGCAAATAAGAACTAATTTTAAGGTATTCTATACAATTATATTATACATTTTCTTATCTTTTTCACTCCTAGGTATATGTATATCATTCTAATACTGTAAGAAATAAGAGAACTACTTATATGTATCATGTGCAAGAAGTATCATTTTTTAATTCAATTTGATCATGTGAACATTGTTCTCGAGGCAAATTATAAATACAAATACCAATTTCTGTGAATGTCAAGTTTGTATTAAAATAAAAGACTTATTAACTGACTTACTAATTATTGTATTACATACACTTCGTATTACCAATAGACTATAATATAGTGGCTACACACTGACATTGAAATTATTGGAAATATTTAAAATTTGAATTTTCATTTGCACTTTGTAATTCAAAAATTTTAATACTGAGTTTAAATTTTTTAACACCAATAAATTTCATATTTTTTCTCAATAAACAACTTTATTAACTATTGCTATTTACTAATACTTCGCAATTTAAGGGCGTTTTTATAGTATAGTAGTTTTATAAACAATGCTAATGATGGAATCAAATTTTAGTCGTTTGTCACTATA
Source organism: Megachile rotundata (assembly GCF_050947335.1). Classification (NCBI taxonomy): domain Eukaryota; kingdom Metazoa; phylum Arthropoda; class Insecta; order Hymenoptera; family Megachilidae; genus Megachile; species Megachile rotundata. The sequence continues at coordinate 11,894,007 of NC_134995.1, forward strand.
TTGTTCTATTATAAAATGTAGATATTAAGCACAAATTCATTTCATATTTATTATGTCAAAGTAAATTAAGTAACTATCTTTCGTTGTAAGTCAATTCTGATAATTAGATCTATCATAATGTATCTTCTATATATATATAAAACATTCGAATGTGTATTTTATCTTTAAAATTTAAGATATATACAAGTTGTTCAAGCATTAAGTCAATGTAAAAATCTAATGAATATTGTGAGTTTTTAATTCGATAAGTTTCAAGTAATATAAAGATTTTAAGTGACTATTGTAAATACTTCATCAACGATTTCCGAAAAGTTCAGCATTTTCTTCTGTATCCATAGATTGATAGCCTTGCTAAAATCAAAACTTCACATTAGTAAAGCTACCATGAAACAATAATAAAACTAATTTACTATACATACACGTCTTTGATGATTACTATAACATTCTTCCAACAATTCAGTTTCCCAATCATCTTCTTCTTCTTCTCCAGGATCAAAGTTATACATTGGCATAAGTCTATGTCTTAAACGTTCTAATTTTCTTTTCCTGGAGATTATTATTACCTTTAAAAATATAATACATTAATAACAAAATATTTGCATTTTTTTGAAGGATAAAGGATATCTAAATGGTTCAGTGGGAAAAAAATTCATCTTTTTTTCAAAAACAAAATAAGGATTAACAAAACTCTAAACCATAAATTGTAAAACGAGGTAATAATACCTAACGTAGAAATATTTATCCAAGTATTACGATTCAACAAATATTTCTATATTACTTTTTCTGTTTCTGAAAATGAAGATTAAAGGGAGATTATAATGTAAGTATAAAGAGTGATATCGCTACCCATACCACAGCTGATAATACAATAACAAAGACCACTACACCAAGTGGTACAAAAATGTATTCTATCCCTTCTGGAGGACCAAATTCATCAAATGTTTCTGTTGTTGTTGACATGTATATACTAGTGCTGGACGTCTCTAAGAAAACTGGTGTACTGTTAGCTAATGATGTGGTGGCTTTAGAAACATTCCATAACTGTTGTGCACTACCAGTTTCTTCTGTAGAATATACATATGCTTCGGATGTTTCATTGGATATGTTAGTTGCCATTGTATGATTTTTAACACTGTCAAACATCATTGTGGATGTTATGGTATTTGTGATACCTGTCATATTTACTTTGTTCATTATTATTAATAAGTGTTATTGTTCATTATTATTAATCTTCATATAATGAAGAATATAATTTTAAAACAGATCCAACAAGATTTGCATTTTTTGAAATTTTCATATCATACAATATGATTTGCTCGTCTACTTTGTACTGAAAACAGTGTACATAATATATAGAAAACATAACGTTAAACATGTGCTACAAGTGCATTAATAGCATCAATTTATTAAAATGTTATATGCGACACTGTGTTTTGTGTATTTAGAATATATATAATAAACATATCACTAATCCAGGATTCTGAAATGTGAATTAAACAAGATGAATATTGTATTTATTGATTTGAATTCCACATCAAATAAACAATTATGCATTGTAATAAATTTTTGTTAAAAATAAAATTCGACAAAAACTTTGCTTCTTGTATAATATTGTTATTTTGTTCGTTTTCTTCTGAAACCTTTTCAAATTTAATTTTTAATAACTTTCAGTTACTTATCGTAAAAGTATCATAATGTTTAGCAAATTCAGTTACATGATTCCATTTCTTTTATCGAAAAATTGTTAAATAAATATCTAATTCGTTCTTAATTTATTCATGCTGCAAGTAGACCATAATCCTTCCTGGGACATTGTATTTCATTTTCTGCACAAAAATAACTTGAATCTTAGGTATTCTTTTTTACAATTTAACATTTCATTCTTTTTGGTACTGTTAGGTGGCTTTGCAAGATTTGCATAGTGCACTGTATACAACTGTATATCAAAGACGTAGAGAAGTATCGAACTGTTTCTTATCGAAAGTGTTTATCGATGTCTTATCGAGACATTTTCAGTCATATCGATTTTAATACTTTCCGTAGCTGATATGATATATATAACAATATGGCAAAAATTAAATATACGATTAAAATTATTTAATTCAATTGTATTTTAATATGTAAAATAATAAAATTTTCACTTTTTTTATATCGATATTACTGTTTTAGGAAAGCACATATATGTATTATTTAATTATGTAATTAAATACATTAATTATTAAATTTACATGTACGCTTATCATTTAATTCCAAAACACGTAAAAAAAGTGAATGCAGTATTTTTTAGTTTAATCAAAATGTATTAGAACACTATAAATCAAACAATTCCTGTTTTTCAATATTTTTAATGACCGGAAACGTTGATTCGCACTTTGTGAATGTAGCAAAAAGATTTCATCAAATCTCCAATATCTATAATTTTCAAATGCTCAAATTCTCTAACTCCCGAAAATTTTAGATTTCTAAATTTCTAAATCGCGTAGCGGTCGCGCATATAATTTTTTATATTAGTATTACATTTATTATAATTACAAGTAATACTTATATTTATTGTATTGTTATTCTGCAATATTGTTATCACACTCGAATACTGTATTGGGTTTAATAATTTTTATAAGGTTTATGGTCTTAGAACAAATTCAGAAAATGACAAATAAATATTTATATAATAATATATACAAATTTTTTATAAATATTCTTCTATTTTGTACGTAATATCATATGATTCTTTTTATTATATAAACTTTGTAAGAACATATAATACAGGTGTTTTATAAACACATTATTCTGTACAAAAGATACAAAAAGTTACTTTTAAATTGAAATAATTACACGTGAAACATAAAAGTTACGAGTAGAATTTTTCCAAAATACCAATAGAACAACGTTAGAAAATCACAATAATTGTCATTCAAGCTTTATCAAATTCAGGGTCAACTTTCTTCATTTCAAATTTGTTGTTAATCGACTGATACTTCTTTTTAATTCAGATTATATGAGGAAACACTTTAAAATCTTAACTTTACTTGTAAATATTCTGATTGTCATTTATTATATTGGATAACGATATTTTTTTATATATCCCAGCAGATCACAATCAGTACTACAATATTTACTTAGAAAAATATATTTTGAGAAATTACATAAAGTAGGATAATTGTATTTTACATATGAAATGCATAATTTCCTTCTTTATTAATTTGCCAATATCAAGAATTATTTATGTAAAAAGTTCAACAATATTCTTTTATATAAGTACTAGATTCTATAATTAATAACAGCAATAACAAAAGTATTTAACATCTTTTACACTAAAAATCAACAGAACTGCAATGAAATATATATATATATATATCATGATAATATGAATGAGTACATAAGAACAAAATACTGTGCTCTCTAAGAAGTTGAATTAATAGAGACAAACAATATTTGAAAAAGAAAGTTAAATCGCCAAAATTATGGTATACAAATTTTGAATATATATAACTAAAGAATAAAAACAACGTTTTACTTTCTGTTGCAAGTGTGATCCAAATGAAGCTGAAATGTTTTAGTTCACACAAACATTACAATATATAGTTTTCATTACTTTAACAGTGTTCAAAATATATTACAATTTTTATCGTGCTTATGTCACAAAATCATTTGTATTTATAATTAGTTCCTAAATCTTAATGACTTTAAGTTTTGTTCGTTGCCATATATCTGTACTTATAATTGTTTTACAAGTGAGAGAACTGCACAAAACAAAGGGGGAAGTCATTGTTGGACAGTGAAACGATGTTATTTTAATGTGGCATTTGTTTCACGTCTAATACATTTGCAATTAATTACATAAATTAGGCGTATCTTTTAAATAAATTATTCAAATAAAACATAAAAAATCAACAAGTATAAATAGTTATATTATTAATTACTTTGTACTTCTGAAATTTTTGGTAAATACAATAACAAACGTTTGAAACGTTGAGCTTATTTATTTAATGAAATGTTAACTATGTTTTTATAAATTTAAATTTACGAAAGTGTAAAAAGTTTCAATTAAATCCTGTGAATTTAATCTTCAATAATCTTAATTATTATATATTGTACTTTATTTTAAATTTTCATTATACTTGTAAATTTTACTGTAATTCTTCTTTAATTATAATGAAATGTAAGAAAAGTCTTATGCCATTCATTTTCATGATGATATTGTTTCCAGCAGTTCTTTTATGGTACAGATCTACTGACACATAAAGATTTAGGAATCTTTAAGTCTTTATAAATTTATACAAGATGAAATCCAATAACACAACTATGCCCATTGCACAATTAAAAAGCTATCACCTGTGATGGATTTGTACAATCTCCTATTGTCATTCTATACATAGCCATCTCTGTTATTCCATGGTAATGAACAAATGCAGCTGCAATTACTAACACATGGAAAATTTGATGACTCTGAAACTGAATAAGATATTATTGCAATAATTTGTCAAACTGATTACTGCAATAGTATTTGAATCAAAATTATATTTACCCAAATATCAAATTTACCAGGGAAAAATCGTTCAGGTACCCTTAATGCATAAAACATTGCACCTAAGATGTATAAGCATCCCATTAATATTAACCATCCAAGGGATGCTTGACTAATTGCTTTGAACCAGCCTTCTGCAATGGCATAATGAACTGCTGGTATTACCTACAAAAATTTCAATTTTTATTACAATAATATATTATCAACTATAATTTTTTAAATTGATAACACAATTTTGCAATCAATATAAATATACAACTTACACCACTAAGACCAAATCCCATAAAAACACCTGCTCTTAATGGTCTGTAACTTGGTTCACCAAATCGTTCCCATAAAGATACCACAATACTTGTTACACCAAGTATTACAACCACAGATAAATAAATAAGTTTAGGTTGATAGTCACAGTAAAAACCATAGTAAAGCCATGGTACAAAACTACCCATAATTAGCATAGCTATTCCACAATAATCTAGTTTTGAAAACAACTTTCCAACACATTCACTGTGGCAGTGTACTGTATGAAAGGCAAATGACATTCCTAAACATATAATAGCACCAGCAAAAAATGTACCAAATACCAATTTTTCTTCTAACTGTATTTCAATAGGTGGTTGTGTTATGAAAAATATAGCTATGCCAATGAATGCTACACATCCTATAATGAAACAATACTTACTGAAGAATGTATGTAGTTAATAACATATTATATCATTAACTATTAAACATTTTAAAAACAAATGATAGGTCATACCAAGTAAATGAGTCCAAATATTTCCTGTTTCAGTATGAATTCGAAAGATACTTTTAAAACAAGCATAAAATGAGGGTAAAGGTGGTCTATGACCAGCATGTAAGAAATCATTATCTTGCAACCATCTTGGAAGATTTCTAAAATGACACTGTTTCCATGATGCTTCCCAAACCTTTAAATAATAGTTTAATCATGAAAATGTTCAAATAAAAAAGAGCTTAATCAAATTTGGTTGACATGGTATTTCAAATCATAGTAGTTTAATAAATACACTTATATATAACAATTACCTTTCGAACAAATTCTTCTGCTTGTTCTGCAGCATTATGTGCTAATGCACCAAGATCAATTTCATCGCTCAGTACACCAGCTTTTAATACCTCTGTCATCTATGCCATAAATAAATATAAAAAATGAAAATATATAATTAATTTTATAGTATATCAATAGAATAACTATTGCAATCAAAATTGTAATTGTATACCTCACAATCCAAAAGATGATCATCTTCAGGAGTTGACGGTAATGGACAACCAACTCCATCTTCTTCTTCTGCTAAACAACTTGCATCATCATCTTCAAATAATTCCTTAACTTCATGTAAACCTGGTACTTCGCTATTTAATAATACACGTTCACTCCATGGAATTCTATGACGAACTTCTGAATCCATTATATTGTTTTCATCACTCAGTTTGTCTTCCATGATTACATCCTCGTATTGCGACATATCTCAGAATTTTTAATTACTCTGGATTTCTAAAATATAAAAAGCTATTCAACATAATAACAGTTACTTTCATATTAACAGTTATAAAACTTATATTACAAATTATTTACAATGTGGTAATTATTCTGAACAATATAGTTCAAGTTTAGTTAGCAAAAATGCTTTGAAAGTTTGCAAAACCTAAGAGCCAAAAATTTGAATGTCATATAACTAAGCATTGAATAATTTTAAAAACACAATAACAATTTAAGGTCATCACACTAAGATAGTATATATTTCCACTTATTATATAATTAATTACAAAACTTACTGTAAAATTAAAATGTTGATAATAATGTCATTAAACGCAAAAATGATTATAGACAATTTTTTATACAGGAATTTCACTATTTCAGATTCAAAACTATTATAATACTCAAAAATATAATTACTATAAAATTAAAATACTTGTACTAAACTGTATTCTTTAAAAGTCCATTTGGTAATAAATGAAAGATTGAAACAAGAACAATTTAGTAAGTACAAAGTTCGACTGAACGATCGAGTAGAAGACATATTTAATACGCACCCGTATTAAATTCTTCAATCTTTACATTTGCACTAGCATAATTTAATATTTATTGATGGTAAATGAATACAATTAGTTTAAAACATATTTTCAAAATGTAGAAATTATTTGATGCAAGTACTAATTTCAGTCCTTCATCGCTACGACAAAAATCGAAAATAGTCGAATCCTACGTACCACGTGTCAACATTTATATATGTGTCATTGGAAATATGTGTGTGTACATGTACTGCATATCTATTTTATAGATATTAGGTTTTTGTACATTTAAATGCGACGCAGACTTCTTTTAGATAAGGATAAGTGGAGGGAAGTGTACTTCCATCACTGCCTTCAATTTTACAAATGGTATATACACTAAAAAATTTACAAATGTACGATTTTTCAAATCATATATTTTCCAGTTTGTACGTTTCGAAATATCTAAATTTCGAAATCCACACAGTGTCAAATTATCAAATATTTATGTTTATAAATTTGAAAACTTACTAATCACAAATCAACGAATAGTGGAGCTTGTTTCCTTATATCTCTATTTTCCCCAGAAGATGTACTATGCTGGGAGGTGTACATTGTATTAATTTAAATTATATTTTACAATTACATGAAATTTAATTCCAGTAAGATCATTTTTTGTTAGTTTTTTTCGTAAATATATAATAATAATCGTATCATCAGAAAATTATATGATATTAAATAACATTGTTTATGTTATTCTATATCGAATAGAATTTATTTGAACTATTGCAAAGAGGAATTTGTATATAAATATGACTATTGTTAATTAAAAACATGTTAAAAATTAATAAAATTACTTTTGTGCATTAGGAAGCATTATAACATGTTTTTGAAGCAGTATAACATTTAAGTTGTCATTTAGTTATCACTGTTTTATGTAACATAACCTATCAAAATGATAACTGATAGAAAAAAGTAATATAAATATATTTATCTTACTATGCAATTGTAAATCTTTTAAAAAAAATTTGTTTTAGAAATAATTAATTAATTAATATTATATAGATGTATTAATAATAGTTCTGATATTATGTGTTCAATGTAATACATATTTTTATAATTATTAATTAAAAAATGAATTTATTTTCAAGTTAACATTTATCAATGTACTAACAACAAACAACAATGTCATTAGAAATTGGAATTTTACCAAAGTTCATACATATAACTATTGTGGTTGTAGCATATTGGTAAGTCAAAAATAAATTATTAGGTCTTAAAGAAAGTTTTGCATAAGATTTTCAACTTTGAGAATGAAAAGAAGAAATTTCTGCATAGAACTTCCTTTAATACCTGATACTATTAACTGTTCTCATATAGTAAAAGGTCATTTAAAGTTTATATTTTATACATAAGTAATATTTTTGTAGGATAATTTCTATATTAACAGTATTTATAAACAAAGCACTTTTATCTAGTAATAGTATAAACTTGGATGCACCACTTTTTGTAACATGGTGCCAATGTATAGTAAGTTTAATTATTTGTGCATCTTTAAGTAAATTATCAAAAGAGTTCCCAGAATACATTAAGTTTCCAGATGGTAACCCTTATACTAAGGAAACTCTTAGTAAAGTAAGTTTTAATATTTATTATAAATTTTATTTATCAAAATATCCATGCATTTTCAATCTATAAAGCACTTTTATATTTATAGATATTACCATTATCCCTTTTATTTACTGGGATGATTGCAACAAACAATTTATGTTTAAAATATGTTGGTATTGCATTTTATTATGTGGGACGTTCATTAACAACTGTATTTAATGTTATTTTCACATATCTTATACTTGGTAAGAGGTTTTATAAAACATGAGAAAGTTATATAAATACAGTAAATTGTTACAATTTTATAGGTCAAAGGACTTCCATAAAGTGTATCGCATGTTGCACATTTATTGTGACTGGATTTTGGCTTGGTGTAGACCAAGAACACATTGCAGGTTCGTTATCAGTTCTAGGAACAATTTTTGGTATACTTGGATCATTAATGCTTTCATTATACTCCATTCATATGAAACAAGTCCTTCCAGCAGTAAATCAAGATATTTGGTTACTTTCATATTACAATAATGCATATAGTGTTATTATATTTCTTCCATTGATGGTAGCTAATGGAGAACATATTACAGTATACAATTATGATAAAATTGGATCTCTATTTTTTTGGTCTGCTATGATTGTTGGTGGTATTTGTGGATTTGCAATTGGTTATGTTACTGCTCTTCAAATAAAAGTAACATCTCCTCTAACACACAATATCAGTGGTACTGCTAAAGCTTGTGCGCAAACAGTTCTGGCAACATATTGGTTTAATGAAGAGAAATCATTTATGTGGTGGATGAGTAATTTTATTGTGCTTGGTGCAAGTGCAATGTATGCTAGGTTCAGACAACTTGATCTAAGTAAAGAATATAGAGAAGAAAAACAACTATTGAAAGTATGATAAAAATTCGAATGAAATTGACATAAACTTTGCACATACATTGCCTCAAATAAAATACAAATTAGGTATATAATAGTATTATACTCTATGTAATTTTTAAAAATTTATTGTACAGATCTGTATAAACTATATAAAAATTAAAAATGAAATTATTTCTTTATTTTAAAAATTATTTCTTTAAAATATTACAAGTTGTTATTAAAATTAATATTCTTCTAATATTAATTGTAAAAAAGTATAAAAAGATATATTGTTAATTGGATGGACACACAAAATTTTGTATAATACTTTATAAAAAATGGAAGAAAAATTTTTAAAACCTTGATGAAAGACCACCTCCGCGGCTATCTGAATGACTCGACATCGAATCTTTCTTCTTTATGATTGCATTCACGCTTTTTAATATTAAATAAGCATCAACATGTGATGGTGGTACAATTAAGTTCAATTGGTTTCGTATTAAAGTATCTACAGAATGCTTTTGATCACTTTCTATAGCAAGTCCATGTGTTAAAATATAATATCTGAAAAAGGAGAATTCGTTTTGAAAATAATGTTTAAGTATCAAAGTGTAAAATATAAAATATGCTTTTTACCTTGGATATTCAATAGCATCAGAAATGTTTAATTGACGGATTATAATATTGTACAATAATTGTCCAATAATTAATGTATCATCTGTTCCAAACACTCCACGTAATCCACATATTGCCTTTTCATTATGGAAAATTATAGGAACAAGCATGGACAAGTTATTGTTTGTATCACTCTTGTCTAGTAAAAAACCAGCATTTGACATATTTCCAAGTCCAAAAGGTGCGCTTAGTCCGCTATAACGCATTTAAGTTGTTAGGTTCGTTTGCCAAGATTTATTTAAATTTGACAAAAAATATTTTTAAGAACTAACGTTATAATGCAAACATATGTATCTTCCCAATCCATTGACATAACTCCTGTATACTTCTCTTCTTCGACTATAATTATCATTTCATGAAATTAACAATGTTATAAAATATGTATATAATACATATCATGATATGACAAACCATTTTGCTTTGATTGTCCTAAGATTGAAGTTGAATGTATCAAAGCCTTAGCTACATGAACTTGTGTTCCTATTAATGATGCATTTTCAGTAGTTATTTGGAGATTCTCCAATGCTTCCATTATTGACTTTAACTGTGTTATATGTGGAGGATAATACACAGTATGCTTATAAAAACTTGACTTTTCTGCTAAATATATATCAGGTTTATAATTTGCCAGTTGCACAAATAAATCTAAGAGCTCAGTTTGGTCAGGTAAAAGTTTCTGTGACAAAGTTCCATTGTATAATACTACAAGTAAACAAGTATCTCTACATTACAAAATAAAAGTTCTCATGATTATAATTAACACAATAAAAATAATATACCATCAGTGCCATGTTCTGCCACATCATTTAATGTGTCACTAAGATCATGTAATTTCAGTATATCCCCTGCACTGAGATGTCCATATATCATTTCATAGTTAATATTTCTTGATATTTCACTTGCTAATTCCTTTGATACAACAAACCCATCTCTGGCTAATGTCACAGAAGGTTTAATAATTTCATTCCAAGGTAATTTACCTTTTAAGTTGTGTGCATATTCTAAACTCCGTAACATAGCTGGTATACGTATTCCATTTTGTGTAAAACTACCTAGCATATAGTTAATATAGATAATATCAATCTTTTATGTACATTCAAAATACTTATTATAAGACTAGTTTTACCTGTAAGCGTATTATTTGCAAAGTCAATAATAACTGGATTTGTTTGTTCCTTATGGTTATATATCATAATATAGCCACCCCTAAAACATGACAATTACAAATATACTATATATTGATTGAATTATATGTATTTATAACTTACCCACCAAGGCCAGTTTTATGCGGAGCTACTACTGTCATACAAATAGTAGCTGCTATAGCTGCATCCATTGCATTACCACCTTTTCTTAAAATTTTAGTACCAATTTGTGAACAATTTGTATAATCTGTTGCAACTGCACCATGGATACCAGCTTTATCCTAATATAAGATAGCATATTAAATAATGTTTATATTTCATAGATATTTTTTAATAAAAATGTATGTACCTGAGGAGTTCCATTGGTATAAAGTATTTGTAGAATTAAGGTTGTTGTAATAGAAATGCTCAGAATAGTAAAACAGCTTATGATAAATTTTAAACCATCTCCACAATACATATTTAATTTATGTTTGTAACTTTTACCCTTTGTCAAAGGGCATTCTTCTGTAGGTCCTTTTAAAATTAACACAATTTAGTGTTCCTTGGTAAATATTGGGTTATTGAAATTATTATAAAAAACATTTTTATATAAACATTTATTATTGCATTTAATTCAATTATAAAGAATACTCATTTATCGTATATAATATACAGTTTTTGGAATGTCATATAAAACCATATAAGGTTATGTTAAAATATTCGAACGTTTAAAACAATGAAAACAAATTATACACATAATACTTACGAGAATTATTGTGACGCATCTTGAATATTCGCATTAATCTAAGCAACAAACATTAAAGCTAATAACTTTGACAATATAAAGGTAATATATGTCATGGTTCATTTAACTGTAAATCTGACCTGCTTTTACATTATAATACTCTAAAACTGTTTCTCTTACTTGAAGTAAAGCTTTCAAACATTTCAAAATGTCAATTGATATAGTAGAAATGTTAAATGAACCTAAGATGATTACAGTATGTGCACCAATGGTTAGATATAGTAAGTAAGTAATAAAGGTTACATGTTAAATTTAATGTCTGTTTTACTGCTTGTTTAACATATCTTACTTTAACAGATTACAATTCAGATCTTTAGTGCGGCAATATAATTGTGACATTTGTTTTACACCTATGATCTTGGCAGATTCATTTGTACAGTCTGAAAAAGCTAGAGATAATGAATTTTCAACAAATAATGAGGATAAACCAGTAATTGTTCAATTTGCTGCAAAGAATGTGTATGACTTTCTTAATGCAACAGAGATGGTTGCACCGTAAGTTCTGATTAAAATGCTAAATTAAAACATTAATATTAAGTTTTGATTTTACAAGCTCCTTTTGTTAATAGGTATTGCAATGGAGTTGATTTGAATTGTGGTTGCCCTCAGCGTTGGGCATTGAAAGAAGGATATGGAGCAGATTTACTTAGAAAACCAGATCTTGTGAAGGATTTAGTATACCAAGTAAAAAATCGAATTCCAAATCCTTTCACTGTATCTGTGAAAATACGATTGTTGAAAGATATTCGTAAAACCATTGAGCTTTGTCAAGTTCTTGAAAAGGCAGGAGCTTCATTTCTTACTGTTCATGCTAGAACTCCTGAAATGAGAAATGAACCAATTAATTTGGACAGTTTAAGATTGGTGAAAGATTGTGTGAAACTTCCTATCATTGCAAATGGAGATGTAAAAAACTTAGAGACTGCAGAAAAATTATATATGGAAAGTAATTGTGAAGCAGTGATGGCTGCAAGAGGCATTTTAACTAATCCAGCACTTTTTTCTGGACATTCTGTTACACCCCTTGATTGTATACAAGATTGGCTTGATATTACATCAGTTATACCTACACAGTTTATATGTTTTCATCATCATCTTGTATTTATGCTAGAAAAATTACTTCCTAAAAAGAGCAGAATATTTTTCAATAATTTACAAAATAAAACAGCTGTACTTGAATTTTTAGAAAATACTTATGGTATAAAACCAAATAACAATTCTAAATTATTTGAACCCATTAAATGCAATTTTAAGGTCCCTAATATGAAATGTAATAAATTTATTGCAAAGGATGAAGATGATTTCAATGTTAATTTTTTGGGAAATATATTTGTAGAGCCATAATTTTATTTACTTGTATTTTAATTACCATTTATTCGGTGACAGATTGTCTCGTAAAATTAAATTTGTGGGAAACATTAAAATCAAATTTAATTTCAATTATGAACGATAGATCGCGCTTGAATCTAAGCGCACTAAACTGTAATATTTCATAACCGCGAAAGTTCTAAAGTTCGTTATTGTTGATTTTTTACTGGAAAGAAAAACAATAACATAGTTAATAAATAAAATGTAAATAGCAACATTTATTCTTTTTTTACAAAGAGATGATGAATTTTGAGCTGGACTTATATGACTTTTGGTTACTAATACAAGATGGTAATGTTTCGTAAAATTCATTGTAGACTCGATTATTATTTAAGTTAATTATATTTTTCAATTAAAAACTTAACTGTAATACTATTAAAATATTGTAAAAGTTATTTTAATAAAGGTAACCTTCATGTGTTTTTAACTTTTGAGATTTATAAGTGAATACATTTAAAACAGTAGCAAGATTGTTATTGTACTTATTTTGTGATATTTATGTATTTGTTGTTACATATAAGATTCGATCCTTGGCTCCTAGTCAGAAAGGCAAACGTCCACTTCTTAGTGATATATCCAACGATGTAACTTTGTCTCCAACTGTGCCACAAGTACACCATGTGAAAAAAAAGATTTGCCGTAACATCAAAGATGTACAAATACCAGAGTACAAAGCAGTTACTCTATCAGCCGATAACATTCAAGCTACACAAGAAGTAATTTCTGAACATGTAGGTATTTTAAACATAAAAATAATTACATTTTAATCTTGTCATATCATTTATATAAGCTTGCAATGAAATTTGTAGGAAGAAAGAGTGAAGAAGCTTCTTAGTAAACCATTTAAAATACCTATTCCTGGTTATCAACTATCAGGACGTACTTTAGGAACACGTTTATCTGGTCCACGTAGACCTTTACATGATCCTAATGAAGCCAATGCACTTATTGTGTATTCACCACCTGAATTATCTGAACATGAAAGGCTGAAAATAGATCAGTGAGTATAAAGTGTTTAAAATCTTCCTTTATTTCTTATGAATGTAATATATTCATATTTCAGATCAAAGCAGCTTGTGCATGTAGTAGTAGATCCTTTATTATGTAATATTTTAAGACCTCATCAACGGGAAGGTGTGAAGTTTATGTATGAATGTGTAACAGGACAACGTATAGAAGGTGCTTATGGATGTATTATGGCAGATGAAATGGGTCTTGGAAAGACTTTACAATGTATAACTCTCATGTGGACTTTATTAAAACAAGGTAATTTAATATTATTATGTACACAATTTTGTAGCATTAAATTAATGCAGCTATTATATTTTGAAGGACCTGAGGCTAAACCACTTATAGAGAAAGCTATTATTGTTGCTCCTAGTTCATTAGTTAAAAATTGGTACAATGAAATATTCAAATGGTTGAAAAACAGAGTTCAACCATTAGCCATTGATGGTGGAAATAAAGCAGACATTGATGCAAAACTTACGGGATTTATGAAAACTTATGGCCGTAGATGTGCAAATCCTATTTTAATAATCAGTTATGAAACTTTTCGCTTACATGCACATGTTCTTCATCAAGATGAAGTAGGACTTGTATTATGTGATGAAGGTCACCGCCTAAAAAATTCTGAAAATCAAACATATCAAGCACTTATGAATTTAAAAGCTAAAAGGAGGGTACTACTTAGTGGAACACCTATCCAAAATGATCTCTTAGAATATTTTTCTCTTGTACATTTTGTTAATCAAGGATTATTAGGGACTGCACAAGTATGATAATTAATAATCTGAGATAATTAAAAATATTTTCTACAGAAGGATACTTGATATAACTTATATACTTTACAGGAATTTCGAAAAAAATTTGAAATACCAATTTTACGAGGCCAAGATGCAGCTGCAACGGATACTGAACGCAAACTTGCCCAGGAACGATTATCAGAACTAGTGACCCTCGTTAATAAATGTCTTATTAGACGTACTAGTGCTTTACTTTCTAAATACTTACCTTTAAAACACGAACTAGTCGTTTGTATAAAAATGGGAAAATTGCAAACTGATCTGTATAAAAATTTTATACAAAGCGATAGCATAAAAAAATCAATGGAAGGTTTGTTACATACATCCATAAACCTTTCATCTCTTGAAAAGTTTTCAGTTTTAAGTAATATGTGCTTATTTTGTTTTTTATAGAAAATTCAGACGGTTCTAAAAAAGGAAAAAGTCTTTCCGCACTTTCGGCTATTACGCTTTTAAAAAAACTATGCAATCATCCAGATCTAGTTTACGAAAAAATATTACAACAGTCTGATGGATTTGAAAATGCAGCAAAATTAATGCCACCAAATTATAGTACCAAGTATGTAATATTAAAATTATTTATTATAATGAAAAATTATTCTTACTTTTGGAACTGTATTTTCAGAGAAATTTTGCCAGAATTATCTGGGAAATTAATGGTATTAGATTGTCTATTGGCATCGATTAAAACAACGACAAAAGACAAAATTGTATTGGTGTCTAATTACACTCAAACTCTAGATTTGTTTGAAAAATTATGTCATAAACGGAGTTATAATTACGTTAGACTTGATGGTACTATGACCATTAAAAAAAGATCAAAAGTAGTAGACAAATTCAATGACGAAAATAGCAATGATTTTATTTTCATGCTTAGTTCTAAAGCTGGTGGTTGTGGATTAAATCTTATTGGTGCAAATCGTCTTGTCATGTTTGATCCTGATTGGAATCCTGCAAACGATGATCAAGCTATGGCTAGAGTTTGGAGGGATGGGCAAAAAAAGCCATGTTTCGTGTATCGTTTTCTTTGCGTATGTATTAACAGTTTTTAATCAATTCTTGGAATTATATGTTATTTATGTATATATTTATATACATCGTAGACTGGTACCATTGAAGAAAAGATTTTTCAAAGACAAGCACACAAGAAAGCATTAAGTTCAACGGTCGTTGATCAAGAAGAAGATGTTGCAAGGCATTTTACATTAAACGATTTAAGAGATTTGTTTAAGTTGGAAGAAAATACTATATCAGATACTCATGCTAAGTAAGTTTAAAATTGAAAGGCTCAATGAAACGGGGACACGTAACACAATATATTTGCTATTGTTACTCTTTATGATTGTATATAATTAATACTTCATGTTTTTATATTGTTTTAGATTTAAATGTAAAAGGTGTGTTAATGGTGTGGAAGTAAAAGGACCACCCGTGCAGTCAGACTGTAATTCAGATTTATCAGATTGGAGACACGCTCATAATCCGCGAAATTTACCAGATTTATCATTACGACAATGTTGGTCTAGTGGAATATCCTTCGTTTTTCATCATCGATCGCACGAACAAGTAAAATAAGATTTTGCGAGGTATTCACCTGCATTACAATAAAGAAACATTTTTTGTATCGCTGCCAGCGTTACTTGGACTTTGTTAACGTATAATATTTGTATAAAGCAACATATCAAAATAACTATTTTTGTAATAATTATAATAATATTTATATTTTTTTGTACAAAGTAGTAGTTCATATTAAAATGTTATAAAAATTAAAAAAAGAATGTTATTTTAAAAGAACTGCGCATTAACAAATACACAGACTGAATTCCTATTTTAAATATTTTCTATGATTGAAATGTTTGTTAAATATTATTCGTTAAGCAGATTTAACAAATAATTTTTTAATGGAAAATTCCATTGAAATATAAAACCGTTCAATTACATTTTATCTTCCTATTTTAAAAAGTAGTATGTACACATGCAGAAATATGAATTAGATGAAGTTATTGTGTATGTAGTAGAAAATTCTGACGCGCGATGTTTTTAATACGAGCAATACATTCGAAAGCTTGCTTTCAAACGAGTTGCGCGTAGGAAACAAAGGGTCAACAGCAGTGCCGCTGTTAATATTGTGCAAAGGGGGCATCTGCCTCGGACACCCAATTTAAGGGAATCGTATGATTAAATTACTAAATTTAAATATTTTTAAGTTAAAATATTTTCAGAGGTGCAAAATTTTAAGCACTACAGAAAGCATCAGTTTTCACGTTGCTAATTGTTAATGGGTCAGTAAATGTCAGTGTAATCGGGGTCCTAAAACGAGTAACAACAGCCCTAGTCAACGAAGGCTTCAGGAATTTGCTCCAGATAAACAGAAGCAATAAGAAAAGTGGGGAAGCGAGGGGCAGTCGGAGTGGGAGAAGTTGAATAATGGAGGCAAAAGCACGTGATCGTTCGAGCTGGCTACTGATTGGTCGACAGGGAGCGACTCCGCTTTTCCTCCTGAACCCTTCTTCCGAGGTTTCGTGCAGCTGCCCGCTCAGAATAGTTCCAGATGTGGCCATGTTTAGTTTGATCTTTGAAGTTTTCGCTCATCGTCTCATAACTGATACATTTTTATACAATCTGCTGGCATAGTAATAACGCTCTGTCCGACCATCGTACTTTTCGCCTGCCTGCGACTAGTCTCGTTTCACAAATAACATTATTTACATGTTCTTCTTTTGCCGAGATCAACAATCTCGAACGCGGAAGTAGACGTAAACGCTGTCATCCATCAAGGAGGACAGGCAATCGTGAATTTTCTTATCGAATTAATTAACAAACAGACCCGCGTCTGATCGATTCGTAATTGTCGAATTAATTTGTCGCTCCCTTTCTCTCTCTTTTATCGATAAGAAACAAAAAGAGAGAGTCGTTATCGAATTCACGAGTCGTCAAAGTGGAAGCTACGGTCTTTTTTCTTTCTTTCGTAAAGAAACGTACGCGTATTTCTTATATTCAAAAGTAAAACGTTAATATATGAGCTTATCGTTGGTCAGCCATATGCCACGTCAAGCCAGAATGACGTAGCAGTGGTAAGATCGCGCCATTGAACGAAATTACGATAGCCCGAAAAAGGAGAAGCAACGCAGTGAAATACTTCACCGAACGTAAAAGTGCAATAATATATTGGATAAAAAACAGAATGAGATAGACTTTAGTACGAAAATAGCTCATTGTGTTCAGGCGAGAAGAATATTCGAGAAAGAACCCAGGGGCGTAGTCGAGCCGAAAAAAAGGCGGAAAACGTTAATAAGGTTGATACACGTTTGTTGGGACGCGCACGCGCGCGCAAGAGAGAAAGAGAAACGGAGAGACACACGAAAGATATTCCGTAGGGTAATTTGTGCTCTGTAACGAGTATTTTTCAAAATTTCAAATGCTAGAATTCAGGCACGCGATTATTTCGCAAGCAAAGAACCATCGAGTGTGGTCGCGTCAATCGATCGAATGATCATCGTCGGGCCACAGTGCTATATCATACGGTACAAAACACGATCGATCGGGACAAAACAATGGCATTAGAGAGTGTTTCCGCGGCTGAGACTCTAATCCAAAGGTTTGCCTCCACATTTTTTATTCAAAGACAAAACAGTCGAGATTATTTATGACTCTGAATACCGCTCGCGTTACGTTACACTTTTGATCCCCTCCCCGGAAGCTCCGTGTTAGTCCCACCGCTTTCATTCGATATATAAGTATATTAGTGGCACTGCGGGGGAAAAAAGGAACCCATTACACGATGTTTGGGTACGACGTAACTTTTTGAAGTGAAACTTCTATGGGCGCGTTTCAGCGCAGGAGAGTTACAGATGCCCGTCTGATCCAAGAGAAAAGTGCAAGCAAGTTCTCACATTTCCAAATTCCAAATTTCCAAACCTCCAAATAGTAATTCTCAAAAGCCTAATTTCCAAATTCTAAAATCCCCTATATGTTCATATCCCTAAATTTAAATTTAGAAATTTTCTGAATTTCCTGCTTCCAAATATCTGAATTTCCATGTCTCCAAATTTATATTAACAATAAGTACAGAAGTTTCACTTCTAACGCGCGTAGCGACCACGCATACCATTTTTTCATACGTTCGTTATGATTCTTCCTTGCTCTGAAATTATTAATCATCTGCTCTGACATTACAGGATTATTTTGATATTTCAATGCTTTGAATCATTCTTGTGGTTCAAGGTCATTTTGGCTTTAAATTGTCGAACCTATTTGAAGAATACGTTCGACGCGTTTATGAACATATAGTCGGTTACGAAAGTAATTAAGACACTAAGGTGGTTGTATCGAAAACATACTCTTATTATGAAATTGCTATAAAATTTAATTGGATATAAAACAGAACAACCTTATTTGAAATTAAGAATCAAGACTTACATTTTTTTAAGATGCTATAAAATTAATTTATTGCAAAATTATCATTGATTACACGAGAAAAATAGTAAAAAAGTAGTTTGGTTCAATATTGAAAAGCTGTTGTGTTTTAAAACGTGTCCAAATATTTTTGCGACCGGCTGTAAAGTAATAAATGTATGAAATTTCAATGTATAAACATTGATTTGTTATTGCATTTATATTTTTTGCGAGCATCGAAGAATTATTGATACAAATTTATTTTAAAAATGAGTGAAATTCATCTTTGTGCACCGTTGACCCGAAATAAAAATCGAAATATTTTTTACACGACATATACTGATTTTTCTGAATGTTTTTAAATACTATATATTTATCGAGTAAAGTATTATTTGATTCCGTTTCAAGCGAGACACATGAATCGAATGATACAAGTACGATAAAGAAGTTGAACGCTGCACAAGGGTTAAAAAAAAACATGCACGGGATCTTCGGGGAGTAAGGCGGTCCTATACACATACATATTCCCGGTTTCGCATACGACATATTTACACAACACTCAGACTCCACATATGCTACACGTAGTATGCGTAACGTACATTCGAGTGTAACGTAGACTTCCTTTAGGTAAAGCTAGTGTAGGAGGACGATCCTCCAAACATTCGCCTTATATTTTAGGGATTAAATATGAAAAGTTAAAATTAAAAAATTTTCAAATTCACAAATTTCCAAATCTCCAAATTTCCCTAATTTTTCAAATCTTCAAATTTTGAATGTTTGTGAATTTAAAAATTTCTGATCTTGAAAGTTAGTCAGTCAAATATCAAGTATTGGGATATTTTACTACCTATGTTGCCATTTTCTCTAAGAAAGTCTACAATGCTCGTTGGTGTACACACATACAACTGTAATTATGTACACACATATGTACGTGAATGAACGAGACGGACGAGGACTTCCACACGAAGAAATTTCGACGCTACTGTATCAAAAAGATGTTGCTCACCCTGTTAACAATGCTGTAACGATGACAATATGAGATATGCTACGAAATAATGTGATTTGATGTTGATGCTATTATGTTGATGATGATTTATGATAGTTATAATGATGCTAATGATGAACGCAGTTCGTGGGTAAGGCAATTCCAACATATTTATTTTTCCTATACGATGTGCAGGCGATGCATTTTGCTGTGCTAATTTAACAATTTTTAACGGCTGCAACTTATCAGTTACTTTATATTCATTTTAAAGGTGGAAATAGTTATACGCTTTATATTACACGAATATTCCTTTCTTTACATTGTATTACGCTTTTTACATTGTGCGACTTAACGTTCGAACACGATTCTACATGTTCCTGGTAAATACTTCTTTCACGATCGATTTCGACGAGAAACGAATTATATTAATAGAGAACATGATTATTTTAAGCATATACGATGTTAACTATATTTCAAAGTTGCATCGATCGAGGCCTACTGTGCTACGTGTCGTTGGTACTCGAAGTAAGCTAATGTTTTTAGGTCAAGTAGTACGGAGAACTCCTTTCAGCTATACTCTGCTCGACCAAAGTTCGATGTTCCTTCAATCAACGTACAAACCTATGACTGATAATGCCCTTGATTACTCCTACGAGTATAGCTCGATATTTCTATGAAAACTTCTTGTTTCAGTTCAACAAAGAAATGCATTTTGCGTTCTTTACTGAATCATAAATAATGATGATGAAAATGTAGAAATAAAAACATTAATAATTTTGTTTTTATAGATCAAATGGATAAAAAATTTGATTATAAAAAGTATACAGAATTTTTAAATATATTATGATGAATATTTAGAAATATGTAGAAGTTCTTTTTTGAAGCTGAGATTTTTAATTAAGACTTAATTGTGTATTTCATTCTTTTGCAATACACAATGACTATCAAATACAATTCCTACTTTCTACTTTTAAAATATAAATTTAATATATTTTTGGAATGTATACAATTTCATGATCTTTTGTCATATTTTTTATGTTATATGTTAAAAATAATCTATACAAATGAAGCAGTATTATGAAAGTCTGTCAAATATTTATTTGTTAAGTTATGAAAATTTATGTAAACAATTTGTCATCGTTACAGACATGAGATTTTTCATTTCAACACTTTACTGAAAACAGTTATGTAATACTACATGCAAAAATTATAATGAAATCACATAATTTGCAAACATATGACTTTTAACTTTGTCATAATACTTTTTATCTAATAATATATGTGTAATGTATGTGTAGCACCAATGACGATGATTTGGAAGATGGAGAAATCCCATCTGACGAAGATGACGAACCTGTACCACCACCAGCAACTGATGATGCAACTAAAAATGCTTCAAAGACAGATATATCAAAACCTAAAACCTTTGATTCTAAGTTTAATAAAAATAAGAAATCAAGTGTTCAAGGAAGTAGCAAGCATGATAGATTTTTAAAATATAAAAGTCCAACTGAAGATTGGGCTGGGGATGTTGAGAAAGCGATTAAAGCACACTTAGAAGAAGATAATAGTAGGAATCAAGATGCTAAATCTAAAAGTAAAAATAACAGAAGTAAAAGTAGGAAAAGAACACGCGAAGAAAGAGAAGAGGATCGTAATAAAGATCAAAAGGTTTACAGGTTTATCATTCGTTGATAGTTCAAATAGAGTTAACTTGTACAATGTTTTATATAAAAGAGGTTTATTAAATAAATTCATTAAATATAACTAATTTACAGAGACGAAAGGTGAGTGATGATGAAAACATTAATGAAGATGAAGATGAAATGTTATTCGTCAGAGGTGCTTCACCTGTTAGGAAAGACTCTCAAGAGAATAATTCTCCAAGACACACGAATGAACATGAAAATTTTGATAGCAATTCAGACTATGATGAAAGACCCAGTGTTAATCGACATAGAGATAATGATAACAAGCGTAGTAATACAAGAGGAGGTGTAGGTGGAGGAGGTACAATAAAATATTATTTAATGCACTTCGATTTTCATTATAAAAATTTAAAAACATATAATTAATGGTAATTGTATAATAATAGGACGAAGAGGTGGTAAAAATGAACGCGGCGGTAAAAATAAAGCTCGTGGACAAATGCGAAATGATAGAAATGGACGACGGAATCAAAACAATGATCACAATCAAGATCCAGATGCTATTTGCGTTTATTATATGCAAGGGAAATGTCACAGAGGTGATGATTGCCCTTTTTCACATAATGCTTTACCACCTAGGAAAATGGAATTATGCAAATTTTATCTCATGGACTGCTGTGCAAAAAGAGACAAATGTCTGTACATGCATCATGATTTTCCATGTAAATTTTTCCACACAGGATTAAAATGTAATCAAGGAGAAAATTGTAAATTTTCTCATCAACCTTTAAACGAACAGGTAATTACAGTGTTGCTATGTTTATTTAATAATTTAGCTAATAAACTTTGCTAACACGTTAATTGCTTTTGTAAAAAAGTTGTACCTAAACATTCCTTTCATTTTAGGTGAAAGGAATTTTATTAAAACATCTTGAGACAGCTCCAAAAGAAATTCTTGGAGATTTTCCACGTTTAAGTAGGGAAGGAGCAATGTTAATGATAAATAATACAGCAAGAACATTAGCACAGGGTCAAGAAACGACGAATCAAAAGATTCCGAGTCTTTTTGAATTGAATGTGCCCGCTCCAACTACTACCACGGAAAAAATTATTGAAAAAGAAGAGAAAGGTATTGAATAGCATAATCATATGTACTTTTTATAAAGTTATAATAGAAAGCATCAATATATTACTAATAAATAAAAAACTTTTATGTACAGAGGAGCTAACACCTCAGCAAAAAAATGTTAGGGAAAGAAAACCATCTGGCAAGAAAACTCGATGGGGTTCAGACGAAGATCGAGTTCCATACGAACAAATTATGTTATTGCAGTCAGCCAATGACTTCGGTTTGCAGCTTCCTAATGTTGCGCTAGGTTTAGCGACTCAACAACAGTTACAACCGAAAACATTAATGTCACGAACCATGCCAAACATGGATTTCTATACTGAAAGTAATAATCCTGAATCAAACAAAATTAATTTAAACAAATTACGAGATAGGGAAGATTTTACAAAAGATGTAGAGGAGGATGAAATTTTGGAACAGGTATAATTGCAATTTTATTTTTTATCTCAGAGTTTCATTGAAAATTATGGTATTTTTTGATAACTTTTAGGCGAAGAAGAAAGGAACTTCAATAATTGAAAATTCAAAAGATGTTGATTTAAGGCAATTGTTAAAAACTTCGAAAAAACCACCACCTGTTGTTAGCATAGCTGACGAAGTGGCAAATCTTACTAAATCCAAATTTGACGAAGAAAGCGATCAAGATGAAGAAACAGACCTTGTCATAGAAATGCCAACTGAAGAAGAGGACAAACAAAAAGATAAAAGTATAGATCAAGAAGGTAGAATTATTTTTTACCATTGTTAAATTTTATATTTGATAACTAATGTATTATGTAATAATCAGAGCCTTAGAGTTATATTTAAGATTTTTAAATGAAATTTCATATAATTAGAAAATCGTTCAAATTACAGAAACGAATACCGTCAATGAAGAAGCTAACAATCAAGACAGTTTACAATCGCGTTCAGAAGAACAGGAAGTACCAGCACATTTACCGAAAAAGGCACAAGAATTATTTATGCGTATTCAACAACAACAAAGAGCAGCTCAAGACAGTTTTAAAAATATAGAAAACGAATGTTCGACAAAAAACTCAGATCAACTTTTAGAGGATTGGTATTCTGACGACGAAGATGATGACGATGACGACGAAGGTGGAAATCTTACAATAGTACTTTCTAACAAAGATAACCCGAAAGATGAAAGTGAAACCACAGAAAAAGTACAGAACAATGCGGACAAAGAAGAACTTCGATCTACAGCTTCTGCACCCACCATACCTCAACCAGCAGCTATCGTGGACAAACTCGGAGATCTAAGTAAGATTGATATTAGCGCTGAAGTATCAAAATTACTGTCTTCGCTTAAAGCACACAGTTCACCAAGTGGCAAAAGCACTCAACAATCAGCGCAAGATTATGGTTCGAAAATTAAACCTACCTCCCCGGATAGAGTATTATCAGAAGAATCTAATGCTCACGATAAAATGAGTGTTCCTAATATGTTTAATGCTTCAAGTCAACTACCCAAACTTGAAAATGAAATGTCGAGTCCACATTCTTCGCCTGGAACAAGTTCAGCGCCTATATCTAGAGACCCTCGCATGTCTAGAGACCCTAGACAACGTAGGGACGAACAAAAATCAAATAGTCCGAGTCGGATAGAAAGTAAAAAGGAATCCAAGCATCTTAGATTGGAGACAAGTATCTACAGTTCTGGCATTACTGCGAGCGATACTAGCATGGATACGGATCTTCGAACCAAAACAGATCAGGATCTTAGAAGAAAAGATATGGATTTCAGACAACAGTTTCAGACCACATTTGGTGACACTGATCTTCGCGTTGTCGGTGCAGGATTCACAGATTCGTCCACTAAATCAGATGTTGATTTGCGACAGATGTTAAGTTTACCGTTTAAACCCGTACCATCACATGTACCTTGCACAGAAATAGATGCAAGTATTTCTTCGCATCCTCCTATGACGTACAAAGTGTACGTCGTTGATATACCGAGGCCCGATTATACAGGTCTCAAACTTACTAAAAACGATGCTCAAGTGAAATACGATCCACGTCTAAGAAAAATCTTTAGAATAGGTAAGGTTGAATTAGCCGATTCTCCGATGTCTCCGCCTCCAGTTAAGCCAGATACTCCGAAGTCACCGCCGCAGGTTCGATCTGATCCGCGTCGAAAAGCTCTTGAGGCTTCCAGTTTAACTTCTCAAAATATTAATGCTTCCATGATGAAGGGTGTACAGCAATCACCGTTGGAAATGTCAAATATGGGAATGGGACCTGGTGGAATGCCTGTTCCTCAGGGTCTACCTGGCTCGCAAAATATGCAAGGAGGGCAAGGTATAATCCATATGGGTCCAAATCCAATGCTTGGAAATATGGGTCCAATGGGTCCTATGATGAATGCACCTATAGGTCCTCAAAATATGCCACCAATGAATATGACAGGAATGTCCAATATGCCTCCAGGAATGGCCATTAATGGACCAGTTGTACCTCAAGGTCAAATGAATTTTGATCCACGTTTTAATGTTCAACGTAACAATGGTGCAGGACTTCTGGGTCCGGCACCTGGCGTAGGCTTTGGACCAGACGTTAATCCCTCGTACGAAGGTGCACCTACCTATTCGGGGGGTAATTTTAACAACTTTGGTCCAGGTCCAGGTCCAGTACCTCCAGATTCCAATATGATGGGTTTTAGTCCAAATGGTCCAAATCCAAACTTTGGAATGGAAGGGCCGGAGTGGAATGGAACAAGTCAAAATAGACGTGGTGGTAAAATTAGACGACGAAATCGAAATAGGACCAATATTGTGACTAATAATTAATGCAAAAAGCAATTTTGAGTAGGTACATAAGTGAAGTACCTGGTGATAATCCTCATTCTAATTTAAATTTGTACAGCATGCATTGATATAATGCATTCATTTGTGCGGTCCAGATAATTGTTTCGATCGTGTCAATTGTACATGGTGTCAAATGCTCGCTAGTGATTAAATAGTAAATTAAAAGTTTTAAGGTATTAAAAATATTAAAAATTGTACATGAACACACACATACATACACACATACATACACACATACATACACACATACATACACATGTTTTCAAGCATTTCTTATAAAATACACATACCAATGAATGGTGTGAATAATGCTCATAATCACGCGACGTTCTATATTTTATTTAAAAATATAAAGGATATTCTACATGAGGAATATACAAAATGACATTTATTACTCTATAGAATAATAGTTACAGAAATTTTCGGCGAGAATACGTATCTGTATATATTGAATTCATTCATTTGAAAAGACATTTAATACATAAAATGCGACAAATGAAAATCATTAATTATACGGATTGATTTATATCTTTTTTTATGTCTTCCATGTATAATACGTGACACAAATATATATGTATATGATTCATGTGTACGCGGTAGTTTTGGCTTTCAGAACAGACATGAATTTTATTAAATTATGTTGAAACGATATAAGGAACAATATAACTTGGTCAACTATTAAATGGCTTAAGGCCTATTACTGAAAACTAAAACACCAATGAAATTATGGTACATAATTTAATATGAAAATGCAATATTTTGTAAAGTTACTGTATTTATAAGAACTTTGAAAATAATTGTATATGAAAATACTTTTTTACTTGCATTAGAATTTGAGAGGTATAGGTGAATATATGTATAAAATCTTCCATTTGAAAATTGGTAAACGTTGCAACTACAAAATATTTAAATTGATGTGAATAATTTAATTTAAGTTTTACATTATTAAGCAAATTTTCATCTAGTAAGTACAGTTATTAGTTTCATGGTATAACCCATTGTTCCACATCGATATTAAATATACTTACCTATTAAGAATACTTCCTCTTTAAAAAATAATATTAGAAATGGATTGTACACTTAAATTTAAAGATTGTTTAGTCATTATCCAGTGTTAATCTATAAATATTTTTTTTATTCTTATGATGCTAAAAAATAAAACTACATTCACGAGAAACAAAGTTTACTATTATATAGTAAAACTTCTGTATAGTACTATCATTAATTCTAAGATGATTTTGTATTGTTCAATGTAAATAATGCACTATTTCTTTAATGCACTTTTTAAAACACAAATCTTTTAAATATGGATATAAAAATGACAAATTTATATAATAATTAAGCTCTATAAGAAGTTGTACTTTGATTCAACTGTAACTCATTGTTACATATTCTTATTAAATTATTATTATTATTATTATTATTATTGTCAAGCAATAATAATTATAATTTAAAACATTTTTCATTAATGTACAATAGAACTTAGAGGATCAGCTCTTATGGCTGATAGATCCAAACGTGCATCCATCTCATCATCCAACTCTCCTACAATTGCCCTAAAAATAAGAAAAGAAGACACTAACACAACTGCTTCTCAATTGATTTTTAAGAACTTTCTTGTTATTTAGCAATAATAATTTTATTTTTTCATGATTTATATTTAATAGAATTGAAGAAACAATATAAATATTATATTAACAATATAAATTTCTAAGCTTAAAGATGGAAATGAAACTATACATATAGTAACATATTTTTTTACACTCTATTTATGTAATTTCATAAACTATGAAAATAAGAAAAACATAAGTTATTTTTTATTCCTATATTTTAATATACCTATTCAGTACTATGTATAATAGTACTATAGTAAAACAGATACCATGATTTAAAAAGACAACAAATTTGTATATGTTTGAACATATCAGAATACTTATAAACAGTTATTATAAAGCCCAATGATTATTTACAAAAAAAAACATACATTTTGTATGTATATAATTAGAAAATAGTGAATTAAATTTAATTACTTACACGTTATCACCTCTAATGATATGTAAACCTAATACAACTTGTTCTACACCTTGCGTTGTGCTATAAACACGCTCATGTGATTCATCCAATATTATATTAATGGTTTGATCAAAGCCTTTCAACGTACCCTAAAAATATTAATACATAAACTGAATATAACAATTGTGTTAAATAAATAACAATTATCAACATACTAAAAATCAGACACTTACGATAAAATTTCTGCCATCAGAAGTGATAATAGAAACTGTATCTATAAATTACTAAGGATAAAAGGGCAGATAAAATTCAGAATTGGTAAACATAAGAGTTAATAAAGGATACGATTCACGTAACTTTCTAAACCTGACGCCATAATATTAATTAATAGTTGTTCATTAAAATAATTCTTGCATAAAAATATATTTCAACATTTGTGATAATAATACAGGTTAACTATAAACGTGTATTTACTACTCTAGAAATATACACTATACTGAATCCTTTTTTAAACAAAAATTACAGTAAGAATTCTGCAACGATTAAGAACTAAATTATTTTCAATTAACATTAGATGTTTGTTTAACCTTATAATCAACTTATTTCGAATAACAACAAATTCATAAGTAAGCAATTAGAATTGAAACATAAAATAAATGACACTTAAGATGACGTACGTCATGATGTATTTAAGATAGAATTGTAAAATGAAATCAATCAATATTTTATAGCATCGTTTATAATTTTAAATTTAGTGGATTCAAAATTAAATTAACTAAAATAATAGATATAACGAATTGAAAGACTTTAATCTGTAAAAATAGCTTAAATGTCACGTAAGATACTTCGACATACATACGACGCCCATCTTAATACATCTATTCAGTGGTTGCATAGAACAACATGGACATTCAAACAACAAATACTAGAAGAAAAATATTAAATCATGTAGTCTGTAGCATTTTAGTAGAATGTGGTTATGACACCTGCGAAAAGCAAGCTTTAGAAACTCTTACAGAAATGCTACAGTCCTGTATGTATTTAAATAGAATTCAATACTCTTAACCTCTCAGTATTAAAAATGTATATATTTTTGTAATATTTCGTTTATAATGATTATTATGGCTTACGATATGATAAAAATAATATATTTCATAATTTCTGTTTAAATTTTTATTTAAATTTTTTACAGTTATTGTAGAAGTTGGTGAATCTGCAAGAAATTATTGCGAACTTTCTGGTAGGACAGAGCCACTGATTGCTGATATTATAGTAGCATTAATAAGTATGGGTATAAAATTAGACAATTTGGAAAATTATGGTAAAAGACCAAATAGAACAGTATTACCACCGCTTCAGCAACAAACTCAATCGAAGCAGTTAAATATTTTACAGGCTGGTGTAAAGCAAGGTCATCCAGCTCATATACCAAGTCATCTACCACCTTTTCCTGATCCACATGCTTACATCAGAACACCGGTATAATTATCAAAATTAAATCATATTGACATATAAAACATTAATGCAATTGATATATTTGTTGATATTTTTAGTTTGTCTACAATATTTATTATACTCACATACCTTACTTGTAAACAGACCCATAAACAACCAGTAACAGAATACGAAGCAATAAGAGAAAAAGCTGCCACTCAAAAACGTGATATTGAAAGAGCTTTGACAAGGTTTATTGCAAAAACAGGAGAGACACATAGTTTATTTTTAACAGATGATAATAGTATGTTTCCATGTAAGTAATTGCTACTATGTATAAATGGTACAAACTCATAACACTAAGAAGCTTATTAAGGATATTATTTGCAGTAATATCATGTAAACCACAATTTCCTAGTTACCTTTCTGCATTACTTCCACAAGATCAAATATTTGAAGCTGATCAAGATTTTCAGTTTGAACCAAGTCCAGTTAAAAAGAAGAAAGAACAAGACATTGAAGAAACAGAGGAAGGTTCGATTAGATGATAAACAAATATGAACAGATATAGATTTTGTAAAATTTGTACTATATTAAGTTTTTTATGATATGCAATGTGGTTATAGGTATGAAAGGACAAAATGAAGATAGTGAACAAAATGGAGAAACCACGACACAACAAGATGCTATAGATAATCCTTATTTGAGGCCAGGAAAAATACCAAAGAATAAAATACCAGGAGTTACAGTCCCTAGCTTACATCCAATAAAAAGGGATAGTCTTGAATAAATATTTTAACAAGATAGTACTATTTTTTAATTTTATTCATTCTTAAATCAACACTGTATATAATTTTGTTATAATACAAATTAATCTTTCTTAAACTTTTATATTTTGTATCATATATAATAAAAATTGATGTTTATTATAAATAGTTTTACATAATTATCTTAGATTATATTACTGAAAGAGATTACTGTTTACATTAATATTTAACCTAAATTTCTTGAGGACATATTAAATTGATTTCGGGTATTTGGTTTAACATTGCTTATACTTATGTTATTTTCCAGTATCTTTTATCAATATTGCACATACATTTAGCACCAGTTTGAAAACATTGAGAATACCTAAAACAACTATATATGTTCTCTAAAAAGGATTATTAGGTAAGAAATACAAAAATATATTTACTTATTATAATATTGCATGTTAATGTCTTCTACGTGTATTTTGCGGCAAATAGCACCTATTAAAAAATTATACTCTAATTTTTAGTTTGAAAAAATACATTATACTATCCTGGATCCGTATGACATTTTAATAAATGTAGATAAAAATTTGTTCTATTGTGCCGATTTTAGGTCAATATACTGTACCTGTAAAGTACACTTTATTGCAAATACACATAAAAATATATATAGCAAATTGGTAATTTGTATAAGGCATAAGCTTTGTCATCTCTATTTAATTTCTATTTTTAATCGAATCATGAGAGACAGTGGCTTTAAATAGTCTTATTTAAGTATTCCCTTGAATATTTCATCTAAAAATATTTTTGAATTATAATTTACCAATTGAGATATGTCTCTCATCTTGTGTAAAATATCTCTAATATTAGTCACTAGCTCTTTTTTTTACGTTATAAACTATATTTTATATATAATGAACATATAGTTTGTCAGAGTATATGCAAGTATAAATTATCATATAATTACTTTTATCCTTATTAAATAGTTATAAGAATACAATTCAGATATTTAAAATGGATTTACTTGTTTCTACACATACAGGTAAACAAAATTAGAAATGTTAAGAATTAGCAATATTATGTGATTTTTCATTAATATAGGAAAGAATTTATCGGTTGTTAATTAACTCAACAAAGGGTTAATTTATAACAAACTGAATAAATATTGTTTAGACTGAAAAACATTTCTCAAATTTTTCAAACATAATTTATGAAATATTAAATCAATTTTAAATACTTGATTGTTGTCCCTCATTAGAACACTTTCTTGAAAGGTATTACAGTGAAATATCATTACTCGTAATAATGAGAGATCATCATTATAGTGGATGGAAGTTTGTTTAAAGGAAAATTCGCTCAATGGGCCATATATAAAAAAGATCATATTTCGAGACTTCACTGTATATAGAACCAATTAATCTAAATGTAATCTAATATTAGGAAGTCTTACTTATCTGTTCTAGATCACTTTTCTTACTGCGACCTCTCATTTAGTATTGATACCAAGGTTGACGTCGCACCCAGCGTAACTTCATGCCAGACGCAGTACGTATTTTGATGCTTGCACATTCTGCGGCACGAACTGTTTCTTTCACACTCTGCATGAGGTTTTGAGCATTTCCAACAAGCATGTCTGTTGCTTCTTGATCTTCTTCTGTACCTATATATTTTAAACATGGAGTTAGTGCTAAATAATTCTTAATGTCAATTCAACAATTTTTACAAAATAAAAATGTCTATTTCTATATCTATAAAAAATATACAGTACAATAGTACAAATGAATGAAGTTGAACAATTTCAATATATTAAAAATTAGATGATCAAATACGTATGTGTAAATGTGCTGTAACTTTATTCTACTTTTGTAAGTGTAGTAAACAATACTAGACTACAAAATAAGTTACATGCAGTACATAAGTGCTATTATTGTTTAGTGTTCACAATATCTTATGTTTATTGTAAACAGATAGGGAATATGTAAATCATGCATGGAGAAGTCTTAAACATATGCTATTACTAATAAAACAAGTATATTATAAATTACTTCCTTTCATTTTAAACTAATTCAAACTAATTTGTCAACAAGTGAAATGTATCTTATGAGTACATTTTTTGATACATATACACAATATTAATGTCCACGTATCTATGATTATCAATTATATGCACTGTCTAGAATGATTGATACTTATGTTGTAATAAACTTACTGCAGCCAATCAATTCGTCTACACCATGATGAGCAGTGGCATATCAACCGCAAACCGATTAAAGTTTAAATAAGACATCAATAAGCATTAATTTAAAAGAAAGCTTTAAATGTCATGTTTTATAATTGATTAAATATATATCATGTAACTTGTTATTCATTATTTCTTTAAGTTTCTTTTTTAGATTGACTGATTACCAAATGCATTCATAATTTTTACCCCAGGGAAAACTAAAATATGCATGCATCATAATGCAAATGCAAAACTGAAATGTCCCGAAAGTGAAACAAAATAAGTGCTAGAGAAAGTGATCAAGACATCAAACATAATTTGTTAGTTTTCTTTTTTTACCATAAAGCATCAGCTCTTCCCAGGTGGGGAGCGTCTCTATGTGCAAAAAATGTTGTTAATAACTGTCTCTTCTTTTCAGAAACTTTTAAGATATGAAACTATATTCCCAAGCTTCGATTAATTTTTATTGCTAGTTTGTTTTACCAAGTAGAGTACACATTAATAGAAAAATATGTTATACGAAATAATTTATATACTTTACCTTGGGCACCTAACATTGTTGCTTTAACAGTTGATAAAATCTTTAATTGTGTACCTATGGTAGGTATACGTTCGCAAACTTGAAGAAGATTCTAAAAGAAACAGTTAAAAAATTATTAAAATACGTTCGTTTAAGATATGCATTATCTTGTAGAAAAAATGTACATACTGTACGTATACGTTTGTCTGTACACTCCCTAGCAAGCTCTTTAGCCAAGCGAGTCACTTCTTGAGAAGCTTCTGCAATGGCTTTGGCACAAGCGATCAGATCCCTTTTGTTACCACCTTCTCCTCGAACCAAGCCCGATAATCTACCCATTAAAATAGCCATTTTCTTTGCAGCAGCAATAATTTCATTATCTTTGCTGGACCATTGTCGGACTTCTTGATGCAATCCATGGGCAGCCATCTAAAAATGGTACCATTATAATATTAGAAATGTTTGTTTTAAAGATGTTTAACATGTTAAATTTGAATGTACCATTATAGGCTGATTAGGTTGCGGTGCATGCATAAACATTTCATCCTCGTCATCCGTTTCTGGTGGTGGTGGACGTGGTGGTGGAACATCTCCACCAGGCAGGGGTGGGCGCGGCGGCGCAACTTCTAAAATAAAATTAAAGGTATACAATAATTTCCTGATTACTGACTGAAATATAGTAACCTCAAATCTGTTAATCCAAACAATAAACGTCTTTTCAATACATTCATTATACACAGAAATATTTAACATATCATAAAGATAAGAACAATGCAGAAATATCATAATTACCATCATCATTATTATAATCATAATGATAGCCTTTCATTCACGCAGCATTAAAGATGTAAACACGTATTAATACATTTGAATTATATTTTGATGCAAAACCATCTTAGTATACATGCAATAAATAATCACAATAATACATGAACAAAATACATTAATGAAATTAGAGATGTCGTTAAGTTTAAAGGAACTGATAACAATGTTAGTATAAAAAATGAAGATTAAAAATCTATACTCTAGTATATAATAGTGTAATAATCCTGATATATTAAAACAACTTCAGTGTCTTATTAAATGATCAAAAAGAATGATAAAATTTGTTCTTTTAGTTTAATACATATGTCTATTTTAAAATGTACCATATTAAGTTAAAAGATATATGCAATATATCATATATTCTATGCCGTTGAAAACATAATTTTATTGTTTTTAATATAATATTTTGTAATTTCAAATTTTAATATTAAAAGAATACTACTTGAAATAATAATATATAAATGCAATGCACGCATGCTTTTTTCCCAGGAATAAACCGAATCTTGAGCATTGAAAATGTAATTTCAATCCTCAAATGTATTGATCTTAAATTACCTCCATTGTGAATTGATTTTTCTAACTCGTTATCAGAAGCCAGTTCTTGATATAGGAGATCAGGGTTATCTCCTGATAAAAAAAAAATTATTTTTATACATAAATATAAAAAAATAATGCCTTGGATATTTATATTCTTACTTTGAGACAATATATAAGAAATCTCATTGAAGCAAAGGAGTAAGTTAAAAACATAATTTAATTGATTTCTTGTCAAGTAATAGTAAATACCTTCACGCGCCCATTTAGGTAATGGACTGATAGAACGTTGTTGAGATTTATTTGTGTTCAGACTAGGGCTCATGACACGTAAATTGCTTGGCGATGGTTGATTTCTTAAAGGCTCACCAACTGGTATTTAAAGAAATATTCAGGAATATTCAAACTTTTCATTAGAATCATAAAACAAAATAATATAATGACGTTATACTGATACGAATGTAATATTATATCTGATTGTTCATTATTATTTTTTATTTTTGTGAATTTAATGAATTGATAAAAGTAGTACTTCACTACTACACTATTGTAATCCATCATGCATAAATTATCTTTACGCAAATTTATAGTACCTTTATCTGTGAAGTAATTATATTGACGGCTTGGCAATTGTTCCTCTGTAAGAAATGTTGAAGACTTTTATATCAGAAATGTGTAGAGGTTTTATCATATTGTAAAAGAGCCTTTAAATTATAAAAAATAAATATAATATTCATTATTAATGAATACTTCTGCATTTAAAGTATTAAACACCTATTTGTACAGATACTTATATATGTATAGTGTGCAACTGTGGAGTGAAGACTGTGATACATAAAAATAAATAATTTATATGCTCACCATCATTAAGATGTAATTGCGACACCTCTGGTGGAGGTATTAAATCTGGTTGAACAATGATGGCCTTACGAACTTGACCGACATTTGCTAATAGCTGCAAAATACAAATATCATTGTGATGGTACAATGAAGGTAATTTGAACTATAAATACAATTGTCATGTTATTTACCGCTCGATTACTTTCCCTCCAACGAGAAACTGCGTTACTATCGTTAATGTTAATTGCGACTAACTTAGCATCTTGAACCATTGGAGCAACACCTAAACAAAAGTTTTTTTTACAATATTTGCATTAATAAAATATTTAGTTATATAGAATATAAATATAATAGATTTCCAAGAAACTTTGTCATTATATACTACTCACTATTTTGAAGTATATCTGTAGCCTGATTTACTCTCTGAATAAATGTAGGATCTTCACTATTATCACTTTCCTGTTTCGCAACAAGTATTACTCTGTTAGCCAATCTAGCAATAGCAGCTGTATTATCGACCATCTTTTGCGGATGACTTTTTGCAATAGCCTCTTCACACAGAAATGAATGTTTTTGCATTTGTTCTTCGGAGGTTCGAATAAAATCACCGCTATCGGTTGCTTCATCGCACAATGTTCGTGCTCTTTGCATTGTTTCCGCATACTGTTGTCGCAAATTTTCGAAATGTTCATCCGCTGCTTTGCTATCTGCATAAGTCATTCGAATTCGCCCAGCATTAATTAATTGTGGTGTTAAAGATTCAACCTGGGATGCACTAGCAGTCAGTGCTTCTGCCAATTTTTTATTTCCTCCGCTTCCTAAAATTCAGAAAAAATAATTTGAAAACATGAAACAGTTTTACTATGATAATATTAATATCTGCACTTACCACCAGCAGCGACCATTCTAGCCGTCTTTGCTGCTCTATTCGAGAATGTCTGAAGAGCATGCGTTTTATCGTTGAAATTTTGATCACGGCCTGGTGTACCCTGTGGAGCTAATACAGCATCTGTAAACTGCTTCAAAGGTGTTGTGATATCAATGAAGTCTTCAACCACTCTTGACACGACGGCTTGTTGTATCCTATTCTTCAGCTCATAAAGTTTATGTGATAGTTGGCGAGCAATCTCCTGAGCACGAGGAGTGTTTCCTTGACCATGGGCACATAAGTCTCCCAGTTGGTGAGATAGATTGTCAACTTCATCGCACAATTGCAAAATTTCTGCTTTGTGTATGCCTGGTAAACCCTCAGCAACCTAATGTTTAGAGTATAAACCAACTGATAAACATGAGAAAGATTAGAAGATTGTCGTATGCAGAAATCTTGATACCATCGATATACGTAAATCACGTTATATTTTAAAATCAAATATTTAAAATGTTACATGTAACTTACGTTTGCTACATGTTGTTGATTCTTTCCGTTCGCGGCATTTAATTGTTAAAAGTAAATAATATTTCTTTAAACAACTAAGCATGTTCAGTATACTATACCTTTTTTCCTTCATGAATAATCAACGCTATAGCCCTTTGACCAAGTCCTTTGTCGTCGTGTTGTGGATTAAGTAGCCACTTATTAGCTTGTTCTAAACGGCCAGCAACTGTATGAGCAGTTTGCGTGGTTCCAGATTTATCCGCAGCTACTATGGCAGACGCGATAGCGCTACGAAGTTCGTTCGTTTTTTCTTTTATGCCACGTGCTAAAGCTTCTGCTTGAGGTGTAGTTCCTGTGAGGACATATTAAAATTTTAAACAATTCAGATACAAGATATATTATTACTTTATATAAGAATAATATAAACTTATATAAACCTTTCTCATTCTGTCTTAGTTCACAAAGAGCATTGGTCATAGTGACAATCTGTGATGTTAATTTCTGTAATGGTTCTGCTTGTGAGGGGGGAAGATATCTCTCTGCCAATCTTTGTGCTTGTTCAACTATTTGACGAAGGCTTTTTTCGCC
Source organism: Megachile rotundata (assembly GCF_050947335.1). Lineage (NCBI taxonomy): Eukaryota > Metazoa > Arthropoda > Insecta > Hymenoptera > Megachilidae > Megachile > Megachile rotundata. The sequence continues at coordinate 11,930,861 of NC_134995.1, forward strand.
TACTCCACCACGTAATGCAAGTCCATCATCTAACCAATCATAAGCAGCACGTATTCTAGATTCTATAGCACTCTGTGCTTTTTTTAATACCTAAATAAATAACAATGAATTAAAATGTATATTTTTTACCAAATATTTCAATTTCTTTACTGCAACCTTCACAATATCAAAAGGGTTAAAAAATACGTACTGTTAACTGATCTGCATCCCACTCCTCTTCATCATATGTTGTCAATTGCAACACTCTAATAATTTCATTTAATTCGTCTGACATTCTGCCAGATAAGTAATTACGATTTTCAGCTGCCTCTTCTGCTCCTTTACCTCCTTGAGAGATAATATGAATAAAAATTTTCATGGAGCAGATAAGAATTGGTGCAAGTGTTTTTACCTGTAAACATATTGTTAATATTAGCAACATCAATGTGATAAAATGAAATCAATTAATTTAATACTTACTTGCTCCAAACAACGCACAAGAATTTCTCTATGCACCTGATGAGTTAGTTCTTTTTCTCTAGCACTTACTTCTTTTGATACTTTACTGAGACAAGGACTTAAATTTTTAAGAAAATGAACTAGATCTTCCATTGTTTCAATAACTTCTGCTACTGCCAAATAATCTAATACTCTTTTACATTCCCTGATGATTTTACGTACTTCACTTTCATCAAAGCACAATAATAATGAACTAGTGCCTTGAAGAATACCACGTGAACCTTCAATTAGTTTTTTCCTGAAAAAAAAGATTAATGAATCATTTTGAAAAATTTGAAGTAAACAGATTACATTTTATATTCTATTTCCCTTACCTAGCTGGTCCAGAATAAGGATCCTGCTTTAGCATTGCAGATGCTTCTTCTAGAAGACGTGAAGCTCCTTCTACACGTTGTAAAGCAGCAGGCATATCTTGTTTAAGTAAGGCATCATCAGAAGAATTTATTGTTTCTTTGCCAACCTATGCATTAATAACAAAGTTTAAGAAAATGTATACATCCTTAATAAACATTTGTTTAATTCTTCTTTAAGTTTACCTTTACAAGATTTGCTACCGCCATGCTAACTGCTTGCACAGGTCTACCCAAATCTGGCATTGCATTTCCATCTTCAGCTTCTTCATGTAAAATAACAAGCCTTGAAACCTATATAATATAAATGAAATTTTAATATGATTAAAAAGTAATTTAAATTTCATTTATTATTTATATATAATTAGATTATTAAACTGTACAATATTATTGTGTACAATTATAAGCTATAAACTTGTATGGTCATTGACAAAACTTAGAAAATATTTGACACAATCAGTTTATTATTTTATGCATTCAGCTTTGTTACAAAATATCTGACATTAAATATAAAAATTATATATGTATATTGTTGATTATACATTAACATTGTAAATAAAGTCATTAACATCTACAGAAGGTTGTTCAGTTTGAAGAATATTGGTATTTTTGTGTGTGTAATGTGTGGGATGATTTTATGATAAGCAACATCAACATGTCCTTTTTTGGAAACAGCAAGTGATCTCAGATGGTTAACATAAGTTTTTATGAAGCTTAACTGATGAGATTAAGTTTCATGCATCTAAGCTTTCAGACCTAAAGATGAATTTAGTATCCCTGCCCTATATTTGTAGAATGATGTCATAGTTCTATATAAAGATACACAAGTCATTTGGCAAATTATAAATTTAATGACTCAGTGATTGATGTTATGAAATGTACATCATAATTTATTCTTTCAACATATTTTATAGAAAGATATATCCAACTGTTTTTATTTAATAAACAATCTGACAAGTATAAAACCTGCTATGCACATATGTTAGATTAAATGCATAAAAAATATTTGTAGGATATTTTGCATGTCTTTTTTTAAAGTAATATCGATCAAATTATTTTTTTTTATTAGTGGTATTTTTTATTTACAGGCAAGTAGCAATATAAATCGATGACGTTTTCAGAAACAATAAAATGCTGAACATCTCAACTTGTATGATGATTGAATAATTATAAAATTAAAGAATAAATGTAATTACCTGCTGTGCGACAGGTTCAAGGATGCTTTCTATAGTTTTTGTATGAAATACTGGCATCTTAATTGCTTCGGACGTGAAAATATAAAAATATCAATTATTAAAATTGTATATTCATACGATACAAGTTTGATCGTGAACTTAATGACAGAGTTGCAGGTGTAAACATTAACAGCACTTCAAATAATCAAAAATGATTCACTAAGAAATAATAAGAAACTTAATTCGTACAGCAGCAAGAAAATAATTCAAGCCGTGATGGATCACGATCAAGAATTGGAATTGCCTTACTCAAGAAAATCGTATCGATGCATAATACAAAGAAATCTAGGGAAACAGCGTGGAAAACTTTCAATGCTGAAATATTACTATAGTTCATGTCATAAGGGGTGGAACTTTTCAAATTATGAGTTTTCTTATATTGAACACTTCCTACATTATCCTTTTTGTCATTATTCATACTTTATAATCCACCGAGTATATGAAGCGGAAATAAAGCAATATAATGTTGCTAGTACTAGGGAGATTTTTGTTGCGTGAAAGAGGTTCGGTGGAGTATGATTTCCTAAACACAATCTTGGATTACGAAGTTATTTTCATAACATTTGCAGATTATTTTGTATGGATTGTATAGTATTGGTGAATGCTAAAGATACAAAATGTGTAAGATTTATGAATTATCGATTATAAAATAGGTTATATTTATGAATTTTTATTAATTTTATGAATTTAATTAGCAGAGGTTAATGACATAAGCTACATTGTAAGTAATAACAATAATATCAATTCACGACAAAAATTATCTCAACGGGGTTCAAAGATTGGTTTATATCTTGTTGGAGTAACAGGTAATAAAGTGGTAAATAAACAATACTGTTTTTTGATACATAATATGTATATATTATTTTTTAGGAGGTATTGCAACAGCTATTAGTATAATATGCATTCCGTTTGTGAGTCCGGCGTTTCGTAAAATATGTTTACCTTATGTACCAGCTACATCACAACAAGTAAAAAATGTGTTACAAGCTTTAGAAGGACGTACTGGATCCTTAATTGATCTTGGAAGTGGAGATGGACGAATAGTAAATAATTTATTAATATTAATTAAAATACATATTAACAGACTAGTACATAATATCGTAATTAGGTATTTGCAACAGCAAAAGCTGGATTTAAAGCTCATGGTATTGAATTAAATCCTTGGTTGGTATGGTATTCTAGATTGAAAGCTTTAATTACAGGATTATCATCACAAACAACTTTCATAAAACAAAATTTGTGGAAATATAATCTAAAAAATTATGATAATGTTGTCATATTTGGTGTTGACCAAATGGTAATTTTATAATGGTTTATTTTCCTTCACGTATTATTATCTGCTTACTTGATGTTATTAATGTATTGAAATTTTTGTAGATGACAGATATTGAAGCAAAATTCATACAAGAATTACAAAAAGACTGTGTTATAGTTGCTTGTAGATTTCCACTTCCTACCTTGAATGTAATTAAGGTAATAGGTGAAGGAGTTGATACTGTTTGGATATACAAAATTCCAAAAACAATTAAAGCAATTAGTTAAGGTATTTATAATAATTATAGATGTCTATTATATATATAGATAAATTATGTATTGTTTTACATAGTTATTTATACTGAAGTAAATAAAGAAAGATTCTACTGTGCCATATAAGTTTAACATTGACCTATTTATAACAGTATCAATATTATATGCATAGATTTAAACAATAAAAGAACATAATGGTTGTTTTCTTGTTACAAAGTATATTTATTCCAAAGTATAATTAAATATTAGGAACAAATTGTGAATATAAAAATATTTTTTGTTCTTAATTGCTCAGTACAGCTTTTATATACTAGTACATCATTTATTATATATAGTTTTATTAAAAAATTTGTCTCTCATATAAAATACAACCTTATCAATAATATATAAATATAAATTACTTTTTAATTGTACTATTACTATTAGGAACACAACTTTGTCTTTTAAAATATTTAGAAAAATTTTAAATAAAATATATTTATATTTCTGTGATAAAAAATTGAGCTACTAGATTTAGTAGTCCAAATATTGGTATACTTATATGTAAAAGTACAGAGAATATTGATAACTTCTGCTGTTCTTTCAAAATTACTAAATATAGTAAACTTGGTAATGTGAAAACATATATAAACCCACTTAGAGCGCCAGTATATCGTATAATTGTACCAATATATGGTACAAAAATGGCAAATAAAATGCATATAGATATTAGAATGATGTTTATAATAATAACACATCCCATGTTGTATGTTTTACATAATGATGATAGTAATTGAACTCGTAACATGTATGCAAGTAATGGATATACTGTTAATAATTGAAACAGTAAAACAATACGAGCCCCGACCGTTAAACCGCTCCATTTTTGAAAATTATTTAAAAAATTCTGTAAAAGAAATAATTCTTATCTTCATATTTTTGTTTTAAGATCAACACACTTTAAATTTTTATTTTATATTTTACTTACATCTTCAATGCATAACTTATTAAGTGGGAAACATACATAAAATAGTACACCAACTATGATATAAGTTAGTGTAACAAGAAGATAAGCTATTGAAAGATCTCTTCCCTGAAACATGAAAGTAAAATTATTTAATAACACATTTAATATCAGTGAAACAATCAAATTTACTTACGTTTTTACTTTGATCGCGATTGTTTTGCATTATGGTTATAATGATATTGTGAATAAAGAATGAAAGTGCCAACATTCCAGAAAGAGCAGGAAATGAGGATTTCAATATCCAACTATTTTCCCATTCTATTTCACTCATATTAATGCCCCATGATGTTGATTTAATCAGGACAAACATAATCAAATACATGACTGAGAGGGTTCCTGTGACATAGATATTATTGTCATAATGTGATAGAACAAGATATAAATCTATAAATCAAAGTCATGTTGTGACCTAAAAAGAATATCAGGTTTGCAAATAATTCACATGCAATAAAACTACTATTATTATAAAAATTGTTTTCTTACCAAGAGCATTAAACTTTGTAAAGAAAGTAGGACTATTCCAGTTCAAAAATGGAAATATTAATAAACCAAGAAAAATTGGAACTGTCTTATATAAATCCCAAACTGGACCCAAAGCACTGTATGTATAATCATGAGTCACATAATTTGTATCGTTGTTGATAACTTTCTTCAAACACAATACTGTAATTAAAACAAAGAGTCTGCTTATATATACACGTGTACAAAATAAATATTATAAACAAATTAAGTACCTTCTGGTAAATGAGAGGTATTATCAAAGATAGAATATTCAGGTGTTCCAAATGTACTATCTGTGAAAGAATATTTTCTGTAACATGGAATACATAATGAATTAAATAAAAACTAAAAATGTCAATACATATTTACCATATACAAAATTAACAGAATTGTATAAAAAGTTAGTCATTAATACCCAATAAGCAATAGTTGCACCCAATAAAACTATTACACTAAAACTTTTAGCAATATATTCTGCCCATTTATTAATATATATCCTACATAAATGAGTCACTTCTATTCCTTGATGTCCACCTTAAAAAGTAAATTATTATAAGCGATATTTCACAGAAGGATTTAGTATGTTATATTAATATTTTTATTGCTATCTCACCATGGTACTTATGTACAAGAAGAAGGCAATAAGCAGTGTATAGACATAAACCACTCATTAAAAGTACAAGGATAATACCAGGAAAAAAACCAGCCATTTCGATACCCCATGGTACTGTTAATAAAGATGAACCTAATATGGTATTCCATATTGAAAACCTAGAAATATGTAATATGTTACTATAACATTAATATATTTATTTTTCAAAATTTTGGAAAATAATATATTTTGAGTGTATGGGTTAGAAAAAAATGTCCATTTTTGAAATTTAATTTTGTCTCATGAAAATCGAGGAAAGCCTGCTCTAAATGTTCAACATGTTCCTTCTCAGGTGTTAGATACGGGCATTGACCTCTCGGATGGACGTCTGTTGCCCAGGCAACCGACGGAGCACTAACCCCTTCTAATGTGAATATGTCATGTAGTCGGCATAGCCACCCGGTGACTGTTCAAATGTGAGCGACCAGTATTCCAGTTATATTAAATTTTCTTTCGTTTTCATATAGTAAAAACATGCGTTCACAAAGTTTTTGTATAAAATAAAGATTTTGACATATATAACATGAAATTATTCGCGATATCCCAGTGAAACGTGTGTTTTTAATATATGAAAACGAATGACCAGTCGTGCGATTTTCCATGTATAAATAATAGTGAAATTTGATATAAAAGAAAAAACACGTAATTTTTACAAGAACAGGTAAGTCTACTTATATAATTTTGTATAAACGAGTTTTAATAATAATATAGATAAATTTATATAAATCCTTTGCACAATGACAAACATTAAATATATTTCTCATACTTTTTTTTTTGTATAAATTAATAAAATATGAATAACATTTAAAGAAATCATCCTTGTCTGATATAGGACATCAAAAAATAAAATGATATGCTATTTATAAACTCAAATAAATATTTACTATTCCTTTTTTTATCTTTTTAGATGGGTCACAGGCACAAAAAATTATTATCTACAAATGGATATTATTTTTTGCACCCTTTTTTGTGATACATACGCTTAATATAAGAAGTATAATATGAAGGAAATGATTTATAGCTCAAATGATACACATCGATCTATCACACTCAAAATGCATGTAAGCATTTCTGATGCAAGATTTAATTTTTCTCTCGTCACTATTCTACTAAAAATATGACTGGTATGAGATAACAAAAAATTTATGAATATGATTAGATTTCTGAACATGGTATGAAAAAACTGATCCAAAACCCTTTCTTGATAATAATATAATAATAGATAGTAATGTATATTTATTATTCCATGGTGTTAGTTCTAATATTACATTTATTACTAGTGCCAAAAGTAACAGTAACATCTATCTTATTTTACTTCTTGGAAATATTAGACACATTTTTAAATAATACTGTTGAATAAAAAACAGGTGTCTTTATTATTACTTACACTGTAACTAAAGAGTTTTGCTTTGGTTTGGAATTTATAGCTTCTTGTTGCGATGAACAAGATACAGATAAAAACTTAGTAATATCATTTAACTGAGACTGCTTGTCATTTGAGTCATTACTGAATACCTGATAAACAAAAGGAATAGATTAATCATAGAAAAAGTAGATTGGGCATGTTATCCACATGTAAAATTCTTTTCTGTTATTAGTCATTAATATATATCTTTTTTCAATTGAAGTTAGAAAAAATAATCAATTGTAACTTTATATGATGAATGTGTATGTTTACAAGCTATTTAACCTTGATACATATAAATATTAGAACAAAACATATAGTTGAATATTGTTTGTGGTATTCTCACCAGATCAATATTATGAATGTCATAACATCTGTCTTGTATTACATTCAATGAGCAAGATGTACTTATAGATGAAGCTGTTACTAAAATGTGATCTTCATTAACAGGTGGAGGCCTTTTCAATATTGCAATAGCATTAGAGTCAAGACTACAAGTTTCTACACTACCATACCTATAAACAAATACTCCTAATAAGCAGTGATCAATTAGCAAATTGGTTAGCAATAATATTTAGTGATAACTATTACTATAAAGTAATACTGATATTAATTGAGTAAATTAATACTTGAAGTAATTATTGCTAGAAGCAGAATCCAAGTTACTGATTTCAGAGTCTTGAAATGCCATGGGTTCAATACTAGAATGAGATCCAGATGAGAGTAAATGTGCACTTTCGGATCCACTGTCATGTTGCATTGTATTAATATTGCACTTGCTCTTTAATTTATCCATGATTTATTTAATTTATTTTCATACCATGTATAACATCAACAAAAGAATAATGTCCTATTAAAACACAAGATATTTAATTCATATATTTAAATAGCAAACATAAAGAAATTACTTACCTGGTATTATGTTAGCTAATACAAATAAGAATATTTTACAACAAAATTTTTTAAATTCATTAACATAATACTTCTAATGAATTTTAGACTACAAAAATTGTTTGTATAATTGTTAAGAGATATTGATACATATAATTTAAAACATTACTTGAAAGTGTTCAGTTTAATTGCAATTTAGAATGCTGCTTGTTTTTAAAACATAAATTACAATTGTTAAATCATTTATAAAATTGAAATTAAGACCTTTAATATTTTGTAAAACATACACATTGTCACTGTTAACACTCCGGGAAAACTGTTGTTTTAAACAAGTAGACGTCTGTTTTATGAACCCGCGTGCGTATATCACGCATCCTTGACATAACAAACTCCCTCCACTTCATTTTTCTTTACTAATACTGATTGTCATAATAAGTTCCTATCTTGTACGCTTGCGTATATTTGACTTTTAAATTGTTCTTTCCACATTTTCGGATACTCCTAAAAAAAGGCGTGGGTACATACATAAAGAATACAATATATACTTTATCATTACAATACAATATATATTTTATCATTGTCAGTTACACTCTTCCACAATTCTTTATATTACATGCTCATTCAAAATTCATTATGAATTACAAATACAGTATATTTACTTAACTTTGACATAACTTAACTACAATGTAGCTAATTGTGATTGAATTTTAACTCGCCTAACCTGAACCCAACATAATTATCCAACCTATTTTTGACTTACATTAAACCCTGTTCTAACCTAACCTAACCGCATCATTTTAATATAACAGAGATACCTGTTTCATTTATTAATATTATATTTATGCAAACAAACTTGCTATAGCATTAGATAAATTTTTAAATAAACTTTATACGTTCTACAGATATTATTAATTGATTTTCGTGTGTATGTGAATATTCTAGAGGAAGTTAAGCTTGTTCGCTAAACTTATTTATTTGAGACAAGTTCAATTTAGTATTTTTATATTTTCTTAGCCAATTTATATTAAATGGAAACTACTACTGAAACCAATAACATGTTAGCGTAAAATTCTTTTATCATTTAGATTTCCTAGTAAATGTTTACATTCTGTTATCATAATTACATTGTAAGAATATTTGTAGTTTGCGGCTTAGAAGATTCATCTTGACAAAGACTGATATTGTTAGTTCAGTAGTAAAGCGCGGGCGCAATGTTTCAAGATGGTGACCCGTGCCCTTGCGTGTCATTGGTAGACAAAGTTCAGTCTGCTAGCTAACACCGAAGACGTGTTATGAAATTCTCAAATCTTCGGTTTTTATTGTTGCCTAAGTTAGAATACAAGTAGTTATTCTTTGTTTCAGTTATCTTCGACGTGATTATAATATTTAAAAAATGTCGAGCGCAGTGACGACAAAAATTATCGAAACTAAAGTCTACGAGGGCCAAAAGCCGGGTACATCCGGATTACGAAAAGCCGTACGAGTTTTTATGCAAGAACATTACACGGAAAATTTCGTACAAGCAATATTACAAGCTCTTGAAAAACAGTTGGTTGGTAGTACGTTAGTCGTGGGTGGCGATGGAAGATATTATGGAAAAGAGGCGATTGGAAAAATTATCAGAATCGCTGCTGCTAATGGGGTAAGTTAAACGTTATCTATTCATGTCTTCTTTGATTTGAATAGCTGGACTACAGTAATAAAAAAAGATAAGATCGTGCAGATCAGTGGTGGACAGACAATAGCTCGCCGAAGAGTTCATGGGCACGAGCGTGCACGGCGCGTGTAGTGATGAAATGTGTGAAAGAAAGAATAATAACAAGTTCCTAATTTTGACAACTAGACAAATACAGCACCGATAGGCTATTACAGTAGATTCTCGTTATATTGCTACCATTTATGTGTGTGGTAGATCAAGTTTCCCTTAGCGGCCTTCATATACTTCACGTGGCGCCCTCTTCCATTGTAACTAAGAGAAATTTGAAAATTTAAAGATTTAAAAATTTTTAATCTTACAAACTTGTAAATTTCCACACCCTATATAAAAGGACCTTTTGCTATATTGTTAATTCTCAAATTTTCCACTCCTATCTTTTTGTCCATGAAAAATAATTGTATTTTATTTTATTGAATAGACATTTTATTTTACATTCATTTTTCATTAGAAATATTATTGACATTAGGTAAGAAGATTGATTGTTGGACAAAATGGGATATTTTCAACGCCAGCTGTCTCTACTATAATAAGAAAATATAAAACACAAGGAGGAATTGTTCTAACAGCATCTCATAATCCTGGTGGACCAGATGCTGATTTTGGAATAAAATTTAATTGTGAAAATGGTGGCCCTGCTCCAGATCAAGTCACAAATAAAATTTATGAGATTACCAAGTCATTGAAAACTTATAAAATTGCTTCTGATATAAACATAGATATAGATAAGATACAAAGTACTACCATCCAGGTGGATGGAAATCCATTTACTGTAGATGTAATAGATTCTGTGAATGATTATTTAGAACATATGAAAGACATCTTTGACTTTTCAAGTATTAGAAAATTACTTCAAGAAAATAATCCTCCGTTTAAAGTTCTTATTAATGGAATGAATGGAGGTACCTAACAATTATTTCAGTCATTTGGAAGATTTATTCTATATTATAATTATGTATAAATTTACAGTTACAGGACCATATATAAAACGAATATTTAGTAGTGAATTAGGTGTTGATGATTCGAGTATTGTTAATGCAGTTCCATTAGAAAATTTTGGAGGACTTCATCCAGATCCAAATTTAACGTATGCCAAAGATTTAGTAAATGCTGTAAGAGAAGGACCATATGACTTTGGTGCTGCTTTTGATGGGGATGGAGATAGAAATATGGTAAATAAACTTAAAAAAATAGACAAATGTAGAACATGTATATATTTATGCTTAATATTATTTTCATAGATATTAGGCAAAAAAGCTTTCTTTGTTACACCTTCTGATTCACTAGCTGTATTAGCTGCTAATTTACATGCAATACCATATTTCAAAAAGACTGGTGTTAAAGGATATGCTAGATCTATGCCTACAGGTGCTGCTGTAGATAGAGTTGCAGCTAAAAATGGCATTAAACTTTATGAAGTACCTACAGGCTGGAAATATTTTGGTAGATATCAACAATTTTTGTTTCATATATTTCTATGTAGTTTTGTAATATATTAACTATGACATTATTAGGTAATTTAATGGATGCTGGTTATCTTTCACTCTGTGGAGAAGAAAGTTTTGGAACTGGCTCTGATCATATCCGTGAGAAAGATGGAATATGGGCATGTCTTGCATGGCTTAGTGTAATTGCAAATCTTGGAAAGTCTGTAGAGGAAATACTGATGAATCATTGGCAAACATATGGAAGAAATTTTTTCACAAGGTACATTTTTTAATAAGTGATAAACTGATATTTAATAACTACTTTATTTTGATGAGTCATGGTTTACTTCTATAATCTGATATCGTCTGTGGTATTAGGTATGACTATGAAAATTGTGATTCTGAAGCAGCAAATAAGATGATGCAGTATATTGAATCAGAAATACAAAAACCTAGTTTTGTGGGTTCAAAATTAACTTTTGGGGATAAGACGTATGTTGTTAAATTAAGCGATAATTATTCGTATGTAGATCCTGTTGATGGAAGCCAAGCTACTAAACAGGTATTGTGTGGTTCACATACTGTCCATAATATAATAAATTATTGCCTTAAAACATGCTATGTTATAATTTTACAAACAGGGATTACGAATACTATTTGAAGATGGTTCCCGTATAATATACCGTTTGTCTGGTACAGGAAGTTCTGGCGCTACTATTCGCGTATATGTTGATAGTTACGAAAATGATCCAGCATCTTTAAACAAAAATGCTCAAGACGTTCTTAAGCCTTTGGTTAATATTGCTCTAGAGATAAGTAAATTACGTGAATACACCGGTTGCGATGCACCAACTGTGATTACATAACACACAAACAATTTATCATTTAACATTTATTTTATCGAAATATTTTCAAAAAGAAAACGATAAAAATCATTCATATTATGAAAGATTCATATAATGGCTATGTTACGTTTTGTTGTATTATTTACAAGTGGTGTTATACTCAGCAATTATTACATAAAAAGTTATATAAACAGGTACAGTATGTCAACTAGAAGTTCCATAAAATCCTTATTGATATCATACATGAACAATTACATACAATTACATACACAAATAAAAGGAAAAGAGAATTTAATATCGAGAATGTAAATGGTGATATGATCTTTATAAAACCTCTGATATGGTTATTGTGTTTTAAGAATGATTATTTAATGAATCAAAAATTGCGCGGCGTTAGTAAGATCTGTGTGCTAAATTAAAATATTAGAAAGTCTAAGATCACGTGTATTCAATATGTGGAACCATTGTGTTTGCAAAAGATGTTCAAGCATGCAAGAGATGGATATATTTAACCCTTCGGTGTTTGTATAATGATATAACAATTTTCGCAATTATTCAATTTCTAAACTTCTCAATCAAATTATAAAATGCTGATTGTTAAGCTATGTCAAAAAATTAAAATTATTTAGAACAATTATGATATTCGTCGAAGGGTTAACAAAAAAAAGTGTAACTTCAATTATCATTGAATTATATGTCTTGTTATAATGATTGAAGTTCAGTTAAGGTTTATGCTTGTTTAATAATTAATTTATTTAAAAAGGTGCTTCTTTGAACAAGTGAAAAAACGCAACTGTATTTCGTATAAGTTTCTCTCAACTGTTGTAAATAACTGTACAATGTTTAGAAAACCTATTTTAAACAAAACACGTTGAAAAATGTACGCAACCTGACATTTATTTAAAAAAAAAACAAATTAATTTATCCAAATTTTATATAGTGAAAATCATAATATTAAATATAAATTATATAAAACTAGTAAAATGTACTTAGTACATTTTCTACATAAAAGAACAAAAAAATGACATATGTATATGAAATTTAACTTGAAATATATTTTTTGTAAATAGTAATTATGTTCCATTGGAAAAGGTTAATTGCTTCTGTGTTATTGCTGTATATTATTGTTAGCCATTTTTTTATATCAATAATTATTTCGGATATGTTGTAATATAATTTTTTTAGTTTTATTCTCTACTTGTCTTTATAGTGTAAATGAATTATAATATATATATTTTTTGTTCTGTCGTTTAATTATAAAATGGAATGTGAATCGATAAATTAAAAAGAAAGCAGGAATGCGTGTAGAAATCACCGTTTCAAATTTCTAAGAATCATGGTGAAGATATTTTCGGTAACGTGATTGATGAAATTTGAAACCATAAATATATTTAATATAAATTGAACATTAATGAGGTATTTGGCATATCATACTTGCATGCACATAAGTCATTACACAGAACTGGAATATAGATACAATAGTGATATAAAACATAAACGTTTGACTGAATTTGATTTATTTTGGAATATTATCAAATATGCCGAGTATCTCATTAAAATTAATTAATAGAATAGGATACATTAAAAATTTGTATTAAACATAAAAACAATAGTAAGAAAGCAACAATATATAATTTGTGAAAGTGATGATGAAAGATACAAACAAGATCATTGATGTTTATAATTGATGCGTTTGATGAAACAATTATTGCAAATGTATTATATAAAAACAATTATGTTATGTATATACTATTTTGGTTGATATAACGTTTCAGAAATTCGTATTATATCCAAGATACAAACGAAAATTGTGAAACGAATATTGTGTAAACATTTAATTTCTGAAAAGGTACTGATTTCATATAATATTTCTTTATATATCAAAAAATACATCACTCATTCTATGGATATCTTATTTCATTTTGAATATAATAATATCTTGAATGATGGCAGTATGCAGCAATAGATATTTGAGGAAATGGAGTGTATTTTTATAAAATGAAATTAGGAGATTGTACTGATATACTGGTGAAAATCAGTATAGCATGAACATATTGTACTGCAGTACTTTTGAGAGAATTTCAATGAGAAATTTTGTAAATAGTTGAAGAAAAGGAGGATACTTGGGGACCTGAGCTGACACAAAACCCATTCATTTTCATAGTTACGTCACGAAAAAATTTAAAAAAGTAAAAATACATTAACCAATAGTTATCAGAAATAATCTAATTTACAGATATGTGTAAACACATATATATTGGAAACGCTTGTAGTGTAACAGGAATATCTAAACAAGTTTTTTTTAGATATAAATGGGTTATTTTTAAGATACGAACTCTTATTATTTTTTGTGATGTAACATGAATATATAAATGTGGTAATAGTGTCATAGAGACCAGCAATGACTGCCGATTTTAATGTAAAACTATTAACTTGTAACATGTGTATCATATTGAATATTAATTATTCATTGTAGGTATATGAATGAATGGTTTCCCACAAACAAGTGATCTTAGATTTTATAATATTTTGAATAATCAAAAGTGTGTATTGTCAATCTTATAAATTAGTTCTTACGAGTTTTTCAAATTAGGAAATAATATTAACTTTAGAAGAAAATTTAGAATAACATTAAATTCTGGAATATAAACCATATCAGAGATACATTTGAGCATAACATTTTTTATTGAATCAATAAGTTATCATTCTACTTAATTATATTTTATAACATACGTTCATTGTTAAAATATATAGCAATTTCTAATGACATACTGAGACATTAATTAAACAACTGGCATGATTACTTTGATAATTTGTAAACACTTTAGTAATGGAATATATACAAAATTTTACAGTTTGTATATTATGACGAACTAAATATTTATAATAAATGAGATTTCATTTTATTGAAAAGAAGATAAAAATCGCATTTTAAGCATTCCTAAATATTAAACAAATTTATACAAATAGGTAGTCTTGAAACTATATTATAAGACATGTAATACGATTTACAAAAACGGCTTTTTATTTTATACCAAAAACATATATATAATAATGTTTCATATTTTTTCACAAATTAGAAATACATTTTACTATTAAAATCGAATATAGAGTTCTAACTTCCGGTATCTCTAGTTTTAAAATCAAAATGGAGAATTCTTTCACAGTTACAAGTGATGATGATACTAATGAGGAATGGTCAAGTTTTTGTTCTTCTTGTAAATCTATTTTACAAACCACATTTAGTACTGAAGAACCATCTTTTTTACGTGAATTAATCGATGAATTATTTGAAAAGAACAAAACAAATAGGCAAATTGAAAAGAAAGAAAATATAAGAAAGAATATTAATACAATAAATTTGGAAATAAATACGGATGAATTAAATAATGATATTATCAAAGAAACTAAATTGAATCAGAAATTGGACGAAAAAGAAAATTCTATTGTACTTAATACCCAAGAACACGGGATTATATTGATAAATAATTCAAATAATAAAACGGTATTATATAATGAAACATTAAGAAATTTAATGTCCTTGAGAAAATCTCAAAATAAAACCAATTATAATACTAGAAAAAACATATTGGACTATCACAGAAAGATAGTGAAACTTACTGAATCAATATTACATCTTAGGTATGTATTTAAAGGTATTTAAATCTTGTTTCCACAGTTTATTTGAATTGATATTTTGATCTAGGAATTTAGGAAAGTCGAACATAAGTTTTAATATAACAAATATATGTTCCATTAATATATTAATAGATGTTTTTTTTTCAGTAATTGTATTAATGTAATGCGCAAAATTATACTTGAAGAAATTCATAAAAAAACAACCAGTTTAAAAAAATCCAAAGATACCATGTCTAGGTTCTATTATTCACATAATTAATGTGAGGTAATAAAAGGTAACAATAATTTATTACAATAAACTTAGGCTAACTTTTGATTTAATTAAAATTTATCAATAAAAATATTTTAATATCCATTTTCAGTTAAGCCATATCAAAATCATCTCTCTGTAATAGAAATAATATATTATTAAATATAATGCTAATAAAAGTAATAAAAAACATAATACATGATATTACTTACAGCATCATTATATTCCAATATATGTTTCTTAATAGCAGATGCATTTACCCATGTAACAAAGTCTTCCAAATTTCTGTGAAATGTTATAGTAATTGATATGTAAATATTTATGTATTCATTTCTAAGACATCTCTTATAATATTTTTAAAACATTAGTTGTCTACCTTGTTACTAAAAATGCAGGATCTTTTATAACTTCAGCTCCAACTCTAACATGACCTTGCTCCACAAATGTTGTTGCCATTTTAATATTTTGGCTCATCTTATTTCGTACCATAACAACTGGCAATCGTCTTCGACAAAATGAACTTGCATTAACCTTTTGTGTCAATGATAAATCCCATTTTGTTGGTATAAGTCCCATCATATACAATTTTTCTAATAATAATGCACTTTGTTCTATTCTAAATGGATGATCTGCATCAAGTTCTTTAATTTTTTTACCTAATTCACGAATTTCACGTGCCAACTTGTTGTACCTATATTAATTAAAAATAATTAGCTAAATGATTTTGTAAAATATAAAATTAATGTGTCATACACAAATTTGTATATCAAAATATAACCATACTTTGTATAATCTTCTCTTTTTTGTATTCGAAATCGTCTTAAAATTTTTACTTCGTGTAAATTATTGTCGGCTTCCCATGATATGAAGTCAACTTTCTTAAGCAATTTCTGCTCGTGATATTTAAGTTTTCGTACCATGATTACTACTTAATTTCTAATATCACGTGTAAAACATTGTCATTTCGTCGATTTTACAAGAGAATAGTACCATTGAGTAAACAAATTTCTGTTCAGTCTGCGCATGGTGGCGCTATTTACTTCACATGAGGCATAGTTCGCAAGCGTGTTGTACATACACAATATATGTATATCCGGTGACCTTCTATTCTCTCTTCTCTGCAATCCACGGTACACTACAATTTATTTCCACCATTCGTATATTTTAGCCACCATGTGTATGATTAATAAAGTAAAAAGCGAATAAGAATATTTATATAGTTCTTCCAAGTTTAGTCAAGCTGCGCGAAATGTTAATATTCTGTCGTGGAACAAACAATGCATACAAGTACAATGAGGTTAAAGACCTCATAGTTAAAGTTGAAAAGAAGCGAATTATTGTATATATTTCAGATTGTACAATATCAACATGTAAATATGTATCATTATAAGTAATTTTTTGTTGCTTTATACATTTATCAAAAGGTTCAGAATTAAAAATTAATATATTGAAAACAAATTTAATTTAGTTGAAGGGTAATATTTTTGTATTTTTATGTATAATCTGTTAAAGATAGAGATACCTAATTAAAATTTATAATGACTGAAAAGAAAAATAAACCAGAGCCAGGAGATGGATTACGTTCTCTAAAGAGTACAACATTATTTCGTGCAATTAATTATGAACTGTATGTTAAACCGGTAAGATTATATAAATAAAATAGTTCCTGAAAAATTAAAGAAAATTTATAACATGTTAGAAATTCATATCTTTCAGAATAAAGTGATAATGATTCTTGGAGCTATTACAATGTTTGGTTGTATAGGATATATCACTTACATGCGTCAGAATTATAATGATTCAGAATATTATCATGCAGTCGCTGCAGATGAAACAGTTTATTCAAAAAAGAAAACATCTAAATGGATAACATAATTTAAATTAACATTATTAATTTATTTTATTTAAATCAACAACAATTTATGAATCTTGTACATGTTCTATTGTTGCTCTCATATTACATTTTGTTCTACAATCAATACTTTGTTTGTTATATCTCTTATGTAGTTAGTGATATGCAAATAAAGACACATAACACTTATATAATTTACATATATAATTCTACTCTTTACAATTCTACTTCTATGTAAACCTAAATCTCTGTGGTAATACTTTAATTTTGACTACATATACATTAAAGCTAAGGTGGTGTTTGGTTGTATCATCTTTACAAAATTATACACTCCTTTATAAAATACACATGGTACTCTGCATCCTATTTACTTCATGTAAATACATAAAAAAGTAATTCTTATCATTGCACATTCAAGCTATCAAATTTGGCAGTACATATAAGATGATTTAAACTTTCAAGTAATGTTTACAAGAATTTTCAAGTTTGGAATTTGGTCCAGATTTTTGAACAAGGAGCAATTTAGGTTTCTAACTTTAAATTGCATAATAATGTTACTAAAAATATATGTATCTTTATAGATATGTATATATATACATATATATATGTGTGTAGATATGTATATACTCTGTAAATGTAACAAATGTATATAATTCTCTTTTTATGTAATATATTAATATTCAAAATATTTCTAATGTATAAATTGTATGAACAAACTGAATGTATATAATAAAATTGTAAAAAGAAGCAGAAATAAGAAATCTGACTGTATTGTGATCATATAGTATTGGAAGTGATGTACAGAATGTAATTAATATTGACCATTAGATCAATTTTCATAGTTCTTTTTACATTTGTACAGTACATAAACTGCTGGAAGCATTTAGGAAACAAAATTGGCTATTTTTTTGTATAATATATGTACATACAATAATATCTGTATTATAAGAAAATGCTATATGTACTTTTTTTACTATAGAAAAAATAGAGTATTGTTATATTTAAAGTTTTTTTCTTACATATTATATGAAATGACAATTGATCTTTTTGTTTGGGGTAAAGTTTTAAACAGGAACTAACAGTAACAATGGATTGTAACATTTGAAATTTTTATAGTTTTGTTACTTTGGTAAAATGTTACTTTTTATGTGGATAAATAATAAATTTTCAGTAACAAATTAATCGCTTATTATTAAAATAATTTAAGTTCTATGTTTTAATTTATTTTATAGTTACTATTTCTTCAGTCGTGAATATCATTATTCATAAATTATGCTTATATGTATTTAGTTATTGTAAAATTATTGAACACTGAATAGTCAATATTGTATTTTATAAAAAGAATAATTGTTTATAGAAAATATATATTTAAAAAAAAATATTTTTCTAAAAAATTTACAAAAGATACTAACATTTTCATGTACAAAGATGCTCATCTTTTGAATATCCTTTAAAAATTCTAACAATCTATTGTTTTATATGATTAAAAAAATAATATTGTTTTAATGGAAAGTTACTAAATGTTAGTAATTTGCATGATCAACATCTTATTCATTTTAAAACTTTGTAAAAACATAGTATCAAAATGAATATCTGTTGTAAATATTTATTGTTACCCTATAAACTATTAAGCTCAACTGAAACACTTTAATAATAAGCGATTGTAAAATTTGGCAATTCATAATACTTTGTAACATTTTGTACTTTTATATACAAGGCGTTTCATAAAAGAATGATATGGTTCTTCCATAGAATAGAATTCGTGTTATCTTTTGAACTTTTCAGTAATAAAATTTTGTAAACAAAATATCCCGATGTTTTGATTAAAAGCAATCCTAAATATCCTGATATCTAGACATTTTAATAACTATGTAACGAAAATAAAAGATTTTAATAAAATCATAACAAAAAGAAAATTCGTATGAAATTTTAACACTTCTAAGTTGACATTTCTAACTTGAATGCACATAAAATATTGCCATGCTTTAACAATATTTTCAATTTTAGAACTGCAGTATCTCATACTTATTATATGACAAGCAGCTTGTTGTTCCAATCATCCATTTTAACACGTACAATTTGTCTTATGCTGAGGAAACAATAAAACGGTTTCATAGATTGCATTTGCCACATAATCCAAATTAGTATCATTAAGCCCACACATATTTATTCGACCACTTCGTAATAGGTAAATGTGGTATTGATTTATTAAATGTTCAACTTGTCTCTCTGAAACAAGATTTATTTCAAATAGGATACGTTTCATAAATGAAAATGTTTAATTGTTTCAAATACATACCAGTGAGACCAGTATAAGAGAACATTCCTATTTGTTGAGTAATATGTTCCCAAGAACCAGGAGTTCCTAATCTAACCAGTCTTTCATACAAACTTGTCCTCATTTCTTTTATTCTACTAGACATAGTAAGTATATGGCCTTTCCTAAAATATTTTAACGTTTTAATATATAAATTGCAATTCTTATAAATTACTGTTTTTTTTTTCATTGTTAATACTATACCATTCTTTGAAAAGATCTGGATTTCGCAATACAGTTGCCACTATCCTTGCTCCATGGTTGGGTGGATTACTGTACATTCCACGAACAATTAAAGTTAACTGGGATTTAATTTGAGGTACTTCTTTTATATTTGAAACAACAGTTACTAAATTCCCAACTCGTTCATTGTACAATCCAAAATTTTTAGCAAAACTTTGTGTACACATAAGTTCTATTCCACGATCAGCAAATAATCTTACAGCAAATGCATCTTTATTTATATCACCGCTTGCAAAACCCTAAAAAAATATATATTAAAAATTTATTTATAAAGTTAGCTTATTCTATTTCAGGAATATGTGTAATGTTATTTACCTGATATGCACTATCAAAAAGTGGAAACAAACGTTTTTTTGCAACTACATCTGCTATTTTTGACCATTGTTCAGGAGTTGGATCACATCCAGTAGGATTATGTGCACATGCATGAAAAATAATTACAGCATTCTCTGGAGCATCCTCAAGATCTTTAAGCATTCCTTCTATATTAATGCCACGAGTATCTGGATTCCAATATGTGTATTCACAAGCTTTCTTAAATCCTCCATTTACGAATACAAGTTTGTGATTCTCTGGTGATATATTATACATAAGATACTGTAGATTAATTATATTATATTAAATTTATTTGTATTTACCCCATGTTGGCTTGCTATAATAAAAGGTGTCATAATGTAAAATACGACTCAAAAATTCAGCTGCAACACGTAATGCTCCAGTACCAGATAATGTTTGAATACCAAAAGCACGACCTTGTGCAATTATAGGTGAATCTGCACCCAGCAATAGACTTGTTGCTGCATGACTAAAAGCATCTAATCCCAAAACTGGAAGGTATTCATGATTTTGTAGTTCATCTGCAGCTAAAGATTTTTCAACTTTTCGAACAACTGGTAATACCCAAGGTTTTCCTTCATTGGTACGAAAAGCTGCAAATAATTTAAATTCATTATATTTTCATTGATCATCTAAAATGATTTATAGATGGAATTATAGAATCATATTATATTATAAATTATGGATTATTATAGAATTATATTATATCATTATATGAATACATATGCCGTCAGCATCTGTTACATAATCATCACATGATTTTGGAGGTCATTCAAGAGCAGATTGATTAAAAATATGGTAGCTATATTACAGATGTTTGAAAATTTATTTTTCCACAGTTTAGTAATTAATATTTTTAATCATTTAAAACTAATTGTTAACATTTTTACAAAATTCTTTGTTCATTCATAATCGTGAAAATATTAAAATAATCTATGTACATACCTCCTATAGATAAATTTACTTTTTTTTCGTAATTATCTTCTAAAAATGCTTTCTGAAGGGCAAAAACTTCTATTGGAGGTCCCAACTTGACTTCAGTAAATCTTGATGTCATCTTTGTACGTTTATTCTTATACTGTGTAAATGAAAAATTATGAGTATAATGATTTAAACTAAAAGCCTCGATCTGACTGTTCCATTTTATATAGAAGAACAAACACATTTACAAACCTCATATAATCGTTATATGCTACGTTTTTGATTTTTAATTTCAGATGTTATAGATAAGAAGCTTCTGAGCTCACATAGCCGGATTCAACTGATGTCATGGAAAATAAGGTACAGTACGTGTGCACAAACTTGTACCGTTGATGAATTTAAATTAACTTCATATGTGTGCATTACATGTTATGTTTGACGTTTAGTTGTTACATCCTTTACATGCAATGTATGTATGTACTTAAAAGGCTTGATTCACGTGACATTGGACGAACACCTGTTTAAATATAAAATGTTATTTGATGGAGCAGTTATTATTATTGTAAAATGTACGAATTTCAACTCGATATTTGATAAAATGTTCGACTAAACTTTTCTTCTCTATAAAGCCGGCTCTGACTCGAGTTGTAACCATAAAATGGTAAAATAGTAGAATAGTTATAGTATAGTAGGATAGGATAAAATAGAATAGTATAGTAATAATATATTGTGTAAAATGTATATGTATTTTAGCACAGGTAATTTAAGATAAACGTGAAGTTATTATAAGTTACAAATATTGAATTCCATATTTAACTATTTGAAATAACACGTTGAATTAATTTTTATATAATTTATATAACAATTACATAATATATGTGCATAATTCTGTATTTATATGCAATAAATATATCATTTTTTGAATTCCTACTTTATCGATTAATTTTTTGTATCGTAACACTCGAATAGAGGTCGCGATAAGCGCGTAAACTAGTGAAAATCAAACTAGGCGCCAGAATTGGCCAGATGCCTCAGTCGTAAGTCGGACAGCAAGGTGTGTGTACCGTTCTATTGTGTCAATTATTGTTTTTCTTTTTGTTCTATTTTACCTGTGCTTATCTAAATACTTTTGGATTATTGTGTGGAAAACTGCGACAAAGTGAGTACTATGAAAAAAATTACAATTTCTATAATATATTGTTTCATCTAACAAAGATGCTGTTCGTTTATGATTCGATGTAGCATCATTTTGATGAAGTGGTTTTAACGTTAAATGTCTTTAAACGGTTTACAAAATATAATTATTATTGCCTTGTATTATAATTTACGTTAAGATTAGTTATAACATGGTGATCATGATTTATATTGATACATCGTACCAAAAATTATCTTATAGTCAGTAAAAGGGTAATTAACGTAGTTGAAGCGTTTACACACGAGACATATTTTACAAATAGTCGTATTGGGACTATATCCGTTATGTCAATTATAATGAAGTTTGTGGGTTTCAATTTTCATTCTATATTGAAAAAAATACATTATCTGTGCCCGTTTTTAATTTCTTGTTTTATTTCATTCTATCTTACGTAAACATATAAATATAATTAAGTATAACAATTTGATTGCATGTTACTATTAATTTAAGTTAAAGGTTTGACGTTTTTGTCAGCAGTTTTCAGTACTATGAAATATGCGTTACATAAATGGTAGATTATCATAACAAGTGTTTGCGTACAACTTCTTTCGTTTATAAATAAACATTAACAAAGTTGAATAGTTTTTTATGAACAATGTTGAATCGTATCGGTTGCTTATTAACAAAATAATCAGAAGGGAAAGGATAAAATGAAGGTGTACAAATCAAGCGAAGGGCACTTCTGGAAAATAGTGCGACCACTGATAACAGGAAGTACGGAAAGAAAAGGAACATTTCGCCCGTATGGCTTTGGTTCGAGAGCATCGTTCATTGAACGAGCTTTCGTATTGGTCATTGCTTACATGGGTACGACAAGACCGGTTGTACTTAACATACAGGAGGTTTCAAAATTAAAAGTGTTTAAGTTATTTGTGATAAAAAGTTAAGAAAATGAAAAAAAAATTGTAAACGAACGGGATGTACGTGACATCGACGTTTAGCTCGAAATGCAAACGCGACATTAAGCGTAATTAGACGGTTTTGCACTTGGTGACTGGACTTTCCTAGAATGACCACGCGACGTTCACGAACAAAATTAAAGCATATCAAGGTTGTTCATAACAAGAAGAGTTCATAAAAATTTTAGATGTGGAATATAATTATGAAACCCGCCAAATCTATCGATAGTGTCGATAAGTAACTATTCGATTCTTATAGTTTCAAAAGCTGTCATATTGTAATATTATAGTTTCGACACACATAGTTCGTGATCGAAGCAATTTTACAGAAAGAACATTTTTGTCATGACAACACTTGCTTTCACATCGATACTCATTACATTCGATATATTTTTTCTTTTGAATAGATATATATCGCAGTTGAAAGTACTGCACACGCACATCACGAATATCTAATAGAAACCTCAAGGTTACTTCCATTTCTTTTTTAATTAGCGGTTTCAATGGACAGTAATACAAGTTGCTGAATGGCACAAGAGATCATGAATTAACCTCTTAAAAATCTGTCAAATGTTCTTCGAACATTTTATTAATTGCGCATCTTCATTTATGTTACCGTTTAGAAATATCATTGCTCGAAATTTCTTTGATAGTGAACTGTGGTGTTTTGAATCATCAGGGTGTCTAGTGAACAGGTCTGCGATAAGTTTTCAGGGATAAGGTGAAAGTACATATTGTGAGCATGGGTTGGGTAATATGTTTGAAATTAGATAAGATTCTTTGCTATCGAAAAGCTTCCTCAACAATATCAAATAACCTACGTATGGTGTTATATTTATTCTGATATTACTGACGGGGAAAATACTATCCCATACCTAGTTCTGCGAATGCCGAATACTTTTCCTTTATCTTATGTCATATGAAACAGTAACTTGACACGCACGGTGAAATTGGAAAAACAGTCCATCGCGTTCGAAAGATATCGCTCTCATTTTTACATGTGAAAAGAGTCTTTTGTGTTTCGAGTATTGTTCGAGGATAATTCCGATAGCCAGGCTTCATTTTCAACAATAAAATGAAGAACAAAGGAAGAGAGAAGAACGTCTTTGAACTGAGCTCGATGGAATACTAAAGTGGTCATGTTGTCGACTCATTCCGCGATTGTTCCTCGTTTACTGTCTTTATTTATAATGTTGTATCAGTGAATGTTTGACGACAAAGGTTTTGACATAAGTCCATGCAATTTTCGTGCAGTTTTGTCCAGAATAATAATCACGTCTTTGTTCAGAATGATAATTACTTTTCGTAGATAAATACGCAAACAGCATGGCGTTCGAAGATTAGACGTAATCTATGGGTTCCGTAGGTATCGATACTTATCGATTCAGTCGATAGTCTTGTTAAGATATCGTTCCTGCTAATGGGGATCGTAATGGCGGAAAGTAATGGCGTCACCATTAAAGTCTATCTTATTTAAATTTTTGATGTAATCTAACGTAAGTTCAAACAAGAATAATTATATTTAAATAATAAAATTGCATACCATCAATATACCGTAAATGTGGATCTTTACCTACATTACACTTAGTATTATCGTTGAATGATTTTTACGTGATATTATCTGCAGGATGAATCAACGTTATCATACGATTCCAGACACTTTATCAAAATTTTTTTAATCAACTAAAAGTTATACTGTTCGTGTATTCCATGCGTTTGTACGTTTAAAATAAAATATATTAGGTACTGGTAATATGATTAACAAGTGTAATGCGATACGTGTATACCAATCGATCGAGATTATTAAACACATGAATGCTTTCTGAACATATCGGGGTCATTGTGGTGCACTTAGTGTTCTATATATGCGGCACAATTCTGGTCAAGAGTTTTAAAGTCTGTGCAACAAAGACCCTTTGTGCATTTTGCGACCATAGCAAATACTCCAGGATATTTCGAAAACGAAACTGGAATGATTCGTCACAAATGAAGTTTTTTTGACGAAGATCGAGGTCAAATCTATAGAGTTAATAAGCGGTCGTTGAATTAAGTTTTAAAACAAGATTAGTTGCGCGAATCTTTTGTATATTTTTAAGTATGAGAGTTACACGTGCTATTCGTAGCGCAAACGTGTGTTTAGCTGTGCAGTTGTATCCGATCCAAAACGTTACATTTTGGTTTCTTGGGAAAGCACAATAAAATCTAGGTTTACAATATTCCGTTTACGTAATAAACACTGTATCAATAAATCGAATTCTTGAATACTCGAATATTCGGATCTAGGAATTTACAGATGTGAAGATTTAGGAACATTAATGTTTTTGTTTTTTTTTAAAGAAACGAACAGTTCATGAGAATCGGTGACTAAAAGTAGGAAGTTAGTTCTCAGCGCTGATCATCAGAGGACAGGAAATACTCCATAAAAATTGTGGCGCACAACACTCTGTTTAACTTAGTCACGAATTTAGTGCGTTCCGACGAACAGTGTTTTGAAAACAATATGTAATACACGAATCATTCGTACGTTATCTTTGATAAGTTGTAAAAAAACCGTAATGAGCTTTGACTAATATCTTTGTTATTTAAAGTTCTGCGTGCTTTAAACGTATCTGTGTCAAAGTAATTTATCTTTCACTGTTTTCGCAGATAATTTAGATACTCGTAGGAAATGAATATTATTTTTAACACGAAGCGGCTTTATCACTGAACGGGCCTCATTATTTTTTGTGTATTTCGATACAAAGACCCATGAAATGTCAGCGATCACAACTTCACGATTCGTGCATCAGATAAGCGTCTTCGTTACAAATTATTTCGCGATCAATATTAATAATATTCTTCCTGCCATCGAACTTGACACCAATGGTATGACCATAAAAAGTGCACGTGTACTCAGTTTATAGGACACACATGAACAGTTTGCGGTAACTCGTTGCCGCAGTTCTTCAACATCGATTCAATCTCTATACCTGTGCAATTCACGTGCACCGTATCTCGAGCCATTCCATCTTGGCTAGTGAACGATTGTGCTGTTTCCTGTCGTTTCTTGGAAATGGGCGAATTAGTCGGGTCAATTCTGTTTGCTGGTGAAACTGTAACTCTCATAACGGTACTTTCTACGAAGAGACGAAGAATGTATGCGACAGTAATTTGTTAGGGAATAAAGTAGACAGGTCCAGAACATCTAGATTCCTATACAATAAATATCTAGATCCTCACATCCTTATAATGTCTGACCTTAATATCTCTAGGGACGTCACCGCTAGATTCTAATATCTTTACATTTCTAGATTACTGTCATTCTAGATTCAAATTTCCCTAGATCTAAATTTCCCTAGATCCAAGTTTCCTTAGATCCAAATATCCCTGGTTCCAAATTTCCCTAAATTCAAGTTTCCCTAGATCCAAATATTCCTAATTCCAAATTTCTCTAGATCCAAACAGGCCTAATTCCAAATTTCCCTAGACCTAAATTTCCCTAGTTCCAAATTTCCCTGGATCCAAATTTCCCTAGATTCAAGTTTCTTTAGATCCAAATATCCCTAGTTCCAAATTTCCCTAAATTCAAGTTTCCCTAGATCCAAATATTCCTAATTCCAAATTTCTCTAGATCCAAACATGCCTAATTCCAAATTTCCCTAGACCTAAATTTCCCTAGTTCCAAATTTCCCTGGATCCAAATTTCCCTAGATTCCAGTTTCTTTAGATCCAAATATCCCTGGTTCCAAATTTCCCTAGACTCAAATTTCTCTAGATCCAAGTTTCCCTAGATCCAAACATGCCTAGTTCCAAATTTTCCTAGTTCCAAATTTCCATAGATTCAAATTTCCCTAGATCCAAATTTCCCTAGTTCCAAATTTCCCTAGTCCCAAATTTCTCTAGATCCAAGTTTCCCTAGATTCAAATATGCCTAGTTCCAAATTTCCCAAGATCCAAATTTCTCTAATCCCAAATTTCCCTAGATCCAAATTTCCCTAGTTCCAAATTTCCCTAGTCCCAAATTTCTCTAGATCCAAGTTTCCCTAGATTCAAATATGCCTAGTTCCAAATTTCCCTAGACCTAAATTTCCCTAGTTCCAAATTTGCCTGGACCCAAATTTCCCTAGATTCAAGTTTCCCTAGATCCAAATATTCCTAGTTCCAAATTTCCCAAGATCCAAGTTTCCCTAGATCCAAATTTTCTCTAGATCCAAGTTTCCCTAGATCCAAATATGCCTACTTCCAAATTTCCATAGTTCCAATATCCCTAGATAAGAATTGCATATACGAATATTCCTAGATTTCAAAATCCGCAAATACCGATATTCCTCGATCTATACATCCATATACGAAATAGATTTCAATAACCCTCGATTTCACTCAGTTTCGAAATAAACTTGCAACACATTTCGCGTCCCTAGAAGTATAGTTTTCTGGATCCTCCCCTCTACTATCATCCGCTCCATCGAACTTGAGAAGTTCTGGATGATATAATTCTCATAGCGCAATCGAATTAACGAAACACATAATTTGCCGTGTTATCTAACAAAAGAAACGAACACTGTCCAAGTGCGCGAAACCGAAAAGAAATTGTACGATTACACCGTAGTATTTTGCGTTTGATGCAGGCTTTCACTTCGAGCGGTATGCTTCGATTACGTAAGAAAAATCGTACCGTATTAGAGCAGCTTGCGATTATCCGGCGAAATAAGTGCGCGACAGACACGCAACCCGAGCGTTTATATGTGCATACATTTTTCGAATAAATTGAATTCGCATTTAGAGAACGAGATCGTAGGTTAATTTGTTCGTTTGACGTCACAGGTAGATGAATGGTAAACGTGATTTTGAATGCAACTCTTATCTAATCCCTGAATTTTTACCGCGATAAGCAGCGGAACGATAGTACCACTCTATCTCACTATGCAGACACGGACATTCGCGATTAGATATAAACTGATCCCGTGTTCAAAGTTAATAGTTCATTGACCAACATCCAAGTTTTATTTTTGGAAGCCTCCCCTGTGCGTTTCATGCCCTCCTAATTTCCTGTATTGATCCTTCAATTATAAGACGTCGACGTACCTTGCGTGTACTTCTATTTTTAATTAACAGTTGAAACAGAATTAGATACGCAACACGTGCGTCCTATGTTATTCGCGTGATATAATTGACGCACCCTGTGCGTCTCGTGAGGAATCCATATAATCAATAATTACACGAAATTGCATGAAAGCGAAGTAATCAAGAATAATGAGTAATTCGTTTATTATCATAACGAATTGATTAATCACAGACCGTGTAATTATGCATTAACTAATTAGCGTATTTATCGCTCCGATTCGGAGAATTCTGGATGATGCATGTTTTAGGCGCGATTTCTCGCAGCTTGATTTTTTGTCCTTAGAATTCAGATCAGTAAGAGGAAGATGATCAATCTACATGCCAGTCGCCTGGACGACACATGATAATTTCGATGTATGTAGTTTTTTATCGTGAACTAACAACACATCCTGTGACTCATGTACGCTGAAGCATCGTGTCGTGTATCGTCGCCCTTAAAACTCTTCTCCCTTCTCGTAAACGAATTAATTCCCTTCGGCTTCGAAATCTAAGGGTTCAACCCTATTACGTCTATGCCCTTGCTAATGGCGTTTATCGACGTTTCTAACACACCGAGTTTCAGATTTACTGCTTTGCATTGTACCGAATATTTAGGAGTTGAGTGTTTAGAACTTTGAAGTTTTGGGACTTTTGAGGTTGGAGGTTTGGGTGTTTGAGAGTTTGGGAGGTTTAGGACTTTGGGAGTTTGGGACTTTGGGAGTTTGGGACTTTGGGAGTTTTGGGACTTTGGGAGTTTGGGACTTTGGGAGTTTGGGACTTTGGGAGTTTGGGACTTTGGGAGTTTGGGACTTTGGGAGTTTGGGAGTTTGGAACTTTGGGAGTTTGGGACTTTGGGACTTTGGGAGTTTGGGAGTTTGGGACTTTGGGAGTTTGGGACTTTGGGAGTTTGGGACTTTGGGAGTTTGGGAGTTTGGAACTTTGGGAGTTTGGGACTTTGGGACTTTGGGAGTTTGGGACTTTGGGAGTTTGGGACTTTGGGAGTTTGGGACGTTGGGAGTTTGGGACTTTGGGAGTTTAGGACTTTGGGAGTTTGGGACCCTGAGACTTTGGGACTCTGGGAGTATTAGACTCTAGAGAGTTTGGGACTCTAGGAGTTTGGGACTCTGGGAGTTTGGGACTCTGAGAGTGTGGGACTCTGGGAGTTTGGGACTCTGAGAGTGTGGGACTCTGGGAGTTTGGGACTCTGAGAGTTTGGGACTCTGAGAGTATGGGACTTTGAGAGTATTAGACTCTAGAGAGTTTGGGATTTTGGGAGTTTGGGACTTTGGGAGTTTGGGACGTTGGGAGTTTGGGACGTTGGGAGTTTGGGATTTTGGAAGTTTGGGATTTTGGAAGTTTGGGATTTTGGAAGTTTGGGACTTTGGAAGTTTGGGACTTTGGAAATTTGGGACTTTGGGAGTTTGGGACTCTGAGACTTTGAGACTTTGGGAGTTTGGGACTCTGAGACTTTGGGACTCTGGGAGTATTAGACTCTAGAGAGTTTGGGACTCTAGGAGTTTGAGACTCTGGGAGTATTAGACTCTAGAGGGTTTGGAACTTTGAGAGTTTGGGACTCTGGGAGTATTAGACTCTAGAGAGTTTGGAACTTTGAGGGTTTGGGACTCTGGGAGTATTAGACTCTACAAAGTTTGGGACTCTAGGAATTTGGAACTTTATGAGCTTTAGGATCTTGATAGTTTAGTACTTTGAGACTTTGGGACTCTCGGTATATTAAACTCTACAGAGTTTGTTACTCTAGTAGTTTTAGGATCTTGGAAGTTTGGGACTTCAGGGGTTTCAGCACCTTATGTGTTCAGACTCTTGAAGTTTTAGGACTTTGTATGTTTAGACTCTTGGAGTTTTAGGACCTTGTGTGCTTAGACTCTTCGAATTTTAAGATCTTGTGCGTTTAAACTCTTGTAGTTTTAGGACCTTGGGTGTTTGGAACTTTGATAGTTTAAAAATCTTGGAAGTTTGAGACTTCGAGAGTTTTATAATCTTAGAAGTCTGAGACTCTAGGAGTTCTGTGTTCTTAGGAGTCTGGGACTCTATCAGTCTTGAGAACTTGGAAGTTTGAGATTCTTGCAGTTTAAGAACCTCGATATGGCACTTCGAAAGTTTCAGAATCTTAGAAATTCAAGAATGTACAAGTTTTAAATTTGAATAGGAGCCTAAAATTCTTAGGATACGGTTCTCAATATTATAGAATAATAGAACTTTCGAATAGGAAATATCCGTCCTGGGAATCGGCGACGTGCGGAACCTCGCACGCAGCTTATATGGGTTACGTTTCCTCGTCCAACTCTGTGAACAAGTACCCACTGACCAACTTAATGGTAATTAAGAAACCTTCATTCATTACAAGATTATACAATCTCCATTTTCATTCCCACACGTAATGAATAACGGTTTGCTTCTTGTTCCCTGAGACTTTGTTTCATAGAAGTAAACCTTTGTACATGTTACTCTGTTTGTCATATTTGCAGTAACTGTCGTGTTCCAAGTATCGTGAAGTGAAATGTATCTACTGAATATTGCAAGAATTACTGCATTATTCATGATGACGTTGAAAAAAAGTAAAACTGTTTCTTATTAATTGTAGCCTTGCTGTTGATTGGTTAATTAGCTATGCACGTTTACGTTTTATAACGTGTTTTCAATAAAAACGATGTATTTCGATTGTAAAGCGCTTTTATAATATTCGGGTTAGGTCACAGAATAAACCTGAGGCACCATTTTCTGTCGGTACCTTTGATTTTTCAAGAACGCGGTTCCTTTAAATTGGTTTTACAAACGAGCGGGAAATTTAAATCTACTTTCATGTCTAACAATTTGCAATATATTTGTAATAAATTTTCTGTATATAATATTGTCTTTCAAGGTATTTTTATCAATTTTACAGCGTTGAAAAGTTGAAAAAGAAAAGAATAAAAATGATTGCTCTAAAAAATATGTTTGAAGAATATTACGGAAATGATTATTACAAATAACTTTTAAGAAAAATATATCACAAGAAATTACAGATGAATGTTCTGTAACGTTATAACAAAATATATATTAGAAATAAATAGATACGACAAAGTATTTATTAGAAATTACTGATGAATATACAGGTTTAAACTATTCTTCTCCGACCGCCATACTTCTGCACTGTGCACCCCCGATTCTTTTGATTTGGGAATTTAAATTGGCCCTCTAGGAGGTGGGTTTCTTTGTCTAGTATCGCCTCTTGTATGTACTCCTTAGTTAGCTTTCGTTGTACCGAAAAATGTGAATTCGCGTATTGAGACGTTCATGTAAGTGTCCGCACACGTGTTTGGAATAAACGTCTAGACTACCTTTCTTCCGTATTGTCATGCTTCGAATAATTATTCCTCGTACACAAAGGAACGCTGTAAATTGAATTCTGCGATCGAAACTTATCGAAGTCCATTCAAGGACGATTTTAAAAATATTTAAATACAAATTTAGACACTAAGAATGTGAACAATTCTGAACTTGACAAAATAAAAATTTCTTCACCCTTCAAATTAAATTTGGAGATTCACGGATTGTACTTGAAAATCATTTTCACAGATTTTACTTGAAAATCTGCCTTCTCTTCATAATGGAGTCCCTTTGTAATCTGTCGGTATTCGAAAGAATTTTCTTCTTCATTGGACCTTGGAATATAGACTTTTACTCATCGCGCACACAGTCGCCTCGCATTCCATTGTCATACCTGTAACAGAATCGTGTTATGCAGGTATAATGCGGTGTGCATGACAATTCCCCACGATCAATTAACAGGCTTAACCGGACCGTTTGATTTTACTTATGAATAAACGTAGCGTGGTGAACCCGTTAAATTGCTTCTTCCGGTGGTATTTGTGCTCGTATCTATCTTCATCGTACGATCGTTCTACACGCACAAAAACTTCGTCCAGTCGAAGTACAAATTCTGTGCGAACTTCAAAACAGAGGATGCATTAACACTAAACCTATGTGTACTTAATTAGAAATTAAAAAATAAATAAGTAAACGATGAAACATAAGTTAGTACACATTATTCTTTATCTTGATGAAAATCAATGCTTAAGGAATGTACTTTAACAAAATGTGTATTTTATAATAAGAAACTTGTGGAGCGGTTATTTGACTAGTTTGGTGGTTTCAGTGTTAAAAGATATAGGAGAACAGGAGCTAGTTGAAACACTGGGACTCTGACAGTGTGGGACTCTGAGGGTTTGGGATTCTGGGAGTATTAGACTCTAGAGAGTGTGGGACTATGAGAGTTTGGGACTCTGAGAGTTTGGGACTTTGGGAGTGTGGGACTCTAGAGAGTTTGGGACTCTGAGAGTTTGGGACTTTGGGAGTGTGGGACTCTGAGAGTGTGGGACTCTGGGAGTTTGGGACTCTGAGAGTGTGGGACTTTGGGAGTATTAGACTCTAGAGAGTTTGGAACTCTAGGAGTTTGGGACTTTGAGAGTATGGGACTTTGGGAGTGTGGGACTCTAGAGAGTTTGGGACTCTGAGAGTGTGGGACTCTGAGAGTTTGGGACTTTGGGAGTGTGGGACTCTGGGAGTTTGGGACTCTGGGAGTTTGGGACTCTGAGAGTGTGGGACTCTGGGAGTTTGGGACTCTGAGAGTGTGGGACTCTAGAGAGTTTGGGACTCTGAGAGTTTGGGACTTTGGGAGTGTGGGACTCTGGGAGTTTGGGACTCTGAGAGTGTGGGACTCTGGGAGTTTGGGACTTTGGGAGTATGGGACTCTGGGAATTTGGGACTTTGGGAGTGTTAGATTTTAGAGAGTGTGGAATTCTGGGAGTTTGGGACTCTGGGAGTGTGGAACTCTGGAAGTGTGGGACTCTGGGCGTGTGGGACTCTGGGAGTATTAGACTCTAGAGAGTTTGGGACTCTGGGAGTTTGGGACTCTGAGAGTTTGGTACTTTGGGTGTATTAGACTCTAGAGAGTTTGGAACTCTAGGAGTGTGGAACTCTAGGAGTTTGAATCCTCCCTAATCTTCCCAAATTTTCTTAGAGTCTCACTACTATTCGCATTCCTCGCTCTGAAGACAAGTCGCCATTTTCCTGTCGTCAATACATTCAGCGCTACGCTCGAAGACTGAACACGATCTGATTATTTTTAATCCATTTTACACTTGCCGAGCTTGGAATGCACGTGGATTTACGTGTGTTAAAAACGACAAGTTATTTTCCGCTTGATACGCAACAGGAGCGATCAATGGGACGAGAAAGTCTGCAGGCTTGTTTTCGCGCCGTCTATAACGTCAGACCTTGTTTTGGACGTTTATCTCAACAGGTCGACCTAGAAGTCGAGATTTCCTTGTTACTTTATATACAGAAATATGCAAGCTTTTAGGGCTTTAGGAACATCTTGCTTTTTAGGGTAAAGTTCAGATTTTGAATTTTATGGTAACATTCGGATTTGGCAAGGTTTAGGTATTTTTAGTTATAGGAATGTTAAGACTTTGCGCTCGAGAGGTGACTCACAGTCACCATTATATTTAATACAATAATTTTAAATAAGCATTTTTTAACTGATTCTATAACATGACACGTGTGATGTATAAACATAGTGAAACAAACAATAGTGGAAATTATTAGTAAAGAAATAATAACTTCAAGAAAATTCATTTAACTTTTTAACTAAGCTTTAAAGTTGCTGTTTGTAAACAGTCAAATTACCTTCGAGTGCAAAGGGTTAAGACTTTTAAGGGATGTCAAGACTTTGAAGTCTAGGAGATTCAGGTGTAACTTTGAGTGTCGAAGTTTACTGTTATCAGAATCTGGATTAAATATAAACAGATGGATGTGGAATATTGCGAATCGTGTACAGGGTGTTTCATAACTAGTGTCACTCCCTGAAAGCAAATCTTGTTCAGAAAGACACCCTCTACCACCCCTTTCAACACCTCTCCTCGTAACACTACTTACGATCCACCCTGTATAACCTCGTTAGAATTCGCCATATTACCAGAAAATCGTTTGGTCTTTACCTTCAACGATGCCGTTACACCATAGAAAAATGTGGGATAGAAGCGGGGAGGGACGCAGGAAAACCTGATCCTTTTTCTGGACCCTACATTCCCCATTTCTGGGATACGTATGTAACACCGTTAGTCCACGCGCATACACGACGGTCTCCTTTTTATTTAACTTGCCGCACCATTAGAGGGGCTTTGCTAGCTTGTTCTACCTACGAGAGACTTGTCTGGCTTTGGACGATCATTACGTTTGCCTCTCGCTCGATCTTGTGAAACGTTCTACGCATTGGCGTAGGTGTATTCACTTTAGCAATACTTTAAGCGTTAATACGTTGTGTCTACTTCGCGATACAAATCTGATTCACTGTACGCGAATAATAAATTAGATTCATTGGGCCGGCAAAGAAATGACTTCATAAATTGTGGATGCACAAAGTTTTATGGGATGTTATATTAAAATTAAATAATTCATTGATGGTCTGTTGATGTTAAAAATTTGGAAATTTTTTTAAAACCTTATAATGTTATTCATATGTGATGCGTAACATTGTTGAAATGCGACAAAAAGACTTATGCTACTTATATCATACTTCTTACAACATTTATATACAATTACAATAATATATTACATATATTTTTTACAACAATCTTGACGAAAAAGTTCACGAATAAGTTCAATAACGAAGCATGGCAAACTACACCAGCGCGATCAGTTAACTCATTTGGCGACGACAGATATGTGGGTAGTCCCCCATTCATCTCCCACATTCGAAGACAAAAAACATTCGGGGTCCTCGATATCTGTGAAACATATTAGGAAGCTGGTTCAAATTTCCTCGTCGATCTTTGTCCACATGTAGAACTTTAGCAAGGACACTTGTAAGAAACGTTTCATGGCCATCTTAATACAGGGTGTCTCACAATTAGTGTAGGTCCGAGGGGATGTGATTCTGAATAAGATTTCCCTTTGCAAAAATGGGGTTTGAAGCTTCGCTTTTGAATTACTAAAGAAAAACACGGACGCGTAGAAATGGGGGGAGTAGAGAATATAACGCGTGGAAATAGGAGACGTAGGGAATATAATGCGTGGAATTCCGCCGCGTGGAGATTCAACGTGTGGAAATACGGAGCGTGGGGGTTATGACGCGTGGAATTCCGCCGCGTGGAAATACAGGGCGTAGGTAATTAGAGCGCGTGGAGATTCAACGCGTGGAATTCCGCCGCGTGGAAATACGGAGCGTAGGGAATATAATGCGTGGAATTCCGCCGCGTGGAAATACGGGGCGTAGGGAATTAGAACGCGTGGAAATACGGGGCGTAGGGAATTAGAGCGCGTGGAATTCCGCCGCGTAGAGATTCAACGCGTGGAAATACGGAGCGTAGGGAATTAGAGCGCGTGGAGATTCAATGCGTGGAAATACGGAGCGTAGGGAATTGGAACGCGTGGAATTCCACCGTGTGGAGATTCAACGCGTGGAAATACGGAGCGTAGGGAATTAGAGCGCGTGGAATTCCGCAGCGTAGAGATTCAACGCGTGGAAATACGAAGCGTAGGGAATATAACGCGTGGAAATACGGGACGTAGGGAATATAACGCGTGGAATTCCGTCGCGTGGAAATACGGGGCGTAGGGAATTAGAGCGCGTGGAAATTCAACGCGTGGAAATACGGGGCGTAGGGAATTAGAGCGCGTGGAATTCCGCCGCGTAGAGATTCAACGCGTGGAAATACGGAGCGTAGGGAATATAACGCGTGGAAATACGGGGCGTAGGGAATATAACGCGTGGAATTCCGCCGCATGGAAATACGGAGCGTAGGGAATATAATGCGTGGAATTCCGCCGCGTGGAAATACGGGGCGTAGGGAATTAGAGCGCGTGGAGATTCAACGCGTGGAAATAGGAACGTAGGGAATATAACGCGTGGAAATACGGGGCGTAGACTCTCTACACTAACTCCCTACACTACTTGTGAGACACCCTGTATTTTCCTTGCTTCGAACGGCGGGAACATCAACAGTTCAAATATCTTATATTTACAATTCATTATTCGCTCTTAATCTATTTGTTTTAACGTATCCAAGATATCCGAGTTTTATCTCGTTGACTGAACTGTCGGTGACCCTTTTTGTTCTTGAAGATAATCTCCGTAATTTGGAACGCAGTTCGATCAGCCTTGGCCTTCACATTCATCGTCGATTATCGCTTATCGTTCACAAATATTCTTAATTATTGACGACGATATCCCCGTATAATTGACATCACTTCCGGTCACGGAATCATTCTTGGCACATGCACGTGATTCATGGTATCTGAACGTAGTGGCAAAAACGTGATCTCGCTCATGATTCACAGATTTGAATGACGGCGAGTTTCGATGTCCATTACGTTCACTTACGATTCTCTGAAACGTGCATTCATGGAAGTAAAATGGATTTCAAATTTTCTTGTAGATGTCTGAGAAAGCACGGAATGATATGCTTTGTAATTCACGACGTATCATTTACAACGTGTACGATTAAACTTTCTATTCGTCAAATCGACGACCCGGAAATTGTAATTTGACGTACGCAATTTTTCTAGGCTTCGATGACTCAATGTAAGTAGAGCTCTGCAGTCAGCGACTTTTATAAATTTTTCGAATATGTGACCCACATTTCTCTTTAGCAATACCCTCGTCGATACGTTCGTATTCTTTATCTTAAAATGAAATTTGACTCTGATACTCAAGAGTTTATTCAACAAATCGCGAGTGAGATTAAAACCGTGTTATGGCGAGTCTAAAGTTACGAAGAATGCCTTCCAAAAGAGTGTCGAGTACTCTTTATCGAGTTATCATGTTCGTGCATTCTCTAATTTGTTGTGAAAGGTAAACGGAGTCCGATGTATTCATTCCGATCATTCTGTTTCAGGCACACAATGCGAATAGACCGGAGCTTATTGCGAGAATAAAATTTTACCAGTTCGAACACCTTTGAAGAGATGTAATAGTTTTGGACATTTGGACATCTGTGTTTGGAACTAACGAGCCATGGATTTACCGATTTATTTGCTGGTTGCCGTTGCAGCCTTCACGGCAGTCGACGGCCTGGAGGGACCAAATATATGCACGAGACAAGAAACGTAAGTTTTAAACGTGGAAATAAAGGGCGTAGAGGATATGCCGCGTGGAGATTCAACGCGTGGAAATACGGAGCGTAGGGAATTAGAGCGCGTGGAGATTCAACGCGTGGAAATTCGGGGCGTAGGGAATTAGAGCGCGTGGAATTCCGCCGCGTGGAGATTCAACGCGTGGAAATACGGGGCGTAGGGAATTAGAGCGCGTAGAATTCCGCCGCGTGAAAATTCAACGCGTGAAAATACGGGGCGTAGGGAATTAGAGCGCGTGGAGATTCAACACGTGGAAATTCGGGGCGTAGGGAATTAGAGCGCGTGGAGATTGAACGCGTGGAAATACGGGACATAGGGAATTAGAGCGCGTGGAGATTGAACGCGTGGAAATACGGGGCATAGGGAATTAGAGCGCGTGGAGATTCAACGCGTGGAAATACGGAGCGTAGGGAATTAGAGCGCATGGACATTCAACGCGTGGAAATTCGGGGCGTAGGGAATTAGAGCGCGTGGAATTCCGCCGTGTGGAGATTCAACGCGTGGAAATACGGGGCGTAGGGAATTAGAGCGCGTGGAGATTCAACGCGTGGAAATACGGGGCGTAGGGAATTAGAGCGCGTGGAATTCCGCCGCGTGGTGATTCAACGCGTGGAAATACGAGGCGTAGGGAATTAGAGCGCGTGGAGATTCAACGCGTGGAAATTCGGGGCGTAGGGAATTAGAGCGCGTGGAATTCCGCCGCGTGGAGATTAAACGCGTGGAAATACGGAGCGTAGGGAATTAGAGCGCGTGGAATAGAAACACGTGGAATTCTGCCGCGTATATATGCACGAGACAAGAAACATAAATTGTCATTGAAAGCTTCTAATAATCTCAACAATTCTAATTTTTAACAATTTTCAGTTACAAGATAACAGTGAGAGTGTCCGAACAGCAGCCGTACACCGTCCGGGACTACACGTGGTGTCTCAGTTTTCCTCCTCGATGCTCGAAATACAGAGTAGTGTACAAGACCGTGTACAAAGAACAGGTATTAAAACGAAGAAATGAAATAAACGAACAAGTAACGAGGCATAATTAATACTGTTTGTAATTTCAGGAATTAACGAAGCAAAGACCGGTGGAGGAGTGTTGCAAGGGTTACGCAGAAACCACTGATGGAGAGCGCTGCATTCCTATCTGCTCCAAGGACTGCGTTCACGGCACTTGCATAGCACCTGACGTCTGCAAGTGTGAATCGGGATACGGAGGACCATTATGCGATTACAGTAAGCTTACAATGATCGTCGCTCATTAACTACAGTTTGATAATACACATTCTATTAACAGAATGCCCACCGGGTAAATGGGGCAAGTCTTGCGAGAAGGACTGTCTGTGCCAAAACGACGCCAGCTGTGACCCATTCGATGGCAAATGTAGGTGTACCAGAGGCTGGACCGGCGACTATTGCGAGCAGCAGTGTTCACCGGACCGGTATGGACAAGATTGCGGCGAAGAGTGTCGTTGTAGGAACGGTGGAAGTTGCCACCACATTTCTGGCGAGTGTCATTGTGCTCCTGGGTATACGGGACCTCTGTGAGTACTCTTGTAT
This sequence comes from Megachile rotundata, assembly GCF_050947335.1. NCBI lineage: Eukaryota > Metazoa > Arthropoda > Insecta > Hymenoptera > Megachilidae > Megachile > Megachile rotundata. The sequence continues at coordinate 11,970,334 of NC_134995.1, forward strand.
GTATGTATGTATTGGGAGACTCTGCTTAACAAGTAATTCATGAAAGTTTTTATTCTGTTTAGTTGCGACGACTTTTGTCCACCTGGTAAACACGGTGACGAGTGCAAATCGGACTGCAAGTGCCAGAATGGCGGTTCTTGTAATCCTACGACTGGAAGCTGCTACTGTGCACCTGGGTGGACGGTAAACATGAGTTTATACGTTGAAAATTGTCATGCGAAAGAATGTAGAATTTAACTTGAATCGATTTTGAAATAGGGTATAGTTTGCGCTCTCCGCTGTCCGGAAGGTTTCTGGGGCAAAAACTGTTCTCAAGTTTGCGATTGTTACAACAAAGCTAGTTGTCATCATCTCACTGGTGAATGTGAATGTAAACCTGGTTATTACGATGTAAAAGTAAGTAGGCTTGATCGTGTGATTCAAGTGCTTTATTAATAGTGTTTGATGGGTGCTAATCGTTTGTTGACAGTGTTTGCAAATCTGTCCGGAAGGAAAGTTTGGTTTAAATTGCACGAGTAATTGTACTTGCGAAAATGGAGCGGACTGTTCTCCCGTTAATGGAACCTGTACCTGTAAACCTGGATGGACCGGTAAAAAGTGCAATAAACGTGCTTGTCCGGATGGACTCTTCGGACCTAATTGTTTAAAAGTAATGTCTATATTTTGGTCACTGAAATTACAAATTGACAGAAGTTACAAGGAAATTAAATTGAATCTTAGGTTTGTCAATGCAGCGACGACAATACAGATCTGTGTCATCCTGCAACTGGGGAATGTATATGCAAGGCAGGGTGGGACGGCGAAACCTGCAACAGACCTTGTCCTTTCTACACATACGGAAAGGGCTGCCAAAATCGTTGCAATTGCAAAAATAATGCGCAATGCTTGCCTATAAACGGGACCTGTATCTGCGCTGCTGGATACAGAGGTGAGGATTGTAGCGAAGTATGTCCTGACCACACTTACGGCGAGAACTGTGCACAAAAATGTGTTTGCAAAAATGGTGCCACTTGTTCACCCGAGAATGGCCGATGCAACTGTACAGCAGGTAATTATATTTTTACGTCAGAGCAGTAATGAAGACTAACAACTAAAGGTGTAAACGCTCATGCCATTCCTTGTAAGTTTATGCTGCATTTAAAAATGTTGATTGAAAAATGAACCTTTGAAGTCATAGCTTTCTTTTTGGTCTTCTGTTTGTTTGAATGTAATCATTAACTTAGTTGTACGATTCTGAATTGCATGAAAATAAGAGTAGTGTTCGTTAATCCATTACATTGCAGTCTCGCTATATGGCTCCTAAGCGAGACTGCATTGTATCTGCGAATTTATAAGTTAAACATTATGTATAAGGTAAGTGAGGTTTAGAAGCTATAGTCAAATTTATTATTGACATTAAAAATTTGTAAGTTAAATTTTATTTTTGCATGTGTTAAATTTTGTTAGGATGGGTTGGTGTTTCTTGTGATCGTCCCTGCGATGATAGATCATTCGGCAGAAACTGCGAGGGCAAGTGCAAGTGTTTTAATAATGCCGCCTGCAATCCTCAAAATGGTAAGGGTGTTAGCTGCAACGATCTTTTGACTGTAAATTCTTTTTGTTCTTCATAATTTATTTATTTTTATATTCTATCTTATTGTTAGTTATATATCTTTTGAATTCTGGTTTTTCCTTTCTCGTTGCACGTGCACCAAAACACGTTACTTTTTTAAACACCTGCAGGCACGTGCACGTGTGCAGCTGGCTTCACCGGCGAGCTTTGCCAAGATCATTGCAAAACCGGATACTTTGGACTGGGGTGTACTCAGGTCTGTGATTGTCACGAAGACAATAGTTTGGGCTGTGATCCTGCCACGGGTCGTTGCATCTGTAAGCCAGAATGGCGAGGTCTGTTTCTTTTTTTGCTTTCCACTCGTTGATCAATCGCTATACTTGAAAGCTTGTTCAATAGCGATTAGATCCTTAACAACGTTAGTGATTTTAATAATATAAAACAGGAGTACGCTGTGAAACCAAGTGTCCTGAAGGCCTTTATGGCAATGATTGTCATTCACACTGCGAATGTATGAACAACAGTTCATGCGATCCTGATACTGGCACATGTATTTGTGCCAGAGGTTGGGAAGGAGCTGATTGTTCTCAGCCCTGTAAAGAAGGCTGGTATGGTGTAGGCTGTAAAGAGAAGTGTCCAGAGAAAATGCAGGGTAAGTATAGTAATGAATTCTACACGAATGTGAATTAAATTCTTGGAACTCTTTTATCATTGATGTAATTGAACTCTGATCATTGCATGACTAACTGTTACTTTTTAACTTATATTTTTTACACTATAGTTAGATATTTCTTAGTTAAAGTAGCTTGTAATATTTTCTTCAGCATGTGTATAGATAGCTGATATAATCTGTTTGACACTTTAATTATAAGGAAATGTGGCACTGCTTTAATGGTTGATATAACACAATTATTTCTTTGTCATTTTTTACCCATCTTTTCATCAGTCAATCACTTCGAAGACTCTGGTAAGTCATGAACATATAATTCATCATATAGATTGACATAAGGCAATTTTTCTTACTAATAAACAATTATACATTACAATTTTTTTTAGTTTAAAATTTTAAATCTATGCAATATATTTTATTTTCCAGATAATATGACGTGTGATCATGTTACCGGAGAATACGTTTGCCGTCCTGGATACTTAGGCTTAACTTGTGAACATCCTTGTCCGCCAAATCGCTATGGACTAAACTGTGCTAATCGCTGTCGTTGTAAAAATGGTGGAGAATGTCATCATGTAACCGGTAAGATCTCCATATCTGTTTAACCATCCTTGCTTTTGTTACGTATAATCAAAATGTTCCGGCTTTAGGCATATGTCAGTGTCGTCCCGGTTGGAAGGATGAGCATTGTCAAACACCGTGTCCGGAAGGAACATATGGTATAAATTGCAGTCAACATTGTACGTGCCAAAACGGAGGAAAGTGTAGATCTAACGATGGCCACTGCCGTTGTGCACCCGGTTGGATTGGCACCAAATGCACCGAGAGTAAGCAAAAACGTTTCATATTAAGTTGTATTAAATAAGATAATAAATAATTGTTTTCTATGTACTTGTTAACAGTTTGTCCAGAAGGATACTACGGTGATCACTGCATGGAACCCTGCAATTGTAAAAGTGACTTTTACACTTGTCATCCTGCTGATGGTTGCATTTGTAGACATGGATACGGAGGTGGATATATTATTTGGAAATTAATGTTAGTATTCATTGGCTGCTATAATAACAGAATGTTAATGTACTTTAGGCCCAGATTGCAACGAAGAACTATTTTCACGTAACATTCAAGAAAAAGATAATGGTGGATATGGTAGTATAGTAGCAGGATTTTTGTTTGCTGCAATTGTTGTCGTTGCTATGAGTTTAGCAGCTTGGATATATCACCGACGCAGGGTAGCTGATCTTAAAAATGAGATTGCCCAAGTACACTACGTCGCTGATCCTCCTTCTCCACCAGGTATGTATTTAAAAGAGAATTTAAGCAAAAATTAATTTTCATTGCAATAAAATTTTGTGTCTTGTACAGAGCAAACTCAATTTGACAATCCAGTGTATGCCTATCAGGGCTCGTCGAAATTCGATGATGGAACAACTACTTTGTTGAACAATTTCCAGTTCAGAAATAATCTTGGAACAAGCAAGAAAATAAATAATGAGAAGGCTAAACTGGGAATGAGCAGTTGTATAGATGATGATGACGACGATTGTAAAGGTAGTATAAATTTATTTATAAAATAAGAGTGGTTTAAACAAATAATTGTTTTTAGGAGCATATAATCGATACGATCTCAAGAATCGAGATGCAGATATGGGAAATCCAAACCTTAATGTATATCATAGCATCGATGAAATGGATGGGAAAAAAATTGAACATGTTTACGATGAAATTAAGCAGAACAACGATGAGTCAGAGTACGATGAATTAGGTAACCCAAGACCGGTTAGCGGTTATAAACAGTTCAATCGAATGCCAAATGGCTTCTGCTCTAAACCCTCGGATAATGCAGGACCTAGTAGATCGAAGGAAAAAGATCCAGAACTTGGTGAAACTTAAATTCTCCTCATTCTTCATTTCACTTCAAGTTAAATCATATAATCTTAATTTTTGAAAGAGGTAGTTTCCATGTGATTTCAAACAAATTGTGAGAAGCATATCTATTCTTGATCATTAGCGATTAATTCTGCTTGCCTCCCACAGCAAGACGAGTTACTATGTTAATCGTAAGTTCTGAGAAATCATCTTGACAAACATATTTTCATTTAGAAGGATGCAAACTTACTCCAATTGCTCAGTATATGCATGTACATAGTTAAATAGTAATGAAAAAAATAGTCAGATCAATATTTTATTTATAACAATCGTATACTCATAATAGACATTTATCTATAGTATGTGCCCTTTTTGCAATATTTAGCGAAATTAATAATTGTAGGATGTTTGATGCAATATTATTATTTTAAATAATTGATACAAAACAAGTGGCTATAATCTAATCAGTCTTTTTATAATTGACAGTAAGAAGAATTTTAAACTTTTCGTTGGTTATAGTTGAAAATAAAAGTTACAAATTAATGTAAATGAACAAGAAATGTTCGCGTGATGTAGTATCAAAGTCGTGCAAAGAAAGTTGTGATATTTAAAGAAATTATATAAAAGATACTACTTAAAGTAAAAAGTTTTAAAAGAGGAAATGGAAAGATAGTTGACTATTATATACAAGAGTACCTTGTAAGTTTGGAAATAATTGTAACAAAAAGATTTGGCTTATTATTATTGCGAACAATGTTACAAACAGTAAATGTGATCGAGTAAAAAATACTCATCAGTAATAATAAGTAAATTGGCAAACAAGGTACAAAGTCGTTAATAAGTATAAATAAGAAGAGACCGGTTTTACGATCTCACTATATGCATCGCATTCTGATTTTACAACATTTTAATTTCTTTTTGTATTTTATTTCAACATTGAGGTATCATTACGCGATATTTATTCACATAATATATTATATTTACTGCATATACAAAAAATAGAATTGTTGATATTTCAAGAACAATTTATTCCATACATGTGCAAAAATTTATGTGTAAGGAATTTTGAGAGAATATAATGTTTTTTGATTAGCATATAGTCTCATGTCACTATATATTGTGATTAAAGATGATGTATTTTATTTGTATATGTATATACAGGGTATCTCATTTTAACTTTTCCATGTTCTCATCTTGAAATCTATTGGATAAATATATTTTAGATAAAATTTACTCAATCCAAAAAGCAGTATGTCAGTGTCAGAATTTATTGAATGTAACATTGCTGAAAACGGAGTAAATTGCATTTCAAAACACGTTTAATGGAACAGCGATAATAACATGGAAAAATTGAAATAGGACACAAAGTTTAAATTAAGAATCTATGAAAATCATGATACTATTATAAAATATGAACGTATTTATTCCTTTTATATTAGACAATATTCGTCGCCTATTTTTTAATTTCTATAAAATGTCTATTTTTACGATTTTATATATACTATTTTTATTTTTAGATGAATCTAGGTAACAGATTATTGTGATTAATACATATAAATATCTGTACATATCGTTAAGATAAGATATAAGATACAACCGATATTCTTAAATATATTGTTAATGTAAAATTGTTTTAATCATGTCTCATCTCTGCTTGTTCTATTCCCCTTGTGAAGGGATCTGTATCGTGTTTGTTTAATCAAGTTTAGCACAGGTGATGAGATCCAATGAAGTCCACCGAGAAATTGTAAAAGGGCTGCAACGCTCAGACAGATAGATATGTCTGTAATCAGAAATAGATCTGGCATAGTTCATGTGTTCTACCATTTTTTTGTATCTCAATTCTTTAAAATTAATTTTTCTTTTTTACAAAATAAAATTATTGTATGATGACTCACTGTGTATGGCACAAAAGATCAGTATACATAAACCCACAACGGTTGATAATCCTTTATGGACGGAACGCATTGTTTCAATGCCAAGAATATCATACAAAGCTAAATCTTGACAACTTAACAAACTACCAATACTAATACCACCTGCAAGAGCACAAATCAGCATCCATGAGTAGCTATTCACATAAATTAGTCCTACAAAGAAAGAAATTCCTTTCACATCATGAACATTGAAACAAAATATTATCGTTTATATACAAGAATATGAAAAAAAGTATGTACACACCTATTAAACTTATACTGCAGACCCAAGATGCTACACCAAAATACAGTCTTCTAGTTTGACTAGAGACTTTCAATATTTTATAACTCATTAAGTTTGGTAGAAAAGTAGCAAAGCCAGCTGTGATAACTAATGACATCCAAACGTAAGAATCTTGTGCAATTAGGCTACTGAATATAGGCAGAATAACCCAGAAATAGAGAGCAGATACTTTCATTCCAGTCCAGCCAATAACTGCAGCCCAGAATTTGAAATTCTTAAGAGCATGAAGCTGATACTTCCATTTACTATCAGACTGAGGAACTGGATTTACAAACAAATCTACATCTTCGTCTTGCTCTTCATATGCATAGATGTTACTTCCTTCATTAAGCAATCCTCCACTATGCTGTATCCTTTCTTCACCTTGACTGTACTCAGAATTTTCAATTTCATCTTGACTACTCAAATGTTGTTCGCTCTTGGAAATTTCTGAGGAGATTCGTATGGGAAGTTCAGTATCTTCTTCAGTTGAAAGAAGAAGGCTATGGATTGATTTTTTAATATTAGTAATCTATCTTTACACTACCATCTTAAAATATCTATAAAATGAACCTGTAAGGAGAAGTTTGCTGCTGTGTAGGCAGTTTAAAAGTCAATACACCAAGGGTAGTGGGCAAGAAAATAATGGCTATCAATTGAAGGCCAGATTGCAACTTGGCTTTTTGCAACAGTAAATTTGTGATGCTTGGAATAAGTACAAGACCAAAAGAAATTGCAGTATTCCTCACTGTCAGCGCTAAAAGGAGCTTCTTCCGGAAATATTTTCGCAGAATATGATCACTTAATAGGATGACAAAACTAGCACCTATACCCATTACTGCACAAGCACTGGCATTAGCCAAGAATATACCGCCTGTTGTAAGGTAAACAGATGCTATGGCTCCAAGTACTAATAAAATCACTCCTATTATTCCTACCATGATAGGAATAGATGCCATACTCACAATCATTTTTGCCCAAGGATCTAAAATAATTATTTTTCAGAAATCCAGGTATATAAATTAAATTATATTTTTAAAATAAAAGAATTATTTGTTTGCAAAGATATAATGTTAATTGACTGACTAATACAAAACATTTACATCTACCTGATAAATTCCAGAAAGCAATAAACAGTACTGGTGTCAAAATAATCTTTTTCATCACTAGATCAAATTCAATGGTATTGAGTTCAAATACGCATGCCACTACTACTCCGTACATTGCAAAAATACTTGGAACAGTCATCTGTAAAACAATAACATAATAACAATTTCATTAATGTTTTCAGATTTCATACCTGGACCAAAAATACTCCAAAAAGAACAATCCATGAGTAACCACCATCAGGAACTGTGGGCCCCAATTCTGGAAATGATGTGACAATATCATCAAGATGGAGCCGCCTGATCAAAGACATTTTTTTATTATGCTTCAATATCAATTTAATTATGCACTTAATTATACGAGACCACTGTGCTGCACACTCTAGACGATCGCGTAGCTTGAACCATTATCTAATCTTTATCAAGGAGTCAATGGTCTGATAGCCAATGATAAAGAATGGTACACCTTTTAAAAGTGCTTTGTGCCTAAGCTTTTAGTGATATAGCTAATAGATTCTAAATGATTTTTGTTCCATTATGAATGAAAATGACTATGTAGATTGGAAAGAGAATTCACAAGTTTAGGTACAAAATGTATAACATTTATTTATCACTGGACAGATTTATAAAGCAATAACAATATAAAAATTATGTATGATTTTATTTCTAAATACTATTTTAACAAATCTAATGTTATTAGATTATTATTACAACTAAACAGTTTAAAAGATTATTTTCAATGAAAATAATCGTTGCTTTAAATTTACATTTTTACATGATCGTTTTACATTTTATTTAAATCTTACATTAATCACTGTGTAAAGTATTATAAATATTAATATCTTATGTTCTTTTGATTTCAGACTATCCATAATATTAAAAACAAACAAAATTGTTTAAGTACTACATAGTAAAAAAAATGGAACTTTAACAGTTTGAAAACAGTCGGTTATTAAATTGGCTACAGGTCTTCACGATTATCGCCAGTCGCTATTGAGGTATACCGCACCCTTTTATTTACAGAGTCCAATATCGGCTCAATTTTTTTCTGCAATTTTGTACGTTGCAAGTATATCAGAGCACACACGAGTCCTATCAATACTAACGAAAGTAAAAATAATGCGGCAGTTGCACTGCGTGAAGCTGATGAGAACAATTTTGGCGTGCAATTTTTCGTCTCGTGGATTTCATGAAGTACATCACCTGTAACAATAATGAGAGTACTATAGAATGAAGAAAGAAGAAACATCTTTGAAAGTTATATTAATTTAATACCTTTATAACATTTCAAACTGCCCTTATTGCGGACAAATACTTTAGTTTTCTTCATCCATTTAATAAAGGGATTAAGTTTGCAGGAACATTCTAATGGATTTCCGGTAAAGTCCACCACTATACTTTGATTGTGCTTAACAATAGTGTCCATGGCGTGCAAATCACGTTCAAGAATCCTCTTAAATTTATTTCGTTGGAGATCCACAAAACGAAGATTGTGAAGACAAGATATGTTGAAGTGCAGAGCTGTCAATGCATTGTCACCCAAATAGAGATCCAGGAGATTTGGTAAATCACAAAAAACGTTAGGATCTCGGAACTCTGATATTTCATTCTGCTCCAAGTGCAATTTTATGAGTTGCGTTAAATTACTACAATGAAAAGGTACTTATTCAGTTTTGATTCTACCTATAAGTTTCAAAACATTAATCAATCTAATACCTATTTACAAAAATATCATGCAACATAGCTGCACGATCTCTTGGAGGCCCATCTTCAAAAGCATCAGTTAAATGAAGTTCCAAAAGAGATACAAAATTAGAGAACATTCTGGGATGGTTTCGTGCAGGGTCCAAGGATAATTCGTTAAAATCTAGAATCAGTCGTTCCACACGTTGAACGTGGTGATACGCTTTTCCTCGAATTTCTTTGATCTTATTATTAGACATATCAATCACTCTTAAATTAGGTAAACTATCCAGGGTGCCAAATACATTCCATGGAAGTTCTGTAAGCTGGTTTCCAGTAAAAATTAGAACCTGAAAGTAATACAAATTTGTTAGATCAAAAATTCTTAATTAAAAGAGTCTTAAGTCGCTTAATGTTATAACCAAATCTTTTAAATGTCGAATTTACTTGTGTTTCATTTGGTAAATGTGCGAGTGGTGATGTGCTACGGAAATTCGAATCAGTACAGTTAACAACATATTGATGGTGGTGTTCATAACACGTTGTCATGCAAGTACATCGATTCTCAAAAATTGGTCCGCAGTTTGCTCTAGCGGTTTCCAATGTCTCCAACGAGTGCCAGTTGGGGTCATTACAATCATTGGACAGTTCTGCGGTGGACGCACATATTAAAAATAATATTACGTAAAAGTTCACCATCATGCATCTAAAATGAAAGGTGATAATAATTTGTTAAGTTTAATTACACTTCTGTTTATTAAACATGGAACTTACGTGTGTGTTCATCTGCCAAGACGATTATAGTTTCCCTATTTTTCATTGGAAAATTACTTTTCCAAGGATTCTTTTATCAATTATATGTAATTTCAATTTCTTTCCATGTCTGTAAAAAGAATTTATATCTTTCAAATATTACCGCATGACCTGCATTTTAAATCCTTACTGCTGATTGGCTGGAACATTTGAATGACCAATATGTCATTTTGTCCCGCCAATGAAATTATTCTTTCGTAAGCAAGTGCATATGGAAGAAGTTTTGAAAAATGTTTAGGTGATAATGATTTAAACTTGTTATCATTTTTTATTTAGTTTAATAAAATATGTAACAATGAAGTATGATGAAGCAAGCGTAATAAAAACACTACAGTCCGTGTTTGGTTATGATAACTTTAAAAATGATGTTCAAAAAGATGCTGTCACTGCCATTATTAAAGGTTAGTGTTCCTTTAAAATGAAAATTTTGTTGGAATTTTCAGAATTTTGGTTTTAAATAAAAACACTTCCTTAAGTTATATGTTTAAGAAATATATTTTCAATATGTTATATGTTTAGTCATTAATGTATTATTTAATTCATACATAAAATACAAATTCAAACATAAATATAATATATTAAAATTGCAGATCCAAAATATGTATGTATTTCAATGCCTCCTGGTTTTGGTAGATCTTTATGCTTTCAGTTACCAATTATTATACAAAAAGGCAAAGTCGCTATCATTTTTTCCCCAAAATTATCTTTTATGAAGGTAATATATTGTTAGTATCAGGTTTCAAATTATATTACTCATAATTTTTTAAATGTTAAGTTATGAGTATGTGATTTTAGAAACAAACAGATTTTTTAAAAACTAAGCAAATCAATGCACGAGTATTACATCCAAGTATATATTTCAACAAGCAACAAAATATTGTAAATGATTTAACATCTACTTCTCCTACAATAGTATTATTGTATGCTACTCCTAACATGGCTGGTGTAGCATATTTTAAGGTAAATGATTGTTATATTCTCTCTTATTGTAATATAATTCTGAAATGTTTCAACAGAAGCTTATACTTTCATTGAAAGATCGTAAGATATTATCTTACATTGTATTTAATGAAGCACATTGTTTAAGTACATTGGGGTATGAATATACACCTGATTATAAAAAGATATTTGAACTTGATAAAATATGTGCAAGTATACCACAAATTGCAGTAACCACAACTGTTACTGATGAGGTAATTAAAGTTAATCAATTACATTGATATTTCTTATTTATTAGAAACACTGAATGTATGTAATTTTGTTTATCAAATAAATTAACAGGTAATTAAAGACATTTGCAATTTGTTGGCATTAAAAACACCAAAAATATTTAAATTACCTGTACAACAAATCAATGTATACTATGACATATGGTTTTTAGATATCCTTTCTGATCCATTTGAACATCTTAAAAATTATATTGTGGAAGTATTAGGGTTCTTTGAATCAGCAGTTCATAAGGTAAATTGACTTATTCTTCTGTTGGGATTAAAAGATAAGTATTTATTAATATTGTTTGCACTCAGACAAAAAAAGGTTTTATCATCGTCTACTGTAAAGAAGTAATAACTGCAGAGTTATTGAAAGATAAGTTAAATGCTTCTGGAATATCTACACTTACATATCACCATAGTAAGCAAATTGTAATTCAAATTATAGTTCTTAGAGTACACAATAAACCTTGAAACTTATTTTAGGATTGAAAAGTAAAGCACAACGTAATATTGAAAACAAATGGATGTCTGGTAATGCTTATGTTATTACTACAACTTACAATTATGGATTCATTTATAAACAGTCAATTAGGTTTGGATATACTAAAATAAAAGAACAAGTAATACACAGCCCTGAATTTATAATTATATTGATTTATAAAATACTTATTTAACTAGAGGCACAGTGTATTGGACAATACCTGAAAATATTGCCAAGTACTATAGGGAATCTGCACAAACCTATGCACATAATGAACAGAAATATTGTAGAATATACTTTAGTGTGGAAGAATATTCTTCTATAAAAACAGCTATTGAAAATCACAAATTGATGAATACTGGAGATCATGTGAAACAACGATTAAGTGAATACAACAAATTTGTATCCTATTGTCTTTCAGTAAAGTAAGAAATTCCTATCTTAAATTCAATATCAGAATTAGATATAAATAAATATACAATTTTCCTCAGATGTCGTCACTCAAACATTAGTAAATATTTTGGACATGTTATACCACCTTGCAAAACAAACTGTGATGTCTGTAAGACTAATGAAATGGTAAAAGTTAGAACTTCTAAATTTATTACATTTTCTGAAAGCATAGAGGGAGTTAAGTATGTGTAAGTATTCATATACAGGATCTTAAAAGTTCAAAAGTTCTTTTTATTTTTACAAGTGGAAACTTAAGTTCCAAACTCTTTGTAATTCCTAGTTGTGACATAAATGAAGATTTGCCAAATAATGAAGCTGACATAAACACTGAGAAACAATCAAAAGATATTTCAAAAACTAATTATAAAAAGCCGAAAATTATATGCGTAGAAACTATTAAAGCTAAGGGTAATGATGAACGGGTCGACCCTTGTAACAACAAATTATTAGACAACAAGAAAAAATTGTTCACAGAAAATAGATCACTGATTATGCGATTATCAAAAAAATATTGCGTACAAGTTAATACGTCGGATACTGCAAAATGTACAGCGGATAATACAGACGTAATATACGCAAGTTCGTGCACGTCATTACCTTCAGTGAATGAGAATGATTCAAACAAAGAAGTGATGCCGCTAGAACCGAGTATATCTAGACACAACGCCATAAAAAGTTCAGCGAAAAAAACAAATTGTGTCAGAACTTCCAATGCAAAAAATGTATACGTAAGTAAATCGAGTATCGGTAAAGTAAATGAAGATGAAAGACGCAATCTGATTCCAAGGAGAGACTCTAATAAAGCTGTTATTATTGATGACGAATGGCATTCTAAAAAATCTAAAAAACGTCTCCACGTCTTAGACACGCGTTGCGAAAACCTAAAACTCAAGCGGGGAAAATTAGGTTCCGATGATAAAGCGGCTATAGAAACAGAAAAAATGAGATAAGAGAATTGTTGCACGTCCAAATCTGGCTGTGGAACACCTTAAGAATGACTCATACTGAAACGAGTCGCGTAATAATACAGTAGTAGAATATTTTATAGTTAAGTACTGTCTAAATCAGTAATGTTGAAATTATAAAAGAAATAATGTTAAGGCAGAAAAGTATAATACGTTGTTAATGCATGTTTTAAATTTGATATAGTAACTAATACATTTATAGGTGTATGAACCACTGTATATTTAATAATCTTTTTATATATGATGCTGATACTGTTACAGTTAAAAATTATTTAGTATTATAATAACGTTAGTTACAACCAGAACCGGCGTGACAGTGTATGTCTTAGAACCACAGCTAAATTTAAAAATTTATAAATTTGGAAATATCAAAATTTTCATAGAATTCTCTATACTTAAAAAATTTATAATTTATTTATTTCATCCTGTAAATGTTCGCTCGGGTTCTGGCTATAATTGTCGATCATCGCAATATGTAAAAGGTTAATTTTATTTTTTATAAAATGTTTATAGGATGCATGATTTTAGTCAAAATATTTTTTTTAATAGATCGATTTGTATCGCATCAATGCTAGAACCAAAGTAGGTCGACGAGTCATACTCGTAAAACGTCGAACTTGCTCACCCACGCAACAGGTGATATCAAGCACAAAATATTGTGCTGAAAAGGCCTCTTCAGTTTTATCACGCGTATATTTTATAAAATAATGTCCCTAAAGCTTGTTTCATTTTATAAAGATCTTATTTAATACCTGTTTGTGCTTAGGATTTAAATTGTTTTTAAATTTAGTTATTATTATGTATGTATTATTTACTAAAGACTGAATTTTATACCAATATATATTACTCTTTACATAGTAAATCTTCAATGTTCTTTTATAATTATCTAAGTTTACAATTTTAATTTTTAATAGAAAATATAAATATTGTTTACAAGAAATACAACTACATGTCTAAACTCAAGTGTGATGTCATTTTTTACCATGAACTTTTTATCATTTTCGTTACACTTCAGAGCAAATACGAGAATCAACGATATCGCTCACGGACAGCAGTGACGTTCAAAGTATAAACAATTATTTAAATATTGCCGGTACTCACCAGCCAAAACAATGGAAGGAGACCGTGATTCATTCAAGTACAGTGACACACTCGTGCAAGAATCACAGAATCCCTCTAATTTTCATCTCTCGTTACATCAACAAAAATTCGTTTCACTTTAATACTTTAACGATGCTTGGTGAATAACATTGAAACTAAGAGTCTTTTTAGTAGCGTGCCTGCTTGAATTTCACTGACAAAGCAGTCACAAAGTTTGCTGACCCAACTTAGTCGCGATGTGTAGGAGCAACCTGTTGAAGGAACACGGCAGCGAGACGGATCACGAGATGCTCGAAATATCGGGACAGGCTGGAATGAGGCGGAAAAGAGGACTTCTCTCTGCAACACGACGGACAGTATTACACTTGGAGGCGCTCTGGACGTAGCAGCCGCACCTGTACTCCCTCCTTCCAACCCTTCCTACACCTTTTCTCACTTTCTCCTTGTTACCCGTCGTCCCTCCTTTTTCCTCGGTCCGCCTGTGCTTTTCTCCCGTTCTTTTTTACTTTCTTTTTTATCGTTCTTCGTTTCTCCTCTTTGCATTCTTTTTTTAGAGCTTCGCTTCCTGAGAAAAGAATTCATTGGGGACACACGAGGTTCGACCCTAATTTAGGACATCACGAGCGCAGTTATAAATAAATTTACATATCATCTTGATATCTTACTGTTCTATATTTTATCGCAACATGTTCTATACTTTAATCGTCGGTGTATTGTCAAGCGTTATAGTGCCGACTCTCGTACTGAAAAATATATGTACATCAAATATTTGCATCAAAGACATGTTAACTGAATTGCTAAATCCTTGAACCTTGTCTTCGTTTCATACCTATCGCATACTGATGCAAATATACATATATGTACGTGTCCTGTCCTCTGTCGTTTCGTTATCTCTCTTTTTTTTACTTATTTGTATTATTTTCTGTCCAGTCAAACATTTTCTTGCTTTTGTTTCTGTGCAACTTGGATGAATCTGTGGTTGATGTTTTAGTGTCTTTCACCTTGCATATATGCATGTGTTTCTCGAGGCGTTCCAGTTCAAGGCAATTAAAATTTGAACGCGTGATGCAAGCTTGGACGACTGTCGAATCTCCTTTAAAAATACACCGTGTCATTAAATAAAAATTTCTACTAAATATATCAATATATTAGAACATGTATTAATTACCGAATATTGTTCTTCCATTTTCATCATTTTTCTGTCTATTTGCAGAACCTTCGACGGCCGACTAGATAAACTGTGCGATGTGTGTTAAGTAGAAAGTATATAAACATTTACCTACGATTTTAACGTGGATAAATCTTTAAAATTCGTAGTCGTTATTATCCAATAAAATTTATGGTCCAAAACAATTTTTTTAAGACGAGTGTTAACATCTCCAAGAATTGATATTAATAGCCATAAAAGCTATAATTTTCAAGATCTCAGGTGGTGTCATTTGATTACGTATTTCCTGTTCTTAATATTCCATCAAGGATACAGTACATGGACATTGGCAATATCACTACACATTTACATAATTTAAAGCATAGCCTCATTTTTCATTAAAAAAAACTGTTTTTAATTATATAATATTATGTACCTTATGAAAATTAATTAACGTAGAATTAAAAATCCTGAAAAGCATAGAGTTGCATCAACAGTAAGTCGCTTTGTACTTGGATATTGTTCCACTATCGTAAACAATACTTTAGAACAAATATTACTTAATACCTTATATTTCTTCATTTGCATTTCAAATACAAACATTCTAAAAATAATACGCACACCACGTACAATATAATATTCTAATTGCGATGAATTCAAATGAATTCTGCTACATGATATGAAATATTAAATCGCGTATTTATACCTGATTACCATTTCAATCTTGCATGACGGTACTCGGGTTTCGTATTAATTTTATTGTGCCCTCTGTTGTTAGATTTTTAAATGAATTTTAAATAAGCGCGCTAAACACGTCCATTTTCAGCGCCATCTATAAAATCTACCGGTAAAAATGTATTATATTCGAATTTACGAAATAACTCAATGGAACAACTTATTTCTTTTCATTCCACGTAAAGAAACTTATAGCGTTGTGCTTTCGGAGTTAGGTAAGAAATGTTCGAAATATAAATTAAAAACGGGGTAAGAGCAACTCAGAGCAATTCCATTAAATGTATATTGAATGTTTTGAACATCTTTTGTAACATTTACTTGTATATCGTACAGGAGTTTGCAAATGAACGCATATTTGAAAATCGTGTATACAGATTAAAAGATACATTGTGTCTAGTTCCATTTGTTGATTCGTAAGATATGGCAAAAGTAATACCGTTTATCATTGCATAAATATTCAAAAGTGCGCAGGATAAAGTTATCGTCTTACAGACGAATTAATTTCAGTACGTCATACTTTGATCGATAATTATACATCATTTAAAGTTACACTAAAGTAGAACGCTTTTAAAAGAAACTATACAACGTGTACAAGCACTTAAGTGAAAACACATATAATGAGAAGTAAGAAAAATTAGTAAGAAAATCTGTATATACATATATAATATATATATATGTAGGTGTATATAAATATATTAATATCAAAATAAAGAATATTATACAAGTGATAATGGATATTCCATTTTTTGTAACATTAATATGTCCTTTTTTAAATTTCTGTATGTATCATCCATATCTATCGCTTGTTCTTTTCTTTCTTTACAGCAAAAAAGCACATAAGCAAAAAACCAGTATAATTACAATAATTAACATGCACACACAAGAAAGAATGAGACGATGGATATGCAATGATTGCAAATTGTTAACGCTTACAGATTGTCCTCAAATCCATATTTGCTTTACGAGGTGCAATTAAATCTTACCTTGTAGTATGTAACATAGTGAGAGTAGCAGAGTTTATAAAACATACCTGAACAACAAAAATTTCCTTTAACCATTTGGGAACACATTAGACTTTACGATACATTTTTGAATTTATCATTCTTTACAATTTTATGCTAATTACTAGGCTGTGGGTGTTCATACATTTATATACTGAAATCTGCAAAGTATAACCAATTTTATAGTATATAGATTATATAATTTATGTATACTTTGCAGACTTTAACATGTTGTAAATGTGTAACATCTACAGTTTACTAGTTATTTTTATAAAAACCACGTTCACACGAGGTTTAATTATCATTCAATAGAAACTGAATACAAAATTTAGCTTAACGTATTATACATATGTTATTATGTACTAGCTGATAATATAATTTTGCGCTTTACAAAACTACTTAACAAGTGGAAATGATAAAACCCGTAATTTTATAGCAATCAAATTACCAAAGTCGCTCGTTGGGCGATATTTTTTGTTTATATCCGAATAAGCGCCTCAATTTTTTATTGATTGTATTATTTTTTACACACATAACATCAGATATATATGTATATATGTATAGATGATTATCTATTTGTTTAACCAGAACTTCTTGAATGTTATAATTACAAAGGAGCATTGGTAATTATTGACAAAAATTAATTTAAAATAAAATTCAAGAATTTCTGGTTAATAAACATGATATAATATACACCACTATTACACTAGTGAATAGTGTGCAGCATCATCCTTAAATATATAAAAATAAGAAACAGTAAAGTAATATTACAGCAAAGCAGGAAATTAACATATTGTTTTTCACAGCTATTTTATGTTAATACAATCAGTTTTTGATACAGTAAATTATGTTTTTATAAGATGGAATTTATTCTGCTTTGTTTCTGATAGCTTGTTAAGTAATAACAACTTTTCAGAAAAGAGTGTTAAGCAACATGTTAATTTCAGAATAAAATAAATGATAAATTAGGAATTCAATTTTTATAGACTAGACACTATGATTTTGATATGGAACATATAAAGGAAAAAGAAAATTTAAATACTTCCCCAACTTTTTTGTACCATACTCGTAGCAAAATAATTATATGAAAAAGATCATTTTTTATTTTAATCTATACTAAATCATTTGACAATAAATATTAGTTGAACAGTTGATAAATGTTTGATCTATTTGCTACTATTATATATAATTTGTGTTAAATATTCATCGTCAAATATATCAATCACTTTCTTAAGACATAACTATACCAAAAGCAACTAACAGTAAAATTGTACTTTTTATAATATTTAGCCTGTTGCATAATTATCAATTTGTTCAATGCACACACACGCACAAAGGTTGCTTCATCTAACGTCAATAGTTACAATTTTAATATAGACTCAAATTCATATCTGTATTCTAATTACTGTTAAACAGTTTCACAGGTAGAGATACCTTGTTAAAAAACTATATAATGTATTGACAATGTTGAACACTAATGAGGTTGAACACAGGAATTTTTGCAATAAAAGATTGGTCTTATAAAAATTAGTTGCTTTTGGTTAGCTATGTCCTTTTTTTTTACTTTAATTATAACATGGATAGACTATAACGCTACATGAAACAAAATCGCTTAGTAGCGTTCTTACAATAACATAATCTCATTTAGACATCAATATTAATTATCAGATTAATCTTTTCAGAGCATCTTTTGTATTATAATATTTATATATATATATAATATTTATCTACATATACGCACACATGTTAAAACTGGTATATTGGCAATGACAGAACAGCTTATGATATTACTTATCCAAAGCTTTGTACTTTTAAGAATGAATAGAAAAGTTAAAAAAGTGTTCCAAAAATGTTGACCAAGAAAAAATTATTACATTAAAAACACTTTGTGCATACGTGAAAAGAATGAAAATGATTGTATGGCAGTTTTTAGCAAGCAGAAAAAATGAAATTGAAGAGAATTGTGAATGGTTCCTTGTATATACCAGTTGCAACAAAGAAATATCCAGTCAATCCAAACTCCAACCAATTCATCCCTCTTTCTCTCTCTCCCTCTCTTTCGCTCCTTTTTTAACACATTAACATTAATTTGGTCTACTACTTTGGCCTAACAAAAATGTAAATCGTATAGGTACTGTGTAAAACATTAAATGCTCATTCGTGTAAGTCTTTAGTAAGGAAAAGAGCATTTGGCAGTAAGAAACAAACTGAATTTTTTTACATGTACCTTCTTCAATATTGAATCGAATATTTCATACATATATTCGGAGAATTGATATTGAATGGGTTATTTAATAAATAATGATATGTTTAATGTAATATTCTGTTGTTCCAATCTTGGTTTAAATCTGTGATCATTTCATGTATAACTCATTTGCTAAAATTAGAACAACAGAATATTAAATTGAACATATTGTTGTTTAATTTCACAAATTCATAAAATGTATGAATGGGACAATGAACAGTAAATTAACATTCTAGTTAGTATCTTTTATGATACTAATTCATAATGAATTTTCCTTACGCATAAATAAATTGTCATGAACATATAAAATATATTGGTAAAAAGATCTGTCATTTTTGTCCCTGAGCAGAATAATAATACAATATCTAAAAACCTTGAACATACAGTACGTAACACTGAAGAACTGTATATCAGAACCTTGTTAATGAATGAGATTCAATTTGAACACTTAAATATAATTCTCACAAAGGACTTGTTGCAATCTCTTAATTAATAAAGTCTTTTTCTCGTTCCAGGTGAACATCAGAGACAGACAGGGGTAAACCTATTCAGATTGGCACAGAGATCAAATACCAGTTAGAAGATTGTGACACAACGATATGTGGCATAAGGAAGGATTATACACCGATCTATACAATTTATTCCATTCAAGCTTTGTATCTATCGGATGATCCAATTGCGCAGCACAATACTAAAGAAAATATCAATCCAAGAAGTTCCAGAATGCCTATGACAGATGTCACAATGATGACATTGTCTTGTTGGTGGTTCAGTACATCCATCAGCTTGTCTATACAACCCTGAAGTAAAAAACGTTTGTAAAGTTCAATCAGGTCTATGCTTTTACGATGATTGGTATATTAACGCGCTCAACCAGGCGTGATTCCACTGGTGAATCATGATATACTTTTCTATAGAACGCAAACCTGATCTACTGTTTTTAATTCAAATTACGATAACGACATTTCATTTCAGTTTTCTAAGAAGGAAACCTTGTTATATAAGTTCTAATGACGTTACGAAGATGTGCAAGAAGAATGATTACCTCGTTGTAAATTGCTGGACTAACGGTGCTAGCGACTTTAATATTCCGATCTGCTTTACAATCAACACTCTCTTTGTCCTTGCAGCAGGATTTGGGTACCTTATACACGCTATTGGCGTCGCCGGAGACAGTTATACTGACGGGAATCGAAGGATCTCTGGTTGCATATTTACTACCTGTCCAATCTGATGGACCAGTAGCTCCACAACATCCCAGACTCGATTGAAATGCGTCTACAGCATCTGTATGAGAACTGTCTTCGCCGTATTGATTCTAAAAACGAGAAGCACTTTTGTAAACTTAGTTTCAATGTTACTATGATGCGATTAAATGATTACGCAAGTAAAAACAATACTGATGGCGTTAATCTAACTCAGAGTGATAAATGAAGTGATTATAGATGTCTGGATGGATAGCCAGTTTCGCGGGGCGAATAAACTAATTATAGATGGCCAGCATAGAAAAACGACTTTCCGGCTAATTACAAATTCCCTTTAACGGATACCTGTCGAGCGTTTAGCTCGCAATAAAGTCAAGTAATTGCAGATACCTTAACGGTATTTATCACGGAAGACTTGACCAGCTCCTCGAGGCGATTTCTGTTGCTGTAAAGCCATGCTCCAGCCGCGATTTGTGCAACGATAACCACTAGTAGGCAACTGAAGAAAGCGACCAGCATACACTGGGATTCACGGAAGGCACCACAGCATCCCAGAAATGCTACTATCAGCATTAAAATCCCAGCCGAGAGCAGGATATAGACACCGGCGTTGAAGTTGTGCTGTTCCTGAGTCAAAGACATCAGGAACGTTTGGTCCGTTAGCATCCATACTGCCAGTACCACTGCTGCTAGTCCCACAGCCTAAAAATAAAAATTTAATCAGTTAATGCTAAACTGAAAGATAGAGGAAAAAGTCCTGGTTTAATGTTTCTATATTTAATTTAATTATAGACCTGAAAGGAAAACAGTAAATTGTACTACCAATGCAAGGATTTAGTAGCAGTATTTTAACACAAGAACCGTGAGAATTCTTGTTTGACCGTGATAAGCGGGTCGGACTGCGATAGTTAATGATGAAGATAAGTGTTCAACAAATCAACCATTTTTATGTGTTCCATATCCGCTGGACAATGAATGTTTTAGATGCAACGGTAGGATTGCCTAGTATAGATACAGTAGTGTTACAAACGATTTTCTAAGAAACGGTAGGGAGGTAGTCGAGATAGCGATAAGACTTTTTTCTGTATTTTAGGGTCGACCAGGATCTTTTTAGATAGGATACATTGCCTAGCTGGAATGCTATTCACGTTCGGAACGTATCACCTAGTCTCTGCTCCGACGTCCACAAATTTTTAATTTTGGAACTCGAAAATTGAAGACATTTTAAAACAGAATACAATGAGACTGATATTTCCGAAATTATTTAATGAATATGTTTATAAAATCTATTCGTTTAAATTAAAGCGCAGATATGAATCATTGTCGGCGTGGCTGCTGATGCAAACGATGTATTGTACGCGTGAAACGTCTTCTCCTACTTTGTCGTAAAAATATACCTGACCTTTTTGGCCCTATTGAAACAGACAAAGCCTGGAACGAGTATGCTGGTTTATGGCTTATGCGCCGCTCACAATGTGCTATATGGATAAATAATGAAGTATTCTTGCGAAACAGACGAACCAGGACAGGACGCACCCTTTTTCAATGGGCTGTCCACCAGATGTGTGCACATCCATGTAAACTGCACTTGGTTTTTCCCATTCTTCCCTTTTCTACAGAAATTGTAAAACGTTTGTTTTGAAAATGTTTATTGGAAAGTTAAGGTAATTTTTCAATTTAAAAACTATATAGATTCCTTATTTTTATTCCTGTTATTCTATTTAATACATATTTTTTATTAGCATACCAAATGGATGAAGGGATACATTAGTTCAGTAAATATGTAACTGAAGATTTGTTTATGAAACATAATGCAAACATTCAACTGTGTAATGGAAATGGACTAACTCTATCCGTCCAGGTGCAGTTAACAGAGTCCCCAGAGATCAATATGATAGTATTTCAGAATAGTCACTATTACTAATAAATATAAGCACTGAAGTATTGCCTGTTTGAAGACGAGATTTCCCTAAGGTTTGAGTGACTTTTCGATTTCCTCGTACACCTAGAAACATCCTATAAATCGTGTTTCACCGTTGCAGTCGAACCGGTGTTTTCACGAAGAATGATGGGTTCGAAGATTGAAGGTTCAGTGGGTTAAGCTAGCAGAACGCTCGTGAGTTCCACTCAACGTATAATCCCGATGGAGGCGTGCCTTTAAACAGAGGACTTCCTGTATTCTCAACGCGTCCCGTACGATTCGAGCCGTGAATGTCGATGTAAGAAACAGATGCAAGAACCGTGGACGATCGGTTGAGTCAAGCGGATTTTTCAATACAATCAAAGATCAAACATAGTACAGTAAATCGAGCTAAACGTGAGCTGTATTTAACGCGAATCACGTGGCTTCATATGACACGAAAAGGTGTTGTGTTTTTGAATGATTCAATAGACCAGGAAGTAACGTAATTGTTTGCATAATAGCATTATTATCAAGTGTGACTCATTTTGAATTATTTATACAAAATAGAGATCGCTACTTTTTTCAAGCTCTGTTGACCCAACAGTTAGGTTCTGTACTTAACCTAATTTGATAGAAAAAATGTAAGACGAATAGTTACGTAGGGTGTGTTTGTTACATTTTGCAAACTGCGTGGATTCTAATACTTGCATACCGTATTTGCATATTACGCAAGTAGTAACTAGTCTACTCAGATATTTGTCTATTGGAACATTTTTTATATAAAATAATTGACTACGTAACGTAGATAATTTTAACAGTTTAAACGACAATTGGTTGGAATCCTATAGAAGAAAAGCTAGCTTGTTAACATCTGTACATTTCGTGTTATATGACCGCACAGACAAGTTACTATTACGAGTAATAGTCAGTAAAAATACACGCATCGTCAGTTTGATGTCAGATTCTGTTTCAGAACTATGATTTCACGTTTGAACGACGAAAATAAACAGCTGTACATTACTTCATGAACATTCACCATCGATTTTTTGCAGAAACGATGACCGAGTCTATCATCATGCACAATCCGCAAATTAAGCAAATAACAATGGTCGAGTTATACACGATACAATGTATGGAATGCGATTAAATTCTTGCAAAGCTGTCCATCGTTTAGCAGAAAATAGCAGAAGAACGCGGTCTTATGGCTTTTCTCTGAAAGTATTTGACACCCATTTTCCGTGCCAAATATGCCAAGTTCAGCACTGTTAGTATAAATTTATTTTCAGAAATGAGATTATTCGAATGAACGTGTCCGTTATTTCCAGAAAATCCGCTATTAATTTTCAGACAACGATGGTATCGATTATTTGTCGATAACAGCTCTACTCTAGCGACGACACCTGGATCACTGTAAACTCAATAAGCCTGAGGATCCAAATCAGGGAGTGAAGGTACGCAATGTACGTACTCTTGTTAGATTGCAATGGTCAACAATGCAAAAGAGAATAAATATGAACGCGTGAAGCAGTTGCAGGGATAGAAGTAACTGGGCCACAGTGTAGGATGCAAGCTCGTAGGAAGAACATATTCGTTCTCTGACTGGAAATCTATAATTAAACGCACTTATTCGCCGTTGAATATTTTCAAACTAGACGCGATATTTGTCTCGATGCTGACATAAGTACTATTGTTAATGCATTAGTAAAATGTCGATGCAAGACAATCCAGCTGACGTTTGAGGTTCGTACATGTTTACGACTAAATAACGAGGACGAATCTAAGTCATTCTCTCGGTTTCTATTTTCCATCAGCGAGTACAAAATTTGACGGCAAAATTCCAATTCTGCATCAATTCGAATTGGATATATTGATTACGCGAATGATTGAAATTTAGGGCAGATAGCGATTAACACGTGAGATACGCACCACCCAGATGCAATCGATTCAGCTGCTCTGTCGGATTATTACACTTCATACCGTAAAACCATGATGTTAATTAACTTCAGATAATTATCTGGTTAATTACGAATGTATTTTTTTTTACTTTTCTTAATCAATATTCATTGAAAATATTTTAATCGATTTACTGATCAATAAGCTTGATTGTGGTTGGTAAATTTTCATTGTGTATTTATTAAAATTACTATCACTGTAAATTAAAGATTATGATATAAACAGTAACTTTTTAGATAATTTCGTGCGAAACATAAATCGCATTCATATACGAATGAATTCGAAGAAAAAAAAATTGTACACCCAGATGCAATCGATTCAGCTCCGCTGGAATTATGTGCGTGGACGCTGGATATTAAACTTTAAAAAAAATCCGTTAACTTATTCCTCCAGAATATAAGTATTTTAATACGACTTTTCTCATACTTTATCTTTCGCAGAAAATCACGAAGACTGATAAAAGTGAAAAGTGAAACGGTTCAATTTATCATGTTTTGAAGTAAATTGGACCTCACTAGGGTAATGTAATTATCGTGTTAATGGAACGGGATTGTTACTGATACTAAAATTGTTTACTTCCTTTCCTTATCAGTCTCCTTTTCTGCGAGCTTCTTCTCGTTGTATTACTATTATTTATTACAATGTTACGAAATTATTATGTTAGTAAAGATATGCAGTATTAAAAATACATTGCAATGTTAAATAATATTCAAAACGAAGTATACACAATGTACGAATAATTTAAAAATTTGTCAAATGTACACTAAGCATTATATATTCATACCGATATATGCATGTATACAAATACTGTTTAAGTTTATTGAACCAAGCTTACTTATTACCCGATTTGTATACACGCTTGATATATTGCATTTCTTTTATCATTAAAAATATTCTCTAACATGAAGCGTAATAACGTTAATGATTAATTAAACTTGTATAAATGTTACCTTTATCATTTAATTAACAAAAGCATAATGTACAGACTTACCCAAAATATGAAGTTCACGGCAATTAATGCATATTTGACGAATCCATAACATTCTGAAAGCACCATCTTTCGAATTATATATGACACAAAACAGTTAGGTTACTTAGTAGCTTTTATAGAAAGCACGCTATTTCTTTAACGGGAATCGTTTACATTCGTTTGGACGCTAATACATGGACGAGCAGGATTTCTTCGACTGTTATTGTTACTTAATTTCGTGGACGCATATTATCGGGACAAAAACACCGACCCATTCCATGCAATGGTTTATAAGCAACTGCCATGGGGTTCGAACTATCGGCGTTACTTTTATCGCAAGTGCAACGTATGAAGAACAGATTGGTACTCTCGCTTAAACCTTCTTGAAGCTGCAGCTCGTGACGTCATTGGAATATCTTGCATCTCTGTCGCTTACACATTTATATATTTCTCTTTTTCTTACTCGTTTGTCTTCTTTCTCTCTTTCACTCATACATCTCTCTTTTTTTCACTAACACACTGTGTTTCTCCCACTCGTTGAACATCCCTTCCTAATTCTCCTCTCACACCATGCGCGCGCGGCATGCACATGTAAACACACGTTAAAAATATGTTTTAATGCACTTTTTCTTCAATTTTGTTTGCTTTCATTCTACTATTACATTTTTGTTACATTTAAATATTTGAAGTAACAAGTGGTTATTTTCCAATTTCATTTAATTACAATAATCTGTATGTTTATACAACTAGTTGTAAAATATGAAATATCTGAAAATTATAACAAACTAGATTACTTAAATTAACAGATAATTTATTGTTATGGCTTTTTAAGAACATATCAAAGTATGCTATATTATTGCATTTATACTTCAGTATATTCTATCTAAACCTTCAACTTCTTTCTTCTTTTCTACATCTCCATTGATAGTTATGGAGTTTATCCTTAATGCTGTTTGATGTGTTCTGTAAACTATAAAACAAGCAATATTAAATAGATGAATTCAATCGTATTTTAATCATGATGTTAACTTGTAATATAACTGTGTCTTACAGTTTAGTCTACGAAATTGTTTTCTTTGCCTTCTTCTGAAACGGAAAATCGTGTGGGATAAAGTTTTTTCAATTACAGTTGCATTAACTGATACCAGTTCTCTATTGAGAATAGGCTTTCCAATAAGTGTGAAATCTTTACTGCCAACAAGCATAACTTTCTCTAAATTTAATTTATCTCCTGGTTGCGGTGCCCAATGACCAGTAACAATTATAACATCACTTTCTGTGACTTTGAATTGTTTTCCACATATATATACAATTGCAAATAAGCGGCCAGTTGATTTAGTAGTTATCTGTCTATTAATTTCATTTATCACAGCTAGAAATGGGAAGAACATGTTGAAGTTGCATACATAAAAGTTACATTATAACATAATAATACAAAATCTAAACGTTCATTAACACTTTCACAGACCAAATAAAAAAATATTGGTCAAGAAATGTACAAGTAATGAGTACACTAATTTACATACAGTTGAAAGGACTGTGAACGTGTTAATAATTTGTTCAAAAACTTATTTATCATAGATAATAACCAGATACTTCTTCTGCTCTGTCATCGCATTCAGGTACTACTTCTTGATAGCTAGGTGGTACCGGAAACCAAGGTGGCCTATATGCAGTACGATAATCTGCTACTTTGACTTCCCATAACTTTGGTACTGTAAAAATTAATTCTTTGTTACTTAAAAGAGAGGTTATATAACCTAAAATTTTATACAAATAAAAGTATAAGTTTTCATTAGTTTATAAACTAAAAACTTAATATACTTGGATAGTATTGCTTGCATATTGGAGCCGGGAGAATCCTCCGAATACAAGTACCGGTAACAAAATTAAATAGTTTTGTAAAACCAGTTAGCGTCGCCATGATTTATGTACCAGCTACTTCGAAAATGATAACGTTTTGAAAACATAAAAAATCAATAAAATAACGAATACAATGAAAATATATAAATATATTTCCTGAAATAAGAATATGAATTTAATATATAAAAATAAAATTATCTTTAGGATGTAAAAATATAACAAAACTGTACACATTAGTGGATAATTTTTAAGTAACAATTTTAAATATATAAATCATTACAAAAAAGTGCCATATTTTTGGTACAGTTACTGAACCCTTTTATTAACATTTATAATTTAATATAATTATTTTTATTAAATTAATTTAAATGTAATTTAAAAATAGTATTATTCCCGCCATGAAGGAATCTACGCACCGGAAGTCGAGTTTTCGTTCTTTCTACGCATGCTGGCGCTAATCTTTTAGTAATCAAAAATACATGCACGAACATTTGTAATATTTGTGACGTAAGCCATATATATACAGTGATCTTATATTTAATATATACTCTTACATCATCATTTCTTTCTGCTATTAAACTATTCATTGTTCATATATATATTTTGATTCACTATATATGTAATTGCAAAATGCGGAAAATAAAATGTAGATTGGCGTCACACTGATTGCGAGGAGCTTTCTGAACTCAGCCGAGATGCGCAAAGTACATTCTTGCATAATAAACAGTGTAATGTTGCACATGTGGAAGAACGGTGCAAAATGGTATTTCTACGGACTACACTGGTAGTTCCGGTTTGAACCAGTATGTGAAGAGATGTCGTACATGTTCGCTAACAGTTAGTTGTTGTGTTTAATCTTTGTGTCGTGAAGAATCAATGATTGTTGAATTATCATAATCATTGCTGGTGTTCTTAGGATTTTGGCAACTTTGAATTATGCAGTTTTATAAGGAAAAGCTCTTGTCGCCCGGACAACTGAAACGTCTGAGTGAGCACAAGTACAGCTGTACAACGAATAGCCTTTTGGATGGACTTCTTCAACCGTGGTGGGACTGGCTCGTTAGCAAAGTTCCACTTTGGCTTGCGCCCAATTTAATCACAATTTTGGGGCTTATTGTGAACATCATTACAACTTTAATTCTTGTTTATTATAGTCCTGATGCTAAAGCTGAGGTATTATTTACATAACCTAATTTCTCTTATATTTCATTTCTTACATTTTTGTTTGAAATGTACTACATTGTTAAAGATTCAGTGTAAAATTATTATAAAATTAGCGAACACAGGAATCTGTTGAAAATTCATGTTATAAATAAGAATATTGTATATGTGAAAATGTAAATGTTTAAATTTATTGCAGCCTTCAAATTTATAGATTGGATAATTATTTTTGTTAATAATAAGATGAAACAAATTTATATAGCAGTATTGTATAAATTTCAGGCACCAAGGTGGGCATGTTTTTTATGCGCACTTGGTTTATTCATTTATCAAAGCTTGGATGCCATAGATGGCAAACAAGCTAGAAGAACAGGAACTTCTACACCATTGGGTGAACTTTTTGATCATGGATGTGATTCCATATCAACTGGTATGATATTCATATTTATGATAAATTTATCTGTCTTCTATAGCTTGTAACATGTTTGCTATTGTGTCACTTATGTTGACTTAGTATATTAATAAACTATATTAGGGGATATAAGACCTATGAACAAAACCTTTTATAATACAATACAATGTATGATATGCTATGCCCATTGATGCATAATGCTTAAGATAATTGTAGCCATAATTTTATGTTTTCAGTGTTCGTTGCTCTATCAGCCTGTATAGCAGTACAATTAGGGTATTATCCAACATGGATGTTTTTCCAATGTTTCTGTGCAATGACACTTTTTTATTGTGCTCATTGGCAGACATATGTTTCAGGTAAGAAATCATATATATTCATAGGTAATAATAATAATGACTTCATCAACTTTTTTTATATTATAGCATAAGTGTTTCTGAACAGGTTCATTAAGATTTGGCAAGGTAGATGTAACGGAAGCACAGTTCACTATTATAACAATTCATCTCATTTCTGCAGTCTTTGGGCCCAGAGTATGGATGATGGAGGTTGTATCTATTCTAATATTTTCAAAGCATTTAGCTATATGATTTTAGGAGTCATTTCTAATGTATAAACATTGGATTATTTTAATGTCATTTATAACATCATCCAATGTTGGTATATTAAGGATTAATGGATCTTAGAATATTTTATGTCAATCAATATAGAGTAGTACTAAGTTTTATAACATGTCTAAAACTTTTGGTAATGAATTAACTTATTGATTATTTAAGATAACAACTGTTGTGTATATAATAAATTAGTAGATTGCCATAAAATATTTATCTTTAATCCTCTCTAATAATGAAAACTTATTTAACAATAGAAACAACTTTTTTTAAAGGTACTGTAGCACATCTGAAAGTTATAATCATTTAGCATAATTAAATTTAGTAAATAAGAGGTTAAAAATTTTATATAACTAAACATATAAATGACCAATTTTCCCAATGAATACAGAAACTCTTACCAATTTACACAACACTAAGTTCCTCATAATATTTTTTGTTACTCCGAGCTTTTATAAAATTTCATTTCGTTTATTATTATTACTATTATTGCATTTTATGTTCAAGCAAAAGTTATTATAACATGTGTATGCTTCATATATATTTTTTATTTATTTATGAACTAAATATAAAAAGGAAGTAACAGCAAGAAAATTACTACATTAATAAATCATTAGCTTAACTGAAAATTTTGCTTCTGCAGAGCACAGTGTATGAAATTAATGATACTATAAATTTTACATTTTGTCTCAAGACTCATGTTGTTTTTCAAAAATTAAGACATATCTTCGCATGAGTCTAATGAGAATATTTCTTACAGATACCATACATAGATGGTTTTATGTTTAAGTATTTAATAGGAGTTATGACAGTAATTTGTGCACTGGCAAACTTATATTCTATCTTTTCGGTGATTTTCACCGGAGGAGTGGGCAAGAATGGTTCAACTGTGGCTGTAAGTTAGTCAATTAGAATCTTGTTTTTGGAGATATTAAAAATGAGAAGAGCATGGCATGAGGAGCGGCATGGCATGAGGAGCAGTGCTAAAATTACTTTTTTGCTATGAAACTTACTGTTAACATATATTAATTTCTGCATTTCTTATCCTTTTTTTCCTTTCACTCATTTATTTTCCTGCATCATCACATTTCCATAACAAATACATTATTACTGACATTTATATCTATAATCGAGGTAATTCATTAAATTTACTAAGTCGAGGAAGAAACAGTATTCATTAACAAATATAAAATCATTTGTGTATGGATTTATGATATATTTTCATATAGTGTAAAATTAAATGAAAACACTATTTCAGATTATTTTTTAAATATAATTTTCCTATATTATGCTTTTGAAACAATTTCTATTAACATTTTAATGATGTTATTCTAAGAAGTATACATAATTAATATCCTTTTTTAACAAGTTAACTAATGGAAATCAAATTAATGCAGCAGACAGGTAATTTTACATTTCACTTCAGTGTCATAATTTATTTATTTCAAACAACTTTCCATCTTAATCACATATCGAATATTTATAAGAGTTTCAATAATATTAACAACACAGACAAAAAAATTATGGGATAATCAAAGGTGTCATTTCATTGTATACATTGCAGCTTCCTCGTGCCTAATTTATTAAACATTATTTTAAATACAAACATGGGCCATAAGTAGAACTAGCCCAACAAAAATATATTAATATATCATTATTGGATAAAAGTTATCTAAACATAAGTAACACATAGAATAACCTTAGGCTAAATTTGTGTTGAATTTTAACATTTTTCATAACAAGCGAGATTTTGTACATTTGTTTAGATACCAGTGCTCGGTGTAGGCACAATCAGTAACTACGTAGCAGTGTTATTTTATGCAGGCTACATTCATGTATTCCTTGAATTCTGTAAAGTGTTTGAATCTGGTGGGATTGGAAAGAATGGTTCCACAATTGCAGTAAGTTTTAAGAGCAAAAACAACTTAATTGCATTCATGTAAACTCTGATACTTTATGTAGTAATGAAATCTTTCTTCTTTCATTCTGCTTGCCTATCTAGATTATTGGATTATTTGTTATTCACAACAAATAATTTCTGCATTACTAAATTTATATCTTTCTAGTTTTTCTGCACATTAATTTATCATAATGCATATATATTGGTATGGTATGCAAGCTATAAAAAATGTGGCTTTTGATACGAATAAAAGTGCAACCTTTCCATTATTTTTAAGCGCTTATAACTGTTTTTTTGTTTTCTTTCTCAAGTATGTAGCATTTACCATGAAAGTGTTTTTAATATGAATGAACAATTGTGTATAATTACTTTTAGATAACATGAGATGATGTATATATTATCAATATATTAAAACATACAGTTTATTGCTATTTTTTCTCTTATTGAATGGATAAAATTTTAAGGTGGAACTTAAGGTGGAATTTTAAGATGGATTTTATTTAATTTGTTCACAAAAGGATATTAAAACTATGCTTCATACATAGGATACATTAAAATTTTTATGTGCCATTAATACATATGTTGATATTTTCAAAGTCAATCGCATTTTTGTATCACTCAATTTTTAAAAAATAAACAGTGAAGTATATATCTTTGAAGATTTGAAATTGTTTCAAGAGCAGGAAGTCTTCACCAGTATGTGAAAAAATATTGTACTACGATTCAGTGTTGAATCAATATTAAAAATGTTTAAAAATAACTAATAGAAAGGTTTTCTGTGTCACTTGGACAGTTGCCATATACTGGCACAGAGGTCAAGGTGTTTCCATTATGGGCTGCTGTGGGCATCGCTATTTTATTTGCACAGAGCAGCATGTCCGTCATTCTTGCCGGTGGTGTCGGAAAAAATGGCTCCACCGTAGCAGTAAGTTAGTTCAGAAATAATAGAATCACTGTGTAGTAGTGCACTTTGTATTTTATGTTGATTTTGGTCCATGCCAAACGAAACTATTTTATATTTCTTGTTCATTCACAACAGAGTAAAATAAAAATGTTAATACAAAATAAATTTGCAATAACTATTTTTTTTGCACATTATCGTATGACTGTAATGTATGAACAGTTTTTATTTACATACATTCAAATTTATTTCAATACATTTAAATTTTGTTAGATCATTTACACAGAATTATTTACTGTACCCTTTTTTCAGTTTAGTTACCACCTTTCCCTATATATTTATGAACTATATGGATATATCATACATTTCTTCCATTTTATGACCCTTTCCAATAATTGCACTTTTCCTTACATTTTTAACTACTAATAAAAATTGCATGCATCATAAGTAATAAAGTAAATAGTAGTATAACCAATAGATCTTTTATTGCAACTAACTTTAGAATTTTAATTTTAGACAACAGTTTTAGAAACTGTTATTAACTTTAGGTATTTCTTGCATTTGTCATGCTTACAATATATAGAATTGTAGTTTAATTGTTTTCATTTTTCTATTTTAATCTTGACATCTTTTTGCATCTAACATTATGTTTTGTAATGTACTTCTGAACTTCAACGTTTTTGTAAACTTGCATCATATTCTGCAATGCATTATATGTACTTTTCTAACAACAAAAACTAAATCTCTCTGTAAGCCCATGGCTTCTTTCTTTTCTTAAATTTGAGTAATTTTGTAGTTCTGTAGTATCTAACAAAATTATATTGTAATGATTAGTAATCAGCTTGTAGTTTGCTTAAATTATGTTGTTGTATTGATTGTAGATATCTTTATAATATTTATTTAATTTCAGGGAACATCAGTTTTATCTCCAATTATTCCATTTAGTTTTGTGGTAGTACCAGCTTTTATAATTTATAGAAAAAGTGCTGAACACGTATATGAAAATCATCCTGCACTGTACATACTTGCATTTGGAATGGTTGCAGCTAAAGTTACCAACCGATTAGTGGTAGGTATATTGATCATAGGTATTTTTGTATCTTTGCCATCAAACTATGTACTCGGTATTTTAGGGTATTGCAATTCATTATTACAGGTTGCTCATATGACAAAAAATGAAATGCAATATTTAGACAGTTCATTGATTGGACCAGCGATGCTGTTCCTGAATCAATATTTCAACTTCTTTATCAAAGAATATTATGTTCTTTGGTTGTGCTTTGTAAGTTTTATAATCTCTATGGAAGTGTGATGAAATTTTTGCTACTCTGTTTTACATGTCATTGATTCTTATTTCAGATTTGGGTAACTCTGGATTTGCTCCGATATAGTGCTCAAATTTGCCTTGAGATTTGTGATCACATGAAAATCAAACTGTTTAGGATATCCTTAGCAGATCATCGAGCGAGCCAGGTTTCTAATACAGCTGAAAAAAATGGTACTAACAGGTCCCAACGTAACAGATTGCAAAAGAAACATCACTAGGATTTACTTGTGATAATGAATGCGCTGTATGATTCATTTCATGTATAAAAGAGAGTTATAATGCCAGAAATTATAGAGATTTGATAAATTTTGTTATTATAACTGTATATAAAATGTTTGAATAGTACAGTTCATTTATTATCACATTAATTTGTAATCACCGTCGCATCTGACTAGTATTGAATATAAATAAAAGGTCTCATCAACATACTGATTAAAAGTTACTCACTGCTTGTCGCCGATTGCAGTGTACTCTGTTGTCGGCGAAAGGATATTATGAACCTAGTGGTCGCAACTAAAATAAATAGAATTAATAGAATACACGAAACAATACATATAGAAAATGAAAAAAAGAGTAATATATAATTATCGAGTATTTGAACGAAAAGACATGACAAATTTTAATTAACTTCTTTGCCTCTTATATAATTGTTATAAGTTTCATAACAATTTTATTAAATCAGTGAATATAAATTATTTATTTAATTTTTATTTGTTAATGATTAATGCAAGTACAATATTTTGTGTGTAGTATAGTGAGAATATAATTAAGAGTCACTTTTAAATGTCTTAATTATTTTCAAGTTACAGAACAAGTTTTAAAAGGGATTCAATGTTTTCATACGATTTTAAAAGAAAATAGAAATTAAATAACTCTCCTTTTTTTATAGGTTCCAAATAATTCTGGAAGTTTCTTTTAGGTGTTATATTGCAGTCTTGATCTCATAGAGTATTTGAATTCATTAGTAACATCGAAATTAGAGAAAATGCAGTTTTGATTTATAATCAATATGTATATAGTTATATACTATAAATATCTCAGTATATTTCCATAGTCAATTATAAACATAAATTATCTATAATGTAAGTAAACTACCAAAGATAGTTACTTTGAGTTCAAGTGACACTGATCTATGGATTTTCGGTATTTTTGCTTTTGAAACATTTTATCTTTAACTTAACAAATAATTACAAGGAATTGAAGGATGTTGTTGGTTAACAAATTATGATAATTGTGTGTTCTAATACTTTCTTTTATCGAACCTTTATTCGTAGTGGACAAAGAATTGCAAACGAAAAGTATATAGCATAGGAAATGTACGTATATATTGCACATGAATTAGATAAATTAATGGTAATATTTTTAATTTGTAATAATTTCCATTTAGCTCAGGTGTGGCCTTAACATACGCTTATCATTGCAACTATAAGAAATACGTTTTACAAGTCATAAAAGAAATACGCGGCAGAGATTCTTATTTTTCTTTAGTGCAATTAATGCTATATGAAACGTTGAATCATTGTAAAATTTATTTGTTATTACTTACAAAAAATATAACATATTGACCGCTTAATGTTAGTTGTAAAAAAATATGAAACAGTTACACGATAATTATGTGTTTACTCACGAAACATTTATCAGCTCTAATTGACCATGCACATTTAGTTTTCAATATGTTGTAGTCTCTGTGACTAATGAAAAGTAAATTTTACAATAGCATACATTACTAAATACGTAATGCAACATTTTAAAAGTGTAATACAGATGTTAAGTATACTTCAGTTAAAAATTTCTGTGTCAGTAATTTCAAATGTATTACTTAAGGAATGAGATACTTTGAGCTTTTAGAGATGTTAGTTTTTTGGAGTATCAAAAGCATTTCTAAACTTAAACAAAGGTTAGCTTAAATGGTTCATAACACATCAATTTATATTGTAACATCAATTACATTATAAAGGATTCCATTAGCTATGCAGTATTTTAACTGTGTAAGTTTGTTATTATAAAAGGTCTTCAATTTTTACATACTAATCAAGATTATCAGGATGACAATATTTCTATTAGGGTTGTTTGGAAGATTATTGAAAAATAAAAATATGTATCTAATATTTTAATGTATCGTATCATTGGTTTCTGTTCATAAACTGTAATATACTTTTTAGATAAACAATTTTCCTATCACGTGCTATCTTTCATTTACACATTTTTATTGGAAAAGCTTAATGTGGCAATGAAAATTTTTGGAATTACTTTCCTCTTTTCCTGTTATTAGATCTAATCCATATTAATCCTAAAATAACATTTGAAGGTGATTTTTTCAAGTAAATTGTACTACTTGCTTTCTAATATAACTCTACAGACTTTCAAAACATTAATCTGCATGCTGTATTATTGTACTCCACTTGAAGTGGTTAATTCTCTATTATATATACACATATTCTTCATTATATAAATTAATGAAATTTTAATAAAACATAAATGAATTTCATACAATGTTTAAAGATTTTATACCAGACCTGAATTTATATCTGTACAACATAGGTGGTATACGTTTTCTGCACAACTGTATTGTCTATATTTATAATGTTATAATATTTATGTGCAAGAATTCTTTTATTTATAGCATCTTGTGTAATATAAAATCTGTCTTTAATTGAAGTCAGTATTTTATCAAATTTATTTTAATACATCTTTGAATTATGTTATAAGTATTTGGTTTCAAGTATTTAAATATGTTACTGTAATCTGTCATTGAAACTGCTTGATTTTATGACTGCAATTATACATTATGCATTATTGTACTATGCAGTGTACACAAAAGTGATGAGGTACATAATTCAGCAAGTAGAGATCTGAAGGCACGTTAAATCTTATATTTGCATGTTTCTCTGCTTGTGCATGATGTTGAAGCTTTATTAACTACACTCAAAGTGTATCTTGGAATTCTTTAATTGTTCTAACAATTTGTATAATTCAATGTTCGTACTTGTACAACCAAATACGGAGAAGAAATAGGCATCTATAACATTCTAACAAATTTAATTAAAAAATGGAGATACTTCCAACTTATCCTTTCTTAGTTTTACCCTATAAAGTCAACACTCTAATTAGTTATTTAATTAACAGCGTAGATAAAACATAAAAAAGAGTAAGAAGAAGTGAATGGTTACCGATCTCCCTTGGTTGGGTATAATTCTCTAACTGTTAGATAGTATTAATAACTGTTATGGTATAATATATAACATGTTTATTAAAGTATGTGCGAATAACACGTTAACATGTTGATAGATACGTCACTCTGATGTGGAAGAAACTTTTCAAACAAATCTGTCACCTACGTTAGAAATTCTTTCAATTGTCTAATTAGGTATTTGAAACTTTAAGAAACAGAAATAGGAAAATAATAGATAAGATTAATCTACAATTTCACAATAGTCAGTATGTTAACTTCCAAGAAGAGACTCATGTCAATAGATGTTTAAAATAAGACTCACAATGTAACAAGGTATTCGCACATGCCTATTGTCAATGTTCTTATTCGTTGGTGTGCATGAATATAGTTTTGTTTACAGTTCGCATGATGGTGGAACAAGAACCTCTGTTAGACGAGGATTATCATCATGGATCCGACACAACCCTGGACCTATGACGATTGCAAAAATATTTGTCGACGATGAGCGATGATCCAGTCGGACAGGGTTCAGTAAAAAGTCTCTGGTAATTTCGGGCGAAAGAAAGTAAGATCGTGATACGAACAAGTCTCGCATACAACCTATAGTACAAGTACAAAATCTTGACTGAACTTTGCTCCCTCGTGGATCGCTTTTTTATCAAGACTTAAACAGAAGGGAGACGGAAAATCGTGGATAACGTGATAAGTTACGAATATTCATTATGGATAAGCAAAAGTGTGAAATTACAAATAATTAGATAAAATATGACTTATCAAGAATGTCAAGATCTATCTTGTATTATAACTCGATACTAATTCAGCATCACGATTGATAGCAATATACGTACACTATTTTACCATTAATTTTCTATGACGCATATATATGTTGTACATAGCAAAAGGAATAACGACATTTATAAATTATATTCTGCCAGTGACTGAAATAGAATATTGAAACATAGCTGTTATTAACAACGTGATACACAATTAGATAAGATTTTGTTATTGATGACAAAATAATTTTATAGTTTAATCCCCATGCACTGTTCAAATTTTTATCATATTAATAGTCAGTGAATTTCATATAAATATAGAGTATTTTGGGTCAATTTAACTTGAATGGTGCAGGATGATTAAACACTTTAGACAAACATATAAAGAGAATCACTTCTTTTTGTGAAGGTCATCCTTTATAAGGATGGTCCTTGGTACTATGTAAGAGGAATTGAGATATATTCACTGATTCAACTCGTGAGTTTTCTTCAACATAGTTTGATATTATCATAGTAAGAATTTTAGCATAATAGAGTATATTAATTTCTTTTTATTTCTTTTATAATATAGCTTCATAACATGTTCGTTACCAGTATCTTTGATTTCTTATATCAGCTTGTAATTCTTTGTTTGATATGCTTAAATTTTGTCATATTCCTCTATCTGTATTTAGGTATTTTAGATCACCTAGTTTTATTAATAGTGTTAGTATATCACATCAGGTATGACAAAATGGTTTATATACCATTTAAATTTAGGAATTGCAGAGCTGAAAATTTGAATACATGATTACTGGTATCGAATACTTTTTACTGAATTTTACAAATACTTATTGAGAAAATTGTTTGAGTCACAGATGCGACAGAGGTGAACAAAAAAGATAGCACCGATTTTATGATATTATTAACAATAGTATTCTCTCAAAAATTTATAACAAAATCTATGTAATACTTCAGTCAACTATTTATTTACTTAATCATAAGTTAAAATTACAGTATTATCTGTATACACGTCGAACATTGTAACAAAATGGAAAAGAAGGAAACAGAATAACATTTCAGAGGTTTATAAGCAAACTTTCCAATGAAAATTACACTGTTGTAAACTACGAATAATGTAATTTTGGATAATCGAATAAAATTTTCGTTAACACTTTGATTTTTCTTTATTCTTTTATGTGAAATTTGTTGCTTGAATGAAGTATTCAAGAAGAATATTTCAAGAACTATTTATGCAGTTTATTGGATGGCTGCATAGCATGGACAAGAACCAATTTAGCACTGACAAGAACCCATTACATCATGTTACCATTGAATTTTGAGTTCAATGGTCCTAGATGGAAAACATCCTTATCGACAGAACGGTTCTTTCAAATTTGTCTATTAAGTTTAAGTTTACAATTAAACTACAATTAAGTTTCCTATTTATTATATATCAAGAGTAAAAAAATATATGCATTCCAAATGAGTTACAAATCCACAGCATCCCTAAAAGTCTTCAATTTATTATTAAGATCCTTGTTTCAATTTAATGTAGTACTCAACGACGTCATAAAGTACTTCAATTTAAAATCCATTATTTACACATGTTCAACTCGTTTCTTCGTCGCTACTAAGCTCAACTAAACAAACGCGTTTACTCGGTAGTTTATCTTCCGAACTAGCTCCATCATCTTCCAACTTCTCGCAACGATCAATCTTCCTCCTGTCTTCGTTTAATAAATCTTTATAAATC
Organism: Megachile rotundata; assembly: GCF_050947335.1. Lineage (NCBI taxonomy): Eukaryota > Metazoa > Arthropoda > Insecta > Hymenoptera > Megachilidae > Megachile > Megachile rotundata. The sequence goes on from NC_134995.1 coordinate 12,009,454, forward strand.
TTGCGATAAGGTGCCAAACATTTTCGAAGTTCCCTCTGAAACGTTGCGCTCCTCTCGGTCGAGGGATCCGTTTTCCAAAAGAAGGACTCTAATTGTTCGGCTAAGTTCAAGCCTTCTTCTAAAGCCTCTAACGTAAAATTAGAATTATTTTCGACGATCTCGGGTACACTAATCGCTTTGTTTGCTTGAATTTTCATATTCTGTAAGGAGAAGCGTTTTTTAAACCTCTCGAACCATCCTTTACTGGCTACGAATTCCGGATTAACAGGCGTTTCCCCATTTTCTTTCAAATCGTCGTAAATTAACAAAGCTTTTTCTTTAATTATAGCACTGTCCAACGGGATCTGTTGTTCGTTGTAATCGGCGATCCAAAGGCTGAGAGCCTTTTCCATTTTTTCGATGATGGCTGCTCGCGGTCGAGCAGACATCCTCGCAGAAACGGAAGATCCAACAGCGACGGCGGTTCTGATCTTTTCCTCGTTCTGTTTTATCGTCCTTATCGTTGCCTCGTTCAACTGTAAACTTTTCGCGATGTATGTCGCTTTTTCGCCGTTCTTAAGACGGTCCAAAATGTGTATCTTCATTTCTAGCGAAATGAAGTTCCTTCTAACTGGGGTTTTCTTATCTTCGTTCGGCATCATTTCTACAATTTAAATAACTGCAATATGTGTTCGATTCAGAAATGAAGATTCAGTTTACAGCTTTAGTCCTTGAAATAAAAATTAACACGGTTCCAGAGTAATAAGTGCAGGATCACCTTTCTGGATCAGGTAATATTACACTGTTGGATTTGAAAGAGTGATATATTAGATTTTTCTATAATTTATCACTCGAAGTTAATACTTTACTAAGTATTTAATTTTTTACTTTCTTGTATAATTTGGAGGGGTAATTCCTTGATCGTGGAAGACATCGTGTTGTACGCGGGTCTCACCGATCCTCCAACCGTGCTAAACTGGTCCGTGTTGTAGAAGCATCGTGCTATGCGAGAGTCATATAGTGCAGTGCTGTCTATGGGAGGGGCCCCATGTGCTTCAAACTTCCTTCACAATTCTTCGTATTCTTCACAACTAAATTTTTGCATAATTTCGATATTCTCTTGACTGTCTAAAATTAATACAACAATAGAATTGGTCTATTCATCAGTAGAATCATATCTATAAAGTATAGTTAACGGGGTACCATGAAGGTTATAATAGTAGATCTTCCACTACTTATTTTCTTCTCTTTTGTTTTATATGTGAGAAAAGAGTATAATGACGTTTTGCAATCATTAGAAAAAGAGTTTTTCCTCTTCTAACACTCGGGCGCTATCTGAATTACACAGCACTGAATACTATCACTTGCGCATGCGCCAAAGGTTATAGCACAAAAGTCACAATACGATCGGCGAGGATCAGTCAGCGATTGGTAGCGACCGCGTTAACACTACCTATTATGATTGCTTCAACCTTATGATGCTTGATCACTTATCCAACCTCGATTACTGAACTAATTACTTAAATTTGTGCAATTCAAATTCTATTGTCATGAATAGAATTACTTATTTCATAATGAAATTCATTAAGAATTGTACAAATTAAAGTAATTACTTAGATTAATAAGAAACTTTCTAAAGACATGTCAAGTTTTGATAATATATTATGCATGTCAATAATAGGAAAGTCTATATTTGGACTTTTTAGTTCTTTTTAGACTAAATGTCCGTATAACTTTCTTACCTGAATTCAATAAATTGTGGTAAGCCATCTAATATTAAGTTAGCTATTTTTTATCGTCAGCTAGTTAAAGGGCGCCTAGACCTTCGAGCATCGTACTTACGTCCCTGTTTTTCCACCTCCACATTCCCGAACATCCAGCTAAGCCTGACAAAGTTATTGATCCAGCTGGCAGGCAACCACGTCTATGCAATGAGGCCATCCATTCCCGAGGACGGTACACGTTCCCTGGCCAACATTGTAGTAGTCGTTCAGAAGGTGCTAACGTCATATTGCGCACCCGGACACTCATTTCTTACTTACTCCTTAATCATGTTAGTTTTGCCCACTCTTTCCTCGTCTACTCGATGCTCTGGATTAATAGCTTTATCGATTCGTTTTGTCAACGAATCGAACACTCCCGGATTTCAGACAGAGACGGACCAACTTCGACGTAGTTTCCATTCAAGTTGACAAACATGTTGATTGCCATGGGGGAATCGCCTGCAATCGACATCGTCAATTAGTATTGTCGAAGACGAAATTACATTTTAAATAGCATTGATGTTAACGCTTTTATACATTTTATAAAATTAAACAAAAATAGTAATAATAAAAATTTACATTTAAGAACAGTCATATTTTGATGTAATGAATTTCAAGCCGTGTTTGTTTTAAATTACCTGCGTTTGTCTGAGATATACGTAGATGAAACTATAGTTCAAATTTTCAGCGAACAATCCTGTTATCGATCCGACGAAACTGAAAGGATCCTCTATTCCATTATGCAAGGCTAAATAATCAAATTTCAGAATTATTAACAGCATTGAAACCTGGGAGTTTACGCGTGTCACACACGTGCGTACACATACATGCATGCATGATAAGTTCATTACACTAGGCTGATAAAGGTTGAGTGTGTGTGCGTATGCATAGTAAAAATCGCAAAGAACAGTAACGCAATTATCTTCCCAGTTGGTAGCTAAAAAAAGGCGTAATTTCATCTACCTTCTGCACAGTCACGGATAACTATGAAATCTGCACGCTTATTTTACTCAATTCACTTTCTACAAAAAATGAATTAAAATAGAATTACTATTCTACTTCTTTCTACAAGAAATAGAATATTTATCTTGTTATTTTAATACTAATATCGTTTGTATATATTAAATTTTTGCCTGAAGTTTTGACTTTTCGCTTTCTTTTCTACTCAAAGAGTTTTTTATAACAAAGAAAATTATTCTTGATCTTGTAGCTGCACATTTATGGTTTCATCGAGGGAATTTTTTTCTGAAAAAGGTCTGTTAATTTCCTTCAATGTTCTAATGGTTCAAGGTGCTACTCGAACTATAGGCGTTATCCTTGAACTGAATAATTAATTCAACCCCTGTAGAATTGCGTTTAAAAAAATGAACACTTGACCATTATCTAGGACATTACAACCAAAGTGTTTCTCAACTCAGTACTTATCTTTTACAAAATAAAAATATGCACATCTTTTTCTTTGAAATAGCAAATGTAAGAAATCAGTTTTCAACTGTAAATAGTAAATGAATAGTAGACTTTATATTGCCATGCTTACTGTAATTGAATTTTGAAGATGTCTTTTTCTTTCAAAGATTTATATATTTGAGAATTGCGAAATTTGAAGATTCGCACATGCGAAGATTTGCAAATCCACGAATTTACATTTGGGTTAGCAAAGCTAACGCCCGAGTCGAGTCGAATCTTTCAAGTTTACTTTGATAACAGCAAATTTGAGCAAAATCCACGTTCCGAAAATCGTGTGCCTCGTGGGTGTTGAATTTTCTGGTGCACGGTGTTTGGAAAGCGTAGAAAGCATCGACGGCCTAGTATTCGGGCTCGCTATCAGTTCAGGGTAACGATGTCCTTTTTACAACGCAAGTGCCGCCCCTGGTTGCACGCTTGCCTAGTAGCGTTGCTGCGAACGATCGTCAGTGTGGTATCGCCATTTGGGCGATACGGAGTGTATACGAGCTCGTGGCTTTTCTCATGACACTGTCAAAGTGGTGATCACCGATATCCTTGTTAAACGACACGTAAGTCCCTCGTAATCCTTCATCACCTTTTTACACGGTTCAATTTCACCATTTGCATGGTCGTTCGAAAATTCGTCGATTCGTAAAAAAGCCACGACGTCGGTCACGAATGACGTATCTCGACACGTTGTAAAAAGCTCTTCCTATCAATGTGCATATTTCACCCTGAAACAAAATGAATTTTTTTTGTTAATATACATTCAAGTACACGTGTGAATTTATGTACATTTACGAATTTAAATTAAACATTTGTCTTCACATATTGCCTGATTAGTAAAATTATGGAAAAATTTAAAGAATGAAGGGTTGGTTGTTGAGGTCACGTTTCACGTTCGAGTGAATCTATGTTTAAAATCGCTGACATTCAAAGTGGATAATTTATTTTTAATCTGAGGATATTCGAACGGGGCGAAAGTGATGAAGATTGTACAAATTGCATGATTGGTTGATTGATGAAATCGATAGGGAACAATCGAAAGTAATTGAAACCTACGGAAAGAATATTGCAAGGGGAGTCAAAAATTTTGCGTGAAAGCATACCAATAATGCTCGCGAGTCGAGCTAATAGGCTGCTCCGCGGAAAGAGGGGCAATGTGCGTCTCACGAAATTGCCAGAAGCGAACCTGACAGGCTGTTGATTATGGTGACCGCAACGAAATGATATAAAATCTATTAATTTAATTAGCTGTTGCAAAAGTCAGCTCCTCTTGATGACTCCGGCAGGAGAGTTCGAATACCTGAAACATTAAACAAGAGTTAATTTCTTGGACACCTAATTAATTTATTAATTAATAGAATTAAATTCAAACTTTTTGTATTATTTCAATTTTTTAAAACTGTATAAAGTTTCTTGTAAACTGACCCTGAATTAATTTTTTCCTTGTTAGATTAATCCTTCCCTATCATGACTACAAAACTGGTAAAATGAAGAAAATTGAATTTAGAGTGAAAATGGAAATCTTTTAAATTTAAAGAGATCTTTTAAAGCTTGAGTAACTTTTAATTATGTACTTGAAATGTTTAAATTTTTAAATCTTCAATTTCCAATAGTGGAAGGTAGTAATATTTAAAGAATTAAAATGTTCAGATGGAAAATTGTAATGGTGTTCAATTATTTCTGTAATTTTTGTGCTGGTAACATCTCTTGATATCACATTTCATATTTATCGCTTTCGGTAAGCGGAAACGGAATATTCTGTGGCACTAAGTGACGTTTCCATAAGTTATACTCTCCTTAAGTCAATATTTCTCTGAATTTATTTAGCAAGGTTGAGAACTTAAATTTCTTCCAAAATAATTTTATAACGTTTGTTTTAAATTATAATTAAAATCAATTGCACAAATTTTTCAGAAGAAAAATGATATCCACTTGCAAGGGTATTTTTCCAATCTCATCAAAATCTGTTAGAGAACAATAGTCTGGGAGTCAATGAAAACGTTTCTAATTTTGGTCGCAAGGGTGGTTTTCCATCTAAACATTGTTTCACGAAAGCTGAATCAGCTTAAACCTTGTACAATGGCCGAGCGTTTTTGTGGTTCTTGTTAACTCGATATATAGGTCACGAGGCTCGAGAAATCAATGAAACCCGTGCTCCAAATATTGTTTGGCGTACTAGCAGACCTACTATCAATTAACTTTGTGCAATCGAATCTTCTGACGTCTCTGAATACTTCTTATTTACATTCATTACCATAGGCTTTTATAAAATAAATTAATCATTCGTACATTAGCATCCCTTTTTAAAATTAACACGTTGACTGTCATTGGGTCATAACCATTCCATTAGGGTTAGTCTCTGTTGAAAGCTACTCTTATATTCTGTACTGAATTATTTATGGATTCAACTAGTTATATATTCAATTATTAAATACAATATTATCATATAAATAAAATTATTTTACTCACAGTAAGACAATCTTTTGCTAAATGTATTTTTATCCAAGTTAAAACTTTCATGCTTCACAATTTCTTTTGAGACGCAAACACATTAAGTTGGATGATTACAATGTTCACAATGAGCGACCGTATTATAACAACAAAAGGGTTAACAGCCAGTATACTAATACCTGTCTTAGTTTCCTTAGACAGGTTCTCATTGTGCCAGAGAACGTATTAATTTTATGAAAGGGTATTTTGACTGAATTGAGACTCGTCTCAATTATCGATTTCGTCGCTTTCAGATGTAGAAGACCAACAGAAGAATGATATAACCATGATTCGATCGGGAGGTGATCCTGATGAAAGGCCAATGATGACTCGTACACACTGCACAGAACGGTGACAGAGCTGTAAATTACAGCTATGGATATACAAAAGAAGCAGCTGTGCCCCCGCTTGGTGGATTATCTCGCCATCGTGGGGGCCAGATTGCCCCCAGTCTCTCGCCAGCCTGTGCAGGTATCATTCCATTGTTCCAGTGCTTCCAAGATATCTGCAACAAATTTTTTATTAGTTCATTATGCTCAGTGTTCAGAAGTAGAAGATAAAAGAAATTTCATACAATTGTGCAGGCTCCAGAATTATTGAGAAGATATCCGGTGGAAGATCACAAAGATTTTCGATTACCATTGGATATGGTTTATTTCTGCCAGCCCGAGGGCTGCACCAGTGTCGGCCCTAAACGCACAGCCTTACGAGAGGCCACTTCCTTCACCTTCACTCTTACTGATAAAGATTCTGGTATATATAAACATTTTTTAACCAACATGCTACTATGACTTCAGACCTAGATACCTTCAGAAGTAGATACTCAAAATGAATTCATTAGTGTAACTAGGATTTTCTCCACACTAAGTAATTTTTGATACTTTGAAAATAAGAGAACTGGAGTGGCAATGGCTGATGCACAAAATTATAACAATGGATCTTATAATGTTTTTAGGCAAAACACGTTATGGTATCTGCGTGAATTTCTATCGACCAGTAGAAAGGATTGGAGCTGCAGTTGGAAGTGGAGTGTCCGTGAAAAGGGACAAGTACAATACAACGTTTCGCAGAGAGAGCTGGAGGAAAAGTATGGAGAAGAGCACGGACTCTGCATTTTCTAGGTGAAATATAAAACATTATTATAATTTTAAGAATCTTTCACGAAAGAATCATCTAAAGAAACGATTAAGAAAGTTAATTCTATAGTGATCGATGCGTGGGCGACAATCTTACAGCTAAATTTAGAACGAATTTCAACGAAGAGAGAGTATTAGAATGCATAAGGAGCTGCTGTATTTAAACCGCCCCATTATCCTCGCTGATTAGCATACGATTTATCGAACATATCTTCAATAATTATGAGACTGTATCTCTAGCTGTTCTTTATAGCGACTATAGGAGCAGTGCAGTAGGACCTAGCGACTCTGAGAAAGATTGTCCGAGCAGCAGAAGGGACTCTGACACGTCTCATGCAATTAGCGCACCAAGATTAGGTATCACTGCACCGAGCGGGGACAGCGAAAGCGGCGGCAGCCATTCGCCGTCTCCGCGGGCTTCACGCAGACGACAGGTGAATTTAATACATAGTAATATTAGAATGTTTGCTGTTAGTATCACATAACGTTAGAAACAGCAAGATCCAATTATTAGAATATGCAAGATAACTTCTACTCCTATCGCTAATTTGCAGAGGATACGAAATCATTCCCTAACGTCGCTATGCATCATCTCACACCACCCCTTCTTTTCGATGTTCCGGGAATGCCTTTTCGTTTTGAAGAAGATCATCGACGCGTGCAACGAAAGTTATTCGCCGCAAAAAGTGGGCGCTTCCAGGCAAACGAACAGGTATAATTTTGCAAACTATGCCTATTAATTTAACTGTATCTCAATAAATACATATTCGTCGTTATTCTTTTCGCTTCATTTCTCAATAAGTCCCTTTAAACTCTGTGACAACAGAGACACGGTATGGAGTGTCTTAACGGGACAAACGCTCGAAGGAACGCCGTCAATAGTTCTTCACGATGTAAGAGAAATCGAGACCTGGATATTACGATTGTTGAGCAGCCCGGTACCAGTTCCAACAAAGACACGCGTCGAGGTCGAAATCGTGTCTCAAAGTATGCAGCCACCACTCTGTTTTGCATTCCCAGACCACACTAGATTTTCTCTCGTTGATTTCCCTCTGCATCTACCCCTGGAACTTCTTGGCGTTGACATATGCTTGAAGGTCCTCACGTTGATTCTCTTGGAGCACAAGGTAACACTTACATAACTCATAGAAAAGCAATCGGGTCCGTGGAATTGACCTTCAACCGATAAGAGTACTAGTTACACAACTGATAAAATATTAATTACAT